>NC_081846.1:44983339-45717495 GCF_963259705.1 Myotis daubentonii
CTACTCCGAACAGCATGTAATTTAAATCTTAATTACTAAAACTGGAATTTTTCATTTAACATTTTTGGACTTCAGTTGACCACAGGTAACTGAAACTGCAGAGAGTAAAACCATGTATAAGGAGGAACTATATCAAGATATTTTTTTGCAAACATAAAAATTCATAAGCTGCAGCAGAGAAATACTAAAACTAAGTGCAAAGTTTTTTTTAAGAACTAAATAAAACATAAATGAAACTCAGGTACAGGTGCAGTTGACCAAGTTTGCTGTGAAAATGCATACATTTCTGTATTGGAGGAATGTATAGATTAGTAGATTGCTAGGGATTTTACTAGTATAAGAAGAAATCACATTTTGCTTTTGCTTCTTCTCCAAAGTAAATTCCATAGACTTCTTACATATGTTTGAAATCTTATTTAAAGGCCTTTTTGATTGTGTAATTTTACTTTTGCTAACTTCTAATGTGATAATTGTACATGGCAGAACAGAACCATTAAGAGAAAAGAAGTGAGTTTTGAGGTAACTGCATTTGCTGGGGGCTGAAATTAAATGCTTAAAATGTTTAATTTGGTTAGAGGTTCTGCAACATTCTAAAAATGTGTACAAAATTGTATTTCCTACAAAAGTTGAGAATTCCAAGAACTTTTACACACAAATAACTGAGAGTAGCCTATATCTTCATGTTTAATACTGATGATAATTATCTGTATTTTTAGGATTATAATTGAATATTTTTTCACCTACCTAGCTCCATTTAATCATATCCTTAATTAAAAAGATATTTTCTTTTTGCCCAAAGCTTAGAAAAAGGTGTGTGGTATTATGGAGTTTAGTTTTATCATGTTATCCCTGTAACTTGCACTTTGGGCATCAGAACCAGAACCCCCTCCCACTAAAAAAGGAACACAGATACTTTTCTTCATTAACATAGTTTTGTGTGAAGCTTCTGTTTGCGTGTAATTTGCCAGGTCCATTTGGGAAGTAAGTTTTCTTACTCATGATTAATCAACTTTTTGGCATTAAAATTCAGATTAATGTTTATCCCTGGTTGTCTCGGTATTGTATTCTCAAAGCTCCTTTGTGAGAACTCTGTCCCCCAAAGAGTCAGAGACAGAAAATTCCTTCTTTTCCTGTCTTACATTTTTCTGAGTAGTCTACTTCAGTACACTTATGCTCTTTTTTATTTTGCCAGGTACTTCAGAAATGTTCATTGTTTAATGGCAAACTGCTTTAGCTGGGAAAATGGGTCTCATCTCTTTAAGCTAGTAAAAATACCCTGCTGGTAGACTAAAAGCTGGGTTAGAATTTGAGTGACTTTTTTGTCTCGTAACTGATATGGGGCCCCTTATAAAAACTGACAGTTCCTGAATCGCCTTTATTCTCTGAATATCCGGAACCACTTGTAATTAGTGTCTCACTGAAAAGCCCCATGTTGCAATCAGGAAATATAAAAACGAGAGGCCTCACTTGACCTGGCAGGCCGCACTTCAGAGTTCTGAAACCACACATCCGATCTGGTCCTTGCAGGTCTAGGGACCAGGACTCTTTTTCAGCTCAGGTGGTGCTGTGTGGAACACTTCCCAAACTTAAAAGGGCCTAATTTGTAAACTAGAATGCAAGTTCTTTCATTTACGTAGAAGGTGTTCCTGGTATATAATTAAATGGTGGTTAAGGCCCATACTCAGGAGTGAAAAGGATCCAGCCATCAAAGGAAGTAGGGTAGGAGCATCTCAGGCAGAAGGAACGGGCAATGCAGAGGCTGTGGGGCAGGAAAGAGCCTGGTGTTTTGAGGAACAGACAGGAGGCTGGGGTGGCTAAAGTGTAATGAGTACAAGATTCTCAGTTATGCAGGGCTTTGCATGTACTCTGCAATGCTGGGATTTTATTCTAACTTAAATGGATAGCCACTAGGTTTTAAACGAGAGGTATATGATCTTATTTACATCTTTAAGGATCACCTAGAATCTTGACTCCTCTGCCATCTTACCCAGTCTCTCCCCGCTCCCCTCCCCGCCCTCCCCCCCCCCCCCATTGTGAGAACCAGCTGTGAGGAAAAAGCAAAGTGCACAGAGGGCAGATGGAGCAGAGAGCCTAGGAGCAGCACACGGGGACATCAGAGGCCAGAGAAGTGCACCGGACACACGTTATTGTCCAGGGCAGCACTGTCCATAGAAATATAATGTGAGCCATGTATGCACATAAATTTTTCTAGCAGCCACATTTTTTTAAAGAAACAATTCATCTTAATGTATTTTTAACTCATCCAAATTTTAATATTTGAACATGTAATCAACTTAAAACTTAAGACCTTTTATTTATTTATTTTTAAAATATATTTTATTGATTTTTTACAGAGAGGAAGCGAGAAAGATAGTTAGAAACATCGATAGGAGAGAAACATCAATCAGCTGCCTCCTGCACACCTCCCACTGGGGATGTGCCCACAACCAGGGTACATGCCCTTGACCGGAATCGAACCTAGGACCTTTCAGTCCGCAGGCCAACGCTCTATCCACTGAGCCAAACCGGTTAGGGCTTATTAAGACCTTTTAGATATTTTTCTTTCATACTGTCTTCAAAATCTGGAGTGTGTTTTACACCTACTCTACATCTCAATTCAAACTAGCCACATTTCCACCACTCAATAGCCATATGTGGCTTAGTGGCTGCTGTAGTAGACATGTGATCTAGGGGTTTACCTTTCCTCCTAAGAAGTTTAGACTGAAATCTCATTCCCATCTGATTCCAACAAATCTCATTAAAACCTCACTTTGCTCAGACTTGTTGTGTTTTCATTTAAAGCTGAATGTCAAAAGTGTATGCTAAATCCTCATTTCCAGTTTGTTTTTAAGAAGAAAAAAAAAAGTGTAGGGCTTATTGACTAGAGCAGTGGTCGGCAAACTCATTAGTCAACAGAGCCAAATATCAACAGTACAACGATTGAAATTTCTTTTGAGCGCCAAATTTTTTAAACTTAAACTATATAAGTAGGTACATTGTTATTAACTTAATTAGGGTACTCCTAAGGCTTAGGAAGAGCCACACTCAAGGGGCCAAAGAGCCACATGTGGCTCGTGAGCCGCAGGTTGCCGACCATGGGACTAGAGCAGGGTGGGCGAACTTTTTGACTCGAGGGCCACAATGGGTTCTTAAACTGGACCGGAGGGCCGGAACAAAAGCATGGATGGAGTGTTTGTGTGAACTAATATAAATTCAAAGTAAGCATCATTACATAAAAGGGTACGGTCTTTTTTTTTAATGGCCGGATCCTGCCCGCGGGCCGTAGTTTGCCCACGGCTGGAGAGGATGGCCAGGAGAGAGCAGTTATAGTAGTGCCAATAAGACTGACTCTTAACTTACAACAACTACAAATGGAGCAATGCAACTTGATTGGATCTGCTTGCTGGAGGAAGACACACTGATGGATTGGATGAGAGGAGGGAGGAATTAAGAATGACTCCTACGCTTGGAATATATGTGAAGAAATGCAAAACACGAATTTGAAAGGATATATGCACCCCCATGGTCATTGCAGCCAAATTATGGAAACAACCTACGTGCCCATCAGTAGACAAGTGGATAAAAGAGTGCTGCTGTGTGTACACAGTGGAATACTACCTGGCCTTTGAAAAGGAAGAAATCTTACCTGTTCCCACAGCGTGGATGGGCCTGAGGGCACGGTGCTGAGCGAAGTCAGTCAGACAGTGATTTCAGCCGCTTGGCTCACTGCGTCTGTCATTTGGGGGTGAATTCAAGGGACCTCAAGACATTTCTTCTTAACTTGAAAATAGATTTAATGAAAAACTTAGATTTGGCCAAGTTTTATTTCTCAAGAAGGAGCCTGACCGGTGGCTTAACTCCTACAGTGCCACATAAGATATCTGGTTTGCAGTATTTACCCAACTTAAACAATATAACAAATGAAAGACATTTCGTTTTTTCTGCATCCTTTGAATAGTAATGACCAGCTCAGGCACTGGGAAACGATGTCTTACCTTTCACCTGCTAAGGCCTCCAAACACTGCTCACAGTTTACCCGGAGCCATCTCACATGCCCAGCTCACCCCCTCTTCCTTGCTAACAGAATTTGGTTCCACAAAGAGTTAGTGTGCACAGCTCCAGGAAATTAATCATTATTGGTTTGAACTCATCATGTAATCTCTCTTCTCTTCTGCCAGGCATAGGGATAGGCAGGTGACCCAGCTCTGACCTGTGGAATGTGAAGAGGTCTGGGGAGGGGCGTGGCAGAGCTTTGAGGGAAAGATTTCTCCCTGACTACAAAGAGGGGGCTAGAAGAGAGAGCCACTCTCTTTTTCTTCCTGCTGTGAAAACTTACGGTGAATTCCAGGGCTCCCTGGACATCGTTTCTTTTTTATTTGAAAATAGATTTAATAACTATGTGAAGTTATGGAAAGGGGCAAAGAAGCATCCTTGTTAGCCAATCCTGGAGCAGCCTCCCTTCAAGCTTGTGTGCAAGAGCTAAATGCCCTCGTGGTTTAAGCCACTTTCAGTTACAGCTTCTGTTACTTGCAGCCAAAAGCCTCCAGACACGTGTGATACACAGAACTTACTGTGCTCAAGAGCAGTTATAGCTGACACTCGATCCTGGCTCTACCCAAACAATTCCTCACCTTCTGCTTGGCTGCTAAGCCATGGCTCCTTAACAGTTTGTGAAATATAGTTGTAGATCCAAGAGTATTGTAAAAGCAAAATGTTTTAATTCTTTTTGTTTTCTATCACCTTGTGAAGTGGAATAATAGGAATAAAATGATTTTTCAATAGCTAATCTGTAGAAAAGAATGACAGTATTCCCAAATAACCATTTTAGAGTTTTCTTCTTTAAATTGTTTTCAACCTTTTTGGCTCAGAATTTGAGTTCTTAATTGGGGCAGCTTTGGGGAGTCATTGGAAACCAATCATAAACAGCCTCTGCTATTGACCCAGCAGTCACTATGTTGTTGTTGTTTAATTGCTCTAAAAGCTCACCCGCATTAGTAAAACCCCAAAGATTCTTCATTCTTTATGGCTTGGCATTGCTTAACCTGATTTATCTATGATTTCAGCATGTTATCCATTTTTATTACTAGAAGCTTAAACTTGTTTTGTTTTTAATACATTTATCACAGTTTTTCTCCTTCCCAACCCATTCATATATTTATACTTTGTGTCCCGGAAAATGTAGGAATATGGCTAACCCTCATTTTGGGGACTCCTGAGTCAAATTGGCAGGTGACAACTGTCATTTATAGAACTACCAAATGTCCACCTTCAGCTTACCAGGTTTTCTGTTTTCCATGTCTTTGCCTGAGAGAACAATGAAGGTGTTTGAGTTAAAACCAGCTCCAGGAAGTCCCTGACATCTTGTAATAAGCAAAAACAGTCACAAATAAACATTTGCTCAGAATCTAAAATAAACCATGCAACCAGCCTAAGTGGAATAAGCACAACTTTCTCTTCATCCTGAGTTTTAGTTTTTAAGTTGGCCAAGGTGGATACAAGCTCACTTGCTAATTTCATGAACTTTTTTAGGTGGGGCGGTGGGGGAGAGGAGCAGAAAGAGTGCCAAAACAGTGACTAAGCTAGAAATAAGTACTTCCTGTCTGTGCAGAATTTGTAGGCCCATGAGCAGTTCCACGAATGGGCTATCGAACTTATTTTCAAATTCCTGATTGCTCCAGGCGAGATGCATTAACTTATCTCCTGCATCAGTGGAGCACAACCACCAGTGTGAAACTTGTTTATGAAACAGCAAGCACTCCGGAGCCCAAGCACGCCGGAGCCAGGCCTGTGCCAACAGTGAGGACTCTAGCCCCCCTGAAACCAAGGACTATGGAGGAGGGGCCTCAAAGTCATCTGGATTAAACCCACAAGATTTTAATTGATGGAGGTGACTAAGTGACAACACAAAGAGGCCAATGCCAGTGAGGGGATGTTGTTACTATTTACATTTCCCAAGAGAAGGGCTACGTGGGGAACCCCAGGTTGATTAGGCAGAGGTCGTGAGGGGAAAGCATGGCCCAGAACCTCCCCTGTTTTCCACAGGCAAGGCAAGGCAGGGAACAGCTTAGGATGGGCTGTTTGAATCATGTCGGCAGGCTCTGGGCTGCAGGGGTGGTCTCTGGTGGTGTGCTGAGGAATATTGGCTTGGCAGGTAAGCATTAGACAAAGGAGGTGGGTGGGGGTATGGGCTCATGATTGGTTGGAGGGCCTGTAATAAGATTTTCATACACCCACAAAAGCTGGTCACAGAGGAGATGTCAAACAACTTTGGCCATTAGTTTGGCCCTATGACTAACGGATGTCAAATAGACAAATATAGAATCTAAGAAAACACAGAACAAAAAGCCACATCATCAGGCCATCTGCGTGCCAATCCATCCTCTTACATAAAAACGCAACTTAGTAACTATACTTACCAACGAACACATGGAAAACCAGCCACTTAGCCATTCCTATCCCAGGTTTTAATTATGAAAATGTGTGGTGAAGAATCTGGCCTTGCTTGAAGAGGGGTCTGGTCTGGTCTGGCTTCTGGGATTAATCCATCACACCTGATAGGACTGTCTTTGCTAGGGCACAGGATGGCCACACTGGCTCTTAGGGTGGGGACTAGTCTCTCCAGAAAGACCAGTGTAACGTAGGGTGGGGCTTTTGGTCATGTAGTATCTGGCAGCTTTCAGGCCTCAACCATGTGGGCAATTAGTGAATCATGAAACCCTGTTAACAACTCTGGACACTGGTGCTCAGGTGAGCTTCCCAGGTTGGCAGTACTCCACACCCATTGTCACACAGAGATGCCAGGAGGGTGATGCATCCCAACTCCACAGGAAGGACACGGGGAGCCTCACGCCTGGAGCCCTCTCAGACCCCACCCATGTATCTCTTCCTTTGGCTGGTTTTAATCTATATCCTTTCCCTATAGTAAATTGTAACCATGAATATGAAAGCCCTCAGTGGGTTCTGAGCCCTTCTAGAGAATTTATCACATCTGGTGGTGATTTGGGGAACACCCCCATACTTACAGTTGGCGTTAGATGTAAAGACATTCTTGGTAACTGAGACCTGAACCTTTGCATTTGTCTAACTTCAGGCAAAAATATATACACATGCATTGTAGGTAGATAGGTAGGTAAATAGATAGATAAATATATACATAGATGAAATTTTTTAAATATATTTTTATTGATTTCAGAGAGGAAGGGAGAGGGAGAGAGAGAGAAACATCAATGATGAGAGAGAATCATTGATCGGCTGCCTCCTCTACACGCCCCGTACTGGGGATCGGGCCGGAACCCAGGTATGTGCCTTTGAGCAGAATTGAACCTGGAAGCCTTCAGCCCTCAGGCCCAGCCTCAATCCACTGAACCAAACCAGCTAGGGCCATCGATGAAATTTAAAGTAAAGAAGGTATTAAGTAAAATATGAAAAGGTCTCATCCCTTCTCTGGCTTCACCAGTCCCAATAATTTGGAGGCTCCCACTATTAACTGTTTCTTTCTGGGTTATCATTCTAGACATTTTCTTTACTATTTTTTTTTTATCGTAAATGAGAATTTGCTCTATAGCCAGTTGTGAAAATTCCTTTTATCCCTTGTATTTTTGGAGGAGTTAGTGTCAGCACGCCTGGACCCACCCCTGTGCTTTTGGATGGCTGTAGCATCATATGAAGAGAATCATATGAAGTCTCAGGGTTCGTGTCAGATCATGTGATTTCACATACAGAGAGCTCTTAGAACAGTGCTGACACAAAATTAGCAAGCACTCTGTGTTTATCATGTATTTGTTTTTTAGTCAGCCCTCTATTCTTTTTCTTTTTTTTTTATTTGTTTACAAACCTCTTTATTATTTTTAAAAATATGCAGGTCCCCTACTTTTCACTGCTAACTCCTATTTTAGGGAAAGTGGGGCTATGCTAATATATATCCTCAAGTTTATGGCATCGACTTTCAATCAGTGTCTTCACAATCAGCATCATAGTCATCATCATCATATTCTGAGTGGCAAAGGGACTGAAAGCTCCTCATTGTGTGCTGGTATCTCCGACTTTCATCTTCTGCTACTTCACTGATGTCTGAATAGTCCATAGCATCTTCTGTGCTCTTGATCCATCCTTCATCATTTACCAGAGCACCATCATTCCCAGTCAATTCTTCATTTTCCGTGAGTTCAGTGATCAGGCTGCCCAGACCCAAAGCCCCCAAGCCTGCCAAGTGCTTCTTACACTCATCGTCCAAGACGCTTTCCCCCTCCAGCTGCCCGGCTGCACTGATGTTGCCAAAAAGGAATCCAGTTAAAGAAAATGGGCAGCCCCCAGTAGAATCTTCATTGCTGACCGTGTCTGACATGATGGCGGCCATGGCACCTGCTGGGCGCCAATTGTTGGGGTCCAACCCCAGCAGGTTCAGGGGTTCCCAAAGGTGTGGACGGAGTCAGCGAAGAAGGAATGACACGGAGACAGTGTTCAGTTGATCAGCAGCCTAGCCAGGTTCTCTAGTCAGGTTCTAGCCAGGATCTCCAGCCAGGTTCTGTGTTTTATTGTCTCATTACATCTGTATTTATACCAGTTGATTTTAATCCTATCAATTTCTTTTCCAAAGGTTAGGGCGTTTCTTATCTCCATTCCAGGGAGTAAAGATTATGTAGCTTAAGCGTGATTTTTCATAGTTAAAGGGATTAACTACCCGCCTGGCACTTAGTTAAGGGGTTTTATTCCCTCCCTAACTTCAGGGAAAAATCCTCGCCTGGGGAAACAACCTTTCTCGAGGAGGTGGTCCTGTTTAAAACACATAGTGTTAAGAGGGGGAGCAAACATATGCCATATATGCCAGGTCCCTTGAAACATAAGCCGTGCAGATGTTTCTTCCCTGCAGCGACTGTGTCAAGCAGCGAGGGTGGACTGGCTTCCGGCAAATTCCCCCTTTTTTATTTTTTAAATGATAGCGGGTGTAAATCAGCGGCCACCTCTCGGATTGGGTTGTTTGAGACTCGGAAGAAGACTGACAAGCAATGATAGCGAGCATAGCTATAAACGTAGTGGATGGAGTGCACAAGGAGCCTTGTTCCTGTAGAAGGTTTCTGGCCTCTTCAGTCAAGGGATTTCAGCTGTCCTCAAGTCAGTGGTTTGGTTGTCCTTGTTGATCTGGCTAGCGGGCGGCATCATTGGTGACGGGCTTCCTGAAGCATCAGCGAGTTGAAGGGCTGCATCAAAAGGTCCATCAAGGCTGCGATTGATGGTGGTGTCGATGTCTGGGGAGGAGTCAGCTGTGCCTTCTGGGTCAGCTGATAGGGAAGATACTGGGGAGGAGGAGGAGGAGGTGGAGATGGAGGGTAGTAGAGAGAAAAAGAAGAGAAAGCAAAAGAACTACAAGGCATGGAAGTGTTTAGGAAAAAGAGGGAGAAGAAAGGGAAGAAGGCAGCATCCTGACACAGCCCTTTCCTTCAGCTGCCCCTTTCCCTGTGGTCTAAGGTAGAAATGGGAAACAAGACCTGTTGCAGTGAGAGGGTAGCTGCTGTCAGCCAGTCTCTGTTTTTACCTGGGTCCCAATCTGAGCTGGGCGTGGGAAGTGAAGCAGCCATGGAGGAAGGAGACCTCCTTCAGAAGGGGTGAGGGTTCAGGCCTCTGCAAAGTTGGGGGGGGTGAGGGTCTGTGCCCCACCTCTGTTGACCCCCAAATTGTCTCCTGATGGCCCCTCTGCGACTGTGCCTGTCTTAGGTTGTTCCTTCCCTGAGGCGTCTTACCCGTCTCTGGCTAACCAGCCATCCCTAGTCAGCCCTCTATTGTGTACATTGCTATTTCTAATTGTTTTGTTATTTCTAGCAAGGTGCAATGAATATCCTTGAACTTGTACTTATACATTCACATGTAGGATAGATAAATCCTTAGGGCCCTGGCTGGGTAGCTCAGTTGGTTAGAGTGTCATCCTGATACACCAAGGTTAAGGGTTCAATTTCCAGTTATGGCACATACAAGAAGCAACCAATGAATGCATAAATTAGTGGAACAACAACAATGTTTCTCTCTCAAATCAATAAATAAAAAATTTAAAAAATATCGTTAGGAATGGAACTACTATGTCAAAGGGTTTGTACACTTAACATTTGGCTAGGTGTCAAATTGCTTTTAAAATTGTTGCACCAATTTCAGTTTATATGCTTTTATTTCTCCAGGGTGGAAACCAGCTCATCAAGAACTGAATCTTTTTATTCCTTAATTTAAACCCAATCTTATAAGTAAATATTCTGTTATATCTCATCCAACGTAAGCGGTGATTGATCGCAAACTGATAACAACTTTTGTGTGCATCAGTAAGTTTTTGTGTTACTTTACTAAAGGCAGGTTGGCTCGTTTGTTGTTCTAAAGATATATGCTTACAAAGAGCAGTATGGTGATTCCCAGAGGGAAAGGAGTTGGGGGGGGGGGGGGTAGACGAGGGAAGGGGGATAAGTGGCGAGGGAAGGTGACTTGACTTGGGGTGGTGAACACACAGCACAATATACCGGTGATGTACTGGGGACTTGTACACCTGAAACCTGTATAATTTTATTATCCAATGCCACCCCAATAAATTAAATTTAAAATTTTGTAAAGGATATATTCTTGATTTGCAAGTGAATTTCACATTTTGCAAGTAATACTTGCATAAACTTCTCAGAAATTTGATTTCTCCAAAAAGGAGAGATTCTAAAACATGCTCCTGCTTTTCTTCCTGCCTCTTTTTCTTTCAAAATTGACCCCTTGAATGGGTCCCAAATAGGGCCTCTTGTTTTTCAACTGTACAACCTCTTCCTTCCTTCCCATTCCTCAGAACTTGTAACAGTCAGCATCTGACATACACATATTTCACATATTTGTATATGCCTAGATCCCTCTTTGTTTCCCAGCTAAGATGTAAAACTCTTATAGATTAGGTGCTCTGTTAGTTATAACAAATTGCCATAAATTTAACAGCTTAAAATAACAATGAACATTTGTTATCTAGCACAGTTCCTACAGACCAGAAATTTGGGAGCAGCTTAGCTGGGCTGCAGTCACCTTGGGTGGAGCTGGAGAACATGCCTCAAAGATCCAACCCTTTCATGGCCGGCAAATTGATACTCTGGTTTCTCACCACGTAGACTTCTCCACAGACCTACTCAAGAGTCTTCATGCCGTCATCTGGCTTAGCCCAGCGTGAGTGATCCAAGAAAGGGCAAGGCGAAAGCCACAATGTCTTTTATGACCTAGCCTCCGAAGTCACACATCTATCCCCAAATTTCCTATTGGTCAGCCCTGCACACGGGTGTGACTACCAGGAGGTGGGAATCAAGTGTGGCTGTCCTGGAGGCTGGCTACCAGGAGGCCCCTGTCTTTATATATATATATATATTTTTTTTAATTTAATTCAATTTTTATTTATTTATTTATTTATTTTGAGAGAGAGAGAGAGAGAGAGAGAGAGAGAGAGAGAGAGAGAGAAGGAGAAGGAAAGAGAGAAACATCGATTGGCTGCTTCTTGCACAGCCCCTACTGGGGATCAAGCCCACAACCCGGCATGTGACCGGGAGTCCAACCAGCAACCTTTTGGTGCATGAGTGCACCTCTCTCCAGCGCCTCTGTCCGCATCACTTCCTGTGGACTCTCAGGCTGCTGCACCCAGTCTGACGGTGCCTGAAAGCTTCTGAATTGAAACCCTGGTCCAGGCAGCCTTGCCAGTTTCCTTTGCCTCCGCCTTGGGCTCCGCATAACCGCATAGACAAGGCTCCCTCCCTTCCTCCCCTTCTCTGCCAGATCTTCTCCTTCCCTTCCCAGTTCCTCCTCCTCCCCCTCCTGCCCACCTCCTCTCCATCCCTCCGGCCTTCCACTCCACTCCTCCCCCCACCTCAGAACCTTTCCCTGCTGGGCTAAATCCCTCTGTTCATCCAGACTTTGCTTGAGAATCTGCCGAATTCTCCTAAGGATTTAGGTTTGAATAACAAAAGCCAGTGATTGGTGGTTCTGTTTTCTGTCCTAAAAGAAGCCTCCCCTTAAGGCAGTGAGACCAGCACCCTCCATCTGCCTACGTGGGAAGAAGGTGTGAAACTGGGAGAGCTGGGTGAACAAGCTCATGTCTAAAAGCACCTTTCACTCCATCACACCTGTCTGACCCCGGGAGCAGTGTCGTAGGGCACAGTTCAGGGACCTCCGGAGGTGGCTTCCCACGACGCCTGTGGAGGAGCTGCTGGGTGCCAAGGAGGTGCCACAGGATGGCCTCTGGCTCAGGTCTGGTGACCGTCCACCTGCAGACTCATCTGCCTTTCTGGGCCGAAGTTGCCAAAGTGAGGGGCGGGGGAGCTGAGGGAATCCCAGTTGCCTGGAGTAACCAGGCTGCTGGGGGCGCGTGGGCGGGGGTGCTGCTCTTGATGGCTTTTTGAAGATTCCTTACCAGATTGCACCTGTGCCACCGCACTGCTTCTACAGGTACTGCTTTCTGAAGGGCCAGCGGGCGGCACTTTGAAAGAGGACCCTGACTCCCACGGTGAGAGCAGAGGCTCTGGGAGCATGTTAAATCCCTGGAAAATTAATATATTGATTTAGAAGTGACACCAAAATGCAAAGACCCCACCAGACTAAAATAAATTCAAACCCAGTTAAATAAGCCTGATTTAATAGCAGGCTCTTTCTAAATTGTTTATTTTACATAGCCTTTATATTGGCGGCAACTAAGATAACAAATCCGAAGGCCTGATAAGATCAACAAATTACCAAGTGCTAATTGTTTCTGCCAGGTGTAAGGGAGGAGATAAATAGCTTATAAATTAAACAGCAGTGTCTGAGGGTGCCATTCCCAGCCTCAAGGCTGTTCTATACTCTCCAGCAAAATAATTTCTCCTTATCCCGTAATTAGACACTTTTACTTTTAAAAAAAATGCACTCATTAATGAATATTACCCTTCCATTGCCAAATTTAGGAGAGAAGAAAAAAGATAAGGGTCGGGAATCTAATAAATTGAGTGTCAATGACATTTTGTCCTTATGTTGTCATGACACAGAGACTGTCTGTCTTGGGGGCCTATTTGGTCCTCCACGTCCTTTCCCCGAAGGAGCTTTCCCAGCGCTGAAGGGTGGCGGTCATCGCATCTGGTCCCTTTCGGTGCCGCTCACACGCCACAGCTGCTCGTTGTCACTGAGGACCCCGCCTCCGGCTCACTTGTCCGTGTTATTACACCCTCAGTTGATTCCACGCAGGTAATAGGTCTCCACGTTATCGGGAATGTCAGTCGTTTCCTTCTCAGCTTCCCATGTCAGGTGAGAACGTCGAGCTGGAGACCGCCAACGCGTGACTGCAAATGCAGACAGAGCGCGATGCAGGGCGAAGGGCCGTTTCTTCCCGTTCTTCTTCAGCCTCTGAACATCTGGTTAGAACAGGGATCTGGTTAATGTTCTTTTTCACTCTGCCTGAGTCCTAGTATGTCAAACACGTTCGAAATCCGCAGAACAAAAATGTGTTCGTTCCTTGTTATTCCATCCATCCATCCGTTCATCCATCCACCCATCCACTTTTTATCCACGCACACGTTTCCTTCATCACTGATTCTTCTCATGTTTACCAATTTTTTTTTTTTTTTTTTGGTTCAGACCCAGTGCAGGGTGGGAGATAAAAGGCAAAAGTGAGTCCAGTACATTTCTTTCTGCTTAGCTCAGAGGGAGAGGCCGACATTGTAAATACGTAGGATTACAGTAAAAAGCTGTGGGCAGGCCCCACCCAGCTGGCTTAGAAAGGAAGATTGCAGCCAGGAGACGATAAAGCAAAGAGGGGCAGCAGAGAACAGCGGCTTGCAAGCCTTGCCCTCGTGGGAGCTCTTCTCAGAAGCAGGGAAGTGCCTGCCAGGCTGGGGTGCTGAGTGCAGGCCTGGCCAGGGGTAGCCTGCAAAGGTGAGGCGCAGCACTTGACTGAGGTTACCCCATTTTATTCTCCCAGTAGCCCTGTGATGTGGGGAGCAAGGGGGACAGAGGAAGAACAATCCCAGCTGCCCCTGCCCACGTGATCTTGGGAAAGGAGCTTAACCTCTCTGGGTCTCAGGTTTTTTCCTCCGACAAATGGAGACCAAAACATTTTCTACCTCTCAGGCCTGCTAACAGGATGAAATGAATTTATACATGTAAATATATATTTGATTATAGTAGCCATCAATACAGACAGAATAGAGGGTGAGTTCAATAAATAGTAGCAATCCTGCTGATTAAGTTTAATGAGTATTATTAAGTGACCCAAACCACTCAGCTAAAAGGAGCAGAGCCGGGGTCAAACCCCTTCCTTGCCTGCAATGCTGTGTATAGTGCCACACAGGGTGACCCCCAATCCACACTGGTGCAGCTGTTACCAGCAAAATGGCATCAGAATGTCACTGGCCATTGGATTTGGGCTCAGCAACCTCAGTACTTGAGTTCTGGCTGAGAAAGAATTCAGAGCCAAGACTCAAATACAAGCAAATGTTTATTTAGAAAGTCATGGAGTTAGCCCTAGCCGGTTTGTCTCAGTGGATAGAGCATTGGCCTGCAGACCAAAGGGACCCGGGTTTGATTCCGGTCAAGAACATGTACCTTGGTTGCAGTCTCCTCCCTGGCCCAGGCCCTCCAGGCTCATGCAGGAGGCAACCAATCGATGTGTTTCTCTCACATTGATGCTTCTTTCTGTCTTTCCCTCTCTCTCCCACTCTCCCTAAAAGTCAATGGAAAAATATCCTCGGATGAGGATTAAAAAAAAAATCATGGCATTAGAAGTGAGCTGTGGACGAAGTGAGCCAACTGGGCTGCATGGGCTCCGGAAACAAGTTTCAGAAGCAAAAGAAGGGCCCTTGGAACTTAGGAGGAAGAAAATGAGGATATAAGCGCTTAGAGCAGTGGTTCTCAACCTGTGGGTCGCGACCCCTTTGGGGGTGGAACGACCCTTTCACAGGGATCGCCTTAGACCATCGGAAAACACATATATAATTACATATTGTTTTTGTGATTAATCACTATGCTTTAATTATGTTCAATTTGTAACAATGAAAATATATCCTGCATATCAGATATTTACATTACGATTCATAACAGTAGCAAAATTACAGTTATGAAGTATCAACGAAAATAATTTTATGGTTGGGCATCACCACCACATGAGGAACTGTATGAAAGGGTTGCGGCATCAGGAAGGTTGAGAACCACTGGCCTAGAGGGAAGGAGACGGGGAAAGGCTCAGGCGTGTTCCAGAGAGAGAGAGAGAGGGAGCGCTGCACATTTGTCTCTTAGTCTTGAAGGCTTTTACCTCCTTCCCAAAGGCGGGGATTTCAGGGGAAGATCTCAATGGAATATTCATCAGCTTCCCAGGTGTGTCCCCCGAGGGTCGTGGTCTCCACGGATTGGTCAGTACCAGGGCAGGGTCATTAGTCACTAAAGCTGGTCCTCATGTCAGCCATGGCGTCGTGGCCTGGCCTTGCCGCTTCTCTGGGCCTGGACCTGAAACACAACTGAGGCCTAGATGTTATCTGTAGTTTGACCAAAACTCTCTCTCTGTGGTCAGTAGACCCAGACCCCAGACTTTATTCCTATGATTATTTGATGCCAGTCAGAACCTCATTGTCCTGAGGGCTTAATGCTTACGGGAGTGGTCATGCAAGGGCCGGTATGGGAGTAGTATGAGGCTTGTCTCTGTCCCCCCTTGTTCTTCCCCTCCCGGGGTCTACCTCATGATTAGCGATGAGCTAGGGGAGGAACCTGTGGGTGAGGTCCCACCTTACATTGCCTGTTGCTAGGCACCCAGGACTTTCCTCCCTGGCGACCTTCCCTCCTGGCCTGTCTTCTTCGCTCTGCTCATGCCTGTCTGACTGCCCACCACACAACCAGAAAAGGTTTCCTGGAGGTAGTGGCATCTGGGCTGAGTTGGGAAGAAGGGCCAGGAGTTTGCCAGGGAAAGAAGTGTGTGGGGGGGGGGGGGGGAGGGGGACATGCATTTCAAGGAGCAGATTGTGTGACTCTGGAGACATAAACCAATCTGGTGCGTGGGGGGCTGAGGTATGGCTTGGGGGTGGAGGAGTGAGTGGGGCCCAAGACAGGTGAATACCGGCCGAGGAGTTTAGGCTGGATCCTGAGCCTTGCAGATTTTTTGTTTTGTTTTTGGTGCTAGTTATGTGTTTCTGTGAAGGGTTGGAAAAAGTGGGGGGAAACCCACAAAAATTTAGGTCATCTGAAATTACAATTTACTTACTGTTTCTTTCTAAATAACTTGCTCTTTTTATGTAAATTCACTTTTAAAAGAAATTTTATATCACCACCATAAACGGTGAGCTCGCAGTGCCAGGTGTGTTTAGGAATTCTGATTTTTTTTTCTGATTTTGAAAGGTAAGATAGTGCTTATACCCAACATCAGTTGACAGCCCTACAGGGCAAGAGAACCAATGAATATTTCTGAAGAGAAATGTATGAATATTTACACAAAGTAGGATAAAGACTATATATAGGTTACCTCCAATCAGCTCTGGCTCCAAAATTACAAAAAAAAACCTTTCATTTTTCAAAGCTTTTTGGATGTTAGAATATGGATGAGTAGTATCACTTGCTTGAAATAGAAGGTAATAGAAAATAGGTTCGTTGCAAAAGCAGCAACAGGACTGAGGGCCAGCCCACCAACCTGCCGAGGCTCCCCAAGGCTCTGCTGCAAAGGGGAGTAGCAGCGAGGTGGTCGCAGCCCCCTCTGGCAGGGTGCGCAATGGGGACTCGGTGCAGGGTATACAGAAACTCTATGGGATATTCTTGTAACTTTTCTGTAAATCGAAGTCTCTTCGAAAGTAAAAACTTTATTTAAAAAAAAGTCGACTAGCACCAAACCAAACTTTCTCCTTTACACTGAGAAATGAAAAGGAGTAAATAGCAGAATCACTTTCTCATTCAGTCATTCCATCCTTTTGTTGCCTCCTCCTCATCCCACCTAAACCACCCCCTGGACCCCATCCACCCCCAGGGCAGGCTCCGGGCTCTGAACGCCAGGCCAAGGGCTTGGGCTTTTCCTGTGGACAATGAGGTTTCAATAAAGAGGTTTTAAGAGGATTTGGGGAGTGCCTTTGAGAGTGTTATCTGGGGATAGGAGTGAACAGTTTGGCAGAGGCAGAAAGTGGGTGGGGTTGGGGGAGGGATAGGTGGATGGTCGTAAAGGGACAGATGTGGGACAGATGCTGGTGGACCACAGCATTCGAAGCAGCAGGGATCCAGGAGGTGCTCAGGCAGGGCTGGGGCACGTAGCAGAGTGTGTTAGGGGCGGCTGGGGCAGGAGGCTGACTTTGAGGGGGCCGAGGGCACTTATGGAAAATGCCCCTCACTGGCTGGAGGCCAGAACTCTGAGCCAGAGACGCAGGTTTGGAGATCATAGTAGGCCCTGGAGCTGGAAGACACCTCCGGGTGAGAGAAAAGAGCACCCCTGTCCCCCATCCCCCTGCACCTTCCACCCCCACCCCCACCCCCACCCGCTGAGCTCTAAAGTGGGGAGGAGGGAGGAGGGAGGAGACCCAGACTTTCTACAAACTGGGAAGCAGGCAGGCAGAAAAGGAAGCTTCATCCTGGGTGTTAACTGTGGCCTGTGGGACGGGATGGAAGTGGTGAAGGGTGGAGACCCTCCCCTAGAGGACCCTCCCCTAGAGGACCCTCCCCTAGAGGACCCATGCCAAGGCTGCTTGAGCAGGGAGCTGTTCTAACGAAGGCCAAGGGGCCAGCACACACACACACACACACACACACACACACACACACACACACAAAGATGACATGGAGACATGCTGGTGAAAGCACAAACAGGACCTGCCCCTCGGGAGTCTGCGGGCCTGTTGGCACACAGAGGGCCTCATCCTGCCCACATGCCTATTTTGCCCCCCCCCCCTTCTCTCCAGCCCAGAAGTCCTTTGCCTGAGCCACCAACACCAGAGTTTCGGTGCCAGGCCTGTGCCATTCTGGGGTTTAACCCAGCTGCTGGGAACAGGAGGGAAACTAGGGTCCCAGGCCCAGTGGCTCAACCTGGATCCAGGCTGAGGGGAGGTCCGCCCTGAGCAGAGGCCGCCCTGAGCCTGGCCTGCTGGTAGGACCCTGGCTCCCCAGGGTCGGTCCCCTGCCCCCCTCCCCGCCTCACCCCCCCACCCCCTGGGTGGGGGGACTGGCAGCCGGCTGCGGGCCTGCCTGGGAAGCGGGTCAGCCTGACATCCCCAGCAGATGTCAGTCTGGGAACAGGAAGCAGCTTGCATGGGGCTTCTGAAATTAAATAAATAATAAGCACAACCACAAGAACAGTCTTTTATTCCAAAGTAAAAAAAAAAAAAAAAAAAAATGCTTTAATGACTAGAGCATTTAACACGTCGGGGGCTTTCATTGTTTTCAATTATGTGCAATTCTGAAAGGAGAGCACCAATTCCGAGCCTGAATGGAGAATTGTGGGGCTGCGGATTTGTGCTGTTTTAAACATTTGCTTTACTACTTTAAGAGGAGAACTGTAAAATGGAAATAATGATATATTATTACAAGTAAATTACACTGTGGAGTAGCATTAATATTGCAGTTGAAACCTAGAATTTGAAATAAAGATGGAAATATTCATTTGTACATAGTTTTTGTTCTTAGAAAAATGATTTGGAATTAGGCAAGAAGCCTCCTTCTGCGTGTCGCCCCGGCGGGGCTAGCGCTCCGGGCCCACAGCGCCCTGCGGGCCAGCAGCAGGGCCCGGCCGCTGGGATAGGACGCAGACATTCTCAGCCCTCGGGGACAGGGGTGCTGGAGTGGGAGAATGAGTACAATACAGATATCGGAAATCCCTGCAGCCTGGGGTGACAGAGGACCTAACAGTGTTAGGTGCTTGGGGACAGAGACTGGACAAGGAGATGGTGGCCACAGGTGACGGACAAGCTTCACCATCTCTCTTCCCAGAAGCCAGCCCATTGCCAGGTCTGGTTTTTTCCTCTCCTTTTGGGAAGAGAGTTGGGAGGACGGTGACAGCTTATTTGTCAGTTCAAGTGTCTTATAAACCAGTATAATGTAGCTGAGCTCTGATGACTGTGCTCCCAACCAAACAGCAAGGCCTGGCCAGTAATAAGTGATCATTGGAAATGCATTCATTAGGGACACCCATTCATCCTAGACCAGGGCTCCTACCCATTTCCTGACCTGGCCCTGCCCACTCTCTGCCCGTGCCCCGGAGGTCCCTCAGTGCAGGTCACTCCCCTTTGCCACCACCCGTGCAGGCCACCATGCTCACATTCCAGACGGCACAGCCTGCACGAAGTCTTCTGGGGCATCCCAGAACACGCGGCACTGACCTCAGAGCATTTACCATAGTGTGCTGCCCCCTGGAGTCACGGGATTAAGATTTGTACTTCTTCCCTTCGGCAGGGAATTATAAGGGGTTATTGACTGAACAAGGTGGGCCTGGGAGTGATGGTTTATAGGCACATTACGACAACCCTGCAGGATAGGCACGCTCTCTCTTTCTACAAACGAAGAAACTGAGGGTCAGAGATGTTTAGTAACTTACCCCAAGTCACACAGCCAGGAGGGACAGAGCAAGGATTAGGATCCAGGTCTGTCTGATTTCCCAAACCACCTCTTTACCTTTCACAATGGAGTGACTCAAAGCGCCCCCAACGTGAACACTGGACGCACTGAGAGGCCTTTCTGGCACGCACGTGTTCCGTGTTCCTTGGAATCTTCAGGATGGCCTAACAACGCCACGGGTCCTCCTCACGGACATCTGCCCTGAGTTCCCGACAACCGCGCACCTCCCCCACCTTCCTAAGCTCTTATTTAGAAAACCATAACCTACAGGAGAGCTGAAAGAGCAGAACGATCACGAGCATAGCTTTCATATTTGCGAGCGTATATACAAACATATACTAGTATGTACTTATATGTTAGAGGTGTGGGGTTTTTTGTTCGTTTGTTTTGTTTTTACTTTTTTGATAAATGACTTGAAAGTAACTTGGAGATATTGTGACACCTAAGTCCTAAATATTTCAGGATGCCTCTGTGAAGGAGAAAGATTCTCCTCTATAATCACAATACATTGTCATGCCCAACAAATTAAACATGTACTTACTAGTTAATTTAGGGTCTGCTTTCAAATTTTCTAATTGGTTCAAGAATGTCCTTTTATAGTTATGTTTGTTTTTTGATCCAGGATCCAATTAAGAATCACTAATTGCATTAACTTTTCTCTCTCGTCTCCTGTAACCTTCAACACTTTTGACTTTCTTTTTCTTTTTCATGATACTGACAGTTTTGAGTCCTGACTAGTTTTCTTGTAAAGTGTCCCACGTCCTGGATGTCTCTGTTCCCTCATACGTAGGCGACCTTGCGTGTATCCCACTGCATTACACCAGGAGGCACCTGTCAGTGTGTCCCCTTGCTGATGTCACTATGCCAGATTGCTTGGTGTGGCAGGCAACCCGTAGGGGGCCCCTAATGGCTCCTACCTTCTGGTGGTCACATCCTGTGTGTCCCCTTCCTTTGAGGGCTCACTTCGAAAGACTAGAACATGACAGAAGATGTAAAACGTCAGTTCTGAAACGGTGCTAGAAAGACTGCGGTTTTCTTTGGGGAGCTCTCTCTCTCTCAGTTGCATCTTGCCCTGGGGAAGCCAGCTGCCCTGCTGTGAGGCAGCCACGTGGAGAGGCCCCCAGGAGTGAGCGTGGAGGTGAACCTTCTGCCAATAGCCACCTGAGTAATCCCATCGACTGTAATGACGTATTTCTGATAGTCCAATAGTCCCAAATCTGGCTAGTAGGAGTTCCTTCAAGCTGAGGTCGGTATCCTTTTGAGGTTCCCCTCCGCCTGGAGCACTTTCATGCGTCTGGCTCACCTTGCATCTTCCCTGCCCCAGGCCTGGAATCGGCCATCTCACAAGGTTTCTTTAGTGGAGAACGGCATTCAGAACCCACGCTCTGGTCACTAGGTTTGCTCCCGAGATCTCATTGCTTATAGGCCCTTTCAGTGGACAGAGCTAGGAGATGTTGTTGTTTCTTTTTGTTTTTTCTTTTAAAGCAGTTTTTAAAAAGAAGTTTCCTTCCATTCAAATTCAATTACATGGAGTTCTTCTTCCGCTTCCCATCCCATGTTGGTATCTCTCCTCCTCCACATGGAGAACCCTGATTGCCAACAACATCAATATATTCAACTAGAGGCCTGGTGCATGAGATTGGTGCACTGGGGTGCGGGGGGGGGGGTGTCCCTCAGCCCGACCTATGCCCTCTCACAGTCCAGGAGCCCTCCAGGGATGTATGACTGACGGCTTAGTGCTGCTGTGGAGGCAGGAGAGGTTCCAGCCACCTCTGCTGCACTTGCCAGCCATGAGCCCAGTTCTGGCTGAGTGGCACCCCTCCTGTGGGAGTGCACTGACCACCATGGGGCAGCTCCTGTGTTGAGCATCTGCCACCTGGTGGTCAGTGCACATCAGAGCAACTGGCCGTTCCGCGGTTCAGTTGATTTGCATATTAACCTTTTATTATATAGGATCATTTGCTCTGTCCTACAACACACACAAAATAGTTTCAGAATTACTACCATTTCCAACGAGAAGACTTCAAAGAAAAATCCAGGACTCTGCAGTTCTATTTGTTCTTAACATGTATCCCACTAAATGTATACAGAGTACAATATTCACAAATCATTGAAATTAGCTGTGTATATGTGTTTCCATTATTAATTTGGTATGTAGTTGGGTTTCTTTGTTTCTATTTGCACTTAGTTTTAAGGTTTGCTTTTCTCAAATCTTACCAAATTTAATTAATGTTTAAATATATAAAACTTTTACATGGTTCAAAAGTTTTACATGGTCAAAACTATATGTTAAAAATTATACTCAGAAGTCTTACTCCTTCCATTCCATTCCTATCCATCCACTAGAGGCACCTAGTGTCCGGTTTATTCTTTCTGTGTTTCTTTCTCTTATACAAAAAGTAGCGTACTCTATCCACTCTTTAGCACCTTGTTTTTTTCACTTAATATATCTTCAAAATCACCACAGGTCAATTCTTAAATATATTCCTCAATCTTTTCAGCGTTATGTTAATCCACTGTGTGAATTCATCATCGTCTAATCAGTGAGTATCCTACTGGGTAAACATATAGCTGTTTCTAATAGTTTGTTATTGTAGATATTGTCTTAGTGAATAACCTTATAAATGTATTGTTTTGTATTTGTGGAATTGTACTTTCAGGGTGAATTTCTGGAATTAGAATAAAAGCATGTGTAGTCTGCCTAGATAGTCCCAATTCCTCCCACACAGACTCCACCACGTTGCACTCCCACCAAGGATGATGGGACTGCAATGAAGACCGGGTAGTTCTAAATCGAGTCTATAACATTCGGGGTGAAGCTGAACATCTTTTCATATATTTAAGGTCCATCTACATATGTTGCGTGTGTATCTGTGTGTGTGTGTGTGTGTGTGTGTGTGTGTGTGTGAACTGCTCATGATTTTGCCCAATTTTCTATCCAATTTTGGCCTTTTCTCCCTCATATTTAAATGTTCCTTATATTCCTAATATTACAGATTAGCTTGTGTCTGTGATAAACATTACAAAACTTTTCTGTTTGCTCTTTTTTTTATTTGCCACGAAGCTGGATTTTAAAAATGTTGTTAAGTGTATCCAGACTCTTTTATTGCATCTGGACATTTCGCTTGTCATTAGAAAGCACTTCTTTGGGGGCTGGCTGGGCGCGGACTGGGTCTCCTTTTTGTGAGGTAGTGAGACCTCTTTTTCCCTCCGCCAGGGAGGAGTTGGGGGCGCTGCACTGAGCCAGTCTGGCTGGCTTTCCATCTCTTCCTCTCTCAGCAGTTCCCCATCCCTCCCCTGGCCCCAAGGGACCAGGGCGGGCACCGTCACTCGCTGGCTGGCGTGGGGAGGGCGGCTGCCACCTGGGAGAGAAAGCTGCCCCATAGCCTCTGCCTCAGCGGGACGCACAGGCACCCGGGCCCTGGGCTTGCAGGGGGTTTGAGTCATAGAAGACTTTCCCCACACCCAGGGCGTACATACACCCACCCATGCCTTCTTCTAATACCTGTGCGGTGGTTTCATTTTTCACAGAGTTCCGATCCATTTGGCGTGTAGCCTGATGAGAGAGGTAAGAGGATTGGGTCCAATTTTCCAAAAGCCTGGGTGCCCCGGTGGGGGGGTGGGGGTGGGGTAGTGCGGGGAAATAGCGACGAACCTAAAGGTTCAGGCCACTAGGTGGCGTTGCTTTAGAGTCATTTCTGCGGGACTGGAGGAGGAAACGCTGCCGTCTTCAGCAGAAAAAGGAAATGCCTTGTCAGTGTAATTGGCCAAGAGGAAGCCTAGTGGGAAGTGCCCTTCCTGCCGCGCAGCCTTGCCGCCCACGGGCTGGCGCGGTGCTTCTGTCCCCGCATCAGAGCGTATCACTGCCTCCGCGGCTGTGTCCCAAGAAGGCGGTGCGCGCCACCCCGGCGTGTGCCCGCAGAGCTGGCCTTTGCAGTGTCTCCAGGCCCCGGGGCGAGGCAACGGGGAGAGTCAAAGAGAAGCCAGGACGGCCACTGCCCTGGCCTGGGAGTGACCGCGCCTTGGTTCCGTCCCAGCTGCCGTTCTTGCTGGCCGCCACCAGCCTCCCGTTCCTCCGCGCCCCCATCTCTAAAATGGGACAATGCCTGCCCCACCCGCGTGCCAAGGACTCAAAGGGGGAACATACGTGGAGACATCGTGCAATGTGAGAAACGCTGTGCGATGTGCTTTCACTATCATTATGGCTACGTTTTGCCACAGAGGCTATATCTCTCTCTAGAAGGTATGATAGTCATGAGAACTTGTGTTTATATACGAATCTGCTGTCTATAAGGTGATTTTTCCATGTGCCTTCTCTCTTGCGGAAGCAACGCAGCCTTAATGAGAAAACCGACTAACTTAACAAGGCCTGCCTAGCTAGGGGCCCCAGACAGCTCGCGGGGCATCTGTGGGCAAAGATGCTGGGCTGGGCTGGCCCCGTCAGTCAGGCTGGGAGGGCTGCGGGGCGAATACTCACCCCTGCCTGTGGAGGGCTGGGAGGGTCCGCCCGGTGAGCAGGTGGACTGGGCAATAACAGGAGGGCAAGCCCAGTGAGACGGGAGGTCTTGGCTTTGCTGAGAGAACAACACTGACCACGACGGATAAGGGGACCCTCCTCTCCATCAACAGCTGCTGCTTGTACCTCAGAAGGACCTACATTAGCCCTGCGTGGGAACGCGTCACATGGGCTGTTCAGGTAGCAGTGTTTAAAGACTCTTCTTCTGAAACACAGTGTATTTCCTGTGAGTTCTTACAATTAAGAATACCTATTTTTGATACCAAATGTCTAAATTCATCTGCCCTCTAAAGATCACTTCATCGTGTACTATCTCAGCAGAAAAGATGCTTTCTCCAAATGTGTCAGTTCTATTTTTAAAAAGGTTCAGTGACCTATTTCTGTAATTCTCACAGGCACTGAGAGAACAGCCGTCTCTTTAGGCTCAGCTCTGTCACCGAAAAGTTGCCCCTGCCAGGTGCTGCCCAGAGAGGCACCATCTTGCTTTGCAATAAAGAAGCGTAAATAAGTTGCGGGGGGGGGGGGGGTGTCAGAGTGAGGTCATGAGCATCAGCACACCCACAGACACAGACGCACTTCTCCATTTCTGAACAATGTCATGATGACTGCTTTAGCCAACCTCGACACCAGGAGATTGCTTCAGAACCAACCATTTCCTGAACCAAGAACTTGACAAGACAGTCCACAGAAGAACTGCAGTTCATCGACTAATACCTGGAACAATAGTGAGCTCCTCTACCAATCCAGGAAATTAAAATTTACAATGCCACTTTCCAAAACTAACCCACGGGGTAAAAAGTCAGGGTGGCGATTGCCCTTGGGTGGGATGAGAGGGTGAAAGGGGGCATGGCAGGGTTTCTGGGGCTCTGGTAATGTCCAGCTTCTTGACTGGGGTGCTGGTTACTTACTTTGTGGAAATTCACGTGTGATTGGTGTACCTCTCTGATAAACCTCATAGAAAGTTTACATAAGAAAACCGCCCGGCTGGTGTGGCTCAGTGGTTGAGCATCGGCCCAAGAACCAGGAGATCATGGCTCATTTTCATGTCAGGGGACATGCCATCATTGATGTTTCTATACTCTTCTCCCTCTCCCTCCCCTTCTCTGAAATCAACAAAAACATTTTAAAAAAGAAGAAAACAAAATCACTTTCTATCTATTAAGTCTGCAAAAACATTTTTTTTTGAGTAATAATTTTCAGTGCAGTTTAAGCCATATGAAGCTGGAATTTTTTATTTTTTATTTGTCATTGATCTTACAGACAGAGGAGGGGGAGAGAAACACATCAACCCACTGTTCCATCCATTCATGCACCCATTGGCTGACCCCTACATGCGCCCGGGGACCAAACCGGGTGCCTCTGGACCAGCCCCAAACCAACTGAGCTACCCGGCCGCAGGGATGCTGGAATTTTTGCATGTTGCCAATTGCAGTGAACACTGTACAACCCTCTTTCAGGAGGAATTTGGCAATAGCAATTTTAAAGTCTTTGAAGCGTTTATATTTATTATCAATAACTCCACTTCTGAGACTCTGTCTTAAGAAATAATCCTAAATGTCAAAAAAGGCTTATGTGCACATATGCATTGCATAACGTTTATAAAAACAAAAACTTAAAATAGCAAAACATTGAAATCAATGTAAATGTCCCACTGCAGAGCAATGCGAAGGTAAACCCCATTTCACAGACGAGTAATTGAGGCGCAAGTGGCTGAGTAACTCGCCCAAGGACACGCGGGAAGGAAGGGAAGGTGCAGGGACTCCCCTCCACAAGGCTGGGTCACGTCCAGCTGTGAAGGAGCCTGGAGGGATGTCCCTGGGAGACGATGGTTAGAACGCTTCCGCCAAGTGTCAGCGATGAGGCCGAAGTCACACTCAGGGGAGCTGGTGAGTCCGCGAGAGGTGAAAAAGGGAGACAGGCAGGGACTATTTTATGAAGCAAAGGGTTGTTTGCAAACTCACAAGTGTATTTGTTGTTTCCCCCATATTAAAAGGCGACTGCCAGGTCATACTTTTATAATTTCCATGTCTTATAAAAATTACCTTAGCTGTTTCTGGGTGGCACGTGGGGCTTGAGGCTGAGCGCTGCCCTGGCGCCACCGACAGGAAGACCGTGTCCCCAGTCCGGTTCTTCGTGCCCCCGCGTCCCCACCTGAAGCGGAGGCAGCGGTCCCGCACGGCAGAGGCTTTGGTGGGTGTGTCACTGCCGACCTGCAAGTGTGGTTCTTGACCGATGACGAGGCCAGTAGCTTTCCTGGCCCACAGAGTACAGGACACTACCCAGGTGAGGCAAGTGTAGGGTTACACTTTCCTGTGTGTAAAGTAACACAATAACTAGTAAATAATAATATGGGAATAAACTAACAACTGTAAACCTACTTTTGCCCGGCTATGCAAGGACTCAACTTCCTGTTGACAATGGCCGGTGAAGGTTGCATAATCCTGCACCCAAACAGTCCGCAAACAATAGGTGTCTTCTACTCGGTGGATTTGTGTCCCAGTGAGTTTGCTCATGGCTGGAGTATTTGTGAGAATGAAAACGCCAGGCTATCTGAGTGGTTAGAGGGCCTTTTGGGAAGAAATCAGTGGATACTGGCTGTGCTCCTGTTAATGAAGTTTTAAAGGTTGTAGCCACTATAAAATGTGGGAAAGCATGACAAGCAGCAGAAAGGAAGCCTCAATGGAAGGACAGGAAGCCTATTAAAGCTTGGACTAGAATGTCTCCTGGAAATCAAAGAGGACGCTGACCACAGTATTTTTTCCTGTCGACCTACACTGACACCAGTGATGTCAAGTGGTATTTTCCTAGTTTTTCATTTCTTAAAGAAAATGCACTCCATTTCTACAACGAAAGTAAATACTTTTTTACAACCCCCTTAGCAGTGTTCTCACGTGACATTTTTATTTTCAGAAACTAATGTAAGGTCAGAAGGCAAGACCCATAGGCTGAAAGCTCGGAATGGCGGGTCAGCTTTTCCTGTAGTGTTTTGCTTTTAAACCAGCCGTGGGCAAACTACGGCCCTTGGGCCGGATCCAGCCCGTTTGAAATGAATAAAACTAAAAAAAAAAAAAAAAAAGACCGTACCCTTTTATGTAATGATGTTTACTTTGAATTTATATTAGTTCACACAAACACTCCATCCATGCTTTTGTTCCGGCCCTCCGGTCCAGTTTAAGAACCCATTGTGGCCCTCGAGTCAAAAAGTTTGCCCACCCCTGTTTTAAACGGAGTGTGTGACAGTGCAGTCCTCAGATACACACTTAGGATTGTTTCCTGAGCAGTAAGACCTATGAAAGGAACAGAAATAAGTCATTTTTCTAATTTAAAATCCAAGCACTGCTCCATTACCTAACTTCGTCCTTAATGCAGAACCGGCTGTAACAAACACGGGAGACCTTTCTGTTCATTATTCAACATTCTGCATTTTTAAAATGTTTTCTTTGTCCACAGACACTCTTCCAGAGCTAAGCTGCGTGCAGATTCACCCGGAAAGGTGAGGAGTGAGGAGGGGCACTCCATTCCCCCCAAAGACTAGGCAGCTCCACCTGGAGGCCTTTGCCTAGAGCAGTGATGGCGAACCTATGACACGCGTGTCAGAGGTGACACGCAAACTCATTTTTTTTGGTTGATTTTTCTTTGTTAAATGGCATTTAAAAATATAAAATAAATATCAAAAATATAAGTCTTTGTTTTACTATGGTTGCAAATATCAAAAAATTTTTATATGTGACACGGCACCAGAGTTAAGTCAGGGTTTTTCAAAATGCTGACACGCCGAGCTCAAAAGGTTCGCCATCACTGGCCTAGATGCTGCCTTGGCCTAAGCGCCCTTCCCTCAGGAGTCTGCCCAGCTAACTTCCTCAGGGAAGGCAATGGCTTAGGGGAGCCACACCAGCACATGCTGGAAGACAGGAGCAAGGAAATTGCTTGGGAAGCAGGGAGGAGGTGGATCTGGCGGTGCCTAGAATACGAGGCATCAGTGTCAGTATAAAGGGTGTGGCTCTTCTGTCGTAGACAATAGGAGTGAAGGACTGGGCTACGAAAGGGCTTTCAGCAGGGAAGGGCCTCTTGATGCCAGTAACATTTTAGGACGATTAACCTGGAGGTGGGGTGGCTTTGGGTGGGAGTGGTTCCTTCCGGATGTTTTCCTCGGTCCTGCCCTGCCTTCCCTTTCCTCGGGAGCACTCGGGGCAGTGGGCTTTGCTGTGCCTCTCTCCTCTGTGCTCTCCGCGGCCAGCTAAGCCAGGCTCAGAACCTGCAGGTGTGTTGCACGTCTTCAATTTGGAGGGAGGCGGCTTCAGCTCTGCCTAGTCTCCTTTCTGCGGGTGAAGTCAGGGGAGGCATTACCACGGCCTCTGCTTAGAAATGGCACGAAGCTCCCTCCTGCTTCCGCATCTTCAAGTTCATGCCGCGGTCCCCAAGAGGGAGGAGGGGATGCTCGGAGATTTCCCTGAGCCACACTGAAATTCCAAAGGAGTGAAAGGCGCGGAGACCTTGGCCCGGTGCATCAAGAACGGGACACATTTAGAACTGGAGCCCTGTGTTACAGCTGCCAGTCAGACGCCAGAGGGGTGACCAGCCCATTAGCGCAGGCGCCTGGAAGCTGACTTTTCTGCCGCCTCTCCAAATACACGCACACACATACTAGCACACGTGTGCACACTCACACGCATTCCTCGGGCTCTGGGAAGATCAAGGCCCACTGCAAAGCGCCCGTTCCCCAAGACTCCTAATTTATGTTGGGGACTAGCTGTAAAGCTCCCCCTGGCCCCATCTTCCCTCGCAGCGATAAAGAGCATGGCGCGCCGCACGAAAGGCGACACTTAATCAAAACCCGTCTTCTCTCACAAACCCTGACCCCCCAGCTCACGAGAGTCACCAAGGCCAAGGGACGAGGCAGGGAGCGACTCAGGTGGCACACGCTTTGATTAAGATGATACAGGTTCCTTTTATTTCACTTGCATCAGAGTTGTGACATTCCAGATCTGTCCCCTTTTTGATTTGACAACAGCACCTTTCAGTAGAGGTTGACCCCAAAAAAAGACCGGGACTTGTTCTCTCTTCAACCCGGAGTAGGCGATAATTTCTCTGAATCCCCTTCAGTAATGATCGTCAGAGCTTCTGATCTTCCCCAAAACAAGTTTCCCAAGGAACGTGGTTAAACGGAAGCACAAACCCGGCTGCCGCTGGTCCTTTCTAAGTGGCATCTAAATACCTTTCCTCTCTAGGCCCTGGGAAAGGCCGCCCCTTCTCTGCCTCCTTCCTTGTGTCTTTTTTCTTTCTTTCTGAGACTGAAATCTTCAAATGAATTCTTTTGCCAGATTTCTGGGGCAGGAAATCTACTTCCCTGCCACACGGGACTTCAGAAACTTCTGGAGGCTCCAGGGTTGTTCCTTTCTATAGCATTGTCCATGGTTTTCCCCAGGAGCGCTGTGAGATTTTGTTTTAAAATTATTTAAGCACTGGTTAGTTCAATGTGCTCAATATGTACTTATTGAATCCCAATCACGATGATGTAGGTGTCATAAGAGACAAAAATTTACTTCTGTTTTCAAGAAACGTTCAATCTCGAAGAAAAATGCAATCATGGTAATACATGGTGGAATGTGAGGAGTGGCTACAAGAACCCCCAAAGCACAGGCAGCTCATGGATTAAGCCCCTACCACGTGCCAGACCCCGTTCTAGGCCCTGGGGCGCAGCTGCGTACAAAGTGGATAACATTCCTGCCTGCGAGGCACTTACGTTCTAGTTGCGGCTGGGCGACATTTCCGACTTTGTATATTTGGCTTTTCAACAGCCCACTTTCAAACTCTTTACATTGACCTTCTCCGACCGCCTTTGTGGACTGAATTTGGACAAGTGGCACATCTGAACGGCCGCACCACGTCACACCAGCAGGACTCCAGCTCAGTTCCTTCAGTGCCGGTGCTCTAATTAGTCACTAAAAATGAGCAGAAACTTAAAAAACAAAACTTTATATGCTATTGGTCAGTCTTGTAGTTCTTATTAACTTATAATTGAGACAAAGGTGAAAACATTAGGAAGGAAAAAAGAGAAGCTATTTAAAATGCTGTAGAAAGATATCAAATGTTGCCCTGACTGGTTTGGCTCAGTGGATGGAGCATCAGCCTGAGGACTGAAGGGTCCCAGGTTCGATTCCGGTCAAGGGCATGTACCTTGGTTGCGGGCACATCCCTGGTGCGGGGTGTGCAGGAGACAGCTGATTGATGTTTCTCTCTCATTGATGTGTCTAACTCTCTATCCCTCTCCCTTCCTCTCTGTAAAAATATCAATAAAAAATATTTTTTAAAAAAGAGAGATATCAAATGTTGAGCTTGATAAAGTATAGTTAGGATTTTAAAAATTGATTTCTTGTTTCTGTGAGAGTGGTCTTTCTTATAATATGTGCTGGCAATAGCTCAGGCAGGCTGTTCAACAACAGCCTTTTTCCACTCCAGCGGGCAGGGAGCTGAGCTGGGGGGCGGGGGGGTGGGGGGGGTGGGGGCGGGGCAGCCCAGCATCAGTAAAAGTCTCTTACCTTTTACTCAAGGACTTATAGGAAAATAGAATAATCAGCATATGTCTTTCTTTTTATTTTATTTTTAGTTTATTGATTTGAGAGAGAAACATTGATTTTTGTTCCACTTACTTATGCATTCATTGATTGTTTCTTGTATATGCCCTGACTGGTGATCGAACCCGCAACCTTGGTGTACTGGGACGATGCTCTAACCATCTGAGCTACCCAACTGGGGCTACCCAGCATAATTCAAAGCAGAGGGGGAGGGGAGGGTTTTCTGGAAAAGCCTTTGTTTCAGCACAAAGAAGTGGTAAGAAAACAGCAAAGAATTCTCCTTCTCAAGATGAGTTAAGGCTCGGGCTCAAGACTGTAGACTGACCTAGAATGGGAAGGCCGAGGGCCAGTCCCAAGAAGAGAGTAAGTGCCTGGCCTGCCTTGCCTTTTCGAACTAGAGGCCTTCTCCATTGTCCCTGAAGACAGTCTTGACCCCGCCCCGAGCCTCACAAGGCGCCTGGCACAGCATTATTCCTGGAGCAAGCCTGTGAGAGTCAGGACGGGTGACAGCCAGCACACAACGGGGCAGGGTAGCATGTTGGGGGGTGAGGGCAGCAAGAGCAACCGGAAGCTGTAATAACAGGAACTCTGCGTGGTAGTTACTCAGTGGCATACGGTCTGTGTCACACAGGCCCCTGATCTGCTCATGCAGCCCCGTGGGTGCACAGGAGGAAACCACAGCCCTACAAGCCAGTGAGCGCTGGGCGAGGATGTCTGCATCTGCTCTGGGACAGAGGCGCTTCCCCCTTCTTGTCTGGCAGTGGTACGCAACCCCTGGTCAGAGCTTATAGGAGTTACCTTTGGCCCCTCCCTCTCTCATCACTTCCTTACTGTACTGGAGAGCTGACTCCCATGTCTAAACATCAGGATTAAGAACCTCTGTACAGCCCGGCTGGTGTGGCTCAGTGGTTGAGCATCGACCCATGAACCAGAAAGTCACGGTTGATTTCCGGTCAGGGCACATGGCTGGGTGGTGGGCTCAATCCCCAGTAGAGGACATGCAGGAGGCAGCTGATCAATGATTCTCTCTCATCATTGATGTTTCTCTCTCTCTCTCTCTCTCTCCCTTCCTCTCCCTAAAATCAGTGAACATGTCCTCGAGTGAGGATTAAAAAAACAAACAAACAAAAGAAACCTCAGTACAGAATTCAGTCCCCGCCAAGGCGGGTAAACAGGAGGGTTTGGTTCCTCTCTGTGAGTTTCTGTGACAAAATGATGCCGCTTCTGACCCCCGACTCCACACAAGATACGTTTTGCACCTGGAGGAGGGAGAGAGCAGAGTCCCAGGTGGAAGCAGAACTGAGAGGGAGAGCAGCACTCCGCACACCCTCGGCCCCAGCAAAGAGGCTCCTCTGTGTTTTGTGCTGAGGAGCTGGGCAGCCGCTCCTCCTCTGGGGAGCACGGCCCTGGCAGGCTCTTCTGTTTGTGCTGCGGGAGGGCCGCCCGTTTCCGCTGGGAGGACTTGGCCGTCAGAGGCCCACAGCACAGGGACGCCCCTTGGTGCGGAGTGGAGTGCGGCCCTGGCGACCTGGAGACTTGGCCATGCTTGGAAGGGAGCCCTGCCCGCCCTCTGCCTCCCCCCGAACCTGGTCGGCACCTGCTGAGGCCCCCACACGGCTGGGCCGGGGGACTCAGGCCCTCTCCTACCTCCTCAGGGGGCTGCCTGGTCACGGGCACGCTCTTGTGCTCCTCTGAGCGTTCAGCTGCCTGTTTCCCCCACATTTGAAACTGGGACCAAAAGAACAGCATTTTCTCCATGGGAGCGGGCAGTGCCTGCAGCCTGCGCTTTGTCCCCTTGTACCGATTCCAGCTGAAACCGGGCCCTGGGCCTCTGGGACCAGAGCTGAGCGTGTTGGTGAACAGAGTGGGGAGGGTGGGAGCCAACACCCAGGGACAGCTGTGCTCTCGGCCTCGGCCCGGCCCTTCCGAGCGCTGGCCGCTTGTCCGCCGGGTCTGTGTGAAAACTTCCTGAGGAGCACGTCTGGGGGACCAGCTAGTGCGCTTCGGGCTCTTGTCTCTTTATTGGCTTTGGTGGCAGCGACCTGGGGCCGGCGCTGCTCTCGGAGAGGCTCCCCGGGGACCCGCAGAAGCCGGGCCTGCACCCAGGGGGTGGGAACCGGGGAGACGCCGCGGGGCTGGCCTGCACATGCGCCCGGAGAGCGTGGCACCCGCAGCCTGGTCTGCATCTGATCAGTTTTATCTGCAAAGCATTCAGAACATTTCTCCCCCAAGAGCATGCTGACCCTCTGGAGGAGGGATGGCCGTGTGGGCCGCCTGTTTGAAGACATCCCGGCTTTGCTGAGGCTTGTGCAGAGACCCCAGATAAGCCTCAGAAGGTGAGCCAAGTGGGTGGGGAGGCGGCTCTCTGGTGACACTCCGCATCTTCCCTGCCTTCCCTTTTCCGTGTTTACCAATCGTGAAAGCAAATCCAGCTGTTGGGAGGAATTGCTTCCAGATGACATTATGGGAAAGGAAAACACACTTTATTAAAAAGCTGCGGAATAAAAAGCAGAACATGTACGCTCCGTGGGCCAGGATTTCATATGGACTATTTCCTGATATTGTGCAATCAGCCAGCTCCTGGGGTAATAATAACAGAGCAAATGTTCCCTGTGCTGGAGTCAGGAGACCAGAGCTGGGACGGGACTTGGCAGGACGTGGGGAAAATCACTTGACCTCCCTGGCCACCGTATTTTTCTCCCTCTCAAGGACTGCATCCCACCTTCGCTGGGGATCCCTGTGAAAGCCTCGGGAAATGCCTCCCAATGCCGAATGATGTGAGACAAACCAGGAAAAATTAAGGACCTTTTGCTTTGGAAAAGGGGATGTGTTTCTCGCCCCCCACCCCCACCCCCCTGCCCCCCCAGCACAGAAATGTGCTGTGTTGGCTTTCTCGGAGATTTTAGAAGCTCTCCAGCGAGCTGGAATGAAGTGTCCCTTTACTAATTTGGTTTTACAGGTCACCGGATAAAACCTACTTAGCGTGGTTTGGAAGAGGATTAGGACATTGGCGTATCTTGCAAGTTGACTTTGCAGGCCGGGTCAGTCAGCAGCTGGAGGCTCCCTCGGCCCGGGGCCAGAGCTCTTTTGTAAACTGCAAGCCTGTAAGGGCCTGGTGAGAACACTGTAACTCTGTGATCCAAGAGACGGAAAGTTTGCAGGGAAATGAACATGTAAATGTATAAAAGCAAGGCCCACATGGCCAAGTTTGAGTGCAAGAGAGAGACTGCCAGAGAGCCCAGCATTGCGATGCCCCAGGACGAGGGAAGCAGCTGGGGCCACTGAGTCGCCCTTACTGGGGCAGAGTGAGCTTCCGCAGCTCAAGAATGCGCTGGCACCCAGGAACCCCTTAGACGGCCCTGCAGCTCTAGCCACATGACCCACATGAGATAGTCCAGATCAAAGGAGCATTCACTCATCTACTCAGCACATATGTAGCGAGTGCCACGGCAGTGAAGGAAGCATACAAAATCTCTGCCCTCATGGAGCTTATGTTCTGAAAGGAAAGATGAACCATAGACAATAAACATAATGAGTCACTTTTTCTATCAGTTGTGGTCCCAGCAGGAAACAGATGACGCACTCCATTGGGTAATGGAGAGGAGCTGAATAATGGAGGCTTTACCAAGACCTAGGCAGACTCCAGGGAAGCCGACAAGGAAGGGTGTAGCACCCAAAAATTACCCACCGTGGAACCACCACCCACGCCTAGGCCTGACGGGCCAGGAGGAGGGGCAGTCACCAGAGCCCAGTGAGGGGACCTGTGGCCTCGGCGAGAGGGACCTGCCCCGGTGAGGCACACAGGTGGGCAAGGAGCCGAAGGATTCCAGCCCCTCCCCTCTCTCCTCGGAGCACTGCGCATGCCTCCCACTGGCCAGGCCCGGGGAAGCCAACGGCAGGAGGTCCCCTGAGGCACAGGGCAGGGTGGAAAAGAGTGGAGAAGGGACCCCTGGGACAGACGGGACATCCAGCATCTACAGTCTGTTAGAGGGCCAGAGGCGCAGGAGGAAGAGGAGCAGGTGAGAGGCATGGAGGTGGGGCGGGCAGCCAAGTAACACAAATGGCCTGCCGTGCAGGGCCTCCTTCATTTGCTCTCCCACCTGCCTCCTTTTCCTGTTTTCTGGTGCCTAATTGTGCCTCTCCTGCAGGTCCTCCCATCATCTCCCTGCTCCTGCCACTGTCCCACTGGGCACCCTCACCAGTCCCTCGGAGCCAAACCGGGGCAGCTCTGCCGAACGAACCTTCGGTGAGTCTCTGTGCTCCGCTTACTTTAGGAGCCTGGGTGGGGCGATGGTTTATTTTAAATTTTAAATAGACTTTATTTTTTAGAATAGTTTTAATTTTACAGAAAAACTGAGAAACTAGCACAGAGAGTTTCCATATACTTCCCACTGAGCTTCCTGATTAGCATGGGATGCTTGTTACACTTAATGAGCCAATCAGGACATATTATTGCTGTATTCCGATTCTCTCAGTTTTTCCGCCCCCTGGAGCTGTCTCCATGCCCACTCTGCCACTCCCAAATCCGGCTCCCTATTTTTCCCAATCCCCGTGCAGGCTTTCAAAAACTAGTAGAGAAAAATCATCAGATTGAGACGAGTTTTGGTGAGAGCACCCAGAAGCACTGGGTACAAAGCAGTCTACACATTGAAGCTATTAGCCATAGCCTCCCACCCAGCCCCTCAACGTCTTACCACTCCCCTCTTCAACGCTGTCACGAGTGTTCCCTCCGACCCTTCCTCCAGCTGCCCCCAGTGGCAACATCGTGCCATGGTACAGTTATCCAAGCTGAGAAACCAGCATGACACGGGGCTATTAACTCCACGACGGACTTCATTCAGACTTCCCGACCGATGTCCTTTCTCTGTGCTGGGACCCAGGGCAGGACACCAGGAGCACTTTGCTTGCCACGACCCCTCGTCTCCTCAGACTTTCCTTCTTTCCTGACCTTGACACTTGTGCAGAGCATTGGTCATGTATTTTGTAGAATGCCCCTCCATTTGGGTTCGGGCCCGATGTTTTCTCATGGCTAGACTGGGGTTTGGGGAAAACACCCCAGAGGGGGAGTGCCTTTCTCATGGCATCGTATAGGGGGTTCACCTGTGAGCATGACATTCCAAATGATGTTAACCTTAACCACTTGGTTGAGGTGTTATCTGCCAGGTTTCGCCACTGTAGAGTTGCTACCTTTCTTCTTCTTTTTTTAAAAATATATTTTTATCGCCGAAACCGGTTTGGCTCAGTGGATAGAGCATCAGCCTGCGGACTGAAAGGTCCCAGGTTCGATTCCGGTCAAGGGCATGTACCTGGGTTGTGGGCACATCCCCAGTGGGAGATGTGCAGGAGGCAGCTGATCGATGTTTCTCTCCCATCGATGTTTCTAACTATCTATCTCTCTCCCTTCCTCTCTGTAAAAAATCAATAAAATATATTAATAAAATATATATATATATATATTTATTGATATCAAAGAGGAAGGGAGGGGGAGAGAGACATAGAAACATCAATGATGAGAGAGAATCACAGTTCGGCCGCCTCCCACACGCCCCTCCCCAATGGGGATCGAGCCCACAACCCGGGCGTGTACCCCAACCAGAACTGAACTGTGACTTCCTGCCTCATAGGCCGACGCTCAATCACTGAGCCACACCGGCCGGGCGCTAACTTTCATTTTCAATACTCTGTTACCAGCAAGTCACTGCGTCCGGCCCACACTCAGAGGATAAGGGATGAAGCTCCTTCTCTGGAGGAAGGAGCATCAGAGAATTTGTGGGCATATGTTAAAAACCACCAGGGTAATTAATTAATATTTGGGGGTAGATGCTTTGAGGCAATCCTAAGATCCTGCTTCTCCTAATGTTTCACCCCCTAATTTTCGCATTCCTCAGCGATCTCGCTGGCAGCAGTTATTACTGTGGGGCTCGAATGATTTTCTGCTCACCTCGTTCCTTCCACATTTACAATTTGGAACCCTTCTGTAAGAACAGTTTGTTCTGCTTATTTATCTACGTCTTCAAACATTCATTTATATCAATATGGATGTGCGGTTCCTTAGTTTTTCTTTGAGTTATAATCGCACACGATTACTCGTTTTGTTGCTCCAATGGTTCCAGTTTGGACGCTGGGAGCTCCCGTTTCCGTTCGACATGTCCATCCTGTTTGTGTTTTGCTTTGTTGGGGCACTATTTACCGTCACCATAAGATGCCCCCAGCTCCCCTTGTATGTTCAACCCCAGCTGCCCAGCCCTAGAACCTGCCATTTCCCCAGTGGGCCTTCCAGGGCACTTTAAATTTCCCTGCTGACAACTTTATTTAGGGTCTGCTACTCTGCCAGGATCAGGAGGATCCTTTCCTTACAGGCACCTTCCACAGTGGCAGAGTCTGACAGGTCCGTCGTCCCTGCCCTGGCACTTACCAGTCATGTGACTCAGTGTTCTCGTCCGTAAAATGGGACTCAACACACTTCCTCATGGGGTCTGTGTGAGGATGGCTGTGAAGCAGTTGGCATGCCTGCCATACGTAGTCAATAAATAGTTTTTGATGATCATGTAATGCTGCTCTTCTTCGGGGGGGGGGGGGCGGGGGAGGGAGATTGGTTTTAAGGGTGTGGATTCAAGGCAGACTGCCTGGCTATGTAACCTTAATAACGCGCCTCAATGTCTCGTCTGTAAAATGGGAATAAAACACTAACGGTCTCACAGAGTTTTTTGCTGGATTTAATGAGTCAATACACACAAAGCACTCAGAACAGGGCTTAGTATACAGGAGCATCTGTTCGCTGTTAGCTCTGATTGTTTCTGTAATTATTGTCGTAGACTGAATCTCAGGTTCCTTCGGCGTTAACCTACCCATGGTTGGTAGAGCAAGAATTATGGTAGAGAAATTAAACTATCTAGTTTTGTTAATAATATGAAATTTAAAGAGAATAGATGGTTAACATCATATAGTTAAAATCCTTCGAAGGAGAATAGCTGAATTCAAATTCATAACTAGTCTGACCACCGTCATGCGCTGCTGACATTTTCTTCTCTGAGGTGTTGACAAATAGCTGGGACAGAATTACTCAGTTCACATTTGTCTGGCTCTGATGCATGAGGCCCCCGTGGCCGGCAGCGCTGGGAAGCCCTTTGTAAACCCATCCGATTTGGCCATTAAAAAGTGATAACTAAGATCAGCCCATGCTGAGGCACCCATTTTGTAGAAAAAAAAAAAAAGTGGAACCAACATAGTTAGTGACACAATAATTAGGACGCAGGGGAGGCTGCCGACAATTTGGGGATGTTTTCTTGCAGAAAATATCAACTCACAGTTCGCAGGGCATTCCTAGGTAATTAAATTGGCAATTATTGCTGCAGCGTGACAGTTGTGCCCCTCTCCTCCGTGCACACAGAGTCACGCACCCAAAGCAATGCCTGCCCTGTCTTCCCTGTAGGACACAGTGCTGAAAACTCCTTTCCTTCCACTGAAAACTCCAGTGAGTCTTCCTGTCCAGAATGTGAGGACTTTCTTACTATTATGTTACAGGGAAGCCAGAGCTACACTCAGGGAAGAGTGTGTGTGTGTGTGTGTGAGGGGGGGGGGGGTGGTGAAGTGAGGGAAGGCCCACCTGGCTCAGGCCAATCCTCCAGGGCCCCCTTCCCCTTTCTCTCACTCATCTCAGACCCCGGCCCTCCTCAGCCCCTCAGGCACTCTGTGAGGCAGGCCTACACTGGTCACTGCACAGATGTTTCCCAACTATAGACATTTGTGAACAGCCTTCATGATTTTGCCTTATCCACAAACCATATGGGTTATCATTTCTTTAATGTTTTATTTTTAAATCCTCATCGGAGGATGTGCTTAGAAAGAAGTATGTGGAGGGAGGGAGGGAGGGAGGGAGGGAGGGAGGGAGGGAGAGAGAGAGAGAGAGAGAAGAAAAGAGAAGAGAAGAGAAGGGAAGGGAAGGGGAAGGGAAGGGAAGGGAAGGGAAGGGAAGGGAAGGGAAGGGAAAGGAAGGGAAGGGAAACATCCATTAGTTGCCTTCCATATGCTCCCCAATTGGGAATCAAACCTGACACCCAGGTATGTTCCCTGACTGGGAATTGAACCGGCAACCTTTTGGTGCATGGATAACGCTCAACCAACTGAGCCACTCCGGCAGGGCTAATGTTTTTCTTTTAATAAACTCACGTTTGAGAAACATGAAAGCTCCAGCTAGCTTCATCCTCACCACGTATATCCGTGGAGCCAAGGGCTCTGATGATGGTGAGGTCAGTGGATCTCAGCGGATGGCTAGGGGGGGCCTGCCCGCTCTGCGGAAAACCCCCCTGCAACCTGGCGGGGAACAGAGGCAGAAAGGACCAGGGCCTGTAAGAGAAACCGGGCTCTCTTCATGAAGGCAGTTTGCTCCAAAATAAGATGACAATGGCTGCAAGCCCTTCTGACACTGACACACGTCTGTTCACTATTGACAAACATCAGGGTTCCCGGGGCCCAAGAGGATGAAAGGCAAGGTGGCTGGCAACGGGGAGGGGAGGCTGTTAAATTATGACCAAGAGTCTGCAGGCTGGAGGCAGGCAGTGGGACCTGCAGAGCCCTCTCACGGATGCTGTGCTAGGCGGCTCACTGTACTAGGAGGGTCCCTGAGAGTGAGGAAGATGGGAGTCTTTCTAGATAAGGGCTTACTGCTGACAAAGATGCTGAGCTGCAAACATTTCGGTGCCACCACATTAGTACTTCAGGCATGGTTCTTGCGGGGGCATAACATGCAGAGTGCGGCAGCGGGAAGTCAGGCTGGAGAGGACCTTGCGTGCAAGGCCAAGTAGTAGTTTCGACTTGATCCTAATGATGGTGGGAGGCCCTACAAGATTTTAAGCAGAGAGTGATGTGAAGGGTGTGTCTCCAGGCATCCTGGTGATACTGTTGCAGCTGTCAGAAGACTGGAGGTAGGAGGTAAGTGATGTTAGGATGGTGAGGGATGCTACTACTGAATGCCTGGTCCAGATGAGAGACGAACTAAACCAGAGCTATGTGGAGTGAAGAGGAGATAAACTACAGTGGGGCCTTGACTTACGAGTTTAATTCGTTCCGTGACGGAGCTCGTAACTCAAATGACTCGTATGTCAAATCAAAAGTGAACGAGTGAGACACGTGATGCTGGGCTGATGTTGTGGCGTTCACTGTGATGTTTGGGGCGCCAACTAGCGGTGGGGTATCTGAAGCTGGCTCGTAACCTGAATTTTAGCTCGCAACTCAAAGCAAAAAATCGGCCAAGAGACGGCTCGTATCTCAAAAAACTCGTTAGTCGGGACACTCGTAAGTCAAGGCCCCACTGTACTGAGATCCAACTTGATGGCTGACGCGCTGTGGGGGGTGTAGGAAGAAGAGGAGCTTATGATGATGACTCCTGGGTTTCTAGCGTAGGTAACAACCATCATAACCAAGGACAGGAATAGGCGAGGACAAGCAGGATTGGGGGTAAAGTTCAGTGAGAGGAATCTGTAGGATCCCTTTTGGAGATGTGTCTTGTCTTAGGACATATTGTGGACACACTGACCTAGAATTCAGGACAGAGGGATGGGCTTGAGAAACAGATCTGGGTCCTAGTGTTCATGTGATAATAGAAACTGTGGGCATGGATAACTCATCCAGGAAGAGCAGAAGGAGAAGAGTTAACTTTTAATAATACAGGGAAGGAGAGTGAGGAGCCCACGAAGGAGCCAGAGAAATAGGGGAAACACACAAAATTGAAGACAGGATAGTTTCAGAAAAGGAAGCATGGGGAGGCAGGGTCAAATGCTTCAGAAAAATACTGAAAATTCATCATTGAGGGTTTGGCCAAAGAAAAGGTATTGGTGACTTTAATAGGAGCTCTTTCCATAGAGAGGTGAGGCAGAGCTGGACCGTGAATGGGAGATGTGGCCCGGGGTAGGAAGGCTCTACTTTTGTAATGAAGGCAAGATAAAGGCAAAGCGCTGGCTTTGTATGCACTTTGTCCCTGAAGTGGGCAGAGAGCTTGGTTATCTGCTGAGAGATATATGGGGCGCGGCTACAGTGTTTTGGACAGGTTCAAGCCTTGGACTGAGGAGAGGGCACAGTCCTCTCATTGCCACGTGCAAGTCCCAGCTTGGAGGGCAGAGCCTTCCCAGCACAATTATAGCCAACAGCTGTAGTTGTAAGCTTGAACCTGTGGTCCGAACACGTGACCCCACGTGCCGGAGTGATAGAGTTCAGGTGCACAAAGTTGAGTGGGACTGAAACCCACGAGAATGCTGTAAACATCTTGATCATGCCCCTACTTTGCCTCGTGGCATCTGCTATAAAATAAAGACACAGCTTGTGGGCGCTGGCGCTGTCCATCAGAGGGGCAGCATCCCACCAAGACCCAGGTTTCATTCTCATGTCTGTCTTTTCTAAGCCTTTCATCGCTCCCACTCAGGGTCACTGAACCAGGTTGAGCTGGCATGGGACATAAGGCGCCCTGGGGCTGAGTATGCCATGGCCGTGCTGGCTCCCCACAGAGATAGGGGTGGGGTAAATCTCATGCCTATTTTACTCCCGGTGTCTGTGAAACGGATAACACTTTCTCACAGCCTGCACATAGTAGGCGCTGTTAGTTCTCACTCTCCCTCTTTCCCTTTTTTCTTTTGTTCCTCGCCAACCTAGCACCCCTTCCAACAATTTGAAAATCAAATTAATTTTTGCTCTTGACCAAATTAATCATCTGCCTGATTATTTCTCCTTGAAGTAACCTTAGCCAAACTGGCTGGATGGCATTTGGGCCCCTCCTCAGCGATCCTAGAGCATCTTTATCAAAACTCCATCCCTTAAAAAAGCAAACAAAAAACTATAGTTGGGGGACATGTCTGGCAAAATGAATGCAAACTGTATTGGGCAGCAGTTTTAAAACACAGTTGGCAATTACACAAGTGCTAGTGCAGTATGTGTGTACACTGGGATTCCTCCCCATACTCAAGTATTCTGAGACCCTAAAGGGGATGGGATCATAAAACAATATTTTGAATTCAGCAGCCATGTCAGTTCCCCTCATTTGCTTTGCTTGGGAAAATTTAGAGTTTTTTGCTACTCAGGCAGAGCCAAGTTTTTTGTTTTTGTTTTTTGATGGATAAACTGAAGCACAGTAGCCTGATGACTTATGCACATAGGTTATTACAGTCGAAACAATAAGGCCCACACATGTTGTGCCCATAATAAATATTTCTGGGTACTTAGGAAGATTAAATGTTATTTACCTGGCACTTACACTCCTTTTGTGATAGTGTCTATAAAGCAGTGTTTCTCAACCTTCTTGCGTTATCGTCACACTCTGAGTAGTTTTTGGTGACAGGGGTAGTTAGCTGCAGGCCCACAGAAAGAGTTTTGAGGTCCTGCAAGTGTTTTTCTAAAAGTTTTAATTGCTGACATTTAGAAATCAGGTGACTTCGCATAAAAATTAAGACATCTGGCTTCCCTTGAAAGACTAGTAGTAACCTGGCCTGCATGTCAGTGACACGCTCCATGGTAGCTCCCCCTCTTCCAGGTTCTGCAGGCCCAGCCTCTCACCCTTATACTACCTGTCTCTTCCCTGGTAGGCATTTGAGTTTGAGACCAGACCCTGCTCTAAGCCAACCGACAGCTGCTCAAAGTGAGAAGCCGATCTCAGTGCCATTGTTAGGAATGGTGCTTGTCTTCTCCTGAGAACTGCAGGACTGCTTGTTTTATGTGCTTGTGTACCTGTAACCCTGTGCTCTATCTGGCACAGAGGCATGCATAAGTTTGCTTAAGGATCTGTGAGGTTTAATTCTTTGCAAGCATTTGGCTACCGATGAGGAAGGTGAAATGCCCACGACTTGTCTCAAGTCCAGAAGCTTAGAAATCCAAGTGTGAGATTAGGACAACCTGCCTGTGAGGGTGTGAGTCAAGGCTTGGCTTGGTGTTCAAGTGCGTTTCCAGACAGATGGGTCAGTCCTGAGATGCTGGCTCCTGGGACGCTCTTTGAGTCACCATACATGTACCGAAGGCTCTGAGGAACTCTGTAGTAACACAACAAACTGTTTTATTTGGCTGCCGGGAGCCGGTCCATCCTTGCTGTTTCAAAGGACCTGGCATATATGGCATACTGTTCTTAATATGTTTGCTCACCTTCTTGGCACTATGTGTTTTAACCAAGGTCACTTCTCTGAGAAAGGTTGTTTCCCCAGGTAAGGATTTTCCCCTGAAGTTAGGGAGGGAATAAAACCCTTTAAACTAAGTGCCAGGCGGGTAATTAATCACTTTAACTACGAACAATCATGCTTAAGCTACATAATCTTTACTCCCTGGAATGGAGATAAGAAACGCCCTAACCTTTGGAATAGAGATTGATAGGATTGAATCAACTGGTATAAATACAGATGTAACAAGACAGCAAGACACAGAACTTAGAAGACAGAACCAAGAGGCACAGAACCTAGACCAGAACCTACACAGAACCTAGAGACAGAACATGGCAAAAGATCCTGGACTGAACCTGACTACAGAAATTGGCAAGAGAACCTGACTAGAACCTGGTGACTGAACCTGGCTGGAGAACCTGGACAGAACCTGGCTGGAGAACCTAGCGAGGGAACATGGCTACAGAACTTGGCTGGAGATCCTGGCTAGAGATCCTGGCTAGGCTGCTGATCAACTGAACGCTGTCTCCGTGTCATTCCTTCTTCGCCGACTCCGTCCACACCTTTGGCTTAACTGAATGCTTCATAATCTCCATCTATCTTTTCACTATTTCGATATAATCTTTAATTCATAACACTCCCTCCTCTCAGATGCACTACATGACAAGCTATTTTTTACTGATGGTGAAATATGACTACCCTGGTTAAGACAATTTTGCAAGACTTTTGTGATAGTCACATGGGCCCCCGGGGTCTCCTTCCAGCTATTGCTCAAACAGTGTTGGGAAACATGACTTTCACCGAGGTCTCCTTGGAGTCAGGGTTAGGCTGCTCTGTTTTTCTCCTTCGACGGGGCCATGAATCTGTGAAGACAGAAGCGTTTAGGTTATCACATGCATCCTCACCCGTTCTCCTCGCCACAACCCAACGGCAGGGATCAGGACTCCATTTGATAGACGAAGAAAGGGTCTCAGAAAGCTCCAGCGGCTCACTCAAGGCCTAAATCCAGCCAGAGGCAGTGCCGAGGTTTAAGCGAATCTTTTTACTCTGGACGCACCATCGTCCTACACCGATTTTTTCCTTGAGCACATCACTTTGCTTTTTGGTCAGATCATCATGCTGGCTCTACATTCTTCAGACTCAGGGTTGTAATCCCCTCCCCTCCCCTAAAATTCCACTATTCTCTAACGAAGGGAGCCGGAGGACACCAGGGGAAGGCGCTACAGAGGGCTCCAGCAGCTCCCGGGCCTGGAGGGCACGTGAGGGGCGCAGAGCCCCTTGAAGAGGCCCAGGGCTTAGCGAGCTGGGTGCCCTGGGGCTCCTGCTACTCGACCTAAACTCTCTCCCTCTTCCCACCGCGCCTCGGGGCCCCAACTGCGCCCAGATACTGGCTCCACGGAGCTGCGTCCTGCCTCTAGCTTCCCCTGCCGCCAGGAGGGGCCGATGGTGCGGAAAGCCCCCTTGGCCTGAAGATCCCCCTGGGAAACCCATGTGCGCGCCCTTAACCCGCTTGGCTGTCAGTGGCTCGGCGTTTGCAGATCTGGGTCCGGGAGCGGCGGGGGCTCCACCGCGGCCCGCCGCCCTCTGCCCTGCGAGCGCACCCGAGCGGAGGGAGGCGGGGAGGCCGGAACGGTGGAGGGAGGAGTGGGGAGGGAAGAAGGGGGGGAGAAGGGCGGGAAGAGGTTAGCGAGCAGCGTGGGGGATGGAGACAGGAAGGGGGTGAAGGGGAGGGGAGGGGAGGAGGGGCGGAGATTGAGGGGCCGAGGCCGCGGGGAGCCGTGGGTCGTGGCCCAGCTGGAGCGCCGCCCGGAGCCGGCCGGGCCGCCAAGTCCCGGGAGGAGGCGGGAGCCTGACGCCGCAGGGAGCGGGAGCTTGGCCGTCTGTTTCCCGCGGGTGCGCCTGGCTTCGGGGCTCGGGCCTGAAGCGCTTGCTGGGGGGTCAGGGCTGCAGCGCCCTCACCCCCCAGCCCGCAGCCGACCCCTCCAAGGGCCCTGGTTCTGGAAATGAGGCCGTTGCTGGTGCCCCGCGTTGGAAGCCTGCAGAGGACGGGCGGTTGTCCTTCCAGGTGGAAGGCGCACGTCCATGGGCGGGACGTGAGCTGGAGGGAGCGTCCCTGAAGGATGAGGGCCTTCGTTCCAGCAGCCACCCTCCCCAAACCTCCAGCAAGTGGGGGGGGGGGGGGGGGAAGCTTAGGGTTCCCTGAAGGCCACGCAACTTGTCCCAGCCCCCAAGGCTGGAGGTCCCCAGGGGAGCCCCGGCTTCCAATAGGCCCCGAGTTCTGAGGATCTCAAACGGGGCCAGAAACGGTCCTGTCCCGCTCATGCCCATCTCCTGGGATTGTATCATTAACTAGTGACCTTTGTCGCATCTGTTCTCCCTCCCGCCTGTCGTTCTCTGCTCCCAGGCCCAGGCTCCATGGGAACAGGCCAGAGCCGGGTGTGAGAGCTGATGCCCTGGTGTTGGAGGTTAGGAGTGGGTTTCCCCCCTGCGGCTTTGTAATTATTGGTTCTCTCCAATTTGTTTTCACGGTTCGTATGTATTACTCTGTAACTCAGGAAAAATACTATGTATATAATTTAGCTGATAAAAATGATCATATTTTGGATAGTTAGAGATAGAGGGGGAAATATCCTGAGAATAAAGCAGTAGTTTTGCTCTATTTATTTTTCCCAGACCAGCCAATCTTTTCTGACTCGCGGTAGAAAATCAGCTCATCAGTTTGACGTGGAAAGACATTTCCTTTTGTCCTGCCTACTTAGGGGACTACTTTTGTAGTTTCAAGATCCCAGGCAGGGAAACAACGTCATAGAAGGGTTCATAGTCGGTCCACAGTGAAGGCAAAGTGAGGGGAATGGTCTGGATGGTCATTTCAGCCTAGCTGTAACAGTCTGGTGAACTTGGATCTTTCTTTGCCACACCAGTGCCTCCCACCTTTATTACTAAACACTTTAAAATTTTTTCCAAATTACTTCAGTTACGTTCCATTTTATTGAAAATTAGGACAATACTTCATCTGTGCACAGAGTCGTTCATTTAACGAACATTTAATAAGCACCTACCAAGTGCCAGGCCCCAGGCTGATGCTAAGAATACCAGGCAAAACTGGGCCCTTATCTGTCAGGAGCTTTGGGTCTAATTGGTGGACATGCATATATAAACAGTGATGTACCGGGAATTATTTCATGGGGCTCTGGTAGGTCCCTCCGTAGACAGACTTACAGCAGCAAGTGGGACATGAAGGAGAAGCTACTTGTAGTGGGGCGAGAGGACAGTGCCAAGGAAGCAGGAAAAGATTTGCAGAAAATTAGTTATCTGGGCTGGTCATGAGTCTTTAGCTTGTGAGTGAGTAGTCCTTCCTGGTGTGAAACTGTGGTGTGTGTGTGTGTGTGTGTGTGTGTGTGTGTTTCCTGTCCTTTGCTCTAATCATGTCATTCTTTGACACATTAAGAGGTTGCTTTGTGATTTCATTTTGTTGTTAATCCTCACCCAAGGATATGTTTTTCCCATTGGTTTTTTAGAGAGAGAGGAAGATAAGAAGGGAGAGGAACATCGATGTGAGAGAGACACATCGATTGCTTGCCTCTTGCATGCGCCCGGACCAGGGGACCAGGGCTGGGGATCAAATCTGCATGCCCTTGACCGGGAATCTAACTGGAGACCCTTCAGCATGAGGGGGTGATGCTCTAACCCAGCCGTGGGCAAACTACGGCCCAGGCCGGATCCGGCCCGTTTGAAATGAATAAAACTAAAAAAAAAAAAAGACCGTACCCTTTTATGTAATGATGTTTACTTTGAATTTATATTAGTTCACACAAACACTCCATCCATGCTTTTGTTCCGGCCCTCCGGTCCAGTTTAAGAACCCATTGTGGCCCTCGAGCCAAAAAGTTTGCCCACCCCTGCTCTAACCACTGAACACACTGGCCAAGGTAGTTGTTTTATGGTTTCTATCTTCATTGATAGGTGCAATGAGTTTATAACATTCAAATCCTATTTCATCATATTTTAAAAACTGGCCCAAATTTAAAAATATATGTCCTTTTGTCAGGTGTCATTGAAATTATAAAACATATTGAACTTTAAACTTTTTATTTTTACTTAGAGCATATAATTGTACATTCATTCCCCAGTCTTTAGGTGTCGGGCTCACTGTGTGGGTGATCTGATTGAAATTACTCATTTTTTTCCTTACAGTAATCCCACTCTTGATAGATTTGGTTTTGGATTTCTTGCCTTTGTTTCTCTACAGTGGAGAAAGAGCTAAAGACACATAAAACAGTATCTGTGTGGAGTTCCTTTAGGCTTTACAATTTCTTCCTCATCTCTTACAGTTTTCTAGCTCAAAACTAATTTAACATCAGTTTTTATTACTTATTTTTAAGTGACCTGCCTTTATAGAATCTTTTCAAATCATTCAACTTTATTTTTATATCATTTTTCATGTCTCCTTTTATTTGTTCGGGGTTTTTCCCACACTCATATTTCATTGTTTTATGAGGCAGTAAACACATTTTAGAAGAAATAAGTGATTCTAAGCATACTATTCAACCATTCTGTTCTGTTTCATTTTTAAAATGCTAGTCATGACCCAGTGAATTTATTTCAACCCAGTCCGTTGATATGAAGACTGACAGTTTGAAAAATACTGTGTGAAACAGTAGCCTCCTAGCATTCAGTACACCTGGCGTCAGTGGGGGTTTGAGAGGGATAGAGAGTGAAGGTTAAGCCAGTGAGTTGGTTAAGCAGTGTTCTGGTAAGAGGGCTTCTAACTGTATTAAAATTTTATTGGATTAAATTCTGGGTCAACGACTAGGGTTTGGAAATCTCATTGTACTCAAGTTTTGGCTATTGTGATTTGAATTTTAAATAAAAACCTAGCCTGGATCTAAAACTCTCCAGCTTAGAATTAGTGTTAATGGCCCAGAGAGTTCATGTTACATATGTAACCAACCATAACTGAGCCATTTTAAGGCCATTTGATTGTGTCCTTTTGTATGGATAGACAAGGAGATTAATTGATAAAATTTCTAAGCTAGTCTAAGAGAACATCTTTCCTAGTTTATGACAATGTCTGGGCCTTCTGAGATCTTCCACTAAGTCTTAGCCCTGTATTCTTTTTAGGGACACAAGACCTGAAAGACATTTGATGAAGCCAGAAAAGGATACTGACAAGCAAGAATATTTAAGTTGAAATCAAGACCTTTCTTCTCCTCGGTGGAGGCTCCCAGATACAAAAGGTACGTGGCTGTCTTGTCAGAGCTTAGTAAAGGCAGGTGGGCATTTTCCTGGGTTGACAGCTTTATTCACTCAGGTCCTAGGACGAGCTCAGAAGTTTACCACTTTTCAAAATGCCTGTTGTTCAGGGAAGATGGACCAGTGAAAGGATGGACTGTCTGTGGCCGAATATCTGGGAATCCCTGCCTGCGACTCAGGTATCTCCATCCCCTTTGTAATGACATCCATCATTTTGGACAGATGGGGTTTGACAGCTGTGTAGTCCCCAAAACTCACATTGTCAGTGCAACTACAGTGACCAGGCTTTCAGGAATGGATTCATGCTAGCCAGACTCACCAAAGACTCAAGTGGATAGCATGACCACTCACATGGGGACATTCATCTCCAGTGACCAAGGACGCGTGGCTATGTTCTCCAGGACCCTCGCTGCTCAATCCTGGGTACCTGGGAACACTCCTAGTGCCCAGGAAGTTGTTTGGTGATCTCACAAGCACAAAAGAGAAAGGGATGGTGTTATGGGTTGAATTGTGTCCCCTCCCAATTCACATGTCGAAGTCCTAACTCCTAACACCTCAGGATGTGACCTTATTTGGAAACAGATTCATTGCAGATGTACTTTGTTAAGATTAAGAGTAGAGTGGCTCCTAATCCAATATGACTGGTGTCCTTGTAAAAAAAGGAAAATTTGTACACAGATGCACACATAGAGGGAGGACGTCATGTGAGGATGAAGGCAGAGATCGGCATGATGCATCTATAAGCCAAGGAACCCCAAGGATTGCCAGCAAACCACCAGAAGCCAGAAGAGGGGCACAGAATGAATTCCCCCTCCCCGCCCAGCCCGCACCCAGAAGGAATCAATCCTGCCAGCTCCTTGAGACGTCTAGCCTCCAGCACTTTGAGACAATAAGTAGTTTAAACCAGCTGGTTGCTTTAACTTTTTAAGGCAGCCCTAACAGACTAATACCGGTGGTTCTGTAGACCATTTCACATTGCAGAGCTTGACAAATCACCTCCCAACCCTGGCTAGGGACCAGATTGTCTGTCCTCCCAGGTCTGGTCTCCGTCCCTTGGACAGTGCTGGGAACACCCCCACCCCCCCCCCCCACATGTTGGTCTTTGGGTTTCCTTCTTCTAAATGTGAGAACATCTTTCCTCTTCTATTTATACATCCTTCCTTCTGTTCGCTTACTACCACTCATTATATCTCAGTTCTCTTTGTCATGGTGTAGTTGCGTTTCCTATTACACCTGTGTTGAGCCTGCTGAGCATTCTGCAAACTATTCTCAGTTTTAGTGATTAGAAGAATCACCTGGGCCTGCTGATTAAAAAGATAAAAATAAAAAAGAACAAGAAAGAAAGAAATATTTTTGGAAGCAGATTGATTACCCCGCCCCTCAAAATTTTGATTTGTAGTTTTGTGATGGGACCCAGGAATAATTATATTCAATAACCACTATGGGCGCTGTTAACCTCATTACCTGTCGATTCTTACCAGCTTCTTTCTTGGAGCATAATCTAAACTCTAAGCTCTGGAGTCACCCAGTTGAGTCCAATTTGGGAGGTCCTATTCCCAGCTGTAAGGATTTAAGCACCACCCCCTTCCCACCCAAGACTTCAGAAGTAGACTGGGTATCCAGGTCAGTCGAAAGCATTTGTTCACTTAACAAAAATTTTTTAACACCTGCTATCAACTAGTCCGGGGTCTGGGGAAACATCTGTAAAACAAAGAGACAAGAATACCTTACATCCTAGCGGGGGGGGGGGGGGGGGGGGGAAACGGTCAATCAATCAATAAGTATACTAGGTGAGCAGTACTGTGGGGAAAAATAAGTAAGGGCGGGATCCTGAGTGCAGGGTGTCTGTGGGCCTGGCAATTTTCAGTGGGTGCCTTGGGTAGGCGTCACTGACAAAGCGACTTGAAAGTGGGCCATGTAGCTCTCTGGAGGAAGAGTGTCTCAGGCAGAAGGGACAGCCACTACAGAGTCCCCAATCATTAGCTGAGCGCACCTGGCATGTTAATAGAAACCAGAGGCCAGTGTGGCCGGAGTGGAGTGTGTATGTGTGTGTGGTGGGGGGGGGGGGGGAGGTGACAGGCAGTGAGGTCAGAAGGGTTACAGGGGAGCCAGATCACACCCTTATAGGCTGTTGGCTTTCAGCTGGCGAGATGGGAAGCTATAGGAGGATTCTGAGCAGTGATGTGGTCTGACTTTCATTTGTAAAGTATCACTCAGGCTGCTGCACTGAGGACAGGAGCAGAAGCAGGGAGACCAGTTAGGAAATGACTCCAATAATCCAGGTGACATGCCAATGGCTGGCAATAGGGTGGCAACAGTGGAAGTGGTGAGGGCTGGTTGGATGTAGATATATTTTGAAGGTAGACCCAACAATTCTCTGATAGACTGGATGTGCAATGTTGGAGGAGAGAGATGTCAAGGACTCTAATCAGGGTAAATCTTGGAATTCTTGCTTGGAAAGCTGAGCATAAGCAGTGCCCCAAATGAGGAAGCATGTAGCCTACACATTGCTGGCAGCCATCCTTCATCCATGAGGAGAGCCAGCCTGAGGGTGAGGCACATGCTGTGTTTGGCAGGATGGGCAGGGGAGGGGGGGGGGCAAAAAGAGATTGTCCTGAGGGCAGTGCAGAGCCGCTGCCTCCACACCTGAAGCCCGACCCACCCTGCACCCCTAGTTATAAGAGCCAATGAGTTCCCTCTGTTACTTTGTAACTTGCATCCAAAATGTTTACTGCAACTGGGAGATGCACTATTTGCCTAAAGAAACTTTGCTAGTTCCCCCAGAGCTAGTCTCCAGGCTTCAGGGATGACTTTCCCAAACATTGTTCTTTCTCATGCCTCTCTGTTCTCATCTCATCAAATTGTAAGCCCCTAGAGTACTGTGTCAGGAGTGGGGCTACACAGACCCAGCATGACAGAAAGCCAGAAATTATTAGCACAACATCCCTGGGGGCGGTGATGGTAGTGGCAGTAGTAGTAGTATTGCCTATCCTATCTAATAAATAGGGAATATGCTAATTGACCCTCATGCCGTCACAAAGGTGGCAGCACCCACAGCCAATAAGGAGAGGATATGCTAATTGACTGCCACGCCTTCAAAGATGGTGGCACCCACAGCCACAAGATGGTGGTGCCCAGTCCCCTTAGCCCCCCAGCCACCCAGGGCCAGCCCGAGGTGCAGGCAAACTTCGGATGGCGGCTGCCCAAGGCTCAAGTAACCAGGGCCGGCCGAGGCTTGCACTGCCGGCAGTGGCAGCAGCAGAGGTGTGATGGGGGCGTCGCCTTCCCCTGATCGCCAGGTTGCCTCCTGCCCCTGAGGGCTCCCAGACTGTGAGAAGGGGCAGGCTGGGCTGAGGGACCCCCCCTCCAGTGCATGAAATTTCGTGCACGGAGCCTCTAGTATTTTATAAGTTTCAGAGCAGAGATTAAGGGATTTAGGACCAAAGTCTTTTATTTCAAATCTAAGATTGGTTTCTCCAATTAACCAATCACAATCCATCTGTCCCACTAAAGAGAGCAGAGCTTTTCAGGAGGCATCTGGCTGCTTTGCTGATTGGCAATATATTGGTACAAATATGACAGATCTGATCCTCACCTTTACAGGGTCAGTAACTTCTGGGCCTCTTCACTCTGAGTGGTTAAGCTGGAAAGGATCAGTTCATCATAGCCAAACTCATGAGACTGATGTATAAACTAGCCTGCTAGATTCGTTATAACAGCTACTCTTTCTCAAAATTGAAACCTTGTAGACTCTTGACTATATCCCAGTTTGGGTAACATTAAATTCACACTTACATTATGAGACTTTAAAAACAGCCATAAGGGCAAACCCAGACTGGGCTTTGCTATTACGTGGCATTACTCTGTAAAAAAGGTGTCAATCCAGGTAATGCTTATGTTAAATTTTTTATTTATCTTGAAAATGAAAACACTAACTTTAAAATTATTCTAAAGAATTCATGGACCTCTCTGTGAATGTGATTAAAGACTCCAATCTGAAAAACAGGGCAATAGGAGAAAGGCTTTGTCTGAAAACTGTGCTGGCTATGTATACAGGACGCGCTAACACAAGTCCACTCGGAAAACTGGGTTGCAGATCAGAAGGCAGATGAATGGCAGAGGGAGCAGGCTGCTCTCAGGGAGCACAGCCCTCAGACAGGGTGGCCAGTTACCCCATGTGCATTTGCTCTAAGGTATTTCTGGTGAGGACTCTACAGTCCTGGAGAACAGAGCCCCGTCTTCCCTGCATTATGGTAGAGAAGCACTGACAAATTGTTACTCACTGATTTCCCTTTTCCTAACTTCACCTGAACCCGTGCACCCTCGCTGCCAGTGCATCACTCTAGGGAAACAGGAACTGTGCTCTCCTGACAAGGAAAGGACTTGGACCAGATTGGTGGATCCCTGCAGCCCATGCTCTTACTTTTATTACATTACTAGTGTCTGTCATTACACTAACATTATGAGGGACTCATCTACTCTAGAGGATGGCAAAACAACTTTCTAATCTCTCCAAGTTTTTCTGCATCAGACTCTGAGCATCAAGCATCCTTCTCAAATGCCCTCTCCCGGTGTTCTCTGCCTACTCCTACTTTAGATCTGTCTTTTGCCAGCCCTCCCCTTCCCCACCTCCAACCTACATTGAGTTTGTGCTAGGAACTAGGGAGCACCCGCCGCCCATGGCCGAGCACTCCCTTCTGGCTCCAGAACCAGATTGGATTAGAGAGCTGGGCTGCCTCCAAGTCTTCTGGGAGAATGCATCCTGTTCCCAGGCAGCGGTTCCAGGGGCAGCATTCAATCGCCAACACTCGCCTGCCTCCTCAGAGCCAGGCAAGGATATGAATTTCCTCAGGCCACTTGGCAGATGCCTGCTTGTTCTTTAGTTTGGTAAGAACTGAGGGAGGGAGTGCCTGGCCAGTTTAGAAATGAGAGGGCTCCCAGGGAACTTGCCTTGAACTGCAGGGATCACTCCCACCCCCTTACCTGTCTGCCACCTCCACTGAGTGCTGATGCCTTCGCATGCACTCTAGCCAGGAGGGACTACAGCTGTTGCCTTTACTTACCTGACCATTTTTTTCTCCCTCCCTCCCTCCCTCCCTCCCTCCCTCCCTCCCTCCCTCCCTCCCTCCCTCCCTCCCTCCCTTCCTTTCTTCTTGCTTTCTTGCTTTCTTACCTGTGTGTGCCACTTCTCTTCTTCCTGAAGCCTGGTCCCTTTTAGCTCTTCCTCACGAAATCTTCCCCACCCTTTAAAAGCCACAGCTGAAATGAGCGCTCCAGAAAGCCTTCTCTGATCTACAAGCAGAAAGATCCCTCCTTTTTTTGTCTGCCACACCCATTTTCCTGGACCCATCTTAAATCACAGACCACTTTCTGGTATCTAGTGTAGCTACTGAGGTACATTTCTTATGTAGTCTATCAGGGAATAAGCTAAGACGTGAGGGCATGTCTGACTGCTTTTGTTTTTTCCCATGAGATTCTGCATATCGCAGGGATTTAATATTTGTTGAATGAATGATAAATCAAAAACACTGTACACACGGCATACAAATGACAGAAGACTGGATCCTTTACAAGTTTCCTTCTGAAGCTGCCCTACGCAGAGCTTCCCTGGGATCCCTCTGATTCCACCCCACCCCCTTGGGCTAATGTGGCCCACTGCAGGCGAGGGGAGCCCCCAGGTGCCTGACCCTTCAGTGGGCCAGGGCTCCTTCTGATTGGTCAGTGCTTGGGTCATACCAGTTGTTACATATGTTGAATATCAGCCCTGCAGCTAAGACAGGCAGCACTCAACCAAAAGACTTAGAAGAGACGCTGGTCACAATTGCCTGTTTACAGAAGTAAGATGTGTTGAGGGGGGTGGGAGAGGGTGGGAAGTGGACGTTGCTGGAAGTTAGAAAGCAGGGACTCATTTTACCTTCTTGTTAGTTATATGTTTAGCCTTGGGCAAAAGAGCACTGGCCTGTTCTGGCGGTCAGCAGACCTGAGTTCCAGTGCTGGCACGGTCACTGCACTCGGATCTTGGGCACATTGCTTCATCTCGTCACAGTTAATTCCTTCCCACCGTAGGGGGTGGTTGAGGTTATAGTGAGATCAAGTTTGCTCTGTGGATGTGGAAAGTCCTGAGTTCAAAGGAAAATGTTTATATATTGAGCCTCCCTGAGGAAGAAAACATCCATTTTCTCATTTCTTCCTGTGCTTTAACAGATGTATTTACTGGTTCTACATTAAGCCTTGGAACTGAGTGTCTGGAAAAGTTGGAGAAAATAAACAGGGCACATTGTCAACATCAACCTGACGATGTGCCCAATGGTCTGAAGTAGTTTTGCTTGAAGCAGGCAGTGTTCCTTGTCAGGTCAAATCACAATTAAGCCATGCTTTTCTCCCCCTGCTCCTCCTCCTCCTCCTCGTCTTCCTCCTTTTTTCTTCTTTATTTGATAAAAAATTTTGGGTCATTTAAGTTCTTTGTTATTTCCCCTCTGAAAGGGCTCACAACACATTGCTAGATGTGCCCAGTGAGCATGGTAGGTTATGTAAATACCTGGCATATTTTAATTTATTATCATTACTTTTAATACTTGGTTCAAAAAAATCACTTGGTGGTTATATTTTTCTGTGCAAATAGATTGCTTAATAGAAGAAAAAGAAATAGAGCAACTGTTACTAAATGACCCAAAAGCAGAAGTTGAGTTCCTTCCTTTCACATGAATATTTAAAAGTGCTCCAGCCAAGCGCTCTGCTGTTGGCAGCTCAGAATTGGGGAAGGCCTGAGCTCTGTGGAGCAAAGTCAGAAGTGAAGATATATGAGCTGCCAGAGGAAGGCGGGCGGGAGGTAGACACGTGGATGTGGCGGTATTGGCTCTGATGGATGAATCCATGAACAGAGCCACTTAGTAGTCATGAACACCACTCACAAACTCAGTTAAAACATGTAACACAAACTCACGTTATGGACTTTCTAATTTCTGGGACAACCATTGTGTTTCAGGAATCATGAAATCTTCCCCCAGGAACTTTCTCTAAATTGGTTCTGTTCAAGACCAAATCCCTAGATATGGGAGCCATTTGGAATCCAAAAGTCTTGAAAATAAGCATTCGTATCACAATTGCTTTCAATCTGGAAGAGAGGTTACACTTTAACAACATGCACTTAAACATGACTTGTGATCGATCATTGGTTGGACAGATATCAAATTTATAGAACATACTAGAGGCCTGATGCATGAAATTTGGGGGGGGGGGGTTGTCCCTCAGCCAGCCTGCACCCTCTCCAATCTGGGACCCCTTGGGGGATGTCCAACTGCCAGTTTAGGCCCGATCCCACAGGAAGTAGGACATCCCTCTCACAATCTAGGACTGCTAGCTCCCAACCTCTCGTCTGCCTGCCTGCCTGATTGCCCCTAACTGCTTCTGCCTGCCAGCCTGATCGATGCCAAACTGCTCCCCTGCCAGCCTGGTCCCCCCCAACTGCCCTCCCCTGCAGGCATGGTCCCCCCAACTGCCCTCCCCTGCAGGCCTGGTCCCCCACAACTGCCCTCCCCTGCAGGCCCAATCGCCCCCAACTGCCCTCCCCTGCTGGCCTGGTCCCTCCCAACTGCCTTCTCCTGCTGGCCTGATCACCCACAACTGCCTTCCCCTGCTGGCCATCTTGTGGCGGCCATCTTATGATCACATGGGGGCGGCCATCTTGTGTGAGGGCATGATGGTCAATTTGCATATTACCTCTTTATTATATAGGATAACTCCATGCCTCTCCTCTCTTTCCCCCTCTAAAAGCCAGAAGTGTGGCACCAAGTGGGAAGGAAAGGTGGCTGGGTGAGCAATGGGACAGTGGATTGTTTCTCTGGCAGAGGGAATTTTCATAACCTCACATACCACCGAATTAATGCTAAGACTTGCCGTTGGCTAGTTAATTATCTCCTGCAGATTTTGGTTTCTGTTTTGAATCTTGAGAGGAAAGTCGTTGTTATTGTGGTTTTCAGAGAAAGCATGGCACTGCCGGGGAAGACCAGATCTTTAACAAGGGGAACTTTTTTACACAAACAGGGTTATGGAGATGGCGTTTTAACACATTCTGCCTCAGAAAATTTCTGATTGCTTTTGTTGTGAAAATGGAAGTGTTTAAAACATGTGTCTGCTTAGCTTCATAAAAAGAGGACCTGTCTCCAAATTGGCCCCTACCAGATATAAGCGGATGCTTTATCTTTACCTTAAGTTTGGTGTTTTAGGGCAGACTTTAAATTTCAGTATTCCAATTAAGGGACAACACAGATGGTTATGTCCTGCAGGTCTCTGAGCAATGCCACAACCTCAGTGAGGCCTACTCTATCTTAATTAAAATTGTGATACTGCTCCCACTCCCCACACTCCTTATTTTCTCCATAACACTTACCACTTTCCAACCTACTGATTTAGTTATTTGCTGTATTTGTTGTTTTTTACCTGCCTCCTTCTATTAGAAGGTAACCTTCACGAAGGCAGGGTTGCCTGTGTTGTTCACAGATACATTTTTAGTGGCATAAACAGCGCCTGATAGTTAGTAGACAGCAAACACCTTGTTGAATGACTGAATGGGCATCCATAGGTCTGCACTTTCAAATCCTTTTGTGTTCACAGAGTAACAGAGTACTACCAACCCTCAGGCGCATTTCTTAAAGGCAAAACCCCTATGGGTGTATGTGGACAAAGTATAGTCGGAGAACTGACGTTGGGCACACACTGGAGCTTCGGTAGCTCTTTGAGCATTTATTAGGAGCAGCTAAGTGCCAACTCTGTACAGAACTTAGAGGGAAAGCTCTCCCAGTTCCTAGGAAGTCAAGGCAGCAGATCTTGGCGAAGCCTCCATTTCTGTGTCTCCAGTGCTGAACCCCTTGTGAGGGTCCCTCAAAAGGACAAGACCTGGCCTTGATCTCAACAGGTTGGCCCTCTGGCTGGGGACGTTTCTATAGCAAGGGGTGCCTATGGCTCATGACTCTTATTAGCAAGAGGGTCCACCTGTTTGACAAAGGAACTGATTTACAACAAACAAAAACAACACCACCTCAAGCCAACGAAGATCATTAAAAGCACTTAAAACCACATACGCAGACCAGTAGCCAATTCCTTTGACCTGGTGACCAAAGATTTTAAAAAGTACTTCTTTGTGCAGTGAAGCTGTGCTGGATAGTTTCAAAATATCTCCCGATCTGAGTGTGCTGTGGATGAAGAGGGTTTGTATGTTTCCTTACTGTCTTCTACTTGTAGACAATTCAGTCATGATAGGATGCCTAACTCTCTTGTCTGTTTAAGTAAGACACAGGTGTGTGCCTGGCTCTTCCTCTAGCTCACACTCACCCCCTCCACAGCGAGTTCCCTGGTGTTCTCACGTGATGGAAGCAGCATCTGCTGGTCTCCCTGTCTCTGGTCCCTCTACCTCCAGCCCCTCCTGCTCACTAAGTCAGATTAATCCTTCTAAATCAGGGCTTTCACCTTGTTGGGCCCCTCTGTAGGGATTTATTTTATGACAATGCATAGACCTAAATCTGAATTCCTCACCCTAGAATGTTAGCCCCCCATTAAGTTGTTCCATGTGGTTGACGTAAGCTCATATCCTACCCTTTGCCACAATGAACACTGTGCTCTGATCTGGTCTCTTTGCTCTTCTTTCCTCTTCCACTTCCTCATTTTCCCTTTCCCAGCTCTTGTTCTTCACCCTTATACCCATCTCCTTGCCTTTGTTTGTACAGCTTCTCATTCATTCATTAAGTTGGTATTGAGCTTCTGCCCTATACAATTGCCCTTTGAATAACATGCCAATGCTCCATGCAGTAAAAAATCCATGCGTAACTTCTGACTCTCTCCCAACTTAACTACTAATAGCCTACTGTTGACCAGAAAGAAGCCTTACTGATAACATAAACAGTTGATGAACACTTACTTAGTACGTTATAAGTATTATATACTGTATTCTTATAATAAAGTAAGCTAGAGAAAAGAAAATGTTACTAAGGAAATCATAAGGAACCAAAATACATTTACAGTATTGTATGTACTTACTGAAAAAAATGTGCATATAAGTGGACCTGTGCAGTTCAAATCTGTGTTGCTCAAGGGCCAACTGTACTAGGCAGTGTTCTAAGCCACAGGGATATAAACTGAGTGATTTGGAACATGTCCTCTCACCTTCCCCCTCAATCCAAGGCAGTCCAAGCCACACACTGCTCACAAGGTCCAGCTCAACCTCACCTTCCTGAAGGTTTTCAGGCTGACTCCCAGGACGATGGAAGGCAGCTGAGCACAGTGATAAAAAGCAAAGGCTTGGGAATCAGATAAGTCTGGGTTGAAATTTTTGTTCTGGATTGTGAATCAAGTTACTCAGCCTTTCTAAGCCTCCTATTATCTCAGCGGTTCTCAACCTGTGGGTCACGACCCCTTTGGGGGTCAAACGACCCTTTCACAGGGGTCGCCTAAGACCATCCTGCATATCAGACATTTACATTACGATTCATAACAGTAGCAACATTACAGTTATGAAGTAGCAATGAAAATAATGTTATGGTTGGGTCACAACATGAGGAACTGTATTTAAAGGGCCAGAAGGTTGAGAACCACTGTATTATCTCACCTATAAAACGGGGATCATGGTACCTCATGGATTTATTGTGAGGATAAAGAGAGGTAATAGTCAATGGTGATGTTGCTATTATTATATTTTCCTACTCTGAAACTGTGTAGCAGGTAAACGATGCCTGGTCACTTAAGAAGCTGAATATTGCTTGTAATGCTTTGTGTGTTTCATGACACTCCTTCCGCACGCAGCATGACTTAGATGTGCAGTGAGTGGATGTGCAGTGAGAGGACACGTGGCTGTCTTATTGTCTCTCTCCTGTTGGATCCCCAGTGCCTCCGGGACACAGGCTTCTAGCTGTGCTTTCTGAACCAGCTCCGTCAAGGTGAACCCTTCCTATGGACTGAAAACCACCACCATAGACAGGGAGACAGGGCAACCTGACCAGGGGCTAACGAGAGGGGGCAGCTGCTACAAACCGGGCGATGCCTGGATTTCCCTCCAGTGCTAAGTGGCTATAGCAAAGTATGAGCCATGGCTTCTATTTGGTCTGTCAGAGATGAAATTAAAAGTAAATTTGAAGTTTCACAACATAGTTCTCTCTATTACGGGTGCTGCTGTGCATTAAAGTCGTCTGTGTGGGGCTCATTGGGATGGGCAGAGATTCAATCACTGCTAATGGCTTAAGGAAATGGGGTGGTGAGAATTAGGGTCATCCATCCCAATTGGGGCAAGAAGGGAACCAGGAAATGTGTTTTTCAATCTTGACATCTTGCCAGCTGGAGCTAGAGGGAAATGTTTTTTTGAACTCATTGAGCAGCCTATTCACAAATCATAGAGATAGCTGCGTTCAATGAGAGAAGATATAATTTTTATGTGGCCTAGTTAAAGGCCTGCACCACCCACTCAGAGTTGGGCACAGCACCCCTTTGGGACCCTGGGAACTCCACCACAACACTAGGTGGGAGCCACTTTAGCAAAGGCCATGAAATCTGGTTTTATGCAGTGAGGCTATTTACATATCCCCATTAACAGGTTGGAATATTATAAGAAAAATACAATATAGCAGATGTGCCCATCAAATCTTGCATATTTAGCTATCAATAGATAACTGAGATATTATTTATGAGGTATAACATTTAGGTGTGGTATCTGGTATTGAATGTCTATTGACATTAAGTAGCCTTAAAAAGAATGAACCATCTAAACAGGTTAAAAATCAACTTTATAATTTCCAAAAAACATAATCTCTCTGGTTCTTATGACAACCCTGGGACAAGGCAGCGTGGATAATTATCACCGTTTTACAGGTGAAGAAAGAGAGAGGTTAAATGACTTGCCCAAGGTCACAAAACCTCTACGCAGAACTAGGATAAGAATCCTAGTAGCCATAATTATTTTTATGATTATCACGGTAATTATCACATTAACTCCCTGACACACTCCTCTGATTTTTCTGCTCTTCTGTCCCATACACAGAAATGTCTAGGCTGCATGCGCCCCTGAGCTGCTCCCATCCACCCTGGGCTGGGGAGTAGGGTGTCCCTGACTGGGTCCTTAACTTTCACAGGAGCGGAGGGGGCCCGGCAGCCTGGCCTGGCCTGGCCTGCCTGGCCTGCCTGGCCCATTTTCTAGTTTTGCCTGGAGCTCAGTAGAGTGGGTTGGTTAGAACCGGAGCCCTTGTTTTACATTTCATGTTTTTCTGGTTCCTAAAAATGAAACAGGGCGAGAAACCCCCGCGGCAGGACTGTTTCAGGCAGGGTGTTCCCTGCCAGTCGCCTGCTGTTGGAGGATCCACCTGGGGGCATTCCTGTCTCCCCGCCATTGGTTACGTGATCACTCTGACAAGGTTTAAGATAAAGCACAGTCAGTGTCCAGATCTGACTACTGGATTAGAATGCAAATACAGTAGTTACCGTAGGTTTTCATTTCACTTAAAACACTATTCTCGAAGTTGAAAGGCACATGTATGTATTACTATTATGCTGACTCTTTAAGAAGGGACTGTCCCCAGTCCCTGAGGAGCTGGGGTCTGGCTGGCTGGCTTGCATGTGGCTGACACATACTGGTTTGTTGCTGGGGCACAGCCCAAGCCGGGGCTCCGGTGGAGCATTAGCTGAAGGACAGATCATTCACTCTCATTTGGTCTTTGCTTGCATTTCTCTTGAAAAAAGAAAAAAAAGAAACACAGCCCAAATTCCAAGGAAGCGGACTTCACTAAGCTGGAAGCACCAAGGTTGAGTGAAGAGGGAGGGTTTTCGTTAGACGAGAAAGTGTACAACCCTTGCTCCTTCGGAGCGGGAACCCGCCCATGCGGCTCCTCTGCATGAGTCCTGCGGTCCGTGCTCACAAGTCAGAACCGTGCCAGGGGAAACCCAGAAACGTTAGCAGCTCTGCCCAGAGAATGCAAAATAGTCACACGCTCTGTCTGAGTCCCTTCACACACCGCCTGGAGACAGGGGACCCCGAAGGCTGCCGGGGGAGGCAGGGCTTTGGAAGTCTCTTTAATCGTCTGTAAGAACATGCTTTCCCACGTAGACTCTGGGACATCTGGGGAGAGAGAGATTGGAGGAAAGATGGGTGGAGGCAGGGAGACCTTTCCTGCAGAAAATCAGCCAAGAGCTCAACAGCAGCGGCGAGCGTGCCAGGGGAAGGCGGGCAGATGGCCAGAACCTCTGAGCAAGAGCTGAGCAGCAGGCAGGCCCCTCTCCCAGCAGTCACGGGCCTAGAAGAGTTAGATGGTGACCACAAGTTGCCTAAGCAACCAGGGAGTGTTGGAAACCCCTGTGGGTTGGCTAGAACTCTGGCTCCAAGGAAGGGCCTCCCCCTTCTTTCCAAACTGCGGGCTAAGCAGCTGGGGTTTGAAGGGACCGTGGAGGGTTGCAGCTTCAGGAACCACCCCCACCCCCGACCAGTGGAGTCCTTGGCAGCCGCTGTGAGTCCTCCACCACGATCTGCATGTACAGTCATCCTGGTTACTGTTGCCGAACCCTTCAGCAGAGATGTAACTGAACTTTTAATAAGTTGTCCCTTGCTGGCTGAGAATCGTCTGCATCTCCCCAGAGTCTGTGTCACAGTTACCAAGTCTCTAGTGTCCTCCACTCCTTAGTCTTTCCCTGTCCTGTACCAGCAAGAAAGAAACGGGGCATCATGAGGCTTAAAGTATCTCAGCCACCACATCCTAGGAGGACTAGGCCCTCGGGAGTGGAGGTGGCTTCCTGTCCACAGCTGTGCCATCACCCCTGGGGCCACGGGGGAGGGGGTGCCACCAGCAAGGCCAGCCTCCTTCAGGCCTCGGCACCGCCTCTCTTTTCAACCACCGTTCCCTTCCAAAACTAAACTGTATTCCCTAGGCCACCGTACTCAGCTTCCTGGCTCCCAGACATCTTTGGTGTGAGAACAGGCAGAGGAATCTCCTGGGGAGCACGGGGGAGGCAGGGAGGAAGCTCGGGGTTGGATAACACCCACGGGGCGGAATCTAAGGCAGCGGTTCCTAACCCTGCTGCACAGCAGGACCAGCTGAGAGCTGTTAAAAGAACGGTGATGCCCAGGCCCTGAGAGTCAGTTCAGTGGGGCTGGACAAAAGTTTTTGTTTTTGTTTTTTGATAAAAGTATATTTGGGAACCATTCCCAGGAGATTCTGTGACGCAACCAGGGTTGAGAACGACTGATGTAGAGGTGAGCAGCCGGGGCGTGAGCACAGACTGGGGACCCGTGGGCCACACGATGGGTCCCGACCGCATTCTCATTCGTCTGCAGGAAGCCCCTCAGCGTGCGCCTGTCAGCCAGCTCTCCTGGAGACCTCTTTCCTCCCCTCTTTATCCAACTTCACCCTCCAACCCGTCCTGAACTTGAGGGAGGTGGTCTTGGGTAAAAGGATCCCAGTTCTGTGGCACCACTGTAGTCAGCAGAGGAGAAATGCAACTTCAGAGCACTGGGGGTGAGTGGGGTGGGGGGGGAGGTTGGTTGATTTTTTTTTTCTTTACATCTAAAATAGAACCCTGAGAAGGGGTGGGGCCAAGACAAAAGGAGGGAAGAAACAGAAGTGAAACAGCAGATTGAGGCATGAACGAAAATGAGAGAATCCAGGAAGGTTAAACCCCCCTGCACACCTGTTCTGAGAGAATCTCAGAAGGTGGGGCTTTTGACTCAAACAATTCACACTGCAAGTGGCCTTCCTCCGAAATCTATCCCCAACCTGTGAATAGCTGTAGGTCTGGCAGCTGCTTTGGGACAGTTATTTCAATGTCCCAGAGGAAAGATATTTTGGGGCTTGGTCCTTGCCAGAAATAAGAAGCTAAGGGGAAAGCAGAAACATCACAGAATTTCCAAAAGTATTTTGATAGCAATGCAAAGCTTTGCAGAGGCTTAAAGAAAAATTAAAGTACGCTTTTATTTTAAAGACTAGTAGCCCTGTGCATGAATCCGTGTGCCAGTGGCTCGCTGCCGCCCTCCCGTAGCTCCCCTGGCCCCCCTCCCCTCATAGCTTGCTGCCCTGCCCCCTCCTGTAGCTCTGTGCTGCCCGCTTGTAGCTCGCTGCCCCACCCTCCTGCTGATCCGTGATCTGGCTGTTATTCGGTCGGTTGTTATGTAACCACCATTTGCATATTACATCTTTATTATATAGGATGCCTAGTGGACCAGCTTTGTATTTGGTTGGTAGATTCATTACATGATCCTGTGTCGTCATCTGTGGAAGGGCCTGTAAAGACAGACATGTGGGAGTGCATTGTGGGTATGTGCATGCATGTGTATGCTTATTTATAAATTTTTACTTAGTGTTATGATTAGTACATATGGAATAGGTAAGTATCCTTTCCGTTTTAAAGTAATACAGAACTTTTCCTATTTGGAAAATAAGGCAGATGACATCAGGTCTAAGTCTGATAGGAAAGTGAAGCAGGGAAGACTTCAGTGAGCGACTCAAAGCTGAACTAACTATACATCTCAAGAAAGGGTCATCTCAAATACGCCCCTGCTCATCATTGGTCATCAGGACAGTACTGGCCCATTCCCATAACTCGGGGATCTTTGTGGGTCTGCTGGGAAAAATGCATCCCTAATCAACTAATAAAACCTGCTGTTCTCCTCCAATTCTTCCTCTACCGGCTCCTGCTCCCACGGCATTGCCGAGGAAAAGTCTCTTCTTACTCAGGTGTCCCAGTCCTAGTGGTTAAAGGACTTTGCTACTCCCCAGGCGCCCAGCAATAGACTATTTTATGGGTTCTTATTTTTAATGACTTCAAGCTATTAGTTGTTGTCCTGTGATATTTTATTTGTTACAATGTGCTCGTTGTCTCTACAAGCACCCAAGGGCTGTGCTGAGCACGGTGTAATTTTAAAAATAAAACAAAATAATTATGCCCTGGAGGGCAGCAGATGCAGACTTAAGAATTACTACATTGTCCCTCAGTTCTGTGCCTGCTCCTAAGTGTCTGCCCATCAGTCAGCTTGGGGGCGGCCAAACCTGTGGAGTCAGTTTGCGATCAAAGCTACAAAAGTGGCAAAGCTTTGCTTATCTCAGCAAAGAAGGTCTTCATGCATCTTGGGACCAAGTACCAGGCATTTCCATGGTGGAAAATGAAAGGAGAGGCTCGGAAGGAACAGGTTTTTCCAAAAGTCCACAGTGTGGGCCCGTCTGAGGGGCGAGCAGCTAATGCTGATTCTTGTACCCAGCACTCAGCAGCTGAGGAGACCATGTCCGTCTGCTCCGTACGTGCGTATTCGAAACCTCACCCCCGTGGCTCTTTCCTTTTAAACTTTTCCTTGATAAAGGAGGGATATTTTGGTTTTTGTTTAAAAAAGAAAAAGTATTTTTATTCCTATGATTATACCCGTAGGAATTTGTTTTCTTTCTTTGAATTTTAAAAGATTGATGTTGCAACATATAAAACCCCCAAAGCAGAGTTTCAGGTTCATATTGTCACTAAATTTAAGATTGAGTTTAATGAAGAAAATCTTCAAGTTGAATGTTTGTTAATAAAGATAATTCAAATGTTGCAGGGCTTTCTAGTTTATAAAGAGTGTCCGCATTTAATTTGCACCATGCAGAGAGGAAGATTTTATCTCCATTTTATGAGTGGAGAGGCCAAGGCTCAAAAAGTTAAGGCTATCGCTCCACGTCATGAAACTGGTACGTGGAGAATCCAAGTCTTCTGACCCCAAACCCATGCTCTTACTTAACTGCTAATTGATGAGGTGGTAAGGATTATTGAAAACTAAGGAATCATATGGTTTCTTATTAAAGTTTTACATTTTGTGGGAGTTATTATTTTTTTTTAAATCCTCACCGAGGGATATTTTTCTTCCATTGCTTTTTTGTTTTTTTTTTTTTAGAGAGAGAGAGAGTGGAAAGGAGAGAGAGAGGGGAGAGAGAGAGCGAGAGAGAGCGAGAGAGAGCAAGAGAGAAAGAGAGAGCAAGAGAGAAAGAGAGAAACATCAATGTGAGAGAAACACCTTGTTTTGTTTCTTTGAATTTTAAAAGATTGGTGTTGTAATATGTAAAACCCCCAAATGCACAGGCCGATGCTCCAACCACGGAGCAACACTGGCCAGGGCTGTGGGAGCTCTTTAAGACGGTAAGCAAGCTTGAGTTTTCTGTGATTTCACTCTCTCTGTCCTAGATTCATCAGCCTTGTTGGCTCGGAAACTTGTGTTTCTAATCCCAATATTCAATAAGATCTAGAAACATTCTTTTTTCCTCTTAGCGTAGTCCAGCCCAGCTGTGACAACATTGGACCCTTTCAAAATTGGCTCATCCTAGTAAACAGAAAACAATTATTTTTTAAAAAAACAAACTATATAAATGGACTTTTAAATTCTAACTTTCATCTGGCCGATAGCCACAGTAGCTTTCAGGGCAGCCAGCTCCAGCTCCTATGCCCTATCCTGTTTGGGGTGACAGAGAGGATGTGACACAACGTGCTCAGACACCTCGCCCAGAGTGGATTTCAGGTCGAACAAGATACTCAGCCCTCCCTGGCAAGCGTGAGCTCCCTGACCGTGTGTCCTGAGGCATCCCTGTTCTGTAGCCACTTCTAGCTCTTTCCGCCTGTTAGCCCCACGGGGGGTGTCACTGATGGAAAAGCACTAGCCTGGGAGGAAGTGGCTGGGATAAGCCCAGGGCCCCCTGGCTGACGCTGGCAAAGCACTTTGATTTTCTGGGTCTCAGCCTCCACGTCTGGGAGGAGAGTGGATTAAACCAGATGATCTCATATTTTCCCCAACCTCTGTCCTAGAAGTCTCTCTCTCTAGTCACAGACTCCCCATGGCCAGAACCTAAGAAGATACAGGCAGAGGTGGTGGGGAGAATGCCCTAGTTAACCTGTGCGTGTGCACTCATGGGAGAAGTTCAGATTGGACATAGGACCTGGAAATGCAGAGACCCAGCTTCTCCAAAGACCTGGGGAGCTGAAACCAAACTCATCTGGGATGCAAATGACCGAGGCAAGCAAGATAATGACCTCCAGGACTTCAGACCAAGAGAAGGCGCAAAACTACCACAAGGACTGACAGATGAAGCCCAGATGGGACTTTTTTGCTAGAATGTAAACTGCACCAGGGCAGGGATTTTTGTTCTGTTTGGGAATGGGTTCCTATATGTTGGCACTCAATACATGCTGTTGAATGACCAGTGAATCCTTTAAACACGTGATAAGCTAAATGAGCACTGTGAGGTTATCTAAGTTATCTAACTGCATTCACCCTCACATTACCCCTGTGTCCTAGGGCCAGTCTCAGGGTAGTGGGGGCTCATTTAGAATCACTAGCTAAACTATTAGCCATGTGGCCACTCACTGGCTCGGCCTTTCCTCCTACTACGCACGTTCCCTAGGTTGACCCTTGCCCGTGGAATGTTTGGTCTGACATCGGTGACCCTGCACATCATCTGTTAATAAACATCCATCCCCAGGATAACCGTAATGTAACCATTCAGTCATTAAGCTGAACTGGTCAGCAAGATAACGCAATCCTCTAGCAGCGGTTCTCAACCTGTGGGCCGCGACCCCTTTGGCGGTCGAATGACCCTTTCACAGGAGTCGCCTAAGACCATCCTGCATATCAGATATTTACATTACGATTCATAACAGTGGCAACATTACAGTTACGAAGTAGCAACGAAAATAATGTTATGGTTGGGTCACAACATGAGGAACTGTATTTAAAGGGCCAGAAGGTTGAGAATCACTGCTCTAGAAGAGACTCTGTGGAGAACTAAGGGTGCGTTCGTGTGTAATTGAATATGCAAGTAAATATTAAACTGAGAAGAAAAGAAGAAAAGGGGGAGAAAGCTGCCAGGTCTCCGGGCAGGGATAACCAGGGATATGCTCAGATCTGTTTAAAAACACTCGGCTTTGCCTCTGCTCTAACTCTGAAAAACAGACTTACTATGTAAAATGATTCCATGAACATCATTTTACATATAATAGTGCAGTCAGGGTTTTTTTGGACACGAGAAAAGCTTCACACAAACAGGATACAAACCAGATAGGGCACTAGAGCTAGAAAAAACCCTCACAGCTCTTGCAAAACCTGCCTGGAGCCAACACCAGCATTCTGCACGGGCGCCCGGCCCCACCCTCTCGGCGGCTGGGCTGTTTCTTGTCTGCACTCTCCTTCAGGCAGGTTCAGGCTGCTCTCTCTTTGGTTTATCTCCTCTTCAGGATTCAGTTCCAGAATCTGTTGATTTTGCTCTTCTAATAGTTGTTTCTTAATAGTTTTCTCTTTCTTTTCTACCAACCGCTGTGTATTTAAGTCTGTGTCTTCTTAAGAAAGAGTTCCTACTGGGTATGCTGGTCCGGGCACTGAACACATTGGTTAGCGCCGTGTGTTCCTCCCAAGAGGCATGTAGGTTTACAGGGTTTGGATTATATGTGATCTTTGCCCTCTAAGTGGTTTATGACCAAGTAAACAGATACGACAGGTAAATACTGGATGATGTATAAAGAAGTAAATCAATTGACTACAACACAAACTATAAGGAATACATTTAAAATACACAATTTGCAAAGAAATAGGGCTAGTTGCTGTTAGAAGAGTGCTAAACAGGTCTGGCAGATAGGATGGATTTATGATTTGTTCATTCCTTCACCCAGTGATAACTAAGTAAATATGCTATGCTGGACACGGTAAGAAAGAACGTGGGCAAGACATGATTCCTCCTCTCCAAGCTCATAGTGTGTAGAAGAGACACGATGTATGTACTAGTACACATATCTAAAATGCAAGGTATAAAGTGTTGTGTTACGAGAGACACACAAGGCTTAGGCAAGGGAGCAATCATTTTTGGCTGAGGAGGAGGTGGAAGCATTTGAGGTGGGCTTGAAGCACAGGTGGGATTTCATATTCTCACATAACCAGTGTCTTAGCAGGTCACTGATGCCATGAGGTAAATATGTCACATTAACTGAAAAAGCAGTAGTATTTTTCTGGCTTTGCCCCATATCTACCATAGTGGCTTTCTCAGAATCTTACAAAATCTGCTTACCCCAATATTATTTTTGGCAGTTGCCAGTTCTTTTGAGGATCACATCCTCTTTTCAGGATCTGAGAAACTTATAGGACCTATTTCCAGAAAAATAAACATACACACAAAGTAAGTTGCATGCAGTTTTCAGGAGTAGCCTATTCTTGGACTCCCAGGACTCACGGTACCTAGTTGTTGTTTTTTAAATATATTTTTTGTTGATTTCAGAGAGGAAGGGAGAGGGAAAGAGAGATAGAAACATCAATAATGAGAGAGAATCACTGATCGGCTGCCTCCCGCCCGCCCCCCACTGGGGATTGAGCCCACAACCTGGGCATGTGCCCTTGACCAGAATCGAACCTGGGACCCTTCAGCTCACAGACCGATGCTCTATCCACTGAGCCAAACCAGCCAGGGGAAATGGTACCTGGTTTAAGAATTCCTGATGCAAACAGCCCCTGAAATGCAGAAGCCATTGGTGTTCAGAACTTACATAGCAGGGCCGCACTGCCAGAGCCTTGGGGACTCTCATGTACAGAAGCCACCCTCTGTGCTCTGTCTGGAGTCCCCTGTGTCCCCAGAGCAGGCCGATCTGCATCACTTTGAGGGCCAGTTTTGGTGCCAAAGTAATGCTCCTTGTTTGTGTGCCCCACACTCACACACACACACACACACACACACGCACGCACGCACACGCACACAGAATGGGGGATACATTTGTACATAGTGTACATATTTTCTACGTTTCCCTGGTGATTCTGATATCTGTGATGCGTCCCCTGACACTCACTGCCTTAGGATGTTATTTCCTATGTGCCTCCCGAATCCCTCATGCTGAGAGACTCCTGGCAAGCCCATCAGACATGCCCAGACGAATCTGAATCTTGGCTCTGAGCCCAGCTTCGGCTCAGGCTGGGACATCTCACCACCCCCCTTCCATGCTGAATTAATACTGAAGCTGGGTGGCACAGTAAGGTCACCAACAAGGGAACTCTGTAAAGCAGGCAGTTTACAAGTGTTCAAGAAAATATTTCTATACACAGCTTTATTGAGCAAGTGCTAGGTTGGCGCCTTTTAGAATCAGGGATGTGACCTGGGGATTGTTGCCTGAAAGTTGAGTTGTTGGTGTTTTTTTTTTTAGAGAGAGAGTGGAGCGGGGAGGGAGTGGAGAGAGAGAGAGAGAAACATTGATATGAGAGAGACATTGATTTGTTGCCTCCCACATATTCCCCCACTGGAGCCGAGGATTGAACCTGCAACCTAGGTATGTGCCCTTGACCGGAAATCAAACCCGTGACCCTTTGTTCTCCAGTCTGATGCTGTAACCACTGAGCCAAACCGGCTAGGGCAAAGCTGAGTTCTTCTGATCTGCAGCTTCAGAACTGGACCAGCTTCTGGGAGTAGTGGCTGGGATGAACCACATCCCTTTTCCTATTTTTTATACCATTTAACAGCCATGTGGTTTCTCCCGCAGGGCCAAGACTGGATTACCCACAGGGCAGAGTAAGTACTTGCTTAAGGCACCAAATAGCACCCCCTCCCAGCCCCACGCCCACCTTATCAAGGCCATATGGGCTCTTGTCTCCATCCAGCCCCCGTCCTCAACAGAAAAGGGCAGATCAGGCAGAACTACAGGCACCCTTATATTTCTAGAAAGCAATCCGCATCTCTGAAGACTTGAGGACAGACACCTAGTTCACAGACCCCAGTACTTGCCAACAATTACTCTATTTCTAACAGCTACTCACAAATACTCTCTGTGCCTGGGGATTGGGTCAGGCCCTTCAGAAAGGAAATATTTGTGATGAGGTTGTGGCAGGGAGGATTCTGGGGGATGTGTGCGCAGGAGGAGCCTGCGGGAAGCCCCTGGATTCAGGACACAAAGCGCCTGTTTCCTAACTGTGAACCAGGCCCTCTGCTTGCCTTAAGGTTTACTTTTTCTTTTCTTGTTTGTTTTTGGCTTAAATTTAATGTAAAACTTTTGCTAAAATAAAAAAAAGAGGAAGAAGAAGGCTTTTAAATCTTTGTGGTTTTAGCAATGTTCAGTCCTGACACTTGTACTGAAATTGTCATGATGTTAGACGTCCTACAAGGGAGGCGAGGAGAAGGGGAAACAGAAAGAGAACTCCTGGCCTCCCGGGTCTGACTTCAGAACCACGCTCTCTTCTCTGTCCAGAGGGAGCTAGGGAAGGACTTGGAGGCAGGGGCGCTCACAGTGGGCTGGGGATCCCTACTGGTTTTGGGGGGGGGGGGGGAGGTACTCTCAATCCAGAGAAAAAATATAATTAACCAAATAAAAATACTGGGGACATAGGTTCTTAACATTTCCCCATAGAAGAAACACAAATGTTCATTTTACACATGAAGAGGCACCCAACTTTAGTGTTGGTTAGGAGAAAACAAATTACGGTGCCAACGTATTTTTCTCTGATATTTGAAAACAGCTGATTCTGAGCTTTGGGAGCTGAATTGTCTTAAAAGATGGGCTCCCCCTGCCTCCCCCCCACCCATACCCACCCACCCAGAGTTTTACTATCTTGGGAATTTATTTCCTTGGAGGTTGGGTGGCAGCCTGGATTTGGCAGCTTCCAGTGCAGTGTGCTTTTGGATTTGCCCTCCTTTCTGTTTTCCCGCCTAAAGCTTAGGACTGAGGACGCAGGGCACTGCTCAGTAGGCAGGGAAACTGTCAGCTTGTGCTGGAACTGCTGGGCTGCAGGGCTCCTGGACTCAACTGGGAGCTGCCACCAATAGGCACAGTCAGGGTTCAGGACTGAGCTCAATATTCAAACGAAATCAAAACCAAACAGAAAACCAAAAGCAGCTACCAAAGGCAGAAAAACCAGTGGGAATGATCCACACCTCTGAATATCAATGCGTACTTTCAAATCGATAAGAAAATGAAGAATGCCTCAACAGAAAACTCGATGAAGGGAATAAACAAGCAGTGCACAGTATAAGAAGTGGCACTAGTCATACAAAAATGCTCACCCTCACTAGTAATAAAAAATGCAACTTAAAACAAAAAAGTGGTATTTTTTAATTATGAAATTGACAAATAAAAAAAGTAAATGAGTGTATGGAGAATATGTGTATGACAAATAAAAAAAAGTAAGTGAGTATGTGGAGAAATGGGTACTTCCACAAATTGCTGGTGAGTAAAATTTGTAAAATCCCACCAGAAGACAATTTGGCAGTGCATATCAGAAGCCTTAAGACTGTGTATACTCTTTGATAAGCAAGCTCACTTAGAGAAATTTAACCTTGGGAAATTATCATGGATCTGTGTAAATATTTAGCTACAGTACATTAAATAATACATCTATACTATGAAATGTTCGGCAGGCATTAAAAATGATGTCATGGGTGTTTAATTATATAAAAGGATATTCGTGATATATCAAATTTAAAAAGTTAGTTAAAATTAGCATATAACAATATAAACCAATTTTTATAAAAGAAAATGTGATGGATAGAAAAAAAGACTAAAAGAATGTAAGACAGTTATAACCAGTGGTTTTTCTAGAGTGGAGGAATTACAGGTAATTTAATTGTCTTCCTTACTATTATCTCTATTTTCTAAATTTTCTACAAAGAATATTTTCTTTTCAAAACTAGAAAAATAAACCTCATAATTTTATTTATTTAGCCAAATGGTGGAATATTTTCAGCCTGAGAGGATGGTACCAGTGGAGAACCTTTATGGCTTCAGAGGTAACTGGGGCAATGAGCTCTATCATTTTCAATGTTTAAAATAAGAAGTTTTTGAATAGGAAGCAATTTGATTTTGCCCTTTGTGGACTCTAATGGGAAAAAATTTACTGTGACTCTTGGACAAGTGATTTAACCTCCTTTTAAAATTAAAATGATATTCTGAGGAATTTAAATGGCTAACGTAAACATGAAAATAAGTACGGACATTTGCAGGGTGTAAAAATAACTTAGGACCCCAAAGCCCATAACACCAGTCTAAACATGAGAAAGGCATCAAACACAAATTGAGGAACATTCTACAAAATCCTATGTAATAAAGAGCTAATGTCTAATTAGACCGAACAGCAGAATGACCGTCCAGACAACCTTCCGAATGATCGTCCGGACAAAGCCAGGGCTGCGAGGGCCGAGCCCTTTGCATGAATTTCGTGCATCGGGCCTCTAGTACTTTATAATGACTCCTTATAAGAGCCATGGTCATTAGAAGCAAGAAAAGACTGAGAAATTATCACAAGCCAGAGAACACTGAAACCCATCGACTCCCAATGGGGTATCCTGACTTAGATCCTGGAACAGAAGGACTTTAGTGAAAAAAGTGATGAAATCCATATAAGGTCTGGAGTTTAGTTGACAGTAACACGCCAATGTTGGCTGGGTTCTTGGTTTTGATTAATGTACCGTGGTAATGTAAAATGTTAACTTGGTAGGGTGACCAATCATCCTCGTTTGCCTGGGAGAAGGGTTTTTTGGCATGTGGGACTTTGGTGCTAAAACCAGGACAGTCCCTGGAAAACTGGGATGATTGGTTAAACCATGTTAGGAAGAACTGGGTTAGAGGTATATGGAAATTCTGTTATCTTTATAACCTTTTTTGTAAGTCTAAAAGTATTTACAAATAAAAAGTTTGTTAAAAAATAACAAAATAAATTGAAAACAAAACACAATAAATTAGGGACAGCTGACTAATAGTGGGTAATAGACTAAAGAAGTTAAATATCCATCTAGTCAATGAATGTATTGAAGTCCTACTATGTGGTCAATTTTCCGCTAGTTCCTGCTTTTAAGTGGACAAAGCAAGTACATCCAAATATGCACTGCCCTTCCTTCTATTGTCTTGCTGTTATGTTTTCAGAGGTCTGTGTTTGTGGGGAACCCTGTGGGCTTATTAATTTGTCCTTTCTATGCATTCACTTTTAACATACATTAAATATGTCTTAGAAAGTGTATACTTCTCTCCATTCCACTGCTTTATCCGTGGATTTTATCTACCTTCAAAAGATTCTTTTCTAAGCCCTACTTGTATACTCTGATCTCCTCAAAAGTTTCCATGAATAAACTCTGTTCAACCCTACTATGTACAGTCCGTATGCTATTCTCAGTCTTTCACTCTCAATATTGTACGAGATTTTAAAAAATGAAGATTCTCTCTTTAGTTTTTTCTCCCATTTAAAAAGTAAGCTATCAGCCCAGCTGGTGTGGGTCAGTGGTTGAGCATCGACCTATGAACCAAGAGGTCATGGTTCGATTCCCGGTCAGGGCACATGCCTAGATTAAGGGTTCAATCCCCAATGTGGGGCATACAGGAGGCAGCCAATCAATGATTCTCTCTCATCATTGATGTTTCTATCTCTCCCTCTCCTTTTCTCTCTGAAGTCAATTAAAAATTTATATATAAAATATTTATAAAAAAATAAAAAGCTATAATTTATTTTGATTGCTGTAATTCAAATATTTTCTTTTTTATTCTTAGTAGATTTTGAATTCATCAGTAAAGACCAAGTTGACTTTTTCTTTGACTATGTCTATATCAGTTATCCTATCTAATAAAAGACAAAAGGGTAATTAACCATACCTCTGCTATGCTTCCCATTGGCTAATCAGGGCGATATGCAAATTAACTGCCAACAAAGATGGCGGTTAATTTGCATACGTAGGCACAATGATGGGAGGCGAAAGGGAAAGGACGGAAGAAGCTGCCTGCCACTGACCGTGACCAGAAACCCAGGCGGCAGGCAAGAGCCGGGCAGCAGGGCAAAGGCAGAGAACCTGGGCCACCTTTGCCCTGCGTGAACTATGCAGCCAGGAGAGGTGCATGGGGCCGCTGGGAGCAGGGGGAGAACTTCCCAGGGTGGGCCGTCAGGCAGCTGGGAGTGGGGCGGAACTTCTGCCGTGTTGCCATGGCAACGTGGCAGAAGTTCCCGCCCTGTCGCTGCTTGCTCATTCACTTACTCGCTCATTCATTCACTCATTCACTCACTCATTATTCACTCACTCACTCAGCAAACACTCTCAGGTCCCTGGCACCAGGCCAGGGACTGAAGGTGAAGCAGGATAAGACAGAGCTATGTCCTCAAGATGTTAGTAATTCAGTAGGCGAAGCAGGCACATGAACGAGGCAGTTGTACGCACAGATGCACTGTACTGGGTTCGGTGAGGGCTGTAACTAACGCCAACTTTGTTCTCTTGATAAAATGGGGCCTTGGGAGCCAGGCCGCCCCAAGTCTGTAGGCCTGTGCCTATGCCAGGAGTGGCCGGGGTCTCGGAACATGACAGAGGGTGCAGGTCGAGCTGAGGGGTCTGGCCCCACCCCTCACTCCCCCACCCCCAAGTGCACAAATTTTTGTGCACCAGGCTACTAGTAATAAATAAAATCCATATTAAATTATTGCCCATTCCTTAAATATCCCTTTTCACCTGAGTACAAAATATAGAATTATTAAGTTTAACTTTAATGGATGACAGGATGTTGTAATTTTATAGAAAATCAATTATTGGAAATGCCAGAAAGTTATGATTTAATTTAAAGAGCCATCATGGACTCACATCTTATCTGCCTCAGTGATGCGAAATAGCCTCAGGCCTAATGACAAATATTAGCTGAGGGAAGCCATGAACCAAATACTGGGATAAAGCGCCACGAAGAGAATACCATAGACAACTAATCTAGAAGTTATCGAAGTATGGTATAGGGATGAACCCCTTAAGTAGATTAAACATTGACTTTGGTATCAAAGAGTGGCATAGTTTGGAATGGAATGGATTACAAAACTCCAGGGATCAATATTAGGACCAATTTTATATGTCAGTGACTTAGAAGAAGGAACATTCAGTAAGCTACTCTGCAAAACCAGACTGAGGGACAGTCAATACAAAGAAGGAATGAAACGACTAGAATAGACTAGGAGCATAAGCAGATAAGTGGTTTATTCAGTTCAGCATGGAGGAGATATGAAGTAGGAAGATTACCTTACCATAATGTGAAATCAGAATGTTCAAAATAGAGTGAAAACTCAAGAGATGAGTAAATAAGCATACTAGAAATAAATTAAAATAATTCAAATGCTATAAGAAAGGAATATTACCATAGCATTTAAGTACTAACTTAAGTAATAATTTTAAATGTAAAAATTAAGTCTATTTTTTAATATACTAGACTAAGAAAATGACTCACTGGAGTATATATTATTAGAGAAAAATAACATCACACTGTCAAGGATGATAGAACCCTTAAATTATGGGTAGTTATCAATACCAGGAATATTTTAAATTAGGTGATAGGATCACCCAATTTATATCTTTTTAAGCTTTATAACTTACATATTACACATACTTTGTATATCAAATGGCTTATAATAAAAATATTTAAATATTTCTTTATAAGGTTTTGATAATTTGTTCAGCTGATGAATACTAGATTTCTGGCCCTTTTATAATTAACAGGTCACACTATCAGCAGTTTCTTCATTAAAATAAGAAGTCTGGAACTTCAATCCTAACAGAATCCAAATTCGTGGCTTAATGAAATCAATGAGTTAATTCAATAGATATTTGTTGATTATATTCTATTTGCTCAAATAGAACTCTTGTTAAACAATATGTCTCCCTTGATAAAGCATAGGAATCTAACATTCTCCTTTAATACTTGAAAGTCAACTAAGTTAATGTGATGGCTTTAAAAAAAAAAAAGTCCTAGTGGGACAAATGAAGAGCTGTTTTGTTTGCAAACCATACTGCTCTCCCTCCTTGAGAATCGCTGTCTATGAAAGCCAGAAGGGTGAGGGGCGCTTGTGCTCAAAATGCTAATGGTTAAAACAGTGGTGACAATGCTGTCATGAATTATAAGGGTAACTGAAAGCTAAAGGCGAGGGAGTTATTAATTGCTGGAAGCAATGGCTTTATAGAAAGAGGTTAAGACTTGAATTGAAGCTTAAAGGCTTGTTAGAATTTGCATGAGCACTGGGGTGGAGGTGGGGGGTGAGGGGTAGGGAAGGACAATGCTGGCGGCAGGGTGAGTTAACTGCTCAGAGGTAAGAATTATTAAATATAGGGCAGCGAGGAGGAGGAGGAGAGAGAGAGAGAGAGAGAGAGAGAGAGAGAGAGAGAGAGAGAGAGAGAGAGACCCTTGCGTATAGTAAATCATGGGCATTACTAACGTTTTTTGAGCAGTAGGGGAAGATTCATTTGGTGGCAGATGCAGAATGGAAAGGAGCAGGAAAGTCTGGAGTCCCCTAGCGCTGCAGAAGTCCAGCCAGGGCTAGCGTGCTTTGATCTCTTTCTGGAGCTGACTGATCCTCAGTGGTTTCTGAATTCCGGGAGCACCTTTTAACGCATCTAGAGTACTTTAGACTTTATCTTCTATAATATCTGATTTTGTTTATGTTTCTAGTTTGTTTCTTAATTGGCTTATCTGCTTCTAGTGGGTAGGGGCCATGCAGTATCTTGCTGAATGGGGTTCAATACATTTCGTGGTTTCAATGAAACGGGTAGCTGAGAGAGATTCTGCAGGAAAACCTTTTAGCACCTGGTAACTGGCTGCCAATGGGAGGAGAGAAATGTGTGAACGGTAACTTCACCTCGGGGCCTCTGAGAAAACAACGAGGACATTGTTGTCAGAGACAAGAATGTCCTAAGGGAGAGGGGAGCTGGTCTGTAGAAAAAGTTATGTGTTTAACTTTGAACATTCTGGGTTTGAAGTAAAAGTGAGACATTCAAGAGGAATTCACAGTGCTTGAGGATACGGAACTGGAACTGGGGTGACAACTAAAGATAAGATTTGGGACTGATTTTAGAGGCAGGGCTGGAGTTGCGGGAATGGTTGAGCTTCCAGGGGATGAACTTGTAAAGAAAAGCTCAGGGAATCAAAAACTGAATCTGGAGTAATGTTCATATTTAGGGGCTGGAAGGAGCAAAAGAAAACTTAAAGCTGCACTGTCCATTTAGGTGGTCACTGGCTACTTGTGGCCATTTATATTTAAACTAGAGGCTGAGTGCATGAGATTCGTGGGGGAGGGGGGGGCAGGGAGGGTCTCTCAGCCAGGCCTGCACCCTCTCGCAATTTGAGACATCCCTCTTGCAATCTGGACCACTGGCTCCTAACCACTGGCCTGCCTGCCTGATCACCCCTAACCACTCGCCTGCCTGCCTGATCACCCCTAACCACTCGCCTGCCTGCCTGATCACCCCTAACCACCTCTGCCTCGGTCCCCACTGCCGTGGCTTCGTCTTGAAGGACATCCGGAATGATGTCTGGAAGGTCGTTCGGCTGTCCAGTCTAATTAGCACATTATGCTTTTATTATTATAGATTATTTAATATTAAATAATTGAAAATTCAGTTCCTTGGTCACACTAGCCACATTCCAAGTGCTCAAGAGTCACACTGGATCAGTGGCTACTGTAATGACAGTGCAAATAAAGCATTTCTATCATTACAGATTGTCTCATTGGACAGCATTGCTAAGATACAGAGAAATACTCATTTTAGAAAAAACCCAGAGAGCAGATGACCTTTCAAGGGAAGACAGAGTTTTAAAGAGGAAATGTATACAGTGTCAAATGCTGAGAAAAGCTGAAAGGGAATAAAAATCAGGGTGGGGGGGATCCATGGATTTGGCAATAAGGAAATCATTGGAGACCATTAAGATAACAATTTTGAGTAGCTTGATAAGACAGAAACTGGGTGTAGCATTAAATTAGGAAGGCAGTAGGCAGCAAGTTATTGAGACCTTGGACAAGGAAAGGAAAGAAATAGAGAAGACTATAAGGGGAAATTTGGAGGGTTTTTGAAGATGGAGAGACTTGCTCCTGTTTGAAGAGAAATGGACAGAGGCCTGTGAAGATGGTAAGGGCTCTGCCTAGGAAAAACTCCGTTTCTCTTTGTACTTGCACACTCAAATAATCAAAACACTTACCTTCTGGTTAACAACTGTGTGTGTTTATTACATTAAACAATTCTCTGACACCAACTGGGTGTCCTACAATTCAATTCAGTGACACTGTCTACCTGGAATTAGTGTCAGCTCTCACAGGTTAAGGGCTCAGTCCTAGAAGTCTGTCTCCACTTCAGACACCAATCGCAAGTCCTAGGTTGTCACCAGTACTTTTGACCGACCAGCTATAAGTTGGGGTTCCCACATTGCCTCCTTGGGTTGGATAATTTGCTAGAATGGCTCACAGAACTAAGGGAAACACACTTACCAATATACCATAAAGGATATAGATCGGGGATGGGGAACGTCAGGCCGATGGACTGTGTAAGGCCTGGGAAATCATTTGGTCTGGCTTGGCCAAGTCATTAGGGGTGAGTTAATTAAATGTTTGACCAAATATAGCAGGCTAATTTTTAAACTGATAATTTTGTATGGCCCTCGAATTATGTTATAAACAGCCAAATGGCCCTTGGCAAAAAAAAGGTTCCCTATCCCTGAGATAAATGAACAGCCAGATGAAGAGGTGCATGGGGCGAGGTATGGGGAAGGAGTGCAGAGCACCCTCTCCAGCATGCCGCATACCTTCCTAGCACTTTCATGTGTTCAGTAAACTGGAAGCTTTCCAAATTATGTACTTTGGGGGATTTTATGGAGACACTATCATGTAAGCACGACTGATTAACTCTCTCTGGCGGATGGGAGTGGTGGGGGGATGGGGGGGGGGGCGGAGGGGAGGACAAGGACTGAAAGTTCCAAGTTTCTAATCATGGCTTGGTCTTCTAGTGACCAGCCCCCAACCAGGAGCCCACCCAAAGTTGCCTCATTAGGAAAAAAGATGCTCCTATCATCCAGGAAATTCCAAGGGATTTAGGAGCTCTGTGTCAAGATTCTGGGTCAAAGACTAAGCATTTGAACAAAAACTCACTTGGTGCTCCTATCACTTAGGCAGCTTTGTGCTAGGAACCAGGAGTCTAGTCCTGACACATCAAAGTTTCTGGTTTGATTCCAGGTTAGGGCACATATAGGAATCAACCAATGAATGCATAAGTAAGTGGAATAAAACATCAGTGCTTCTCCTCTCTCTCACTCCCCCTCTTCTCGCTCTAAAATCAATCAATAAATATAATTTTAAAAAAATAAATAATGCAATTATATACACATAATAGATATATATGTATAATATATAGTATAATAATATCTAGTGTTATGGTGTAATCCACAATGATTTATAAATTGTTATATTCATTAAATAACTTTTAAAGGAAGTGAAAAGAGAGATGATTCATCATAGATAAATCTCAAAAATAATGAGTGAAAAAAGCTATTATAGCAGGATAAACAGTATAATACCATTTATATAAAGTTTTAAAACACACAAATTTATATTCTATACTATATGTGGATATGTGCTTGTGAAATAAAACTATAAAATATTTCATGGGAATTATAAATGCTAAATTTTAAATGGTAATTGCCCTTGGTATGGAGAGGCGACTGTGATTTGAATGGGTATCCATTTGTATTTGCAAGGTTTCCTTAAACTAGGTCAAGTATATTATTATTATGATATTGTTCTCTATTACTACTCTGTTTGCCTGAAATAGTGCATAATCATTATTCTAAACAAACAAAAAGAATAAATTAATAAATGAGTCCATGGCAGAGGTAATCAGATAAACATGCTCAGGCAACTGATTGACTGAAGGAGTGGAGGGGAGCAAGAGAAGGATGCTCTAACCAACCGAGCTACCCAGCCAGGGGCATTTATTTTTTTACTCCACTTCTTGGGTTGAAATGGAGTGATGAGATGGTGCAGCATTTCAGCCATTGTAGAGGTAAATGGAAAAATTCTGTTCCTTCAAGGCAGGTAAAAATAGTTTTCAATTCAACTTTCTCCCTGCCACCTCATTCCTTATCCCCCCCACCCCCACTTCCTCTTACATTCTGTAAGCCTTGGTTCTTTTTGGGACTAGTTAATGGATATGTCTAATTTATAGGATTAAAGGATAGAAAAAAATTATTAAAAGAGAGATTGAATCATGAAGTATGAATACACTTCATAGTGAAGGTTGCTGCTCATCATTTAAAATATATTTTTTTATTGATTTCAGAGAGGAAGGGAGTGGGAGAGAGAGATAGAAATGTCGGAGGATGGAGCCCACAGCCGGGCATGAACCATGGGAATCGAACCGTGACCTCCTGGTTCATAAGTCAATGCTCAACCACTTGGCCATGCCAGCCAGGCTCTTGCTCATCATTTAAGGACAAGACACCTCAGTGGCATCTAAGGTTGTTTATTAATAGCCTTAGATCATTTATTAGTATTATTAAGTAAAGTTCCTTGATACATTTGCTAATTTACAAGATAATTTCTAGAATTCTATATTATTCTAAGAAAGGTAATCAGTAAGACACTTTCTAGCATTCTATATCCTCCTAAGATAGGTTATTAACATAGAAATATGTAAACCGTCTTTTCTTAGAAAGTTGCACCAACTCAGAAATCTGTCAGTGGACTAAACTTCCTGGACTGACATGAAGATGACTTCGGAAGTGTTATGGATAACTAGGAAATTTAGAATACCCAGGGATGTCAATAGCCTGGATGAAGAGAAGAGGATTTCTTGAATTATAAAAACATCAGTCCTTTTTGTACCATGATGATATTGTTGGTGTGGAGCTTGAGTGAAAATGAGGGTCTAACTCATTTGGGAAATAACATCTTGAAAGAGGTAACTATTATAATGTCAAATGAATTTTATCATACAGTATTTATTGGTTAATTGTAATTTTCTACTCATCCTTTACTTTCCCACAAGATAAATGTGTTGACAATCTTTCTGCTTAATATTAAACATCCTCAATGTGTTTGGTATTGGTTAGAGCATTCAAAATATTCCTAACACAAGAAGCTCACATTCTAAAGACTTGCTTTAAAAATGACCTTTCTTATAAACATATACCTATTTTATCTACTATATTTTTTATATTTTTAATTTTTTTACATGGTGGATAGGTGAATCTTTTAAGCAGATCATTTTAGACTTGGTATGTTGACTGCTAAGACTGATACATTTGGGTTTGAATCTTCCACTTATTTGAAAATGAAACTGAGCAAGTCCCATAATCTTACTGAGCCTCAGGTTCCTCACCTATAACGTGATAAACCTATGATACTTAACTCCTAGGGCTGAACAGAGTAAATATGTGAAAGAGGTGGCATGCAGTAAAAGCTCAAAATTTTACCTCTTCCTTTTGGTAGATTAAAAAAAAAATAAGACAAGCCCGGCTGGTGTGGCTCAGTGGTTGAACATTGACCTAAGAACCAGAAAGTCAGGGCTTAGTCCCCCGTGGCGGGGCATGCAAGGAGGCAGCCCATCAATGACTCTCTCTCATTATTGATGTTTCTATCTCTCTCCCTCTCCCTTGCTCTCTGAAATCAATAAAAATGTATTTAAAAGAAAAAATAAGAGATATGGTTTTTAAGGTATATTTTTGAGAAAGTAGGAAAGATACAAAATATAAAGGGGGTTAAGTACACCTAATCATGTCAGCTTGAATGCTTCTGAAATATGGTAGTGATTATGTAAACAGAACAAACTTGAAGATTCCTGAAATTCAGTGTTAACAGCTTAGAGACCCAGGGGGCAGGTCAAAAAGGAGGGTCACAATCACAGAAACAAAAGTTAAAAAACACACACATTGATTTAGGTAAAACTATACAAAACAGCTACCTTTTTTAGATAAAAAATGGTTGAATATTGGCAATTTCATGTGGTCCACGTAATAGATGCTCAGGAGGCAAAAAAAAGTAGTCCTTTAGGGGTGGTGCAGTTAACCAGGGCTTTGGCTGTATTTATGTATGTATGTATGTATGTATGTATTTGACGAAATGTCAGATGGCAGAATTTATGATTTTAGTAACACAAATACAACATTTACACCTTCTGTCTAATCATTTCTTTGCTACGCAGCCTGGCATTGGAATAGGTGACTCTGATGGCCAGCTGGGCTGCAATTTCCACAATGGCTTTGGGGTTGAGGAGACGTTGTGAGCAATCTCAGCACAGTAAGACTTGTTGCACATCAGCAGCACTTCAACATTATGGACCAGAAACTTCCAGAAGCCACTGGCAGCAAGTGCTTTGTTTTCTTGTTGCTCCCATAACCAATGTTGGGCATCAAGATCTGGCCCTTGAATCTTCTACGCACCCTATTGTCAGTGCCTCTGGGTTTCCGCCAGTTCCGCTTAATTTTGACATATGGGTTTGACTGGTGCCGGATGAACTTCCTGGTCCTCTTTTTGACAATCTTGGGTTTCATGAGGGGTCTGAGGGCAGCCATGGTGCCGAATAGGAGATGGCTGCCACCTCCATCGCTTTGGCTGTTTTTAATACAGAATGGCTAGTCTCTTGTAGATGTGAACCAAGCATTACTTAGTGGTCTCTTCTCTGTAGAGAAAAAGGAGGTTGAAAATGGGTGAAAGAGTTCATGCAGGTCTATAGAAGTCTTCAAGGCCCTTCGATATTCATTCGTTTCCAAAGGATTTAAGAAAATATACAAAAACACATACAGGATTTTAAAAAATTGTCTTTATTGTTGAAAGTATTACATATGTCCCCTTCCCCTCCCCCATTGACCCCTCCTAGCCCACCCTGCCCCAGGCCCCAGACCTTCACCGTGGCCTACACCATGGCCTACATGGGTTATGCATATGGTTGATCTCTCCCCACCCACCCTCCCCTGCCTTTCCTCTGAGATTCCGCAGTCTTTTCTATGCTTCTATGTCTCTGGACCTATTTAAAAAAATATTTTCATTGATTTCAGAGAGGAAGGGAGAGGGAGAGAGATAGAAACATCAATGATGAGAGAGAATCATTGATTTGTGGCCGGCAACCCGGGAATCCAATCGTGACCTCCAGGTTCAGAGGTCTATGCTCAATTACTGAGCCACACCGGCCAGGCTCTCTGGATCTATTTTGTTCATCAGTTCATTTTGTTCATTAGATTCCACATATGAGTGAGAGCATATGATACTTGTCTTTCTCTTACTGGCTTATTTCACTTAACATAATACTCTCCAAGTGAGGAAATTGAGGATGAGGGAAAAGAAAGTGACACCCAGATCTCCTACTGTGATTTAACAGTGGCCAGCACAGAGCTTCCTCAAATCATCTTTGGAAAGGAAAAAGTATAAATAGTTTCTAGCACAGTACTTTTCTGCTAAGGAACTGCAATTCTGGATTCCTATGTAATGTAGCAGTAGGTATTATTGAGAGGGTAACCTCTGCTGAGAAAACAGGTAGCTTTTAATTAACATAAACTGTATTTCAAGGTTTGACTGAGTACTGGAATAGTTAAGAAAAGGTGTTTTGTTTTTTTTTCAGAGACCATTTCCAACCTTCTGAATATTCCATGGCATTCACCCTTTTACGTGTGATCTGAGAGGGTCCTCTGAATTTGATTGTGATGCTTTCGGCACATGTATCTTTTAAAACCATTGCATTGACAGCAGAATTGTTATCTCTGGTAAGTTATTTTTTCTTTTCAGAAAGATTGGATGAAAAGTTTTTGCATTTTGTCAGAATGGTCTACGGACCAAAAAGTTTCAAAATGATTTCATTTATCAAGTGGTATCAATGAAGAAATAAATTGAATTCTTGTGGCCAAATACTTTACTCTCTGTAGGTGGCTGGACTAAGACTTTGTGAAAGGGATATGGGGGTGGTATGCTTAGACCCATAACATATGTCCCCATTCCTGGAAAAATAGCTGGAAAAAAAAAAAAAAACCAGCCTCTTCTAGGGAGAGCTATCTTCTATCCACCATCTCTATGGGCTGAGACAATGCTGACTTCCCTCCTCTCCAACTCTACTTGCCCTCCTCTTCAGCCCCCGTTTCTTTTTTTATTCCCTCCCCCCCAAATCAGCTTATTTCCTTTAAAACTGAAGTGTAAAATAGTACAGTGTTTATACTACTTAGCTTTTAAAGTGATTCTTGTACTTAAATATGAGACTAAAATGTGTTTTGGAAGAGATCAACCCCATTGGATTCATATCAAGTCTTGTTGTGCCTGCTTGTGATTTTTAGGTCACTTCCCTGGAAGTCTATCTTTTGTACAAGTTAAGTGCCAAGTTACCATACAGCTGCTCTTACCCTATGAGAATAGGTCAGAAGTATAAGTGCTTTAGAACTGGGACTCAAACTCATAAACGGACTACGAATTCCTTTTAGTTGTCACACACAAATGTAGTTTCAGTGCTGGACTTACAACCCCATCCCTGGCACAATGTTGTCACACAAAATATAATAATCGCAGTAACTGGATTCTTGTGTGAGTCAGATTTCTAGAAAAAGGCTGTCGCGGACAGCATTTCCATCTCTTTAACTTAACCTTTCTTGGCAATTAGATCTAAAGGTAACAGGCAGACATAGATGTCTCTTAGTTGGCAAAACACACACAAAAAACAGCATTTTCCTCCCCATGATGACAGCAAGATATCAAGGATGCCGAAGAGAAAAAGAGTGTTAACTTAATCTAATAAGTGAGACGAGATCTTAAAGTATAACTAAAATGTTCCAGGGGAAAAAAAATACTCGCTGAGATTCACTATTTAAAAAACGTTGGCAAGTGTTAATGGTTTTTTTTCTACGTTTGACTTGTTACCAAGACGATTAAGAAACAAGGGAATATGATTATGTGACTGGATTTTTAAAATAAAGTATTCTGCACCTCTGAATACACACACACACACACACACACACTCACACACATATATATTTACATATACACACATGCCACGTTTTAAATGAAATGTACTTAAAAGTGGCTGTTTTGGTGCCACTGGCAAGGAGGGCTCTGCTCTGCGAGGTGAATTCTTTCTTTGTTTTTAAGTGCCTGCCTCCAGGGTACACAAGTGGGAGATGAACTGGAAGGAAACCTGGGACTCAGGGGGATGGGGCCGAGATGGCTGGGACCGAATCTACGCGCTGAATGTCAGAGACAATCCTCCGCCAGCCTCGGAAGGGGTGTCTCCCCCAATACCAGCTCCCTCCCCCCGGGCTCGCGGGGCGGGTCTGCTTCGCTCAGCGCAGCGGCGGCCGCAGCAGCAGCCCCGGGGCTGAGCGGCGGCGGCCTCCCGGCTGTGCAGGGAAGCGGCGATTCCGAGCGCGCGAGGCCCAGGGGAGATCCGGCCGAGGCTCCCGCCGGGATGGAGGAAGCGTCGAGTGGAGCTGAGCCACCGGGGAACGATTTCCTCCCCAGCTCAGCTCCGCTCCAGCTTGGCCAGGCCTGTGGCGAGCGCCTGCGAGGCGGAAGAGGCCTGCGCCTCGGGCCTGGCAGCGGCAGCCGGCAAGCAAGTCGGGCACAGCGGGGTAATAGGCGAGCTGTAGCCGCTTTCGGGAACCTACGCCGCCTAGGCCGCTCATTGTCTCTCCCCTCCACCCGGGGGGCAAACAGGAAGCGCGCAGCCGGGCCGAGCGACGGACAGGCGTCCAGACCAATGAGCACCGCCGACAGTGAGCGTGGCGGCGAATGAACGCGGAGAAGAGGGGCGGGACTTCCGGGCGGGCTGTCACCCTCTTCCCCCCTTTTGGGCTGGAGGCTCCACCTTTTGTGTTTCCCGCACAGTCAATCAAAATAGGAAAAAAAATTCCCCGGACCGCTCCGGCCGTGTCCGCCGCCGCTTCCCGCATCCTCTCCCGCCGCCGCCGCCTTCGCTCCTCACCATGTGTAAGGCGGCGGGGAGCCCCGCCTGAGGTGCCCTAAACACACTATGACCGGTACGTAGAGCCGAGAGAGCAACCCTTGCTGTTGCCGCCGCCGCCGCTGCCGCCGACCACAGCCCGCTCCGGGCCGCCGCTGCCGGCTCCCGGCCCCGTGTGTGCGACCGAGTGTCTGTGAGAGGCAGAAAGCCGCAGTCCCCTCCCCGCCAGCCACGGTCCACCCCTCCAGCCCCAGCAGCGCCGTGTCCCCTCCGGGCCCCGGGCGGGCGGCCCGGTCCGCCGGGAGCGCATCCCCTTGCGTGCGGGCGCGGGCGGCGGGCGGGCGGGCGTGTGAGTGACTGACGGTGCGAGAGGAGCGAGCGCGAGTGCGAGCGAGCGGCGCGGAGGGAAAGGGGAGGAGAGGAGAGGAGAGGGGGCAGGGGCAGCGCGGGGAGGAGGAGGAGGGATAGAGGAGGAGGAGGAGGGTTACAGCGCGGCGGGCGGGGGCAGCCGCGGGAGGGGAGGAGGGAGCCGCCGCCGCCGCCGCCGCCGCGGGGCGGGTGGGGGAGGGGAAGGGGAGTCGGCCCGGGCTTTCGGAATAATTTCGACTCGGCCCGCGGGCCCCCTCCCTCTCCTCCACCCGCCTTCCTCCCCACCCCCCCGCGCTGTGCCTGCAGCTCCTGAAAAGCCCGTGAAACAAGAGGAAATGGCTGCCTTAGACGTGGACAGCGGCGGCGGCGGCAGCGGCGGCGGCCACGGCGAGTATCTGCAGCAGCAGCAGCAGCAGCAGCAGCAGCAGCAGCACGGAAACGGCGCGGTGGCGGCGGCGGCGGCGGCCCAGGTGAGGCGCGGCTGAGCCCCGGTCGGCTCCCCCCTCGCGCCGCTTTCTCCTCCCCTCGCTCTCCCCTCCCTCCGCGCCTCTCTCCTCCCCTCCCCCCGCCCCGGGAGCTGCCGCCCGAGGCGCCAACGCTCCGACCCCGCCCGCTCTCCCCCGCCCGCCGCCTTTTTGTGTGTGTTTGTGTGTGTGAGTGTGTGCGCGCCCTCCCGGAGGTGGCTTCGGGCGGAAGGTGCAGGCCCGGCGCGCTGCCCGCCGCCCGCCTTCCCGCGGACGCTCGAGCGGCTGTGCGTGCGAGCGGGAGGACACGAGTCGGCGTGCGGGAGGAGGAGGGGAGCGGAGCGGAGCGCGGGCTGGCGCTCGCCCGGGCGCAGCCTGCGAGGACCGAGTCGCACTTCCTGTGCGAGCGGCGGCCCGGCCCTAACCGCCACCCCTCCCCCTGTCTCCCTCTCTGAACCCGCCCATCGGGGGTAGGACACTCAGCCGTCACCGCTCGCTCTGCTGGCCGCTACCTGCAGCAAGATTGGGCCGCCATCGCCGGGCGACGACGAGGAGGAGGCGGCCGCCGCCGCCGGGGCCCCCGCCGCCGTTGCCGGAGCGGTAAGTCTCGCGCGCGCGCGGCCCGCCCCCGCCGAGGCCCAGCGCCCGCCATCCCGGGCCTGCGGCGCTCCCGCCGCCCCGAGGCCTCCCGGGCGCCCGCGCCGTCCCCGAGGCGAGGCGGACCGATGGCGCGGCCGGGGCGCCCCTTCCTGCGCCTTCACAGACTTGTGTGGGCCTGAAGCCAGCCCCGGCTTTCCTGAAATTGTCACTGCGGAACCCCGATTCAGATTCACGACAAAATGAAGTCTGCGAGGGCGGGGGTGGAAGGCTCCAAAATGGATGTTTGAGTAATTCATATCACTGCTGGAAACTCCTTCCCAGCACCACGGCGTTTTCAAGCACAGCCTGTCGGCCATGGATAGTATCAGCCAGAGCCACAGTGTCTCCAGTTCTGAGTGTGTTGAACCTGGAGCTTTTTCGGTTGGAAGTTACGAGATCTTACAGATTTAATCCGTAAATCGTTTAAAAAAAAAATAGGAAGGAAGGAAGGTTTAACTTCTTGAATTATGTTTTTGTATCCTGGAGTGGATACTTTGAAGTGCTTTTTTCAGTGACCATTCTAAATTGTCGGATTTTAGTTTTTGCAGGCTCTTATTTGGCAGTAATTTTTCGTAAGTGCAATAAGTGAAACATTTAATTAGCGGCTGGTGAAGTCGCTGAAGTTACTTAGATAATACTTTGGCTTTTGAAATTGAACCTGAATACCAGTGTTAGAAACAGAAGTACATGTAAGAAGTTGTACTTGCATGCATGCTAATGCACACCATACTTAAACAGTTGAATTTGGCTCGTAAGGCCATCTTATTGTCATTGCTAGTCTATGGGATGCTTTTTTGTGGTGTGTTGTGTCTGGAGCAGGGGGAGGAGCTGACCTGTTATCTGAGGGTTTAATTCATATGATCTAGGAAAACAGCTTTTAGCACTGTTGCTTGTGACTTATATTTGCTGGAATCATTGCTGTTGCATTAGTGTAACACGTAGATATATTTACTTATTAAAATAATTGAAATATTTCCCTTTGAGGTGGATTATAGGACTTGATCTGTGTGTAGTGATATTTGGAAGTAGTCACAGTAGACAAAAAAGTTTGATATTTGATATAGTCTGCTGGAAGTTCTTAATATTTCTAGGTAGTAAAAGTGAAGCTAACGTTAAGCTATGTTAAAGGTTGTATTTGTAATTTTAGTGCTTCAAGTTATATTGTAGAGAGAGATGAATGGTTTTAGTGTCTTAAAAGTATGATCTTTAAGTTTTGTGCTTTTGTAAGCAGATTAAAATGTAAAGGCATAAAATTATGTTTGTGTGAGCCATTGTTACTTTTAAACAACTTATGGATGGATAAACCTTTTTAAAGAACTACATCCCTCTAGCTCTACAATGACAAGACAAATTGGAACCACTGCATAAGTGAAATTGCAAGCCAGATTGCTTCTACTTACCTTTTTAATATTTTCAATTAGAACAAAAAACTTTTTGTAGCTGTAACTTACCAAGTTTAGGTATCAGCTCACCAGTGGGGGAGGGGAGAAGTAAAGGAGGAAGTGAAGGTGAAAATACGTATATGTGAATCTTACATGAATCTCAGTCCCAGGAATGGAATATTATCTCCAACTTTAGCCTACTCTGGCCATATATCACTTGTAGAAAAGTTGTTTCAATACCTCTTCAACTCAAACTCTGAACTACTAAATCTCTACTGATACATATTTCCCTATAGATGAATAAGAACTAGAATCAGTTGCAGCATTTTTTTTCTTTGTACGTTTGGTACCTGTGCAGAAGATTTTTCACTGAGTAAAATTGGTAAGACTGGCTTGAATATGTTTGCCTTAGGAAATGGGAAAATTATTCTTCTTGTTCAAATGAATTTCATACATGTACATCTTGGAAAATGAGAATTTAAGTGATTTTATGGGCAATTTTTTCCCACCTAAAAATGTGCTTAGATCATCTGCTTTAATTACTCAAACTACTGGGAATCTTGAGATATCTATAAAGAGCTTTATTTTGTAGCTGTGTTTCTTTAAAATTCTTGTTTTGGAAGAATTTTAATTTTACAGAAAAGTTGCAAAGGTAGAACTTGAGGGTTTACCATATTCCCTTCACCCAGCTTCCCCTAATGTTAATATAGCCATGGTACGTTTGCCAAAACTAGGAAATTAACAATGATACAGTATTATTAACGACAAATTTTATTCTGATTTTACCAGTTTTTTCAGTAATGCCCATTTTTTGTTCCAGGATCCAGTCCAGGCCACCACATTGCATATAGTATTGTTATATTTAAAATAAATGAAATACATGCATTTCAATTTTATTCCAGTTTAGTTTGGTATTTTAGGATTAAAAGGTTATTAAAAAGCCAATCACCTGAACTAGAGATTTGCTTTAACTATTTCAAATTTAGAATTTGTTTTAATATGATATGGGTTCCTCCTGGATCCTGGCCAAGAATGGATACCCTCAGTACTGTACTGAATAGATCTAATCACAAAGCAATCTCACCTGTATTGCCCTACACCAGGGACTCCCAAGGTTGGTTTGATGGCAAGGCTCTTTTCTACTTTATTATTAAAAGTTGTGTAGTTAATTAAAAAAAAAACTTTATTGTTGAAAGTATTACATAGGTCCTCCTTTTTTGTGTAGTTAATTTTTAAAATAAATCAGGGAACGGAGTAAAGTAGACCTTTGTGAAATATTAACTTATCTGTTTTGCGTTTGTGTGTACTTATGGATTATTAATTTATTTCATTTGTACTGTAGTGTAATAAGCTGAACAAGTACATACTATAAAAGTTGTTGCCTGATCTTCACTTTAGGTTGTAAATTTAGTGTTCATTAATTTAGTATATACATGTTGGTGAGCTAAAAAATGAGCAATAGCTTATTTTTTAAAAAGAGGTTATTTTTACCATTACTTAAAAAGATCTACGTTGTCATTGTAATGAATTCATTGGGTATTTGTTTTTATTTGAAGTCTGTTTGAGTTCTTTAGTGTTCCTTGAAGATTTCAAGAAACTTGAGTATGTACTTACCTAAGACTGGTTTTTCGTTTGTTTCTACCTTAGCTTCATACTTTCTTGTTTCTGGTTACACTCTTTGCTTGCCAGTTTGGCTTTCATATAAAGCCATTTGTGGGAACTGAGAAGTTAATAATCCTTTTCAAATGGTATGCAGTAAGTGGTATGAATTTTTTCTTTTTCCCTATCTACAGGTATTTGAGACGATAAACCTTTTTTTCTTTTCTCTCATCCCCAAGTCCCCACCTCCATCCCATTTTTATGCCTGGTTTGTACTGGAGAATGCCCTTGTAATGAACTGCTCTAGTAGCGTTTCAGGGCTACTCTGGGTTGTGGTCCTTTCACTGTGTAATTATGTGTTTATATGCAGAAGGAACCTTAGAGTACCTTCAGTTACAATTTTTTACAGTAATGCCAACTTCCACCTAAATATGGGAAGTATTTAGATAGCATTTTGTTTGTTTGTTGTCAAGTGAGAATGTTAAAGTTACTGAGAGAAACACTGGTGGATTTTTCTTTTAGTGTGAAGTTTATGTAAAGGGTTGTCTTGATCCTAAACCAAATACTAGTTCTTGCCTGGGTTATGTGATTTTATGCTCTCTCTTCCTTTGTTTTATATAGTAGTTCCAGATAGCCTAACAGCAGAGTTTTTACAGCTCTTTTTGCTCTTAGATGATTTTCTAATTTAACCCTTTCCCTTTTGGTATCTAGAGTACTGTCTTTTCGTGGTATGCTGCTGCTGAAATTTCTTACAAATGAATGATCTTAGTAGGCTTTGTAGTTTGAAATATCTGGGACTTATTCATTATGGAGTTATGGAAATAAATAGGTTTCAAATTGATGTAGTTTTTCACAGAAGACTCTAATATCTCAGGGTCAGTTTTATCCATTTTTTTCTATCACTTTCTTTGCAATGGTTTTAAAGTAAGATACCTTTAACTATTCATTCAACAAATACCTACTGATCTTTGATCCAGGAATTGTGCTAGTCATCTAATGGGTGTTTTTCAAATCTGTCCTTAAAATTTTGGTAATCATAATGATGCCTTAGGATTGTATAAGGCCTTATAGTTTGTAAAGGTTAGCAGTTTTGATTCTTACAACCCTCTAGGGCAGTGGTTCTCAACCTTCTGACCCTTTAAATACAGTTCCTCATGTTGTGACCCAACCATAAAATTATTTTCGTTGCTATTTCATAACTGTAATGTTGCTACTGTTATGAATTGTAATGTAAATATCTGATATGCAGGATGGTCTTAGGCGACCTCTGTGAAAGGGTCGTTCGACCGCCAAAGAGGTCGCGGACCCACAGTTTGAGAACCGCTGCTCTAGGGTAATACTTTCTCCATTTTTAACAGAAGTTCTGCTCTAAATCACACACAATTCTACAGTTCTAGCTAGGACCAGAACTCAGACCAGAACTTTTCGCTAGCGCAATATAGTCCTCTTTCCCCAGCACAATCTTAGCTTAAATCATGGAAGTCTAGTAGTTTTCTGATTAAGTATTTTTCCTCATTCCGTTAAAAAAAAAAAAAAAAAAAGAACACAGCCCTGACTGAGTGGCTCACTTGTTTGGAGCATCGTCCCGTGTATCAAAAGGTTACAGGTCCGATTCCCTGTCAGAGGACAACCTAGGTTGCAGGTGTGATCCCCGGTTGGGGCCCGAGTTTGGGCTTGTAGGGGGCAAACTGATCGTTTCTTTCTCACATTGATGTTTCTCCCTTCCTCTCTCTAAAAATAATTTTAAAAAAGATTCTGTAGTGAGGGTTTAAAAAATTAGCATTTAGTAAATCTTTTAAAACTGTAAGTTATTTCATTAAAGAAAAACATCTTTTATTGCTTTCTTCTTCTTTTTGTTAATCCTCACCCAAGAATATTTAGAGAGTGGAAGGGAGGAGGAAAGACACAAAGAGAAACATCAATGTGAGCGAAACACATTGATTGGCTGCCTCCCGCATGCCCCGACCAGGGTCAGGATTGAGCCTGAGCCTGCAACCGAAGTACAGGCCCTTGCTCAAAATTGAACCCGGGACTCTTCAGTCCAGGGCTGACGCTCTATCCACTGAGCCAAACCAGCTAGGGCTTATTGCTGTATTTTTTTTTCTTTATTAAATTATCTCTTGCTGTTCCTAGCTATCCCCCCCCCCCCCCCGGCGTGGGCTAAATAAACAAATAAATAAACAACATTAATAAATGCATAAACACATAAATAAATAAATTTTAATCCTCGCTTGAGGACATTTTTTTCCATTGATTTCAGAGAGAGAGGAAGGGGGGAGGAGAGGGAGGGAGGGAAGGCAGGAGAGGGTGGAAGGGAGGGAGGGAGGGACTGAGAGAGAGAGAGAGAGAGAGAGAGAGAGAGAGAGAGAGAGAGAGAAAGGAAGGAGAGAGAGAGAGAGAGAGAGAGAGAGAGAGAGAGAGAGAGAGAAAGGAAGGAAGGAGGGAGAGAGAGAGAGAGAGAGAGAGAGAGAGAGAGACAGAGAGAGAGAGACAGAGAGACACAGACAGACAGACATTGATGTGATAGAGAAACATCAATTGGCTGCCTCATGTATGCCCCCCAACTGGAATCAAACCCGCAACCTGCTTATGTGCTCTCTCCTGGAATCCTCTACCCTTCAGTGTAAGGGAGGATGCTCTAAACACTGAGACACATGCCAGGGCATAAATATTTTTATATGTTTTTCCCTTTATTAAAAAATGTTCAAATCATTTTGTCCTAGATTTGGGGATTTCCCTTTTTTTGGTAGTTTCTTTTTTGGAGGAGGGGATTTCCCTTCAATTAATGACCTGCTTTGTTGGAAAAAAGTGGTACTACAGTTTATTTAGCTTCTGGAGAGGGAGGGGTGTGCTTGGATAGTATTTACTCAGAGTTGTCATTTGAGTAGTTGTATTTATTTTCAAAGAATTTCTTGTCTAGAAAGCTGTTCACTGATGGTTGACTATCTGCCCTATTTCTGTGAAAAGAATACATTATATGTCATAAGTTAACTTTTAAAAAGATGATAAAGGGTCTAAATGCTAGCATTATAAAGTTAATTTGTATCTGAGACACTAGATTCTTTTATATAAGTTAAATAATTGTAAATTTAATGCTAGTCAGAAAAAAATTCAACAGTTGATTCTTTAAAGGTGATCAATAACCTTAAGATAAGAATTGGTTTTTAGACATACTGTACTGCAGGTTTCAGTATAAAGTACAGATTAACATATCTTTAGTTTATTTAAAATGCCAAGAGAGACTGAAATGAAATGTGAATTGTTACTTTAACATAAGGAAAGATGACTTAACCTTCTAATTTCTGTACCAGATAGAAGTTGAATGATGTGTGACATTAATGTTTGGTGCTTCATTTTAATAAGTTTAATAGATTTAAAAGATTGTATTATTCATTCATTCATTCATTTAATTATTTTTTGTTTGTTAATCCTCACCCGAGGATATTTTTCCATTGATTTTTAGGGAGAGTGAAAGGGAGAGGGAAAGACAGAAACATTGATGTGTCTTACATCGATTGGTTGCCTCCTGCACGAGTCCACAACCAAGGTATGTGCTCTTCACCGGAATTGAACCCGGGACCCCTTGGTCCTCAGGCCAACGCTCTATCCACTGAGCCAAACTGACTAGGGCAAAAGATTGTACTTAAGTGATCACTGTTTTAGTTCAGGCTTAGATGTTTGTACTGGTCCCACAGTTTCTCTGCTTGTACTCTCTTCCGCCTTTCAGTCTCCTTCACTTAGTTTATCTTTATAAAACAGATCTGATTGTACCTTTTATAGCTTTCATTCACTGTCTGCAGGATAAAGTCCAAACTTCTTAGCAGAATCTACAAAGCCATTTACTATAGGCCCTGATAAAAATGTCTAGTTCTGTTCTCCTTTTCTCTGAATCTGAGCCTTTTCTGGATCCTCTCTTGAACACCAACCTATATGTTTCTTTTTGTCTGTGACTTTATTGTTTTTATACCTTTATTAATTCCTCTGTCTCTATTTCCTAACTACCCAAAATGAATTATTAAATTTTATTCTAAGGTTACTTTAAATATAACTTATATGAGATATTTGTTTTTTAGTCTTTTATGTTCCCAAATAGTATTTTGATCATATGGCTAGTATATTCTTTTCACATATAGTAGCATATTATGTGTATGGCTGCTTGGATAGATTGTGAACCATTTGATGGAAAAGATTGTGTATTTCATGGGATTACTCATATGTTTATTTCATTTTAACAGATATGCACAAATATCTTGAATTGTGTCATTAATACTGTGGTTTTATTCATTGAAATAGATACTTTTAACTGTGCTTCTATATGAAAATCAGGTAATGAGTTTCTTTAATAAACTTTTAAGATCTTCTGGTTCTGTGATATTTGTATTAAAAATGTGGAATGGGTTATGTTGAGAGAACAGTATTTGTCTAACCTTTTTTTATGGTCACAGACCTTTTTTGAGAATATGTTTAAACCCTAGACAGAGTATCCTCCACTCCCCCATTATACTTTTCACTTTCTCAAAAAGTTGGTACGCTATTAGAGGATTCAAAGATGCTTTGAAACTCAGGCATGGATCCTAGGTTTAGAATGCTGGGCTAGATATGCGTATGCTCTCATTGTCTACTGATATGTGGTGTTTTAGGAAATCACATAGATCTAGAAGGAAGTGGGATAGGAGTTGTTTTATTTTGATGGTAATTAATATAGGGTTTTATTCCTCATGTCTTTATCCTGGTCTTAGTGGGAGACAGTGTGGTATAGTAATTTAAGGGCCTAGGTTCTGGAGTTTGACTTGGCCTAGTTTTATATCTTGTCTTGGCATTTGTTAGCTCTGTGATTTGTCCCTCAATTTTCTCCTCTGTGAAATGTGAATAATGGTAACACCTACCTCAGGATTGTTGAAAGGAATAAATAATAAAATCTCATAAACCCCAATTAGGGTACTTGGCATTAAAAAAAAAACACAGCTCAAATGCTAGACATTACTGTTACTATGCCCTAACAAATCTGTCCTTTGACATTGACATGTAGGATTTTATTGCGTTTTGCTTTTCTACACTGGTGTTTTTCAAATCTTATTTTTGAAGTATTGGGATGATACCTGAGTTTCTAACAGGTCACAGATTGCAAAATGTAAATGCTGGTCACTTTACTGTAAACTTAAAAAGAATACTAGGTAAAGCCACAGTTTATATCCTCTGGCTCTTGGATCTTAGAAAAACTTTTCAGATGGGGTGACTTTGCCATGTAGTCATGGGGCAATAACCTTTCCTCGTTAAATTTTTAAAGGTGTCATTTTTTTAAAAGTAATTCATGGGAAAAATAAAGAATTGCTAGTAGAATATCCCTAGCCATGAGTTTGCTCTGGAGTGCATTAATACATGCCATAAAAGAGTTGCTTTAATTATTTCATTAAAGGTTTAGACCAATAATATACAAATCTAATTCACATGGTTTGATAACACTGCACTAATGTTTCTTTTTTTCTCATATATAATGCACCTGATATTTTAGTGCATTGTATATTTTTTGAATTTTTTTTCAGTGTTTAAGGTATGTTTGGTTTGAGCTGTTTATACTTTTTTTCTAGCCACTTCTATTATTTTTAATTGTATATCATTAGAGATCATAGATGAGGGAATAAAAGATCAGTTAATGGTCATAAAGCAAAGACTGCTTACTGAAATTTTTTCCTGCTCAAATAGCATGGGTTATTTTTACAATAAAAAAATTGGAAATGATAATTATTGTAGTTTATTTTCTGAAATTTTTAAGAGAGAAGGGCGGGGAGAGAGGAAGAGAGAGAGCCTGAACTCAGACTATCAAGATCGATTTGTTGTTCCACTTAATTTGTGCATTCATTGGTTGATTCTTGTACGTGCTTTGATGGGGGATCGAACCTGCAACTGTGGTGTATCAGGTGATGCTCTAACCAGGGCTGTAGGTTATATAGTACTGCTTCTATATTTGAACTCCACTGTGTTATTAAGATAACTTTTATTTTTAGGTAGTAGGATTTGTATCAGTTTTTAGAGTTTTGAGGACTGGTTTAACTCTACTACAAATATATATCTCAAAACAATTTTTGTTTTCTTCATCCAGACAGGTGATTTGGCTGCTGTACAGTTAGGAGGAGCACCAAACCGATGGGAGGTTTTGTCAGCCACACCTACAACTATAAAAGATGAAGCGGGTAATCTAGTACAGATTCCCAGTGCTGCTACTTCGAGTGGGCAGTATGTTCTTCCCCTTCAGAATTTGCAGAATCAACAAATATTTTCAGTTGCACCAGGATCAGAGTCATCGAATGGTACAGTGTCCAATGTTCAATATCAAGTAATACCACAGATTCAGTCAACAGATGGTCAACAGGTTCAGATTGGCTTCACAGGAACTTCAGATAATGGAGGTATAAATCAAGAAAGTGGTCAAATTCAGATCATTCCTGGCTCTAATCAAACCTTGCTTGCCTCTGGAACACCTCCTGCTAATATTCAGAATCTCATACCACAGACTGGTCAAGTCCAGGTTCAGGGAGTTACAATTGGTGGTTCATCTTTTCCTGGCCAAACCCAAGTAGTTGCTAATGTGCCTCTTGGTTTGCCAGGAAATATTACCTTTGTACCAATCAACAGTGTTGATCTAGATTCTTTGGGACTCTCGGGCAGTTCTCAGACAATGACTGCAGGCATTAATGCCGATGGACATTTGATAAATACAGGACAAGCTATGGATAGTTCAGACAATTCAGAAAGGACTGGTGAGCGGGTTTCTCCTGATATTAATGAAACTAATACTGATACAGATTTATTTGTGCCAACGTCCTCTTCATCACAGTTGCCTGTTACTATAGATAGTACAGGTATATTGCAACAAAACACAAATAGCTTGACTACGTCTAGTGGGCAAGTCCATTCTTCAGATCTTCAGGGAAATTACATCCAGTCGCCTGTTTCTGAAGAGACACAGGCTCAGAATATTCAGGTTTCTACAGCACAGCCTGTTGTACAACATCTACAACTTCAAGAGTCTCAGCATCCAACCAGTCAAGCCCAAATTGTGCAAGGTATTACACCACAGACAATCCATGGTGTGCAAGCAAGTGGTCAAAATATATCACAACAGGCATTGCAAAATCTTCAGTTGCAGCTGAATCCTGGAACCTTTTTAATTCAGGCACAGACAGTGTCCCCTTCTGGACAAATAACTTGGCAAACCTTTCAAGTACAAGGGGTCCAGAACTTGCAGAATTTGCAAATACAGAATACTGCTGCCCAACAAATAACTTTGACACCTGTTCAGACACTTACGCTTGGTCAAGTTGCAGCAGGTGGAGCCCTGACTTCAACTCCAGTTAGTCTAAGCACTGGTCAGTTGCCAAATCTACAGACAGTTACAGTAAACTCTATAGATTCTACTGGTATACAGCTACACCCAGGAGAGAATGCTGACAGTCCTGCAGGTAAGTCTTAAGTCATATTGTAACCATAGATAGGTTCAGTGATTTGTTAATATGTAAGGAAATATTTTGCGTTAGATGTTTATCAGTATCTATCTTTAGAGATGTTACCCTTAATTTGTATGAAAAGGAGACATCAAAGTGTCTTCCAAATTGTTCATTGAAATTTTGTAGTTTTTGAAGTCAAGGATTTATTTCTCCATTATGCCAGTATATTTGTAGTTTTTCTTTACTCAATTCTGTATTTGTTTTCACATCTGATTGGTGTTGTCAGACATTACAAAATTTTTATTTGGCAGGTAAAGTGTCTTGGTCATCCTTGGTGTGATGTAAGTTCAGTGTTTTCTGCACTATATCTAATTGGGGAATCTGGCATAGTAAAAACATGGTACTATTGTCTCAGCCAGTAGCTAGCTAGCTGTGTGATTTTGGGCAAGTTACTTTTTCTCTTGCAAAACTCAGTTTCCTCATCATGTAAAATTGGGTTGTTGGACTAAGTAACTATATCTAAGTTAGCTTCCCAGACCTAAAATTCTTTGATTCTTTGACAGTTTATTCTTTTTTTCTTTTTTTTTAATATATTTTATTGATTTTTTACAGAGAGGAAGGGAGAGAGATAGAGAGTTAGAAACATCGATGAGAGAGAAACATCGATCAGCTGCCCCCTGCACATCTCCCACTGGGGATGTGTGCCCGCAACCCAGGTACATGCCCTTGACCGGAATCGAACCCGGGACCTTTCAGTCCGCAGGCCGACGCTCTATCCACTGAGCCAAACCGGTTTCGGCGACAGTTTATTCTTATAAGTGTGCAGTGGGCTTTGAACTTAGTTGTGCTAGACATGTTGTTATTTTATAGTATGGGGTAGAAATTTCAGAAGTCTACTCTTTTTTTGTGCAAGAATTAGAATAGAATAGTTTTAAAAGAAATGCTATGAACATTATGTGTTATAATGTTGTTTATTTAGATGACATCTTACTCTGTTGTACTAAATCCTTTTACTCTTCTACTTTAATTTGTTCTTTTTTGGAGATTTTAATTTTTTTTTAATACTTAAATTCTTACCTAAGGATATGTTTTTCATTGACCTAGAGAGACAGGAAAGAAAAGAGGGGGCAGGGAAATGGGGAGAGAAAGAGAAAAACATCAATGTGAGAGAGAAACTTTGATATTTTACTTTTCATATTTGAGAACCTGCAACCTGGGTATGTGCCTTGACTGGGAATTTAACCGTCAATCTTTTGGTGCACAGGAGGAGCTCACTCAGTTGAGTCACTCTGGCAGGGTGGGATTTTGTGGAGATTTTAACCCTCCATTAAGTCAGTGATTCTAAATTCTTAAATTGGGATGCTTAAATTTAATTTATTGAAATAATTTCCATCACAATAAAGACTACCTTTTTTTCTTTTGAAAAATTTGCAGTATATGCTTAGAAAATTGGAATTGTCTTAAAGCCTCAGGTCTGTTCTTGGACAGCCTTTAATTGCACTTGAGTCTTCTGAAGCTGTGGTTTAGAGCAACAGTTCTCAAAGTGTAGTCTGTGGACCCCTGGGGAATCTCTATGACTCTCTTAGAGGTCCTTGAGGTCAAACTACTTTTCATAATAATACTGAAGGTATTTGTCTTTTTCATTGTGTTGACATTTTCGCTGATGGTGGCTAAAACTGCTTGTGTCTTAGCACAAATCAAAGCAGTGACACAAAACTATACTAGTTATATTCTTTATGACATTGCACTTGCAGTTAAACATGCATTTCACTGAAGAATTATCTTGTTAAACTAGTCTAAATAGTTATTTTTACTAAATCTTGAACCTTGAGTGTGAATGTTTTTAAAAAATAGTACCTTTATTGAAATGTAAGTCACAACCCATAACATTCACCCTTTAAAGTATACAATTCAGTGATTTTTAATATAGTCATAGACTTGTGCAACCATCACCACTATCTAATTTTAGAGCATTTTCATCACCCCCCCCCCCCCCACCCCAGTTTCCTCTCAACACACACCACACCTTAGCCCTTGGCAATCACTAATCTATTTTCTGTCTTTCTGAATTTGCCTTTCATATCAGTAGAATTCCATTTCATATTAATGAAATCATATAATAAATGGCTTTTTGCATCTGGCTTCTTTCATTTAGCATAATATTTTCAAGATTCTTTTTGTGGTTGAATAATATTCCAGTGTATGAATATCCCATATTTTATTCATTTATCTGTTGATGGACAAGGTTTCTATGTTTTGGCTATCTCTACATATAAAAGCCTAAGCGACTGATCGACTGATCGCTATGACGTGCACTGACCACCAGGGGGAAGACTCTCAATGCGGGAGCTGCCTCCTAGTGATCAGTGCGCTCCCACAGTGGGAGCGCTGCTCAGGTGACTGACGGGCGCCAGATGTCGGGCTCACGGATGGCAAATGCAGCTGTGGCAGCACGAGCCCCTCCTGCCTTCGCAGCAGTGCTACCAAATGGCTGCAGGCGCAGTGGGGCCTGAGATGAGTGGGAGCAGTGTGGCTCCCGGCCAGGGCTCAGGCTCCTGCTCGGCCACCTGTGGCTTTGTGCACTACTACATCCCTCGGGATGTTGGACTGCTGGTTTCGGCCTAGGCCTGTGGGGATCAGGCTGAAACCAGCAGTCCAACATCCCCCAAGGGGTCCCAGATTGCGAGAGGGTGCAGGCCAGGCTGAGGGACCCCACTGGTGCACAAATCTGTTCACTGGGCCTCTAGTTATGAATAATGCTGCTATGAATATTATGTGTACATATTTTGTGTGTGGACATGCATTCATTTTTTTGGATATATATTTAGCAGTGGAATTGCTAGATTGTATGGTAATTCTATATTTAACATTTTGGGGATCTTCCAAAATGGTTTCCTAAAGTGATTGCACCTTGTACACTCGCACAAGCAATGTGTGAGGGTTCCAGTTTCTCTGCATCCTTACCACCATTTATCGTTGTCCTTTTTTTAAAAAAATTATTAATTGAAGCTTTATTGTTCAGATTATTACATTTGTTCCTCTTTTTCCCCCCCATAACTCCCCTCCACCCAGTTCCCACCCCACCCTCCTCCCTCACTCCCCACCCATTGTCCTCATCCATAGGTGCACGATTTTTGTCCAGTCTCTTCCCACATCTCCCTCACCCCTTGCCCCCCCAAGAATAGCCAGTCCACTCCCTTTCTATGCCCCTGATTCTATTATAATCACCAGTTCATTCTGTTCATCAGATTATTCACTTGATTTTCAGGTTCACTTGTTGATAGATGTGTATTTGTTGTTCATAATTTGTATCTTTACCTTCTTCTTCCTCTTCTTAAAGGATACCTTTCAGCATTTCATATAGTACTGGTTTGGTGGTGATGAACTCCTTTAGCTTTTTCTTATCTGTGAAGCTGTTTATCTGACCTTCAATTCTGAATGATAGCTTTGCTGGATAAAGTCATCTTGGTTGTAGGTTCTTGGCATTCATCACTTTGAATATTTCTTGCCACTCCCTTCTGGCCTGCAAAGTTTCTGTTGAGAAATCAGCTGACAGTCGTATGGGTACTCCCTTGTAGGTAACTGAGTTTCTTTCTCTTGCTGCTTTTAAGATTCTCTCTTTGTCTTTTGCTCTTGGCATTTTAATGATGATGTGTCTTGGTGTGGTCCTCTTTGGATTCCTTTTGTTTGGGGTTCTCTGCGCTTCCTGAACATGTAAGTCTATTTCTTTCACCAGGTGGGGGAAGTTTCCTGTCATTATTTCTTCAAATAGGTTTTCAATATCTTGCTCTCTCTCATCTTCTGGCACCCCTACAATTCGGATGTTGGTACGCTTGAAGCTGTTCCAGAGGCTCCTTACACTATCTTTGTATTTTTGGATTCTTTTTTCATTTTGCTTTTCCAGTTGGGTGTGTTTTGCTTCTTCGTATTTCAAATCGTTGACTTGATTCTTGCAATCCTCTAGTCTGCTGTTGGGAGTCTGTATAATATTCTTTATTTCAGTCAGTGTATGCTTAATTTCTAGTTGGTCCTTTATCACAACCTCGAGGGTCTCATTAGATTTCTTGAGGGTCTCATTAAATTTATCGGCGGTTTCTAGAAAATTCTTGAAAAACCTTAAAAGTGTGGTTTTGAACTCTATATCCAGTAGTTTGCTTTCCTCCATTTCTGTCATTTGTGTCCTTTTTCTTTGTCTCTGTATTTTTTATGCTTCCCTTTGTTGATAAAGTGGTTTTCTGTGCTAAGTGTCCTCTAGGGCCCAGTGGTTCAGCCTCCCCAATTACCTGAGGTGGACACTCTTGGTGCACCCCGTTGTGGTCTTTGTGCACAGTCTTGTTGTAGTTAAGCCTTGATTGTTGTAGGTATCACTGAGAGTAATTGACCTCCAGGCCAAATGGCTGTGAGAGTCAGCTGTGTCTGCAGTGGGAGAACTTCTGTGCTGGAGACACCCCTCTGGGGCAAGACTTGCTTCAATGGGGCTTTGGTGCTCCCTGAGTGTGTCTTTTATGGTTCCATGGAGCTGCAAACTGGATGGTCCCACTCTGACCTCTGGGTTTCCTGGCTCCTGGATCTCTAGGGAGGTGCTAATCTAGCCTTTGCCTGAGTCTACCCAGCAAAAGCCTCCCTGCAGGGCTTGGGTGGGGTGGGTCCCATGGGATCAACAGGGCAGGGCTAGCAGTTATGGCGTCTCGGCTTCTCAGTGTCCTGGAAATCCCTGTCAGCCCCTCCGAGAGAAAGCTGCCCTCGAGTTCCGACATATGCCAGACAGTCCCGCTTCTCCCGTTTGAGTCTGGGTCCCCAGAGACTCGCCCGGAACTGGAGCCCAGAGCCTGAGACTCCCTCCCGATTGAAAACCGCCCCTCAGCCGGCCGCCCACTGCGCACGCACCTCCGCACCTTTGTATTTTGCTTCTGCACTGCGTCTCCTCTGAGTCTCGGTATGCTTTTCTCTTTCCTTCTAGTTGTGGAATTTCCACTCAGCCAGCCTTCCTGTGGTTCTGAATGATGTCCGTTTTGCTTTTAGTTGTATTTTTGAAGTGGTTGTTTGAGGCAGCAAACTCCGGTGTTTACTTATGCCGCCATCTTGGTTTCTCCTTTTTTCATTATAGTTATCTTAATTAGTATGAAGTGGTACCTTGGGTTTTTGATTTGCAGTTCCTGCTACATGTCTTTGTAATTTTTTTTGTGTTAAAAAGTATACTTTTAATAAAGCACTTTAAAATGATTGTATTAGAAAAATGTTTTTTATTTGTGTAGTTGTGTGAGTTGCAAGCTGAACTAGATACTAATTTCATGAAACACTTTTTACTTGAAAGGATGACTGACAAGCTGGTTATTGGGACAGATGTATTTAAGTGAGATCTTGTCTTAAAAAATGAATGAAGTGAGCATTACTTAAAGGAAAAAAACATAACAGTATTTATTGTCAATGGTAAAATTTGGGTTTTATGGTGAAAATTAGAATTTGGGAAAACTTGAATCTACTTCTATGATCTTGATAGCTTGTGAATAATTACTTTTCTGATGAGATATGGATGGTGATATTTTTAATAAATAGGATTTTTTAAATACTATATTATAATAAAACTAGAGGCCTGGTGCACAGATTCGTGCATTGGTGAGGGACGTGGCCCGCAGGGATCGGTCAGCTGTGGGAGCGCTGCTTATACTGGTTAGCTGAGCGGCTGTGACCCACCCTCTGAGCGACTGCTGAATGAGGAAATAAGTCTGAGCTGATATTTTGGGGTAATGTCTTGGGTAAAGGCATGTTCTGTGTTTTGGAGGAACCTGATGGAGAGCTTTGCACCCCAAAGCCACTTGGTGAATGTCCTTGTTGTGTGATGCTAGGTCGGTAATACCATCGGGGATGTTCAAGGCAGCTGTGCTCTAGGATCCTCAGTCATCAGAACAGCCTCCCTGGGGGGTCCACAGTCACATCCCCTCTTACCATCTGCCTATGTCAGCTCCCTGCGCTCTTTCTAGAACACACCTTAGAGAGCTGGTGGGGTCAGGCCAGTCTGGATTGTCTCAGGTATTTGATAGGTGCAGAGATTCAGCCTCACCTTGGGCCTGCTAGCAACTGCTCCCAATGCGGGAGCAGCCGCTCATCCTGGTCAGCCAAGTGGTGCTACCACTGTGCGAGCACACCGACCACCAGGGGTTAGCTCCTGCATTGAGCGTCTGCCCCCTGGTGGTCAGTGCGCATCATAGCGACTGGTTGGTTGGTCGTTCCGGTTGTTCCAGTGTTCAGTCGCTGAGCCATATATATATACTAGAGGCCCGGTGCACAAAAATTTGTGCACTCAGGGGAGAGGGGGGTCCCTCAGCCCGGCCTGTGCCCTCTCGCAGTCTGGGACCCCTCGGGAGATAACGACCTGCTGGCTTAGGCCTGCTCCTGGGTGGCAGAGGGCAGGCCCAATCCCTAGGTGCAGCCCCTGGTCGGGCTCAGAGCAAGGCCGATTGGGGAGTTGGGGCACCGCCCCCTGTCATGCACAGAGCAGGGCCATCGGGAGGTTGTGATGCCACCCTCAGTCACGCTCAGAGTTGCAGCTCAGAGGCCTGCAGCGGCAGGTGGGGAACGTTGGAGTCCTCTGTCACTGAAGCAAGCAAGCCTCATGTTAGTTTCAAGCTGCCTGGCTGCTGGCCGCCATCTTGGCTGGCAGTTAATTTGCATATTGCCCTGATTAGCCAATGGGAAGGGTAGCGGTTGTACGCTAATTACCATGTTTCTCTTTTATTAGATAGGATATGCACTAATGTTTGGAAGATGTTTATGATTACTCAGTGAACCAGTAGTTTTCAAGTGACCAGCTCATTTTACAAAATCATGCATGGGTAAGAGATCCATTTAAAATTAGGGGTAGAACAGTAACAAAGCATTTGGAAAGTTTACCAACATGGTTTCAGATTCTACATTGCAACCGACCTTTAAGAAATTGCTAGTTGTCAAGTTTGGTGTAGTATCAAAGGATACACATAATTGGCCAAAGGCTATCAAATTACTCCTTCCTTTTCCAGCCACATGTTTTTGTGAGACTAGATATTCTTCATGTGCTTCAGCACAAACCACATATTGCAACAGATTGATTGTAGAAGCATATATGAGACTCAAGTTATCTTTTAACCTAGACATTAAAGAGATTTGCAACCCTAGCTGATTTGGCTCAGTGGATAGAGCATTGGCCTGCAGACAACAGGATCCCAGGTTTGATTCCAGTGAAGGGCACGTACCTTGGTTGCAGGCTCCTCCCAGGCCCAGGCAACCAATTGATGTGTTTCTTTCACAAAGACGTTTCTCTATCTTTCCCTCTCTCTTCCACGCTCCCTAAAAATCAGTGGAAAAATGTCCTCTGGTGAGGATTAACCAAAAAATAAAAATAAATAAAAAAAGATTTGCAAAAATATCAAACATGACCTCTCTTCTCATCAAACTTTTTATTTTTTGGGAAATAGTTGTTTTTCATAAAATGTTAATTTGTGTTAACATTTAATAGACTTATTATTTTTAATTTAAATTTCTCATAATTTCTAATATAGCCAACAAATATTAAAATATGCAACTAGCCCTAGCTGGTTTGGCTAAGTGGATAGAGCATTGGCTTTTGGTCTGAAGGGTCCCGGGTTTGATTTCAGTCAAGAGCGCATGCCTGGGTTCTGGGCTCGATCCCCAGTAGGGGGTGTGCAGGAGGCAGCCAATAAATGATTCTCTCTCATCATTGATGTTTCTCTCTCTCCCTCTCCCTCTTTCTTCCTCTCTGACATCAATAAAAATATATTTTAATATATACACAACTTACATGAACAAAAGCTTTTCAGGACCTCAGTAATATTTAAGAGTTTAGAAGAGGTCTTGAGACTAAAAAGTTGGAGAACTGGTAGAATGATAGACTTCTGAAGACATAGCAGATGGTTTTTAGAAATAAGTTTTTAAAGCTTCTACAAAGTTAAGGTTATAGAATTCTATATATGTTAGAAAAACATCTCTAGAGAATTTGTGATTTTGTGGATTTATGTGGTCATGAAATTAAGAGTGGTATAAAGCACTGAGTGTTTCAGTACAGCAGTTTATTTTAAATACTGTCAAAATAGCAATTCTTTATGAATTAGATAAAAAAAAGGAATTTAAAAAGTAGTAACTTAGTTTATTGAATGTGGCAAGAAAGTTTGTCTGGAAGGCCATTAAATTTGAATTTTGTCCCAATTTTAAGGGATCAGGAAAGAATTGAGAAAAGTTAAAATGCTGCCATGTACACAGCAGCATATTCCTATATAATAAAGAGGCAATATGCAAATTGACCATCACTCCAACACACAAATGGCCGCCCCCATGTGGTCAAAGATGGCTGCCCCATGTGGACACAAGATGGCCACCACAAGCTGGCCAGCAGGGGAGGACAGTTAGGGGCGACCGGGCCGGCAGGGGAGGGCAGTTGGGAGTGACCAGGCCTGTAGGGGAGGGCAGTTAGGGGCAATCAGGCCGGCAGGGGAGCAGTTAGGCGGCGATCAGGCTGGCAGGGGAGTGGTTAGGGGGTGATCAGGCTGGCAGGCAGAAGTGGTTAGGGGCAATCAGGCAGGCAGGCAGGCGAGCGGTTGGGAGCCAGCAGTTCTGGATTGTGAGAGGGATCCCAGATTGGAGAGGGTGCAGGCTGGTCTGAGGGACACCCCCCCCCCCCCCCGTGTACAAATTTCGTGCTCCGGGCCTCTAGTCTATAATAAAAGCGTAATATGTAAATCAACTGAATGACTGAACAGCAGAACGGCTTTCTGGATGACCACGCTATGACACACACAGGTGCCAGGCCAGCCAAGGCGGGTGCAATGCAATTGGTCAGGGGTCCCCACGATTGCCCCGCAGGGGGAGGCCCAGGCCACCTCTGCAGGGGGCTCAGTGGGAGGGGGCTCCACGATCGATCGCCCCAAAGAGGCGCTGTGGCGGGTGTGCAGGAGCGGCCAGAGATTGCACCCCAGAGGAAGGCCCAGGCCAGCCAAGTGATCACACCCTATGCCTGTCACCCTCAGAGGGAGGCAACCAGTGGCGGGGGGAGGAGAGCAGCACCGTACAGATGGCAAGCAGTGGCCGTGGCAGGGCCAGGGCCAGCTGCTGGCAGCTTGTGGAAGGAAAGCCCCGATGGGCCCTGATCTCTGGCCAGGCCTAGGGATCCTACCCGAGGGGTTCCGGATTGCAAGAGGGCGCAGGCTGGGTTGAGGGACACCCCTCCTACCCTCCCACCCCCCGGTGCAGGAATTTTGTGCACCGGGCCTCTAGTTTAGGCATAAAAAACAGGAAATTTTAATTTTGGGACTATTTGGTAATAGGAAAACCAGCCCTTGGATTGTACTGTCTTTTTTATTGGTACGAAGGAAGATACATTATTTTAGGATGTGTGTTTTTTTTCCCCACCTGAAAATCAGGGTAAAATTTTAATGTATTAAGACATAGTATTGCCCAGATGAAATGCTGAAAACATTGACATAATTGCTTTGCATTTTTATTTTTGTTAAATATGGAGTTAATGTAACAATTTTCCACATACGCAAGAATGCACATTTTTGGGCTTTGGGATTTCTTTGACTTCTAAGCTCCCTTTTAACAAAAATGACCCTCTGTTCTAGTCTGTTTTAAGCAGTGAATCTGACTCTGGGCCCCTCCTCATCAAAAGGAGTTATATTGAGAGCCTCTTATGGCTTAGAAATCAAATGCTCATCTTTCTTGGAACATAGAGCTCATCAGACCCAAAACTACAATCTCATTCACTGCTTTTATTTCTGTTCATTTCTTGCCCATTGAGAATGCATGTTGTTTTAGAGAACTTCTGTTTTTAAAGTTTTATTTTTACTTTGTCTGCTATTATATATTTGAAACTGTGTAGGAGGAGACAAAGTGAATTTACATATCTTCCAACGTCTTTTCTAGTTAGAAAATTTCCCCTTAATTCAAGCCAAGACTTTGTGTCAAATTTTAGACCTCTACCAGATTTTGTTTTATCTAAATACAGTTATCCTTTAACAATGGCCATATTTAAAATGCAGTTAGGTGATTGAGGTAGGAAGAGAGGTTTATAGAAATCAATACTTCTTTAAAGCAAAAACCTAATATTTACAATTTCCATTATCCGTGGAAAACTGCATAGTTGTAGACTAATTGGTAGCTGTGTTTTTTTAAAATTAGTAGTGAGAGAATGGAATTACCACAAAAATGGATTTTTAAAACTTTATACTTAATTTAAGAGTTGAAGGGCACTTCAGTCATTCTCCCTCTTGCCCATTCTCTGGTGAATAGGTATAACTCACACAGACAAAAACTCCTTTAAGTCCTCTGTAATTCTTAACATATAAAGCAATTCTGGTATCAAATTAAGTTTTAGAACTAAAGCATATGGACAGTACCATTATTTACAATACCCTAAATTTATAGTAATCCCTTAATAGTAATCCTTAATATCCTTGCAATGTTTTATTTCGCACAATTGATTTAAAAACATCTTTAGAATTGATTTGTTGAAATTAAGATTCAGACAAGGACTGTGTATTTAAATTGGTTGATGTGCCTCCCAGTCTCAGATTTTCAGCAACTGGTTTTAGTAACCTTTCATTGTTATTTGGGTTCATTTACTTCATTAAGGTTGGAAAAATGAGGATTTTTCTAATTTTTCTCAATCCTTTTGTATTAATAGCTGTGATTCCTCAATAAAGAACTTTTTCTTATTAACTATTTGTATTTAGTATTCTAAAATACAGTTTGTACAAGAAAGGCAGGATAAACTATTAAATTCATCCTCTTACTTATTTTCGGAATGAGTTGGTATCTAAGCCAGTGATGGCGAACCTATGACACGCGTGTCAGAGGTGACACGCCAACTCATTTTTTTGGTTGATTTTTCTTTGTTAAATGGCATTTAAATATATAAAATAAATATAAAAAATATAAATCTTTGTTTTACTATGGTTGCAAATATCAAACAATTTCTATATGTGACGCGGCACCATAGTTAAGTTAGGGTTTTTCAAAATGCTGACACGCTGAGCTCAAAAGGTTCACCATCACTGGTCTAAGGCTGTCATTAGAGATTCTCTTTTCTTTATGGAGTATCATCGTGAACTCAATTTTTTCTATTGTGTTTTAATTCATGGCAATCATTCTTGGTAGCTAATGTTTATATTGTTAAAGAAGAAATGGAAGGCTAAGCATGCAAACAAAGAAAAAGAGGTGTGGGATGGGGCTAGAACAGCCGTGGGCAAACTACGGCCCGCAGGCTGGATCCGGCCCGTTTGAAATGAATAAAACTAAAAAAAAAAAAAAAAAAAAAAAAAAAAAAAGACCATACCCTTTTATGTAATGATGTTTACTTTGAATTTATATTAGTTCACACAAACACTCCATCCATGCTTTTGTTCCGGCCCTCCGATCCAGTTTAAGAACCCATTGTGGCCCTCGAGTCAAAAAGTTTGCCCACCCCTGGGCTAGAAGGATCTATGGGTAAAGGGTGTTGTAATTTTTAGGAAGATAATTTTATAGAGGATAGTTCTAGCCTTTTTACATAAATTTATAATGTGAGCATAAGTAACTATTCTATATAATAAAAGGCTAATATGCAAAGTGACCGAATGGCAAAATGACCGGTCGCTATGATGCGCACTGACCACCAGGGGGCAGATGCTCAATGCAGGAGCTGCCCCCTGGTGGTCAGTGCTCTCCCACAGGGAGCCTGTCATATTGAGATCTGGAGGAAAGAGTATTCCTAGAAGAGAGAATGAGGCAAGGTGCTGGAGCTTAGTGGTGTTAGAAAATGAGATTGGAAGTAGGCGGGGGCCATAATATAAGCCATGGTAAGGAATTTGGATTTTTGTTTGTTAATCCTCACTGATGATATTTTTTCATTAATTTTTTTTTTTTTTTGAGAGAATGGAAGGTTGGGAGAGAGACAGAGAGAGAAACATTGATGTGAGAGAGACACATCGATTGGTTGCCTTCCATATGCGCACTTACGGGCCAGGGATTGAGCCTGCAACTGAGGTACGTGCCCTTGACCAGAATCGAACCTGGGACTCTTGAGTGTGCGGGCCGATGTTCTATCCACTCAGCCAAACTGGCTAGGGTGGGTTTTATTTTTTAATAGGAAAATATTGGAGGATTTTGATTGGGGAAATGACATCATTTTATTACTTTTTGATCAATGAAACAAGTATGTAGTATTTTTTTATTTTTATTGATAATAGTACTGACGTCCTCCATTTCCCCCCTCTTTTGCTCAGTTCCATCCAGTCCCTGCCTGCCCCTGGCCTTCACCACACTGTTATTTTGTGTCCATGAGCTATGCATGTATGTTCTTTGGCTAATCTCTTCTTTTATCCAGTTCCCCATCCCCCTTACCCCCCATCTGTCAGTCTATTCCATGTATTCATGCTTTTGGTTCTGTTTTGTTCACCAGTTTATTTTGTTCATTCATTAGATTTCACATATGAATGAGATCATATGGTTTTTGTCTTTCTCTGACTGGTTTATTTCACTTAGCATAATAATCTCCAGGTCCATCTATGCTATCGCTAAGGGGAAGAGTACCACACACTATTTTTTTCTCCACTCCTCTACTGATGGGCACTTGGACTATTTGCAGATCTTGGCTATTGTAAATAACACTGCTATGAACATAAAGGTGCATATATTCTTTCTGTTTGGTGTTTCAGGATTCTTAGGATATATTCACAGAAGTGAGATTGCTGGGTCAAATAGCAGTTTCATTTTTAATTTTTTGAGAAAACTCCATATTGTTTTTTTCCATGGTGGCTGCACCATTCTGCATTCCCACCAACAGTACACTAGGGTTTCCCTTTTCTCCACATCCCCACCAGCACTTTTTTTGTTGATTATATTTTTAAAAGATCCCTGTGGCAGATAGGGATGAAGGGGGTGGGGGTTTTAATGACCATGAATTGGAAAGGCTAATGCAGTAATACTCGCAAAAGAAGATAGTGAGATTGGCTAGGCTAGTGATATGGAAAGTCTGGGGAAGGATAGGGTAAATAAAGGGAGAATTAAGACTTCTGTTTTGGCTTTGTTAAATTTGAGATGCCTGTTAGATATCCAAGTGGATGGTTCAAGAACACAGTTGGATATCAGAATGTGGAGGTCAAGTTGGGATAGAGATAAAATTTTTGGAGTTATTATTGTAGATAGATGTGACCAGATGAAATAATCTGGGTAATAGTTTTGCAACATTTGGCTGCATGGTAGAATCTCACAAGGATCTTTTAAAAAAAGCCAACAGTTTGTTCATCTTCCTCCCAATTCTAATTTAATGGCTCTGCATGAGGCTTGGGAAAGATGTATTTTAAAAGTCTCCAAGTGATTTTGAAGTGAAACTGGTTTGAAAATTAATAACTTAGTAGGGGAAGAATATAGATAGAAATTAGAAAGTATCATAGATAGTATCATTCTGAGCTTCAAGTTATTTTTCTAGGTTTTCCAAATGCAGTGTCCAGCACAGAATCAAAAGTGATTAGGTATTTGAGGCAATGAGATACCAGGAGCGAGAACCAGGTGAGACACCAGGAGTAAGAACCAGAGAAACAACAGGAGACAGAAATAATAAGACATTGTAACTCCAGACACTAGAATGTTTACTATGGTCTAGGTCAGCAATTTGCAGTTGATGGGCTGCACACTGGTATGCTGTAAGAATTTTTAAAACATGCAATACCTGACTATTTTGTCAGGGGTGCTGACCTCTTTCCCCTTAGAATGTCAAATTAAAAATATGACAGCAGCCAACACAATAATAGTCCAGTGTGAAGGAATAAAAATTATACCTAATTTTTTGGTCACATTGGCAAAAAATACATTTTTTGGTGTGCCACAGAATTTTAGTAATAGTTTATGTGTGCCATGAGATGAAAAAGGTTAAAAATTGCTGGGTTAGGTGATAAGCCAAGCTTGAACAAATTTTAACAGAATTGGAAACAAATTTTTTGTTTCCACTGAAACAAAAATTGCATAGCAGATTTGTAAAAGAAGCGAATAGAAATTCAGGATCAGAAACTTAACGAACTTGAGAGAAATCCTTAGGGCTGAATACTAAAACAACTTCAACATTTAGAGGGCGAGAGATGGAGAAAGCTGGCAAAGGAAACAAAGAGTTCCCAGGAGAGAGAGATATCCTGGAAGCCAAGTGAATAAACTACTTAAGGAAGTAGGAGAGCGTTCTTAACTTTTCAGATATTGTGGGGGGGTACATAAGATGATAGAGAATGAGATTCTGGTTGTTGATAACAAGTGGTTTCAGTGGATTGCTGGGGAGGAAAGCCTGAGTAGAAAAAGAGGTTAAGGGAAGAAAGGAAGTATCGACAGTAATTATGGACAAACTAGAGGCCTGGTGCACAAAAATTTGTGTACTGGCAGGGGGTGGGGGTGGTGTCCCTCAGGCCCACTTGTGTCCTCTCACAGTCTGGGATCCCTTGGGAGATAACGACCTGCTGGCTTAGGCCCACTCCCGGGTGGCAGAGAGCAGGCCCAATCCCTAGGTGCCTGCCCCGCAGCTCCTGGTCAGGCTCAGAGCAGGGCCGACTGGGGAGTTGGGGCACCGCCCCCTGTCATGCACAGAGCAGGGTGGATCAGGAGGTTGCGATGCCACCCTCAGTCACGCTCAGGGTAGGGCCGATTGGGGGGTTGGGGAGCCACCCCCTGTCATGCACAGAGCAGGGCCGATCAGGAGGTTGTGATGCCACCCTCAGTCACACTCAGGGTAGGGCCGATTGGGGGGTTGGGGCGCTGCCCCCTGTCACACTCAAGGCAGGGTCGATGGGGAGGTTGGGGCACCACCCCCTGTCACCCACAGAGCAGGGCCGATCAGGAGATTGGGGCACTCCCCCCTGTCACACTCAGGGCAGGGCCGATGGGGAGGTTGCGGCTCCACCCCGTCACACACAGAGCAGGGCCCGGGGGCGGGGGGGGGTTGGGGCGCCGTACCCTGTCACACACACAGCAGGGCCAATCGGGATTGGGGAGCTCCCCCATATCAGGCACAGAGCAGGGCCGATCAGGGGGTTGGGGTGCCTTACCCTGTCACGAACAGAGCAGGGCAGATAGGGAGGTTGTGGCCCCGCCCCCTGTCACACACAGAGCCGCAGGGCCATCAGGGGGTTTGGGTGCTGCCCCCTGTCATGCTGCTCCAGGGGCCAGGAGGCCTCGCTGATCCCTGTGCTGGGAGGCATATTACCCTTTTACTATATAGGATAGAGGCCTGGTGCATGGGTGGGTGCCGGCTGGTTTGCCCTGAAGGGTGTCCTGGATCAGGGTGGGGGTCCCCAGTGGGGTGCCTGGCCAGTCTGGGTGAGGGGCTGAGGGCCGTTTTCAGGCTGGCGGGTGACTGAAGCTCCCAGCCTCTCCTTTTTTCCTTTTTTTATTCTTGGATTTATTTACCTTCTGTAGCTGTCACTGGAGCTGAGAGCTGGCTTTAGCTGTGAGTCCTTGGCTGCTGAAAGCAGGTTTCTGGGCTTTGTTTACTTTCTGTATTTGAAACTTTGTTGCGACTCCAGCTCTGAGATCCCAGCTGGCTGAAAGCAGGTTTCTGGGGTTTTGTTTAGCTTCTATATTTGTAACAGTGTTTCTTAGAGAGCAAGCTCAGAGCCCAGCAGCAGCAGGCGGGGAAGGTTGGCTTCCTCCATCACTGGAGCAAGCAAGCCTCCTGTTCGTGTCAGTACCCTGGCTGCCGGCTGCCATCTTGGTTGGCAGTTAATTTGCATATCGCCCTGATTAGCCAGTGGGAAGGGTAGCGAAGTTATGGCTAATTACCATGTTTCTCTTTTATTATATAGGATATTTTAAGTTTTTTTTTCCCCCTGTTAAGAGGAACATTGAAATAGAAGATGGTAGCTGGAGGTGGACTTGAGGTCACAGGAGGGCTTTTCTGGAAATGTCAGTAAAGAGTGAGAAATTGATGAGGCAGGAAGAGGAAGTTTTTAAGAAGGCAAGCAAGATGAAATATAGGATACAGGTATAGCGGTTGACCACATAATATTGCAGATAATCATGTTTTAATGGGAAAGGCATAGATAGGATAGAACTTTGTAGATGCAGATATGATGGTAGGAAGATAAGGTAATTATTGTCAGATTTCTCTTACTTTCCTTTTGTAATAAGAAACAAGCTGAGATGAATGAGGAGGGCAGGTGTTAGAAATTTAAGAAGAAAGAAGTTCTGAACTGGTTATCTTGAGAGAACTGGAAAGTGAAATTACTGGTGAGATGTAGAGTTGCAGGGGTTACTGGGTGTCACCGTGAGTAATTAGCACAATTGTGTTATTTCTCCAATTACTTTTAGCTGCTCAGATGCAGGTGTAGGGTTAACTTCTCTGTTTCCTGTTAGAAAGGTACAGGCCCTTTTTATTTTATCTCTGCCATATATTTTTTGTTGTTAATCCTCACCTGAGGATATTTTTCCATTGATTCTTAGAGATAGTGAAAGGGAGGGGGAGAGACCAAGAGAAACATCGATGTCAGAGAGACACGTGGATTGGTTGCCTCCTGCACGTTCCCCCACCAGGGTTGGGATCAAGCTTGCTATCCAGGTATGTGCTCTTGACCAGAATTGAACCAGGGACTCTTCAGTCCGCTGAGCCAAACCAGCTAGGGCTCTGCCGTATTTTTGAGATCTGTTCTCCTCTTCTTTCTCCTTTTGTTAATCTGGCTTTTACTGTTTTCCTAGGCCATTGTAATAACATTTAATCTGTTTTTCATGCCTCCTCTTTCTGGTGCATTTAAAGTTCTTTAAAAAATTTATAGTAGTCCCCCTTTTATATGGGGGATATGTTTCAAGATCCCCAGGGGATGCCTGAAACCACAGATAACACCAAACCCTCCATATACTATGTTTTTTCCTGTACATATATACCTATGATAAAGTTTAATTTATAAATTAGATATATTAAGAGATTAACAACAAAATAGAACAATGACAACAATATACTGTAATAAGTTATATGAATGTGGTCTCAAAGTATCTTATTGTACTGTATTCACCTTCTTGCGATGAAAAAAATATCAATGTGATGAGATGAAGTGAGGTGAATGATGTGGGCAGCATCTCTCACTTATACCCAATTAGATGAAAGCAGCATCCCTTAACCTCCAGTCATGATAAAAAATGGCTTCAGATATAGCCAAATGTCCCATGGGTGGCAAAATTCCCTTTTCCCTTTGAGAACCATTTGGTTAGACAGACTTGTAGAAGATTCTGATATAATGTGGTAAATGGTATGTATGTCTATGAATGTTGAATTTTAGTAACAGAGAGGAGTAGAGGATTAATTTTCCCACTGATGTCTTTGAAGACTTAGCTCAAGATACTGTCTTGTCCCATAGCCTTTCCTGACCTCCTGCTTGTTTTAAATTGCTGCTTCTTTAATAGCACCCATATTCTTTTGTGTTTTACATAACATGCTTGTCTCCTTTTGGAATTCAGCAATAATTTCTTATTCATCTTTCTGGGTTTTTTTGTTTGTTTTTTAGAAATGAAGAAATATCAGTAATAGATACAGAATAGGCATAGATTTTTGAGATAACATGTAATGTGAATTTTGCCTATTTGCTTTTGAAATAATTAACATTGTTCAGATGCATGGTACCTGTTTATTTCATATGACTACCAATTGTGTAATTGTATTAAATTTGTAGCTTTTTAAAGCCTACTGGCATTTAGAATTGTTTCAGAAACCATCCTATATGGCGGGGGGTGGGGGGTGGGGGGGTGCAGGGAGGAAACCAAGAGAAGTAAAAGGAATTTTAAATTTGGTCTTGCCTACATATAAGGGAATTTAGAAAACTTAAATGACTCCCCCCCCCCCCCAAAGTCTTTTAACACTATAACTTTCATGTATTTACTCTAGAATAACATGATGATGTTAAGTTCTTTATCTTGGAGTAGTACATACTGAAATATTTGTGGATGAAATGTTATGTCTGGTATTTGTTTCAGAATAACATAGAGGTAGTGTGGGATGTAGCTGAACAATTGTCACAACTGGGTAATGGATACCCTGGGCTTTGTTATAATCTACTTTTGTATATATTTAAGGTTTTGTTATAATAAGGTTTTATCCTCTCCTGTTTTTGATTAGTGGACATTTTGGATTATAATTTTTAAAAAGGAAACAATCTGCAAGAAAGATTGGACTTTAATTTTGATATCAAAATCCCCTGCGATGTTTGGGTTAGTGAGCCCCTAGCTCATAGTAACAGCTTGGTTTGGGTGTAAATACTTGTTTTACAAGCGTCAAGAGCATTTTATGGTTCTATGAAAACCTTGAAGATGGGTTTTGATTGTTTAGACTATTTTCCTGCTTTATCACCTATAATATGAAGAAGGTAGCCAATCAATTTCAGAGAATATCCAATAGCATTAAGTATTTTTGTTTTTTACTGAATATGAAGGGGAAAGCCAGAAAATTTTTTTAGAAATGCCCGAAAATTTTTTTAGAAATGCCCTTGGTGCTTAAATTTTGGCAGCCTACTTGGGAGAAAGGGTTAGTAAAAGCTCAAGAACTTGAGAGAATGGAGTAGTTGAACAAGTTTCTTGGGATGGAACTGTATTTAGTGAAATAATTAGCCTTTAAAAAAATATTGTGTGGTCTATAAGAGATGTACATGTTCATATTCCCTAGAGACTTGCATGTTGGGGGTATTTAAAGCAGACACATGGAGCAGTAATCAACAGTATAAACCAATGTGAAATTGACAATATAAGTCAATGTAATGTTACTAATTGCATGATACAAATAATTGTGTGGAAGTTCAGAGAAGTGGAAAATGAAAGAGAGGCTCCCGTTATCAAGGAAAACTATACATAGAGAAGGGAGAACTTCATTAGATGAATTTAGATTTGGATAGGTAGAGAGATGAGGGGAAGATGTTTACTAATAAGGCAAAAAGCAATATAAGTGAGAATAGAGCCAGCCTATCCAGGAGACAGCTTAATAGCCTAACATTCCACTCAAAAATGGTTAAGATATTTATAGGCATTATTAAATAAGTTATAAAAATTATTTGAGAGATTGCTAAGGCAAGGAAGCAGCATCCTTTTTCAATTTTAGATTATACATCTCCAGAGATTAGTATTTCATTGGGTTAATTGTGAGGACCACTTTGGGAAATGATGTGATAGTATGAGTACACGGCTAATAGGACACATTTTGTAGGAGAGTGGAGAGCACTGAATACTACTGCTAGTGAGGATTTTAATATTTTTAACTTAAGGAGCCCTTAAAAGTTTTTGAGTAGATGAATTACATGAATAAATCAGTGTAAAGAGTAGTAGATAACTTGTTGTTTTAGTAAATAGGTTTCTGTGAAGAGGGACCACATCTGGATCTGATCAGTTATTTCCACATCATCCATAGACCCTTGTCTTTGGGCTTGCTGCTGTAACTAGATGGGATTTTCTGGTTATCTTCTGCAGGGAGGGGACAGGCGTATCCTTCTGGGACAGGTATATTCTTCTAGGACAGCGCTTCTCAACCTGTGGGTCGCCTAAGACCATCGGAAAACACATATATAATTACATATTGTTTTTGTGATTAATCACTCTGCTTTAATTATGTCAATTTGTAACAATGAAAATACATCCTGCATATCAGATATTTACATTCATAACAGTATCTAAATTACAGTTATGAAGTAGCAACGAAAATAATTTTATGGTTGGGGGTCACCACAACATGAGGAACTGTATTAAAGGGTCGTGGCATTAGGAAGGTTGAGAACCACTGTTCTAGGAAGAAGAGTAAACTAAGTATTTCTTTGCTTGTTTATACTCATTATTTAAAAAAAAGTTTTTTTTTAATTTATTAGGGTCACATTGGTTAATAAAATTACAGGTTTCATGTATACAGTTCTATAATACTTCATCTATATATTGTATGTTTACCACCCCAAGTCAAGTCTCCTTCCATCATCACTTAATCTCCCCTTTTACCCTCTCTTACCTCCCCTTATCTCCCCTTCCCTCTGGCATTCATCATCCTTGTTGTCTATGTCCATGAGTCTTTTTCTTTTTTTTTTAAACAAAATGTTTATATTGATTTAGAGAGAGAGAGAGGTTGCCTCTTCCTGCCCTGACTGGGGCACGGGAACTAACCTGCACCCCAGGTAAGGTATGTGCCCTCGACCAGGAATTGAACCTGAGGCCCTTTAGTGTTCAGGTGGACACTAACCATTGGGCCAGGATTTCCTTTTTAAAGGTCACACAGTATTTGATTGTATTATATACAGTATTTTCTTTGTCCTCCCCAGGTTTTCAAAGTTATATTAATTTGATCAAACTATAATTAAATTCACATATTCATAGGGGAGGCTAATTTAAGCCTGCTATTCCTGGAAACTATCCCTAGTAGGGAACTGATGATCTATAGCAGCACTTGTAATATGGTTTCACATAATTCTTTGTCTTGTGTCCTGGCTCTATCCATTTTCAACTATGTGACTTAAGGCAAAGTACTTAACCTCTTTGTTTTCTCATTTAGAAAGTGGGGGAAAATATTACTATAATAACCTCAGGGTGGTTGGGAGCATGAAGTTAATATATATTAAGTGCTTACAATGGTGTCTGACAAGTGGTAAATCTTATATGTATGTGATCACCATCATCTGACAGAGTAGAACACTGTTGACTTAAAAAGGACTTATCTATTACTTCAGATTAAATAAAGATAATATTTCACTATTTACAGTGTATTAATTGAAACTCACATTGACTTTTTCTCATATTTGTGGTTTGACTATAAAATGAGGCCTTCTATAAGTCATTTTAGAAAATCAGTTATTTCCAGTTATGTTTATTGTATGAATCCTATAAACATTTTTACTTCTAGATTTAATAGGAAGAATAATCCTATTATTGTATAATCCCCAATTGGGTAGAACAGCTTTGGAAAGCTGCTGTAAAAAAATAGAAGGGGAAGCCCTTGCTGGTTGGCTCGGTTGGCTGAGTATCATCCCATGCACCAAGAGGTTGCTGGTTTGATTTCTTGGTCAGGGCACATGCTCGGGTTGCTGGCTCAAACCCCATTAGGGGGCATGCAGGATGCAGTCGAATAACGTTTCTCTCACATTGATGTTTCTCTCTCTCCCGTTCCCTAAAATCAATAAAAATATATACTTAAAAAAAAAAATAGAAGCTGGAGGTGGAGGGGTTGGAAAAGATTAGTAGAAATAAATATTAATTTTAAATGGGGGTAGGGAGCAGTCACGGAAGAATAATGATCCAAATCTAAGGAGATAGGTTTGTGGGGAAGAGATTGTTTAATGTTAAAGCAGAGATAGTGATAGATAGATAGATTGATTATTTTGAAAAAGGAATAAAATTTGGTTTTAAAAATCTTCCCTTAAAGCAGTGGTTCTCAACCTTCCTAATGCCGCGACCCTTTAATACTGTTCCTCATGTTGTGGTGACCCCCAACCATAAAGTTATTTTCATTGCTACTTCATAACTGTAATTTTGCTACTGTTCTGAATCATACTGTAAATATCTGATATGCAGGATGTAATTTCATTGTTACAAATTGGACATAATTAAAGCATAGTGATTAACCACAAAAACAATATGTAATTATATATGTGTTTTCCCATGGTCTTAGGCGACCCCTGTGAAAGGGTCGTTTGACCCCCCCCCCAAAGGGGTCGCGACCCACAGGTTGAGAACCACTGCCCTAAAGTGTTAGCTTATTTTTTTTTAAAATATAGTTTATTGATTTTTTTTTTTTACAGAGAGGAAGGGAGAGGGATAGAGAGCTAGAAAACATCGATGAGAGAGAAACATTAATCAGCTGCCTCCCGCACAACCCCCACTGGGGATGTGCCTGCAACCAAGGTACGTGCCCTTGACCGGAATCGAACCTGGGACCCTTCAGTCCACAGACCGACGCTCTATCCACTGAGCCAAACCGGTCAGGGCAAGTGTTAGCTTATTTTGATTAGACTAGAGAAGTTATATTTTTAGGAATCCATGTCTATAATTTAAAACTATCCCCTTGAAAGAAAAGTTGGAAATAAAAACTTTTGGGAGCTGTGAAATGTTCATAGGAATCTGAATAGTTATGAATGTGAAAACCTAATTAAAATAATACCTGAGATCTTATAGGATTACCCTGCAATTTTGTTTAGGTGTGATTTTTATGGCAGCAAAACATTAAAAGAGACAAAAAATAAACTTTTAGAATCAAATGAAGTATATTTTATCAGTGCTTAAAATTGGAGGCAGGCAGAGACTATGAAAGCCTTTGGTAAGAACAAAATCCTAGTGAAAGCTATTTTTTTTTTCCATTTTATTTTATTTTATTTTTTTTTAAATTAAATCTTTATTGTTCAGATTATTACATTTGTTCCTCTTTTTTTTCCCCCCCATAACTCCCCTCCTCCCAGTTCCCGCCCCACCCTCTGCCCTCACTCCCCACCCACTGTCCTCATCCATAGGTGCACGATTTTTGTCCAGTCTCTTCCCACATCTCCCACACCCCTTTCCCCCCCAAGAATAGTCAGTCCATTCCCTTTCTATGTCCCTGATTCTATTATAATCAACAGTTCATTCTGTTCATCAGATTATTAATTCACTTGATTCTTAGATTCACTTGTTGATAGATGCATATTTGTTGTTCATAATGTGTATCTTTACCTTTTTCTTCCTCTTCCTCTTCTTAAAGGATACCTTTCAGCATTTCATATAATCCTGGTTTGGTGGTGATGAACTCCTTTAGCTTTTCCTTATCTGTGAAGCTCTTTATCTGACCTTCAATTCTGAATGATAGCTTTGCTGGATAAAGTAATCTTGGTTGTAGGTTCTTGGTATTCATCACTTTGAATATTTCTTGCCACTCCCTCCTGGCCTGCAAAGTTTCTGTTGAGAAATCAGCTGACAGTCGTATGGGTATTCCCTTGTAGGTAACTGAGTTTCTTTCTCTTGCTGTTTTTAAGATTCTCTCTTTATCTTTTGCTCTTGGCATTTTAATGATGATGTGTCTTGGTGTGGTCCTCTTTGGATTCCTTTTGTTTGGGGTTCTCCGCGCTTCTTGGACCTGTAAGTCCATTTCTTTCACCAGGTGGGGGAAGTTTTCTGTCATTATTTCTTCAAATAGGTTTTCAATATCTTGGTCTCTCTCATCTTCTGGCACCCCTATAATTCTGATGTTGGTACGCTTGAAGCTGTCCCAGAGGCTCCTTACACTATCCTCGCATTTTTGGATTCTTTTTTCATTTTGCTTTTCTGGTTGGATGTTTTTTGCTTCCTCGCATTTCAAATCATTGACTTGATTCTTGCGCTCCTCTGGTCTGCTGTCGGGCGTCTGTATAATATTCGTTATTTCAGTCCGTGTATGCTTAATTTCTCGTTGGTTCCCCAATACAAGATCGAGGGTCTTATTAGTTTTCGTGTAGATCTCATTAAGTTTATCGACAGCTTCTAAACAGTTCTTGAGAGACCTTAAAAGTGTGGTTCTGAACTCTATATCTTCCATTGACAATTTTGTCCTGTTTCTTTGTCTCCGCATTTTGTTATGCTTCCTTGGTGTACCCCCTAGTGGTCTTTGTTCGAAGTCTTATAGTTAAATCTTGATTGTTGTAGCTAATTCCAGGGAGGGTTTGACCTCCAGGCCAAGTGGCTATGAGAATCAGCTGTGTCAGCAGTGAGAGAACTTCTGTCCTCTAGGGAGGTGCTAATCTAGCCTTTGCCTGAGGCTATCCGGCAAATGCCTCTGTGCAGGGCTTGGGCGGGGCGGGTCGCACAGGATCAACAGGGTGGGCCGGAGAGAGCAGTTATGCCTCTCTGAGTCCCAGCACCCGCTGCAAAGCTGGGAGAGAAAGCTGCACTCACTCTGACCGAAGCCAGACAGTCCCGCTTCTCCCGTTTGAGTCTGGGTCCCTAAAGACTCGCCCGGATCTGGTGCTCAGAGTCTGCGACTCCCTCCCAATTGAAAACAACAACCGCGCCCTCCGCCGCCAGCCCGCTCTGCGCACTCCGCACCTCAGAATTTGACTTCACCACTGCGCCTCCTCTGAGTATCCGTGTGCGTTTCTCTTTCCTCCTAGTTGTAGGATTTCCACTCAGCCAGCGTTCCTGTGGTTCTGGGTGATGTCCGTTCCGTATTTTAGTTTCACTTTTGAAGTAGTTGCTCAAAGCAGCAAACTCCGGCGGTAACCTATGCCGCCATCTTGGTTCTCTCTCGAAAGCTATTTTTTAAAAAATAATTTTTTATTGTTGAAAGTATTACATATGTCCCTTTTCTAATGAAAGCTGTTGATAACGGAAATGTCTCATTTTATCAACTGCTGTAATTCATATTTATCTAGTGTTATTTAAATTATATGCTCTAGGCTTAATAAACCAGTTAAGAATTTTATCTTAAATATTCTATTAGCTTTATTGGTAAATAATTAGGAAATAATTTTAGTAGAAAGCATTTAATATTTTCTTATAATATTTTTAATAGAAATCTAGGCATGCCCAGAATTATCAATGCTTATTATAAACTAGGGGCCCGCTGCACGAAATTCGTGCACTGGGTGTGTGTGTCAGGGGGAGTGTCCCTCAGCCCAGCCTGCCCCCTCTCACATACTGGGAGCCCTCAGGCGTTGACCCCCATCACCCTCCAATCGCAAGATCGGCCCCTTGCCCAGGCCTGACGCCTCTGGCTGAGGCATCCGGCCTGGGCAGCGGGGACCCACAGCTGCAGCGGCCCCGCGATCGTGGGCTCCACTTTAGGCCCAGGCAAGGGACCCCTAGCTCCCAGGACTGCCAGCTTCGACCGTGTCCAGCTCCCATCGCTGGCTCCACCCCTACTTCCTGCTATCACTGGCCAGGCCGGAAAAGGCACCTGATTCTCGGATCATGGCCCCAGGGCCGCCTTTGCCCTGCCCCCCAGCTCTTAGCTCCCCCCTGGGTTTCCGATCACTGTCAGTGGCAGGGGGCTTCTTCCTGCTTTCCCTTTCACCTCCCTGCATTGTGCCTACATATGCAAATTAACCGCCATCTTGTTGGCAGTTAACTGCCAATCTTAGTTGGCAGTTAATTTGCATATAGCCCTGATTAGCCAATGAAAAGGGTAGCTCGTACGCCAATTACCATTTTTCTCTTTTATTAGTGTTGATACCCATTAATTCCTACACTTTTTGTGTGCTTTTAGTATGCTGCTGCATATTGCTGTTTATATATGCTTGGATTAAATGGATTTTCTATTTTTGGGTTTTAATCTTCAGGGTGGATTTGTTTCTCTTTTCTTCAATTCTTGCCCAGGTGTGCAGGAATTTTTTTATTTATTTGTATATCCCTTTTGCAAACTTGTTTTCTTGGGGCAGGGGAGTAATGCCTTGAAAAAACAACTATAATCATAGGATAAAGATATTGTCAGTCATATACCAGGCCAGCTGAAAGGGAAATTTAAACATTTTGAGGTAGAGTTCACAGAATAAAAAAACAAATTCTTAAATGTGTATGCAAATCTCTTTGAGAATTTCTATTTCCATTGCTTACATTTTTTGCATTTATGTGGCTTTTTCTTAAGTACCAAAAGTCAAGTTTAAATAAGCATAACAATTTTTTATATTGCTAGTCTGTATTACACAGCTATAGCTACTGAATATAAAGATTAATTTACACTATTTCAGGTATTCTTTTGTGCCAAATCTACATTTGTGGTCTAGTTTAGGAACTTCAATGCCATTTTTATAACACTTGTTTTCCTGACAAAACTCTTGGAAAGAGTTGTATGTACTTGTTTCTAATTCATCTCCTTCCAGTCTCTTGAATCTATTCTAGACAGGGTTGTGTCCTCACTTCTCTACTGTTGAACAGCTCTTGTCAAGATCACCAGTGATTACCACATTTTAACATCCAAAGTCATGTCTCAGCCCTTATTTTACTTAACTTAATCTTCTCTACTTGTTAACTTTGAAGTGCCCCAGCAGTTCTTCCTCTCTACATTCCATTCCAGGTGACTCTCAGTAACCCAACTATATATGCTGATGATGCCCAAATTTATATCTGCAGGCCATGCTTCTATCTGAGCTGCAGACTCACTCATCAACTGCCTGATCATCATTTGGATATTTCATAGGCACCTCAAAACTTTCATATCAAAAAACGGGCCCCTGCTTGGGACTCTTTTCCTACAATCTTTCCTTCAGCCTATCCTATTTCTGTTAATGACAACTTCATCTGTCTTGTTGCTTAGGACAAAAACCTTAGAATTGTTGTAACTTCTTGTTCTGTCACCTCACATAAAATCCTGTTATGAAATCTGTTAGCAAATATCTTTGACTCTACCTACAGAATATTTCCTGACTGACCATTCCTTCTCACTTCTGCATCAACCCTAGTTTTTAGGCCACTGTCATCTTTTGCTTTGATTATATAGTAGCCACCTAAGTGATTAGTCACTGTACCTCTGCCCTTGCCTCCTAACAGTAGTCTCTTTAATACAGCACCTGGAGTGATCCTGGATTTATTTGTGTCATGATTTATTGTGTCATGATTTATTTTCTTTAAAAAAAATTTTTTTTTGGTTGATTTCAGGGAGGAAGGGAGAGGGAGAGAGAGAAACATCAGTGATAAGAGAGAATCATTGATTGGCTGCCTCCTGCACACCCCCCTACTGGGGATGGAGCCTGCAACCCAGGCATGTGCCCTTGACTGGAATCAAACCTTTGACTATTCAGTCTGCAGGCTGACGCTCTATCTACTGAGCCAAACCTGCTAGGGCTCATGATTTATTTTCCCTTCATTACTAGTGGATATGAGTTGTTTACAGTTTAGGGTAAATGTTTTTACTTTAATGTCATGTTTATGCATTTCTCTTGGAATGAAATTGCTTGGGTTATAAGGTGTACATAAGTTCAGCTTTAGAAGATATGGTCACAAGATTTTCCAAAGTTGATACATCAGTTTACACACCCACTCACCATGTGGGAGAGTTTCAGTTGTTCCATTACTTTGCTAACAATTGGCCTGGTCTGTTTTAAAGTTTCTAGCTGTTATGGTGGAAGTATCAGACATCTCATTGTGTTTTTAATTTTTCTGATATCTAATAATATTGAGTATCTTTTAATATTTTTAGGAGTCATTTTGATGGATTATTGTTTCCTGTTCTCCCGAGTCTTATAAATAGTAGATTTCTAAGAATAACTAGGGGCTATTAATACAGCACAGAAAAATTTTTTTTCCTGTCATTTATATTAAGATATTGAGGAAGAAGTAAACTTGATTGCCTAGTACTGAAGGCTTATGTTTAAGGTGTCTGTATTAAATTGTCATGCAGTTGGCAAAGGGAAGTTATTTAAAACTTACTAGATTAATTAATTATATGATTAAGATTCTAAAATATCCAGATGTGTATGAACAAATGAAATGGTTAAAAATTGGGTGTAACACTGTGTCTTTAGTGAGCACTTTGTGGACCTGTGCATATGAATTGACTCTTTAAGTTATAAAATTTTTCTCTTTATATATTACTTGCAGATAGCATGGAAAAGCAGAGGGCAAAGTCTTTCCAGGAACTTCTATATTGGGAGTTCCTCCTTAGGGGAGGTTTGTTCTTTCGGTCAGATTGTATTTTCTGAGCACTTTTGAATGAAGCATTCATTATCTAAAGGGATATATGAGCCAGTAAATACAATTAATTCTACCAGAAGCATGTATAAAGGAGATAACATTTGAACTAGTCTTAAAGGGTAAGTAGAGGTTAGTTAGATGAAAACGGAAAGAGCTAGAAAACAGTCCAGGCAAAAGGCATGACATTGAGAAAGAACATGTGTTCTGAAAAGGATGAGAATTTCAGTGTTTCAGTACTCAAGTTGGAAGAGTGGTTGGGGCCAGATTGAATACCAAGTTAATGAGTTTGGATTTTACACTGTAGGAAATAGGGAATTAGTGTAAGTATTGAATCAGGAAAGTGATGCCATTGAGTTTATATTAGGAAGAAAATTTGGGAGGCTGTTAGAACAAGGAATGGCAAAAGAGAGATGAGAGGCTGGGAATGGACTGACAGGACTCACCTGAAGGTCCCCTCTTTTTCCATATTTCCCCCTGATTCTTGATTGTGGTTATTCTGATAAAATATACTAGTTTTAAACTGTTTGAGCCATTTTTATTGATTGTTGGTTATACATTTTAGTTTTCATTAGTATAAATTTAGGAGTTTTGGGGTATATTTGATATTTTAAGTTATTTTTGCCCAATTATTAGTGACACAGATCTAAAATGATAAATTTTCATTAAGATTTTTAGCTTGCATAAATCAAGATAAAAATTTGTAGATTTGTTTTGCTAGAAATGGTTATATTCAGTGTTGTAAATTATGTGTTATTTCTTTAAAAAAGAATCAGTTTTCTAAGATTAAAAACAACAACTCTTAGTTCCTAGTAGAAAATGATGCATCATTATTGACATAAATAAAGATGTTTAGCTCTTCTGAGAAAATGATAAAACTTCCTGCCATATTCACTCTTCTTCACCATTGCTCTTTTTGTTTACCAGTCTGGTTTAAAATAGAACTCCTTTAAAACAGAAACTGTCTTTCATACTTCTATACCTCCTTCCACGGTGATGTGGCCATTTTAGATATTTTAGTAATGATTGACTCTAAAGCTTAAGTGTGTGAGTAACAGTTTCAAGTGAATGCCATCCTTTTTCTTTTTTTTTTCTTTGCATTCACATAGTATTTATAGACTACACATATTTGATACAGGTTGTGAAAGAGAGGTTTAAGGTTTAGAATTTGTTCCAATCTGAATTGACCATTGGATTTTTTTGCCTAATTGAACAATTATAATGAAGTTTCAGATTGTTTATGACTGAGCTTGCTCAAAAAAAAAAAATCACTTGCTTTTCTTAATGACTCTTTTAAAAAAGTGAGCTCATTTCTGGCTTTATTCCCCTGTTGGCTTCATCTTTGATATTTGGAATGAAGATATTGTTTTGAAAGGATAAGCCACAAGGAACGATTTTACATAGTACAGTACTCACCTTAGTGTGGCTTAGATCTGATGCTTTCATTTTTGGGCCATTGGGCTGCTTCTCATCTGTATTTGTTTTCTTCTTTAGATATTAGGATCAAGGAAGAAGAACCTGATCCTGAAGAGTGGCAGCTCAGTGGTGATTCTACATTGAATACCAATGATCTAACACATTTAAGAGTACAGGTGGTAGATGAAGAAGGGGACCAACAACATCAAGAAGGAAAAAGACTTCGGAGGGTAGCTTGCACCTGTCCCAACTGTAAAGAAGGTGGTGGGAGGTATGCACACATTAAACATTTTTTTGAAAGACTGCTTATATCATCACCCTAATTTTTGAAATAGTGCATGCCATATCATTAATTATGGGATATTACTCATTACATGATTATTTTGCGTGTATGTACGTATGAGTGTTGCAGAAAAAGTTGAGAACAAAATGTATAAAATTAAAACTTTCAGATGTAAACATTGTTTTTAAAACTAAAATTACTTGGTTGGCTCTGTAGGGTTGTTTTTGGTTGTTATTTAAAACAGCAGTTTAATAGATGCCATTTGACAGCCTCATGTCAGAAATCAGCCTATTTGCAAAATGGCAATGAGATTTGCCCAAATACAGATAAAAAGTTGATTCGGAGCTTGAGAATAGTTGTATAAACATACATTCAGAAATAGTTGTAACCATAAGCATTTTCATTTTCAACAGATAAATAATAAGCCTTAATGATGGAAGTGTTTAAAAAGTAGAACTGTAATATTTCAATTTAGTGTTTTTAAAAACAAACATTAAGACAGAATAACATGACAGGAATAAACTCAAAACAGACCAGTAATTATATTAAATATGGATGGATTAAGCGTAGTAATTAAGGGATGGAGACTCCGATCATATTTAAAGAACATAAAATCCAGCTAAGAGAATGGAAAAAGATTGATTAGGCAAATGTTAACAAAGAGAACTTGGATAGCAGTGTTAATGTCAGGCAAGGTAGGATTAAGGTAAAAATCATCAAATGGATAGATAGAGGTATATTTCTTAATAATAAAGTTTCCACCAAGATTTAGTAGTCATGGTATCTTTCCCTTACATCTTTGAAATACATAGCAAAAGCTGAGAACTAAAGATATACAAACCAAATTCCCAGTCATAGTGAAAGGCCTTAACATACCTCTCTCAAAAATGTACTGTTTAAACCAGTCGTGGGCTGGATCCGGCCTGTTTGAAATGAATAAAACTAAAAAAAAAAAAAAAAGGCCGTACCCTTTTATGAAATGATGTTTACTTTGAATTTATATTAGTTCACACAAACACTCCATCCATGCTTTTGTTCCGGCCCTCCGGTCCAGTTTAAGAACCTGTTGTGGCCCTCGAGTCAAAAAGTTTGCCCACCCCTGGTTTAAACAGACAAAAATGCTATTGATACAGTTAATGAGTTTGATATAATAGAGACTTTATCTGCCTTTGAGTTGATCTTATTAGTTGATTTGCACATTGGTCAGCCAGTTAGCAATAGTAGTAATGATAATAACATCTAACATTGAGAGATTAGATAGTTTTATAAGTGAGGCATAGAGAGGTGAGTGACTTGTATGAAGCACATATAACAGATATCTGGTTCCAGATTCTTGGTCCAGAACTTTACCACTATACTGCCTCCTAAGTGGATTTACTTCGGCATCTGATGCTTAGATATTTGTATTTACTGGTAATTATTCAGTTGTTTGAAATTGTATTTATTTTTAGTTTGGTCAGTTTAAGTAAATGGAACTCCTTAGTTAGGCAATAACTTCTGAAATTGACTCATTTTTAGAGGAACTTTCAAGATAATTGTTTATGAAAGTCAAATTGAGGATCAAGGTCTGGCCTGTTTTACTTATTCTTTAAAATGAAAATCTTTAAAAAATGTTTATTAAACTAATGCATGCTCATAAAAATTCAGAAGTATAGAAGAGTATTAAAAGAATACCCAAATCCTACCTCACCTCAAGATAACTGTTGTGACATTTTTATTTATATCCTTCCAGACTTTACAAATATTTTAAAGTATAGTTATTTTATTCTCACTACTTTACATGTCTGTTCTTACTTTGAAAATTTTTGTGACCACATTTCCAAGTCTATATAGTTTGCATCAGTTTTTTTTATGGCTGTATAGTAGTCTATTGTATGGAAGCATAAAAATTTAACTTCTTTTTTGGGGGGAGTTTATTGTCATTTTAATTCTCATGCATACATCTTTGCACATTTGTCTAATTGTTTCATCAGTATAAATTGGTAGAAGTGGAATTCTTGGATCAAAGGGAATTGTGTGCTAGAAAGGCTTTATCAATTTATTATTTCCACCAGTGGTGTATGAGAGTATCTGCTTTTCCACACCCTTGCCAATAATGGATTTTTTCCAAACCTTTTAAAGTCTGACAGAGGAAAAGTAATACCTCAGTATTGTTTTATTTAGTATATTTGTTCTTTGTGAGATTGAACATTTTTTGGTATGCTTATTTTACCTTTTTAAAATTTATTTTGTGCATTGTTTCTTTATGTCTTCTGTGAACCTGTTAATTTGTATGTTTAACTGTCATACACAGACATTTTTTCTGGTTTTACATTGCCTTTCAACTTTATGTCTGTGGTTCGCAAAATGCATTGTTATACAAGTGAAAAATGAGTTTCATTACTTAGTTTGCAAACATTTTTTAAGCCCAAATTTTTTTAGTTAACAATTTTTATGTGATGTCTTGTTATCCTGCTTTTTAAAAACTTTTCAATCCGAGGATTATAAAAGTACTTATATTTTTTCTAGAAGTTTTGTAAGTTCATTTTAAAATAACTTATTCTAAGCAATCAAAATTGATGTTCGTAAGACATTTTTTATATTGTTTCTTAGAACTCATTTGAACAGAATTCAGCGCATATATATATATATATATATATATATATATATGTATGGCACAATTGTATCATTGACAATTGCTGTCTCTAGTGAAAGCATAACATATATATAGTAAGTCCCAAATATTCCAAAATGTTTTGCATAGGTGAGACAGGTGGTACTTTAAAAAATTTAGGTTATTAGCCAGTTTTCTCTGTCATATTCTTTAAATAAAATATGTATAATTTAGAGAACTAAATTTCATTTGTTTACCCTTTTGAACAAGATGTAAAATATAATTAAATATAAAAAACAGTATTTATTTGGCCATTTAGCCAATATTTTTTAAGCAGAACCAGTCTTCAGAAATTTTTTACTCTAGTGGAAGAGACAAATAAATTTAATAAAGGGAAATACATTCTAAAGGCATTGTTATGTCAATTTTGTGTAGATTAAACATCAATCCATATTTCAAAAAATTAAGTTATTTTGCAGAAATCTGTTTTCTATGTCAGCTCAGTTTGTGTCCCATTTCTTCTATCCCAAGCAAAAGAAAGACTTGATTATTTAGCTTTTCTTAATCCCTCTACCTTTAGTTTATTTATTCTGTCACTCTATCTTGGCATGATTAAATTATTTGGAGCATGCTTAGGCACTCAGAAATAGTAGAAATTTAAAATTCTTTGGTTTTTCAGATTATATAATAAGTATTAGAGGAATGATTATGAAGAAAACGTGTGGCTAAATCTTTTGTTACCTGAAGTTTGTTGAGAAATTTACTTCAATTCTTTTCCTTCTTTTACATCATCACATGCCATTTAAATTCATACCTAGCATATTTAGTTCTTATCTGGAATAGAATTTCCTTTTTAAATGGAAACTTGGACTGCATTTTGAGCCTTTCCCTTAAATTACATATTTATGTGTGCCCATCTCTATTTTTATTTTCTTTCTTAGATGCTTGTCCTTTCTCCAAATAATGAATATTTCTTATTTTTTTATAATGAGAAATACCTTTAATATCTTTAATAATGAGGAATATCTTTATCTTTCCCTGGCTTCTTGGTTCTTTGAGAACCCAAATTTGTTGCTGTATTTTGTTACAATCTTGTGCTTTGTTAGTGTTCTCAAGCTAAATTTTTGCTAAGTTAGTAAAATAGCACTTTGGAGTTTATAAAAGCACATGATTCACCTGAGTTGGTAGTCTTAGGAGAGTACAACAGTGAACCAAATTGGGTTCTCTGTGAAATTGCTATGGTGAACACGATATGTAAAATTGGTTTGCACACCAGGAGCCACAAACATTGCTCTTTTTCTTAGGGCTATTTAAGAATAAGCTAAATTTAAAAAGCTAAATTGAAGGAAACATATTGGCTTTGGTTAAGACTTTGGCATTACAGGTGAGCCAGTAAAACCTGTTTCACTCAACTCAGCTCTTTAAAGAGAGTTGTAGAAATTGGGGGTGGACTGGAGCAGAAACTAGAATTGTGTTAGATTATGACATCCTTGCCCTTGAGACAACAGCATGATTCCTCCTTGTCTTTACTTATGCTATTCCTCTGCCTGGAATGCCTTCCCTCCTTTCTATCTAAATCCTACCCACCTCCTCCACGAAGCCTTCTCTAACTACTGGAGCCCACATTGATGTCTCCCTGTTCAGAACACCTATGGCATCTAACAGCCAGCACTGCACCGTTTAGCACTGTTTGTCCTATGGCAATTTCACATGCTACTGAGTGTGAGTACATTAAAATATAAATGTGGGGAAATACGCATTTTTCTAGTAAAATTTGAAAAATGATAGGTGTATTATATACAGGAGGATTTTCAGGCTTATGGAAGTTTTGCAGGCTATAACTTAGACTGAGATTGGGGGAGGAGGGGAAGTTGGGGGGTTCTTAAATGTACCTTTGTTAATCTCAGAGAAACATTGCAAATTTTATATAATATGGTTTTGACAATTGTGAGTCTGAAATGTTACATGTTTTTTATAAACTCATGTTTATTCAGTAACTAGTCTAATTTTTTTTAAAGCTATAGTATCATTTTATAGTGTTTAAGATTATTTGAATATCAGTTATGGAATCCAAAAATTTTTCTTCTTGCTTAGTCTGTTACCTCTGTTCACCCATCTAAGCATATATCTCCCAAACCCTGTTCTTGGTACCAATACTGAAATATAACAAATGTAAAATTTTGCGATGTGGAAAAATTGTATTTTATTATATCTTTGATGTATAATTTGGGGTATCTTTGCATGGTTAATATGAAGGAAATTTTAACTGTAAAGATAATTTTTATTTATATTTATTTCATGTAGTGCTAAAGGAACTAAGACAAAAAGCTTCGTCCAAATTTTGTTTTAAAACTTTGTCCAGTGTATATTCAGGGTGTGGCCATATAAATATATGAGTAAATATGCTTAAGGTGCCTATCTACCTTTTAATTGTACCTGTGATTAGTTATGTATTCATGCTTGGTTTATTTCCTTTTTAAATTAGCCAATAGCATGACTTTGAGTAGACGACTTAGTTTCCCATACAACTAAATTGGGATTGGGCCTATGCATAGAATTTGTGAATGGTTCTGACAGAATAATAAATAGCTTTGTTACACTTTTTTAAATACGTAAAATGTCCTTTTAAATTATATAATACTTTAACGTATTTACATTTGGACAGCAATTAAATTAATTCTTGAGTAAAATCAACATGTAAAACTTAACATGTTTGAAACAAAAGTTTTTATTTAAATTGATTTTAATTGGTCTTGGTTTCTGATTGACCTCATGGTGATAATGTCTTCTATTTGAAATGTAACATGGTGATATATAATATAAGTGGTAATATTCATTTGAATATTTACATGTAAGTATATATTATTCTGTGTGTGTTTTTTAGAGGTACCAATCTTGGGAAAAAGAAGCAACACATTTGTCATATACCAGGATGTGGTAAAGTCTATGGGAAGACCTCACATCTGAGAGCTCATCTGCGTTGGCATTCTGGGGAGCGCCCTTTTGTTTGTAACTGGATGTTCTGTGGTAAAAGATTTACTCGAAGTGATGAATTACAGAGGCACAGAAGAACACATACAGGTTACTAATATTTACTTTTAACAGACAAAATGAATTATAGGGCTGCATACTATCTTGAAAGTTTTTTGTTTTGTTTATTAGCACACCTGAGCTGAATTTAAAAAATATGACCAGTCACATCAAATTTTTATCTTCATCAACACCAGTTTAAAAACACTAATTCCAAACAAGCCAATATGACTTATAACATTTTGTTTTATGCAGACGTTAGTTAGCTTTTTCTTTTTTAGTTAGTGTCTTTTTTTTACATTATTGAATATCTTAAGCCACATTTATGCTATTATTGTTTATGTTAACCTTTTAAATTAGTTGTCTGCTTTTGCTGTTGATCTTATTCTTTCATCTTCCTCAACACTTTAATAAAAAAATAACTCCTTTTCCCCTGATGAAGTTAGACATTTCACCTTTTCTCTTGTTTTAATGTCTGATGTAAGCAAAAGACATTTCATTGAGAAATAACCAAGGCATTGTTGATGTTAAGATTCTTTCATTTAATTGTTTTTATATAATGTGTGGTTGTTACATAAAATGGGCCTACGAATGACCCAAACTTAATCCTAATTTATAACTTAGAGAGAGTTTTCTCCTGCTACCATGTAATGATCAAGGTGTTCATCAGTCTATGTTCAACACTGAAGAATTGAGAAATAAGTACTTTCAGTCCTAGAGAGCTTAGAAGGAAGAAGCATGGTGAAATGGAGGACATTTTGGATTCTGAAGTCTCCTAGATCTGGATTCAAATCCATGAACTCTGTTAGATTAAGCAAATAAGCTGTCTCTGACCTGCTTCCACACCTCTTGTATTGCTTTAAATATTACATAACATAACCTGTGAAGTATTTAGTAGTATCCATATTAAGATGCTCTACTTGTTTTATAGTTTCTGTCTCACTGCTCAGGTAGGTAGGTAGACAGATGAGTTGTTTATAACTACAACAAACAATGTAAGAAAGTAGATAAAGTATGCTTAGAGGCAGAGATCATGATTGCTTGGGATAGTAAGGGATTGTTGGGCAATGGGCTTGCCTTACTGTGACCCTATAACAGACTTTTCCTCAGTGGAATTTGGTCAGTAGGATATAAGAAACAATGAAATGGGGAGTGGGGGGGGAAGGTCTATGACCAAATGTGTGGAAAACATTGGGGGGGGGGGGCATGTAGTGTGTGTAGCATTTCCCAAATATCTGATCTTTGTGCCATTTGCCATGGAGCATCTCTCAGAACTAATGTTCCAAGAGAAACTTTGGGAAATATCTTCTCAGAAGAATAGTGTGTGAATAAAAGAGGTGAAGGATCATTTGACATGAGTGAAGATGAGATTGTAGATTTTAGAATTGAGCCATAATCTTAGTTATCTCAAGTTAGCCTTGCATTCCCATACCACTTACTACAGTGGTGAAGTTTTGTATTGTAATAAAATTTGGTATTTAAGGAAGATTTGTCTGGCATTGATTTGTCAGGTTAGAGAGGTAAAGACAAGGGTGTCATTGCAATATAATTCAGACATGAGGTCTGTTGAGAACCTATCTCGAGTAGAGGTGCTGGAACAGGAGATAGATAAGGCATGTTAAAATAAATTAAGAAAATGCTAGATTTGTTGATGAATTTTTCTGGATTCCTTTCAGGCTGGCCTTTTGCCTTCTAGTCCTCTTACATAGTTAAGTCTTCATCATAGAATTTAGTCTTTTGTATTAAAAATATTTTATTCATCAGGGTCTTATTAACTTTAACATGATATATTGGGCATGCTCTTAATTATTCCAGCTGAAGTCAACTCAGCTAGCCATTTCTTGGGATTTCAATCTTAGTGGACCTCAAGCTTGCATTTTTACTTTTATCTTGAAGTACTCTGTACTTGAATTCAGGTTTAAGAGTTGGAGGTTTAATATCATTGGTACAACATGTTACTACCTTAAATATAGCTTAAAGCTGTAAACTTTTTTTTAAAGGAATACAGTGAGTTCTCAATGGCATCAGTAGAAACTGAGACTTTTAAGTGAAATGATGTCTATCAAAAACAATGTTACCATAAGCTGGCTGACATAAGCAAGAGCTAAGTTCCTATGGCATATTTCTGATCACAAAAACATCACTACATCGGGGACAGGCTAAAAGGGATCAATGCGGGAAAAGGGGACAGCTGATACTTTCAACAATAAAGATTTTTAAAAAACCACGCAAAACACACCAGAAAACATCACTACACTTCTAATATTAAACATTGAAATACATATAAGATGTGTGTGTGTGTGTGTGTATAAACAGAGGACTTTCCAACCTGCTTATGCCAGGTTCAGGGTTGCAGGTGGCTGGAGCTTCTCTCAGCAGCTCTGTGCAAAAGGCAGGAACCAGCCATGGGCAAGACCCCCTTCCATTGCAGGGTGCACTCACACCTACGTCCCCACTCACTCAGACTGGGACAGTGCAGACAGACACACCAATTCACCTCACGTGCATATCTTTGAGATGTGGGAGGAAACCAGAGTACCTAGAGAAAATCCACGCAGACATGGTGAGAACAGTGGCTCTATTAGAAGTCATTTTTTCTTCTCGTTATTAAAAAACAATTTGAACAAAATTTTATGTAAGGACCTCCTGTATGTTACAGATTATCGTTTTTTAGCTGATACCTTGTAACATGTTTTAATACAAACTATTAGCACAGTTGAGGTATTAAAATATTGTCTGAATGACAGTCTGTAATAAGTTTAGAAGATTGCTTTTCATCAAAAAGTAAAGATGATATTTATTTTGAGGGGAAATATTCTATCAGAGAAAATTGCAGAGGCAGTTCGTGAAACTAATACAATGTTAATTGAACTCTGTTCCCTGTCCTTAGCTGTCAGTGTTGGGTTATTTTCTTTCTCAGGGAATTATCAGTCCATTGTTGAATTTTGAAAATTAAGTTACTTAATTTTATTTCTAACAGGTGAGAAGAAATTTGTTTGTCCAGAATGTTCAAAACGCTTTATGAGAAGTGATCACCTTGCCAAACATATTAAAACACATCAGAATAAAAAAGGTATTCACTCTAGCAGTACAGTGCTGGCATCTGTGGAAACTGCACGAGATGATACTTTGATTACTGCAGGAGGAACAACACTTATCCTTGCAAATATTCAACAAGGTTCTGTTTCAGGGATAGGAACTGTTAATACTTCCACCACCAGCAATCAAGATATCCTTACCAACACTGAAATACCTTTACAGCTTGTCACAGTTTCTGGAAATGAGACAATGGAGTAAATATTACACAAATACTTATTCATTGTGGTTATTTTTATACAGTAGTGAGAAGAATATTGTTCCTAAGTTCTTAGATATCTTTTTATTGATGTGCAAAAATTTTTGGATTGACAGTAACTTGGTTATACATGACACTGAAATGCCTTACTTTGTATGATATTCCATAGTATATTAAAAATGGTAAAATTGCATGGGTTTTGTAGGTACTTTTGGAATCTAGAAGAAATGAAATTTTACCAAGTTATATAAAGAAAATTGAATTTAACAATGCGAATGGTAGTCTAACCAAATGCATCAATCCTGTGTGGTTTAGTGTAAAAATGAGAACATGTTGGTATTTATCTATTGTAAGATAAAAAAGTTGGTGGGTGAAAGAAATCATGTTATGATAAAAAAAATTTTGTAATTTTCTTGATGACTGGAATTTTTATTATGCATAACTGACAAATCAAGTTTCCAAGCAAATGTTACATAGTGTAGGCTTTACTTAGCTTATCAATTTGTCATTTTGAAGCTAATTATTTTAATTAGGTTAACTATGTACAATATTTTAAGCATTACTCTTGTAAGATTTTGAAAACTACATTTTAACATGGAACTCTAGGGATAGTCACCTTTTAAATCCTGTTGAAAAGCCATGTTTAAGATTTAATTTGCCAAAATAATGTCTTGTTAATATTCTTTCAATAACGAAGTTGGGCAATATAACCAATGTTTAAAAAAGTTAAAAATGTATAGGTTGAGGCATTTGGGTGGTAAGAAAATGTTCTAGTGAGATATCCCTTTTCTTGCATATTGGAGGACCAAAAAAATAAGGTGTATTGCGTCTTAGCAGTGACTTTTTTATCCAATCTTGTTTCCAAAAACCATGTCTGCCAGGGCCTTAAAAGCCATCATGTAAATTACCAGTAAAGTATAACATATGCAAACATAACAAAATCACTTCCATAGTGACGATACTCCAACCATATGGATATTAGTCATAGAAAACTAGTGGTTTTATGATATTTTTTTAAGTATTTTTTTTTGTCTAGGTAGTCAGTCTGCACTTAAATATCAACCATTTTCTTTTTTTGCTTCTTCCCTTAAAATTTATATGTATTCAGTACATTTAATTGAGAAACGTATGTTTTTTATTACGCTGTATTTTCTTTTTATTTTTTAATTATTGTTTATATTTTCAATTATTAAAAATGTACAAAATAAAGTTTCATTGCTGGTCTTGTAAGAGCTATACAATTTTCCTAAATGTATACCTGTAACTGCAGCAGTTCACCTATTTCAAAAATTTGGAATTCTATTCATTTGTTATTCTTAAGACCACCTCAAATTTAAAGGCTACCTTATTGTACGTTTAAAGTGTATTATAACAGTGTGGTAGTTAATAAAACACTATTTTTTTTTCTTTTGAGTTTGTTGTATTCCTATGCATTTAAAATATTGCAGTGGTATGGGGCAAGAAAATCTGTTTGGTTTTTCTTCAACTTAGCCTTTTATTTGCCTTAGTGTTGATTTCAGACTCCAAAATGATTTTAAACAGGTATATTTGCTTAAAAAGAAGAATAGAGGTACTAGCTGACTACTAATTTTTTACTGAAGAATGAGCTTATTATTAAAACTTTGGAAAAAAATATTTTATCTTTGCCCAAATTGAGTAATATCAATGCCATTTTGCAAGCCTTGTTTTTTATTTGTTTATTCTTCCTGTTAAAGCAATGTGCAGAATATTTTGATTTATCAGAAACTTGAATTTATGTGAAGATTCTTGAAAAAGATAACACAAGTTTTGGTAATGATAGCAAGAGTTATTGAAAAGGTTATATTTTGAATTTGTGTATGTAATTATGATAAAGGCAGGGTAGGAGGAAAGGAAAATTTAATATTAACATGGCTATATTTTAGATATTTTTAAATTAAAAATCCAATTCTCCACATGTCTACAGTGGGGTAAAGATTTCCATGGTCTGTTTTCCAGGCTCAATGTGACACTGTCAATAATATCTTTGAATGCATAGGACAACTCTAGATATACATATAAACATAAATAAAGTTTTTCTGAATGAAACTTAAGCTTGTTATGTGAAATAAGGTCTTAGAATTACAGAAATTAATGGAATGTATAATTATTTTGAAGTTATAAGGATTAGAATTTGAATCTTCAAACTCCTTTAGGTAATTAATTTTTTTATTTAGGAAGTATGAAAAGGATTATGTTAGGAGATTGTTCACTAAGCAAAATTCTCATTAAGTCAGGAGATTAAAAAAATTCAGGGATGGTATAGATGTTTTTAAGTATTGAAATTTTACAGTATATATGTAAAATTTCAATACTTTTTGATCCATGAGTTTTCAAGCATATTTTATCAGTTCTTAGAGCATGAATGCAATGAAGAAAGTAAGTAGTCTTGAAAATTATTTAAATAGGGTTTGGAGTGCTCACTAGAAATATAACAATGAACTTTGGATCTTTACCTAACAAAGAAGTCAAAGTATTCATCCTCAGAATATGTTGTTTTTAAATATTTCTATATTCGTGTTTAAAAAATGTTGAATATACTCTGGAAACAATATTTGAAGAATTATCCTGAAGTTGGTTTTTTTCTAGTTATAAAATTTATTGTGTAGATACAGAAGTCGGCAAAAATAGGCTTATAGTTCATATGGTAAATAATAGAAGAATAGACTCGTGTACTCAGAACTGTGAGCCTACTTTTGCTCATCCCTGTATATTCTTTAATAGTTTTTTTATAATTCCTTTATTTTTGTAAATGCTAGAGTTAAGATACATTCAGTATATTTACATAGAAATAATTCCTATTTATCAGAACCTAATGGAGTAGGTGTCTGTACTCTATGCCTTAATTTAAAGAAAATATCACTTAAGAAAACTTTATATTTTGTGGATTGAGAGTCAAGGACTTTAAAAAGCAATCCAGTTAACCAAAAAGCATGTAAAGTTTAATGGAGTAAACCTGTTGCAAAAAGTCAGGTTCTCTGTAAGTAACTTTGGGCAGAATAGCGAAAATGCTTAAGATTTTTCAAATAGTGAAATTGCTTAAAAATTAAACATACATCTACATATAAAACTGAAGGCATGTCATACATTTCATGGAAAATAGTTCTTAGGCAGTATTCTTCAGAGAACGCTGGGAGTATTTTAAAATGTCCACATAGCTTCATCCTTGACCTATTACTAGACCTACATCTCTGGGTATGGGGAATATATATGTATTATGTAACAGCTTCTCTAGTGAATGATAAACAGTCCTGGATTAGAATCATCTAAATGGAGCAAGTATCCCCTTAGTGTCTTAATTGTAATTTAGATCCTCATATTGACTGCTCATGATCCCAAAATGTTTTATTAAAATTTATATTGTATTTAATATTGTTTGAAATTTGGGGTTATTAAGTAGTAACATTTGGTTTTAAAATACATAAGTTGACATGTTCATGCTACCTATGAGTAGATAATTTGGTTTTTGGTTTTAATGCTATTGATAAAAATAGTTTTCAATGTAAAAGAATTGTTTCACTAAGTAGTATGTTTAAAACTTTTTGCCATCAATGAGTAGTAATTCTTTTTTTTTATCCTCCAAGGATATGTTTGCTTGTTTTTAATAGATATTTTTAGAGAGAGGAAGGCGGGGAGAGAGAGAAACATTGATTGGTTGCCTCTCATACATGCTCTGGTGCCCCAATGGGAAATGGAACCCAAAATCTGGGTATGTGCCCTGACTGAGAATCGAACGCATAGCTCTTAAGTGCACACCATGACACTCCAACCAACTGAGCCACACCAGCCAGGGCCAGTAATTATTTTGTTCTCTGATAATGAGCATGGAACAAATTGGTTGATACCTTGGGGACAAGATTTGATATTTTAGTAAAATACATCCTTTATTTCGTGTTGGAGACAAAGATATATTGATTTGGCCCAGTTCCTTGTTCAGGTAGACTTGCATATCAAATGTATCGTGGTAAATTTATACTAGTGGCAGATAGAAAATGCTCTAGAAACCTGATGGATTCTGCATGGAGGAGTTTTGGAAACTCAGGCAGAGACATTAGCAAAAGCACAGTGTGGTACTTAAAAAGGGAAGAATAGAGGTACCCGGGAATTTGTGAGAGATGGAGTGTCAGTGTTTTGGAGGAGGGGCTATCGAGTTGATAAAGGGGTTCAGAATTTAAACTTTACCAGTGATTCCCAATCTTTTGGGGATCACAGTAATTGAGGGCACAAGACAAGAGGCGCTGGAGACAGCAAGCATACAATATTAAGTTTGGTCACAAAGAGAAGAAAGATGGACGATGCGTGGCTGAGTCAGGATTGAGAAAATTGTTGAAAATGTCTTTGTAAAAGGGACATTTATATTGATGAATGTTAAAAGAGAATAGAAGAACTTAAATGTCCACTAAGCTACCCAGATACAAATACATAACAAAATTGGAGTTGAAGTTTAAGAAAATGCATGGATATGCTGTCATGTAACATGATTCATGCCATGCCATTATAGATTTAAAACAGGTTTTTAGTGTTAAAAATGATGTGCTGAAATGGACAGGGGGTGGGTGGGTGTCTCTATTTCCTTCAGCCTTTCCTCCCCACCTCCCAGCCTTTAACTTCCTTGCTTCTCTTCTAAGTCCATATTAAACTACATAGTAGACATGTGATATGTGGTAGTTTCTTGCCTTGAAGTTTTCATCATTATAAAAGGGATAACTAACAATAGTTCCCACCAAGATGGTTTTGAGGATTAAAATGTAAGCATTTAGCAATGTCTGGCTTATAGTAAAGGCTCAATAAGTGGTTTGTATTTTTTCCCCCACACCTGTTAATTCTTGAGATTTCATTTTTCTGTAGTAAAAAGACCATTATTTTGGATTTTCCATTGTTTGACTATGGTTCATGCATTGATTTTCTTTTTCAGAATAAGGGGTGATTTTTGTTGTTTATTCTAGTATTTTTATTGATTTCAGAGAGGAAGAGAGAGGGAGAGAGAAACATCATGAGAGAATCATTGATTGGCTGCCTCCTGCACGCCCCCTACTGGGTATCTAGCCCGCAATCCGGGCATGTGCCCTTGACTTGGGACCCTTTAGTCTGCAGCTCGATGCTCTATCCACTGAGCAAAACCAGTTAAGGTGGTAATTTTGTTTTTAATGCAAAAATGTGGAAGGTGAACTTTAGAATCTAAATTGATAGTGGACAATGTGTCTAAAGTGACTGCTTCTTACAAAGGATGGAATACGAAGAAAAAAATGAAGCAGAAAAGTAGTGTCTTGAAGAAATCACACCCTGATGTAGAATTCTTTCCTATTTTAACATTCCTAGTAGTCCACCAAAGAATCTTTAGGTTCATTTCAATTGAAAGAAAATTTAGCATGAAGGTTCCAACCTTAAATTGGAAAAGGCCATCAAAGAAATGCATCTTATTTCTACAAAAGAAAGAAAAAAGTGTAATCCTCCAATTACTAGACAACAGGGAAATACTAACTTCTGGCCCATTTTTTGAATATTACTTCCTCCCACCTTCAGGGATGAGCTGTTTAGATGATCCGACAAGGAGTGGACATCTGGTCAAATCTGAGCCAAGTAAATGATTTCTCGGAATTTGGAATCGGAAAGCTAATGTCTTGGGAGGTTGCATTTGGAACATGTATGTGAAGCAGAAAGACAATAAGGCAAAGATGAGAGAGAGATAAAGCCCCAGAAGAAAAGATGAAGAAAACGGTGCCAGAATTCCTGAGAACTAGTTTTTGTTCCAGTGTTTTGTGCCTTTTTGCATTTCCTCTTCCGGATTTCCTGAAGATACCCGTAAAACCTTACAGAGACTGCTTCACTTCCACCTTTAGTTTTTTTTCTTAAGTTTGGGAAGCTGTTATTTGCTACCAAATAATGCCAACTAAAACATCTGAGATACAGTTCTTTCTCTACAGTGGTTTGAAATCATTGATGACTTGGTCCTGTAGAAAATACCAACAAAGCTGTGGTTAGTGCTGGATGAGTAAGGCTTATATGAGTCAGGAATTTAGTTTTGCTATGTGAGTGAGAAAGGATGGACCTTGAAGAACCAGTGAAATGTTTCCAAGAGAACTGATTAAAAGGCTTAGAAGTCCATCTACAGTCTGAGCACACTCTTATCAAAGGGCAGTGTCTGTGTTTGGTCTTAAGGAATGACTCTGCCAACATTAGCTTTATAGTTAATATCTAACACCACATAATCTTCCCTTTATATTTTCACTAGGTATTTGGGCTCAGGTTTGGTTTGGGCCTTACTTTTAATTTTGTAAAACTACTTAGTTTTCCTCATACCTTGATCCTTTACAAAATCTTAGCTAATTGGATCTTTCTCATTTTTACTCTTGGTAACTTTCTGTGGCTTTTTCATCTTGAGTCATTTAATAACTTTCACTGTATAATGTAGTGCATAAATTTTAGACTTAGCACACCTGGGTTTATGCCCTGGCTCTGCTGCTTCAGGCTCTGTAACTGTGACTACCTTTCCACTCAGCCTCAGTTTTCTAGTCTACAACGGGGATAACAGTTGCATCTTCTTAGGGTGATAGAGGAGATTAAATAAGTTCATGCCTGTAAAACATCCCACAATACCTGGCACATAGTTAAGTATTAGTAAATAAGCCTTGGAGAAATCAATATTCCTCCTACACTTGGAAATAATCCCCATTCCGTATTAATGTGTTCATTCACTTTGATCCACCTAGTTGTCAGCAAACATTTATTTACAAAATTGCTGGCATTCATATTGTGCCTTTTTTTATTATGAAGCTTTTCAAACATACAGAAAAAATATACAAAATAGAATACCTGTGCAACTACATCCAACATTTGCATCCAACGTCTTACCATTTTATAAGCATTCGCTTGTTTTCTTTTAAAAAGAAATGATTATAGCTATCGTTGAAATCTATATAGCCCTGTCTCATTCCATTTTTCCCCCTTCACTCACAGAGGTTATTGCTGCTCTGAATTTGATGTTTATCCAAATGATACCATGAATGGATTTATATGCTTATATGTGTGCATAATAGAATTGTTTTCATGTTTTTGAAACTGTAAATGGTATCATACTGTACACAACCTTTTAGGACTTGTATTTTCCCCCTCATTTTTGAGGTGTATCCATGTTAACACATGTTTCTCTAAATTATTCATTTTAAATGCTGTAGCTCACTGAATTAGTATATCACTATTTTCTTTGCATATTTAAGTTATTTCCAATTTTTGACTACTATAAACAGTGACATGTTTCCTTGTGCATGGTGTGTTTCTCTGAGGTATATATCTAGAACTTCAGTCACTGGCCAATAGAATAGTTTTCAGATTTACCAGATATTTATTTCCAAATGGATCTCCACAGTGTACATACCGAGTTACACTCCTACCAGCAGTGTATAGGAGTCACATTTTCCTACACCTTCCCCAGTCCTTGGCCTTGGCAGATAATTTTTTTCCAATCCAAAACAATATAATTTTATTTTGGAATTTGACAAAATGATTTAAAATTCATCTGGGAGAAAAACAAGCCAGTGTAACTAAGAAGTTAAAGAGGAATCAGAAAAACTAGGCTTAACGAAACCTTCACTAACTAGCAGAAACATGTTTTTCCTACTGGTTCCACTTGTTTAACTCATTTAGCTCCTTGCCCTAGTATGGTGCTCCCCTGGACTCTCACTGCAAGGATCTCTTCACACAGTACACAGCCCTCTGGGATCAGATGTAAAGAAGGTTCAAGCCAGCTCACTGCCTTCCACCGTGCTCTCTTCATCCAAGGGCTGGGAGTATAGGCTACTGCACTGTCTCTGCCCTCTTGTCTCTACCCTTTTCTCTCTCCCTCCATCCCCACCCCACCCAACACAAGTAGCCATTAAGCAACCAGTCAGCTGCATAAACTGACCTCAAACAGGAAACTTTCTTGCAGAGACCCCAGTATTGCCATTGTCATGTATATAAATGTGTGTGTGTGTGTGTGTGTGTGTGTGTGTGTGTGTGTGTGTGTGTGTTTCCACATGATTTATGTGAAATGCTAACTCCTGATTTCGATTCTCATTTCCCTGCATGCTAGTCAGGTTGAGCATATTTTCATTAAGTGTGTAATCCATTTATGTTTCCTCTGAAGGGAATTGCTTATTTGAATTCTTTGTCCTCTTGCTTCTTGGGGGTTATTTGCACTTTAGCATTGATTTTAAAACACTTTTAATAAATTCCAGGTACATGATTTAGATATATATGGATCGATGATATCTTTTCCCAATCTGATGCTTACCCTTTAACTTTGCTTATCTGTGTGTTATTGTTTTACAGATGTTTTATTTCTTTGAGCTGGAACTTTGTGTCTCTCTCAAGAAATTCTTTGCCTAGTATCATAAAAATACTTTTCTCTACAAGTTTATATTTTTTGCCTTTCAATTTATCTTGTTAATCCACTTTGAAATAATTTTTTCTTGTGGTGTTAAGTATATGCTTTCCATAGGGATAGCCAGTTGTCTTAGCAAAGTTTATTGGATGGCCCAACTTTCCCCACTTGTAGTGCTATCTCTGCCATTTATTGAGTTTCCATTTTTGTGTCAATCTATTCCTTTATTCCTTTCTGCCTTCCCTGTGCTGACACCATAAGATCAATACTGTGTCTTTCATGTTTTGACATTTGGTAGGGCAAATCTCCACCCACCCCTTAACCTGCCCTTCAAAATAGTCTTGAGCTCTGGCTCTTTCTGTCAGTTTTAGGATTCAATTGTCAAGTGCCATTGAAAAGTCAAGTGCCATTGAAATAAAAGTTAGGACTTTTATTTGAAGTACATTGAGTTTGTAGATTAATTTGGAGGAAGAATGTTATCTTCCTATCCATGAACATTCTTTATCCCCATTTATTCAAATATACTTTAATATCTTTTTATAACATTATTTTCTCTTTGAAAGGTCTTACATATGATTTGTAAGTTCTATAAACTTTTCTATGGAGACAGTCAGATTGTTTGAAAATAGGAAAAGGTCTGTCTCTTCATTTTCAGTTCTGATAAACTCTTTTAAAAAAATAATTGCATTGGCAGCTTACTGTTAAATAGGAGTGGTGGTAACAGACCTCTGTCCTCTTTCTGACTACCATTTACTTTTCTTTCCCACAAAAACCTTGTTTGATCCTTCTGATGTTATGGGTAGCAGAATAAGCATGATCTTCATTTATAGTTCAGGCCTAGGCAAATTATCACACAAAGTCATAACAAATGCTAGAGAATGCGGACTCAATTCCAGATCTCTGACTTCATATCCCGGGTGATTATCCCACGTACCACATCTGTCTCCATAGAATTAATAGGATTGACGGCATTTTTTCCTTCCTTTAATAAACATTTGGGATAAAATGGTCAATTTATAGTTTCTATCCTGAAGGACATAATCAGAGAGGCAGGACATTCTCACTACTACTTACCTTCCTGACATTTAGAAAAAAAAAAGTATCTGTACTCTGTAAAAATATATTTTTTTTATTGATTTCAGAGAGGAAGGGAGAAAGAGATAGAAACATCAATGATGAGAGAGAATAATTGATTGGCTGCCTCCTGCACAGCCCCTACTGGGGATCAAGCCCACAACCCGGGCAGGTACCCTGACTGGCTGAGCCACGCCAACTGCGCTCCTGTACTCTTTCTATTAGAACATATTCCCTTTCATTGCAAAGTTTGGAGAAGAGTATTTCCCCCCGCCCCTTAAACACGATCATCTAAGAGCTACATGATACCTCTGCTAAGTGTCCAGAGATGCAATATCTGGAGCATCGTACTCCAAGCATGCCAGAGCCTGGGCAAAGGCCCTCTCCTTGGCACAAGATTATGCACATGAGGGTACCTCATGACATTCAAAGGAACTTGCTCAGGCTCTAGTGTTAGGCTCAAGGATAACTTGATCGGCCAAATTCAGGGCATAAAAAACAGAACTAAGAAAAGTTGCTCATAGGGTGTCTTTCTGGCCAGTCTCAAATCTCCTCTAATACTGGAGACAGCGAGTCAACCCTGAAATGGAAACCAGAGACTACAAGGCAGTAACATAGGCATTCAATCAACTTTATAGTCGTAGTTGGTGAAGAAGGGAAACGTACTACTTTGCCCTGTAAAGTCATATTTGCCTGATGGTGCCCAGCAGGAGGGGGAACCACCCAGTCAGGGACTTTGTACTATCTGGTCTCCTGTCTGTGGGGCTGGTTCCCTTTTCAATTGGCAAAGGATAAAAGGTCAGCTTTTTGAGATATTCTGTGTCCCAGACTTTAAACTTAGGACACAGGCAGGAGAGGTTTGGAGGAAGGCAGTGAGCAGTAAGAGCAGCTGGTTTGGAGGAATGTGCAGGAGGATCGGACTGGCTCAGCTTTTAGCATTGAGTGCTGGGCATCCTCCTAATCTGTACATAGAGAACCGCTGAAGTTCACAGGATGCAACTTCTTGCTTCTTGAACCAACATCATTTGAAGGTGGCTTTTTGGACTCCGACCCAGTGTGATCATACCCTCTCTGTTCTCGAGGCTTTGCCCTAAAACTCGAGAGCTGCTGGGAGCACGCTGCAAACTTAAAATTCCTCTTCGGTTTTGCTGTGCAAGGTCAGAGAAGTGGTCCCTTTGCAAACCGTCATAAAATGAACAGGATCACAGTGTGGCTTCTATCAAGTTGCTAGACAGACCGGCCTCCAGCTGCAGAGGGCCGAGGCCACGCTTGTCACTGCGGTCTAAGAATTAGCAGCACTAGGTTGCTAACTCCTTTGTTTTTGGCAAAGTTTCTTGTGCCGTACTGTCCCTCTTGTGAGGTGGGCAGGCAGTGAGGCTGGGTGAAGCCAGGATTTGGCTTGTCTCACTGTCACTTCCTCCTGTCCTTCACAATGAGCTTCTTGAAAGAGTTGGCCGTTCTCTTTCCACTTCCTCTCCTACTTCCTTCAGTTTACTCTCATCTGGTGTCTGCCCCATCTGCCGGGGTCCAACCCCAGCAGGTCCAGGGGTCCCCAAAGGTGTGGACGGAGTCGGCGAAGAAGGAATGTCACAGAGGCAGCGTTCAGTTGATCATCATAGCCGGGTTCGCTTGTCAGGGTCTCCAGCCAGGTTCTGTAGCCAGGATCTCCAGCCAAGTTCTGTTCAGGATCTCCAGAGAGGTTCTGCCTAGGATCTCCAGTCTTGTATAAAATGTTCTGTGTAGGTTCTGTGCCTAGGCTCTGTCTCTCTTGGTCCTGTCTTCCAAGCCCTGTGTTCTCAGTTCTGTGTTCTAAATTCTGAGTGTTTCTGTCTTGTTACAACTGTATTTATACCAGTTGATTCAATCCTATCAATCTCTATTACAAAGGTTAGGGCGTTTCTTATCTCCATTCCAGGGAGAAAAGATTATGTAGTTTAAGCATGATTGTTCGTAGTTAAAGGGATTAATTACCCGCCTGGCACTTAGTTGAGGGGTTTTATTCCCTCCCTAACTCCAGGGGAAAATCCCTACCTGGGGATTCAACCTTTCTCGGAGAGGTGACCTTGGTTAAAACACAGCGCCAAGGGGAGCAAACATATTAAGAACCGTATGCTATATATGCCAGGTCCCTTGAAACAGCAAGGATGGACCGGCTCCCGGCACCCATCGCTGCACTGAAAGTGCGCTTGGAAAGGTAAGCGATGCCCTCCATGTCGCTAAACCTTGTAGCATTACATGTCTGCATCCTGCTCGACCTTACGGCGCGTTCGGGTCAGCTGGCTGCTCTCCGCGCTTGAAGCAGTCTTCGTGGCAGCCACGACCCTCCTGACTTTCCTTCTGCCTCTTTCCACACCTCCCCTCTCTCCTTTGCTGGCTTTTCTTCTCATACCTGACAGTTAAATGTCAGATTTTCTTAAGACTTGATCCTGAGCAGATTTCTCACTTTTTTTCTTTTTCTTTCTTTCTTTTTTTTTTTTTTTTTTTTTTTTTTTTTTTTTACTGGGTGATGTCATTCATTCTGGGAATTCCCTTTTATTCCAGATATGAAAAGCTTTCCAATTTTTTTTTTTTTTAATCTCCACTCCTCACTTGAGTTGCAGCCAACATATTGAACTACCCATTTGGCCCCTCTACTGGAGGTTTCACAGGTGCCTCAGATTGTATGTGGTGAAAGCCCAGTTTCTGAATGTCTGCCCCTCTCCCAGTATTTACCTTAATGAATAGCATCATTATATGATCTAAATGTTCATGCCAGAAAAGTGAAAATTAACCTTGACAGCCCTGTCCCTCTCACCCCCTGTTGGTCCTGTTGATATTCCAAGTGTCTCCAAGGCCATGGATCTCTCTACACTCTGTGGGCAGCCTGGTCAGCAGTACCCTCTAGTTTGGGCTGCTCACAACCGCTCGTCCTGACCCTTCACTAGTCCAGCCTCTGCATAGCGGCGCAGAGTGACACCTTTTATAGATATTAATCTCCTTAAAACATCACTAGCACTTCAGATGGCATCCTGAGTCTTGTCAGTGGTCCGTCGTCCTCGGCTGACTTTATCAGCCCCTCGGATAAGTGGTCCTTCACGTTCCGTGGCAGCCATGCTGCCTTCTCTCACGCCTTGCCTCTGGGCTTCGTGTATCTGTCAGGGCTGCATTATGACTTCTGTGTGCTCTGGCACTTTTGCCTGTGGGTCCCTTCCTAAATTTTTTAAAAATTATATTTTATGTCCAGCCAGAGTGGCTCAGGAGGTCACAGTTCAATTCCCAGTCAGGACATATGCCTGGGTTGTGGGCTCACTCCCCAGTGAGGGCATGCAGGAGGCAGCCAATCAATAATTCTCATCGTTGATGTTTCTATCTCTCTTTCCCTCTCCCTCTTGAAGTCAATAAAAAAATATTTTTTAAAAATTATACTTTATGACTGTATTGTACAGAGATTAATATAATCCAGGTTGGGTTCATTGTTTTTTTTCTATCAAGATAAAATTTACATAACATAAAATTGACCACTTTAACATGTGTAATGCAGTGGCATTAATACAGTCATAATGTTGTGCAACCACCTCTATCTAGTTACAAAACATTACCCAAAAAGGAAACCCTGTACCAATGAAGCAATTGTTCTCCATTACCCTCTCCTCCCAGCCTCTGAGAACCACCAATATGCTTTCTGTCTCTCTAAGTTTACTTATTCTGGACATTTCATCTAAGTGGTTTCTTTCACTTAGCATACAGTCTTGGAGGTTTATCTACACTGTAGCATGTATCAGTGCTTCATTCCCTTTAAAAAAACACAAACACAACTTTTTTTTTTTTAATCCTCACCTGAGGAGATGTTTATTGATTGGTTTTTTTATTTTTAGTTAATCCTCACCTGAGGATATTTTTTCCATTGATTTTTTAGAAAGAGTGGAAGGGAGGGGAAGAGACAGAGAGAGAGAGACATATTCATGTGAGAGACACACATTGATTGATTGTCTCCTGTACTTGCCTGCCCTGGCCAGTGATCTAGCCTGCAATTGAGGTACATGCCCTTGACTGGAATTGAACCCATGACCCTTCAGTCCATGGGCCAGTGCTCTATTCACTGAATCAAACTAGCCAGAGCTGTTTATTGATTTTTTTAATTTTTATTTTAAAAAGAGAGTGAGGAAGGGGGCAGGAAGAGAGAGAGAGAGAGAGAGAGAGAGAGAGAGACATCGATTGGTTGACTTCCATACACACCCTGATCAGGAACAAACCTTCAACCCAGGTATGTACCTGGATTGGGAATCAAACCCACACCTGTCGGTGTATGGGACGATGCTCCAGCCAAGTGAGCCACCCGGCCAGGGCAGTACTTCATTCCTTTTTAAGGCTGAATAATATTGCATTATATGGATATGCCACGTTTTGTTTATACATTTATCAATTAATGGGCATATTGTCAAGAGTGCTGCTATAAATGTTTGTGTGCAAGTATTTATTTGAATGCCTGTTTCAAGTATCTTGGGTATATATCTAGGAGTGTAATTGCTGGATTAATTATTCTGCTGATTTTAAGAGAAATTAAAAACATTTTCATGGACCCCTAATCCTATTGTGAACCTAGGCACTGTGCCTGTAGTGCCTGATGATTAAGTGGACCCTGCATTCTAGTCCTTCTGTCTGGGGCGCTTCTGTTTCATTGTCACTGCTCCAGGAGGGGAGCAGCCCACCCAGCAAATCCTACTATTGGGAAGACCTGCTGTGCCTTGTAGAGCAGGTGGGGCCCACCGAGTAGGATTTATTCTCAATTCCCACACAAGAGAGAGATGTGAATTGATGGCAACAGTGAGTCTGAGCTCAAAGAAAAGGACTGCTTTACGCATCTGCATAATCAGCTCGCTGTGTGGCTCCCCCAGCTCATGTCCCAGCCCTTGGCACCAAGGAAGGACCTCTTGGTTCTCATGCTTTCACCCTCACCTCAGCTACCGCCTATTGGAGAATCTGACCTTAACAAAAGAAAAATAACGTTTCCCTCTCATCTTGACTATTGCGTTGGTGATCTGCGATAGTAAGATATGACCTAGTTATGCTGACATAATTATTTCTTCAAGACCCTGGGGTTGTCTTCCTATATTAACTGGAAAGTCTTGAGTAAAATGTAATCTGCCATCGTTTCATGTTCTTTGCATCAGTGTAGTTCTTTATGCTGACATTTGTAACAAGAGAAGACTATATAGTCAGTAAGAAAAGTCCCTACCCAACCTTCTTAGTCAAACCCACAATATTTTCCATTCCCCCTTTTAATTACACTTGCTCTGTGGTTTGGGTAAGTAGACCACATTGCTTGCTGCCTAAATTATTTTCCAACTACCAAATTGCTACATCCCTGAACACATCCCCAAATCATATCCTACATGCTTTCAGACAAGCTGCCTTTTAGGACATTGAATTGTATCCTGTATTATGATATATAATTACAGCATCAATGTCTATACACCTTTTTTTTACAAATACATGCTAATTATTTTTCCTGTTTCAAGATGATTGAAACAGTTCTTGGGTATTAAAGGGTGCTGTCAACAGAGTAAATATTGAGCAGACGATTGGGTGGGGAAACCCAGAGGAAGCCAAGTTTCCATAGATGAACACTCTAAGTTCTCACTAGCCGTGATGCTTCTTAATATGTCTTTGACAGTTAGTAATTGGTGGATTTCCTGACCTCCCTTTGAATTATTTTGTGAAATCAAATGGGTCATTATGAAGCCTAGATGCTCAGTAATCTTATTTTATTTTATCATCTCAAAATTAGCCCCATTTGGAGATGTGCAAATGGTATTTGTCTGTACTTAACAAATGCTTCTCCATGCTGGAAAACTGCCTCTGCTTTTGTCAAGAACTCAAGCTGATACTAAATACCGTGGTAATCCAAATGGCTAATGGATCTGCGAAACCTGAGAACATAGCATTTAAAAAAAAATGCAAGGAGGAGAAAGAATAAAAAGGGCTTTCTGAATCCTAGATACTATGAATTTCCCCAAGACTCCATATTTTATGAGATAAAGTAGACATAAAAGGGTTTTCTTAACCAGTTGGATAATCTTTCTCTCCTCTTTAGTTTCATTTTACATCTTTCACTATGATTTATAGGTCTGGTTTTAATTTCAAATTTTGAACATGGGACTGGGGAACCTTGATTCTCAATTATAAGCTCTATTTATCAAAATTATTCTAATGGGTAACCCCAAAATGTGCAGGAAGACATAAGAAGGTGCATAGTGAAACTCAAAAATAAAATCTGGGCAAAGTCAGGTGGCAGCAGGCCTAGTCCTCTGCTCATCAATATTGGAAACTCAGGTGAAGAGGGCACGAGTGGAGGGGTACCGTGCCTAATTAAGATATTAAAGAGGAGCCTGTCCCGCCTTGGCCAGAGTTAATTAGCTCTCCCCATTATCTGATGTTTCATTACCTTCTAAAGTTTCTTATGCAAAGTCTCGCAAGAGGTGTTTTATGAACAAGTTGTAACTATTTTTATGGATTTCAGTGATTTAGATCAGGTTCATGACCCACAGCCACATTTGCTATTATGAGCAATATAGACTTGATTTTTTTGAGACTTTGTGCAATGAATGTCAATTTTTTCCTCCTTTGAGTAGTTCTGAAAACATGGTGTTTTTTTTTAGTTATTTTTATGTAATCCTTTACAACAAAAATGAAAATGAAAGGAGATCTTGAGACATAAACTGACCTTTGCCCCTATTTGAGATTCTGGGAATGGGGAGTTCCTTTTCAGTGTTGAATGGACAGGGGTATCCACAGAACATCATCCTATGTAATAAAGAGATAATATGCAAATTGACCACCACACCCTCACACAAGATGGCCACCCCCATGTGGGCATAAGATGGCCACCCCCATGTGGTCACAAGATGGCCATGTCCATGTTGTCACAAGATGGCTGGCAGGGGAGGGCAGTTGTGGGCAATCAGGCCAGCAGCGGAGGGCAGTTGTGGATGACTGGGCCAGCAGGGGAGGGCAGTTGGGGGTGACTGGGCCAGCAGGGGAGGGCAGTTGAGGGCGATCAAGCCGGCAGGGGAGGGCAGTTAGACATCGATCAGGCTGGCAGGGGAGTGGTCAGGGGGTGATCAGGCTGGCAGGCAGAAGCAGTTAGGGGCAATCAGGCAGGCAGGCAGGCAGGCAAGCGGTTGGGAGCCAGCAGTTCTGGATTGTGAAAGGGTAAACTGGCAGTCAGACATCCCCCGAGGTGTCCCAGATTGGAGAGGGTACAGGCTGAGCTGAGGGACACCCCCCCCCTCCAGTGCACGAATTTCATGCACTGGGCCTCTAGTGGGAGAATAGAAGAGGGTCATTTCAGGCAGAGATGGGGCTCATGGAAGGCTTCCTGCAGGAGTGACAAAAGCTGAAGATGAGAAAGAATTGATAGATAAGAAAGGCCTGAGACAGGAGGCTCCACACATCTATTCCTGTTACCCTTGTTTGGCACAGCAGAGGCCTGATTAGGTATAGCAGGCAGTCACTAAATATTTGTTGCATGACTGAGGAAGGGCTACTAATGTGCTCTCCTTCCCAACTATGCTGCTTGCATTTAGCAGGCCATTTGGAGACACGATAGCTTAACCCTATGCAAATATTTTGGGCGGGAGCAGACTACTGGGAGGGAAAGCTGGGCGGCAGATGGTGCCTCAAATTAAAAGCTCCTAGGTGGCTGCCCCCTCTATATTCGGCACCTGTGTTATGTCACTGGCTGGGAATCCTGCAAGAACAACCCAAGGAAATAAATGCTGCTGACAATCTCCTACGCTCCTGTTAGGAGTGGAATTTGCACTCTCATCTGGGCTCACTGAGGGTGTGTGGTGCTCTGTGGAGGGGGAAGCACTCTTGGCAGCTCATGGGTCCAAAGTGAGCCTCAGCTTCAACCGGTGGCCAGAGGAAGCTGCAGAAGAGAGTTTGGGCGAAACCCAAGTGAGCATTAGCTCACTATCTTCGTCAGGTAAGACACTCTAAGGCAGTGGTTCTCAACCTTCCTAATGCCGCGACCCTTTAATACAGTTCCTCATGTTGTGGTGACCCCCAATTTCATTGTTACAAATTGAACATAATTGAAGCATACTGATTAGTCACAAAAACAATATGTAATTATATATGTGTTTTCCGATGGTCTTAGGCAACCCCTGTGAAAGGGTCGTTCGACCCCCAAAGGGGTCGCGACCCACAGGTTGAGAACCACTGCTCTAAGGCCAGATGGGATTTTCTTTGAGCCTCTCTCTACTGCTCTAATGAGAGAATGTACTGATTTATCACTTTCTCTTGTCAAAATACGTTAGATGCCGTCCTGCAAAGTGACACCGTTCGGAAAGCAGTGGGGAGAAATAACTCACAGAGCACAGCGACTTCCCTAACGTTGACTCTAGTATTTTTTTTTTTTTTTTGCAGTAAATAATGTAGCCAGAAATGGGATAAAGATGTTTTATTTTGGGTTTTTGTTGACTAGGATTCTGGTAGAATGGAAGCTTTCTCCATTGCCCTCGCCTCTAACCACCTGAATAACAGATCAGTCCACACAATTTCCAGTAGAGACTTTGCTCCAGTAGCTCCGTCATTAAAAATCATTGACAACCGCTGCTAATTTCTTTTCTGAGCCACAGCCTCGTGTCCTCTGCCTCCTGCCTCCTCCAAAACAAGCCTGAGCGTCAGGACGGTGACTGGGGTGCCAGTGGCCTGGGTGCACAGTTGGGGTGGAAGGCAGTGAGGTCCCTTGTCACATTCCCCAAAGTGGAAGTATCAACATGCTCTCGTCCCTCCGTAGGTGAAACAGGTTTGAAAATCACTTTGACGCAGGGCTGGTACTGCCACACCTTTGCAATAATTAGAGAAAAGCATCATCCTGGGCAGAGGCAGCCCCCTCCAGGATGCAGGGCTTGGCAAGGGGAGCTTATGCCCTTGTGCGGGAACAGTCCGCAGAGGCGTGCACGGTCCCTGCTCTGATGTGCGCCTTAAACCATGCTGATACTGTTACTGCAGATGGTGGCTGCAGACAGGAATGCTGGGTAGATTTGTTCTTGGTACAGTGGCATTCTTCTTTGCTTTCTGCTCCTCTTACTTCTCTCTACCCGGTACCTTTGAGCTGGACCGCCAAAGTCAGCACAGTATCCGGGTCTCTCTTCTTAGACTGCAGCTTCTTCCTCCTGTCTTTCATTCGAAATGACTTGTTCCATTTCTCCAAAACCCCCCCAGGGAGCAGGAATTAATCTGGTTAATAAATTGGTGCTAAGTTGCTAACGGTTGATAATATACCACTCTTTCAATAGAACCTCGGTGAATATTTATAGTTTGGGCAACAGCATGTACTTTTTAGTGGAGACTTTCAAGACCTTAACCCAAAGAGATGGATGCTGTGAGCTTCATGTCCTGTGGCACGGCCAATAGAACGATGTTTTAGGCTGAGTTTTCTTGCATGTCTCAGGAACACTATTTAGGTAGGTAATATCCTTACACAAGGCGTGAATTCAGTTGATAACCCAAAGTGGTCTTCAGAAGTGTTGAGCAAATTGGAGAAGCATACTTACAAACATTTCAAGGTTTTGTTTTTAAATACTAATGATACCATTCTAACATTTTGTAGAATGCAAACTGTATTTGCTTTTCTTGCTACACCTTTTTCCTTTTTACTCAATGGCTTGTGAATTTGCTCTACTTATTAAAATTTAGGGTTAGGTATAGAAAAATTATTTGCACTCTTGTCCCTAAAACCCCAAAGTCCTGGAGTTTCTTCTCAGTCATAGCTTGATCCAGAAGCTCTTATGATGTAATCAGGCCCTGGTCTCCTCCCCTTTGCTCCTCTCTTGCCCTTTGATCTTCAGTGATCCTCTATTTTTGCCCTCTACAGTTTTAAAAAAATTGTTTTGAAATAACTTTAAACTTATAGAGAAGTTGCAAAAAATAGTAATAGTTGAGCAAGTCCCTTACCCAGCCTCCACTAACATTAATATCTTGCATGACAATAGCACAATGATCAAAACTAAGAAATTACATTGGGACAATACAAATAAACTAATGACTTTATTTGAATTTCACCAATTTTTCCACTAAAGTCTGTCCTAGCATCCAATCAAGGACCTCAAATCTCATTTAGATGTCACTGCTGCTTGATTCTGTGACATTTCCTTAATCTTTTTTTGTCTCTCATGACCTTGACCCTTTTAAAGAGTACTGGTCAATTAGTTTGTAGAACGTCCTTCAATTTGGGTTTGTCTGATGTTTTCTCATGATTAGACTGAGGTCATGCATTTATGATAAGAATACCTCAAAAATCACATACTCTTCTCAGTTCACCATATGATGTCAGATGTCATGTTCTGGTAATGTTGATCTGAAGTGGTGTCTACTGACTTTCTTCAATGAAAAGGTATCATATCTCCCTTTATAATTAATAATTATATGGAAGGGAGATACTTTGAGACTATGCAAATATCTCGCTCATTTCTCCTCAAACTTTTGCCCACTAATTTTAGAAACCATTAGTGAATATTGTCTGCAATAATAATAATTATATTATTCTTTTAAAAAATTTACCTTATTATTGAAAGTTATACAGATAAACCCCTTTTACCCTCATTGACCTCTTTTAGCTCATTCTCTTCCCACTCCCTAGGCCTTCACCATACTATTTATGACAATGGGTTATGCATATATGTATATAAGTTCTTGGGTTAATCATTTCTCACCCACTCACTTACCTCCACCTTCCCTCTGAGATTCCTCAGTCTGTTCCATGTTTCTATGTCTCTGGATCTATTTTGTTCATCAGTTTATTTTGTTCTTTAGATTCCACATGTGAGTGAGATCAATTATTCTGATAGTAATTTTCAATTTCCCTTATTCTATCTACATTATTGATTGAAATTTTTCTGTAAGAAGAGCTGTTCCTTCTCCACTTATTAATTCAATTATTTATTGGTATAGTTATGGACTTATGAATGTTTTAATTCTAGGATTATAATACAGTACTCTCATTATTTATCTTCTTGCTCATATTGTCCCAGTGTTAGCCAGTGAGAGTTCTTTCATGCCCTTTAATTTGCCTCCATCCTTTATGGACCTTCCCCTACTTTTTAGCACTATGAGATAATACAGACTCACGTTTTCTCTACCTCAGCTATGAAATCAATTGCTTCTCCAAGGAGCCCTGGTTCCTTTTATTGGAGAATGATAATTAGAACCTAAGATCTGGGTGGTAGGTATGCTCATTACTACTGGGGTGTTGCTGCATCCAGGCCTCCTCAGAAGACAAGGCTAGGAAATATACTAACCCATGCATGCACACACACATCTGTATTTATTTCTGTCTGTCTGTCTATATATTAAAACAAAACATGAATTCATACTAGTACCTCCAATTCCAAACCAAAATCTCAGGACTGTTCAATTAACTTCCCCTTTTCCCTTATTTTTAACTTCTTTTTCTGACAGCAAGAAACTTGCCTTTCTTTATCTACAATATGTTTGCCTATTTGCTCAATTCTAATAAAAAACATACAGTCACCAAGTTGTTAACCGATGCCCCCTGTAGGACCACCCCTTCTATTTTGACTCTACATTGCTTTTTGCAAGCCTCTCTCAATCAGGTTCTCTCCATGTGGTGGCCCCAGCATCTTTGAGTTTACATTCTCCTAATAACCCTTTTAAAAAATATATATATATTTTATTGATTTTTTACAGAGAGGAAGGGAGAGGGATAGAGAGTTAGAAACATTGATAAGAAATACTGATTAGCTGCCTCCTGCACACTCCCTACTGGGGATGTGCCCGCAACCAAGGTACATGCCCTTGACCGGAATCGAACCTGGGACCCTTGAGTCCGCAGGCCAACGCTCTAGCCACTGAGCCAAACCAGTTAGGGCTCTCCTAATAACTCTTAAAGAAGATGCTTCTTTTTCTTTCCTGGGAGTTCCAGGAAAAGTTCCAAGGTGGGTTCTTACTGGACTGATGGGGTTCAATGGTCACCCTTGATCCATTTACTGTGGCCAGAGGAATGGAACAACTTGGCTGGTCATGCCCAAGAAACGTGCCCACCCCTGAGCCTGGAGGCAGTGACTGTCCTACTCAACCCACAGGGAATAGTGTATACAAGGGATGGTTTTCCAAAGGAAACTTAGAGCGCAGTTATCAGGAGAAAGGAAAATAACTCTGGGCATGTTAAACCTACTCAAGCCCACCTGTGCCAGCCAGTGGAGCAGTAGTGCCCATAATTGAGAGGCATCGATCTTGATGACCACAAAAAGGTGAATTTTTAAAAGTGTACGTAGAGTTGATAGGAAAAGGAACATTGCTCCCATTTAACAAGAGTTATTCCCAGGCTTGAACTAATTTAAGAGGAAATAAAGAGAAACTTGGTAACTTGAATGCTTTTTGTCCAAATTCATGCAGAAACGATGATATGGCTTCTAAACTCTGTTTAGTTTCAGCAGGTCAGTCCATCCGAGATTTGGGCAGCTGCTACCTTGTGGCCAGGACTCCCCCTTGAGATTGGAGGGGCCCGTTGGGCCTTGAGCTGCTGCCCGCAGATTTGAGATCACTTTTTATGATACTAATCAAATGGCTACAGCTTAAAGCTTCTCTACAGTAGAAAAACTTCGAAATTCAATCTGCTCTTGCAAGATTGGAAAGCCACAGAAAACTTAAGAGGTAGAGCTTATTTTTAGATGTAGCATTAACAATTAACTATTTAGTCTTGGGCTGTTAATGTATTCGAAATTTTTCAGGACAGACTTCTTTGGGGTTGTACTTGGTCTGATCTCACACCCTAAAAAGAAACCAGCTCTGAGAGAGAGAGAGAGAGAGAGAGAGAGTCCCAGGGACAAATGTGGGCTCTGTTAGCCTCGTTCTAGGCAGGGCTACTATTTCCCTTGGTTTGCTTAGTAACCATTCTGCTAACTATCTCTCCCTCTTTTACAGCCTTCTATCTAATTAATACTTCTCTTACACAGAAAGAAACTTCTTTAGTTAAACATGGCATTTCATTCATGTAGCATTCTGCTAAAAATCACATTTTAACAAGACTTTGCATCTCCTAGCCTCTTTTAAAAGTCATTTATCTTTAAAGGGGCTTGTCCCTTCTCGCCTCTGAGTAGTTAGAACGCACCAACCATAGACCACAATAGTTTTTATGCAGCTACTCGGTGGTTTAATCACAATGCAAAAGCACCATTGCTAATCTGGACAATCTACATGGATGACAACTCATGGAAATAGCTATTAATTAACAACATAATTGTCACTTATACGTTGCCAACATTAAAATAGGCAATTGTTACTTCTATGAGGCTTTGTACTTTTCCCCTTCTTCTCTTCACAGGGCTTAAATATAGGGCAGGGGCCAAGATTGAAACGTTTAAACTGATGACCAAGTTCATTGTTGGTTTAATCATTAGATCATCTTTCCTTTGGGTTGTACAGAAGTGAAAACAGTGGTGCTAGTCATAGAATCTCACTGCAGGCGTGGTGGGTCAACTGTGCTTTGGCTCTGAAATCTCTACAGCACCAAATGTGTTGCCAGGTCTATATGCTCTTTAATAGGGGCCATTGTAGACAGAGTGTGACATGTGAGTTCTCTCCTATTTTGTTCCATCAAGATCATGTCAAAGAAAAGCCAGCCTCTACATGAAGGCAAAGTCCATTTTTGCTAGAGCAGCTGAAAAGAATTTAGTCCAGCATCATCAAGATAATAGCCTCAGTGTCCTCCTCTCTATGCTGTTTCAACATAGCACACCCCACCTCCTGCTTTTGTGAGTGCGTGGCCAAAGGTACAGAAGGAAAAGAATCCGATTCCGTGGAGGGAGGGCATCGTGAAGATCAAAAGTGCCACGACCACCGTCCGTGTTGCATAGCTCTCACCTGGCAGAAGACAGGCATCAGGTGGAAAGCATTTCCTGGGCATGCAGCAACTACATGAACTGCCTAAAGCCTGGCCAGCGTGGCTCAGTGGTTGAACGTTGACCTATGAACCAAGAGGTCACAGTTTGAGTCCCAATCAGGGCACATGCCTGGGAATCAATGATTTTCTCTCATTATTGATGTTTCTATCTCTCTCTTCCTCTCCCTTCCTCTCTGAAATCAATATATATATATATATATATATATATATATATATATATATTATTGATAATATTATATATATTTGTATTATATAAAGAACTGCAAAAAAGCCACAATTCCAACTCACAATAGGGCACAAGTCACATGGTGCACAATCACACTCCATGAGCCAAGCCCTGGAACTAGCTAAAATAGGAACTAGGACATAAATCCACGGGCTCTTTGGCATTGGGACAATTCATCTGTGTGTCATCAGGTGGTACTTCTCCATTTGAAGACAAAGTTTGACTTGGAACTTGCGACGAGCCCACTCCCTCTTGGGGGATCAGTGGGATGGAGTGGAGAGAAAACAGGCTTTCCAGCCAGACCCCAGGGATTGGAACATCAGTGCTGTGAGTTACTCCCAGAATTGGCCAGGTTCCTTTCTTGGATCTTTTTAAAATTTTTTATCTTCACTTGAGGACATATTGTTTTTTAAATTGATTTTTAGAGAGAGAACGCGATAGAGAAACATCGATCCGTTGCCTCTTGCACATGCCATGACCAGGGATGGAACCCGCAAACTTTTGGTGTATGGGATGATGCACCAACCAGGTGAGCCACTCTGCTAGGGCCTTTCTTGGATCTTTAATTTTTTACCTCTAAAGTGATGAGAGCAATTCCATCTTTCAGGGGTATGGAGGATTAAGTACGCTGGTACATGTAAAGTATGAGGTACATTGTTGGTGCTTACACCAGGTGGCTGGTTACTATTAACTTAAAGAAACAACAACAAAGACACTTTTACCTAAAAATATTTGTTAATGGAATAGATTTGCTCTTATGATCTTAATGAAAGGGCATTTAAATTCTTTAAAATTTTTTAAAAAAGTCATCAATTAGTGTTTACCTTTTCTTTATTATTTTTAAACTTTATATCTATTGTTTACACTATTACAGATGTCCCCATTCCCCACCCCCTTTGCCCACCTCAGTGTTTACGCTTTAAAAGCCGCTTTTAAAATCCAGTGGGCTGTGATTATTTCTGTACATGATAACTTCATTAATTACCAACTTCTGGATCAGGCTTTTCTGTGCAGCTCGGTAGGTGCTGTTTGTAAGTGAGCCAGCTTTGCAAATAAACCGACATGTACAGGTGGCATGTAATAATAGTATAGCACAGATCCTTTGTCTTCCCGCGTGGTTACAGCATTTGCTGTTGACAGTATAGCCAGCATTCCTGTGATACTCATTAGCAATCATGTCTTGCTCGGAGGAGATATGGTTCCTCTCTTCATGCCCATTGGCTTAGGTCATGGGGGGCACTTTTTAGGTGCCAAGGAACAGGGTTTCCAATTATTTAATGTTTTGCATATTTTCCTTCTCTAAATGCCTCCCTTACGCCAGCCCACCCTTGTGCTTGTCACTGGCTGCTTCGGTGATCCTAGACGTGTGCCTGCTTCTCCAGCTGTGCGGGAGACACGCTTCACCTTGGGGCCCCGCCCTTCAAAGGTTGCGTTTGCTGCACGAAGAACAGTTGACTCTGCCCGTAGGGAACGTCTCATTGCACCCCTTTTCCACACCATCTGTCTGACCTGGACCCATTCCAAACGCTCCGGCTTCGCTGGCAGAATGATCTTCCTGCTACAGAAGTTTTGTAATCTACTAATTGACAGGGTAAGGAAAATTTATATTTGGGTTACAGCTGAAAAGTTGGATGTTTCTTTGATGGGGATTTAAATACTGACATATGCTGCATTGGTTTTTGATTTTAGGCATTCCCATTTGTGCATGATCACGCACTCTCCCCTGTGTTCTCTGCCTCATTGAGAATATGGCATCCTTTGGAGAAGATCATCAATATGATCTACCAGGGAATTATCCTCTACTTAGTTTACTCATTAAGCAATGATTTTATTATTATTATCTCTTTGTAGTATGAGACAGATGGCAAAGAAGGAGTTTGCTTTATTGAACAAGATGCAGTCTCGGGCATGGCCGATCTCCCTGAATGGTTAATACCTTCAGTAATCATTCTGTCTAGTAAGTATCTTTACTTTTGTGCAAGGCCTGGTCCTACACTCAGCTCTCAATTTAAGTGCGAAGTTGTTATCAATCCTCTTTTTGTACATGTGAGCTGAGGGCAGAAGGATCCCAGAGAAGGAAATACCATGAAAATCGTGCTGTTCAAGTTGACATGTGTGGTTGTCCTCATCTTGAAATTGTGTTTTAAAACCCAGTGTGGACTAGCTCCACATCAGTGAGTGTGGTCATGCTCACTGATCCAGACCCGCGCCCCTGGAACACGGTCGTCTCTGCACGGAAGCTACATGCATGTGCCGGGGGTAGTGCATACGTGTGGTATGATGCTGTGCCTTGGTCTCCATGGGCCCCTCTCCCATGCAGCCCCCTCAGCTTGCCCCGAACAATGCTCGGCATGAGGAAAGATGAGAATAAAAGAGGATTTCTTCCCTACCTTTGAAAACTTCAAAGAAAATGTTCCCAATCTGGTTCTGATGATCCCAGTCTCAGTGCAAAGCATACATAAAGATCTGAAACCCGCACACGGATCGGAAATGGTTTTTGGAAAGTCAGATTTAATCCCACGAGCCAAGTGATCACTACCAACAGAGATCAGGAAAACCCAAAGTCCACAGCAAATTTTAATTTGGCGAATGCATAAAATGTTCAAAAGAGCAGAGGTCTCATTTACATTCCTCCCTCTTATATGGGATTTTCTTCCATATTAGTAATTAAAGGATGCAGGCTCTAGAGCGCAACTATATCACATAATAGCCATCGGGGACACACTAACAACTTCCTTGAAGTAACGCACACTAGGGTGTTTATGGTTCAGTGTCACATAGACTCTCTTTGATCTAAATTAGGATTCATTGGCAAACTCACAATAGGCTCCACATGTACCCCTCTCAACCTCTTTCTTTTAATCATGGAAATTAGAGATGGAAAATACCCATTAAGTCACTTAGTCCACTTCCCTGCCAGGGTGAAATTGTTGCCTGTGCTACATGGGTAATGCGTGGTCCAGCTTAAATGTAAATGTCTCAGGGGACAGGTAGGCTCCTGATTTTATAATGTTCCCCTTTCTCTAACAACTCAGAGGGAGAAAAATAGAAAACAGAGGAAGAAATTTCCTTTGCTCCTTCTGGGTTGGAGGTAAATGTCAGTGGGTGAGTGTCAGCTTTCTTGATACCACAGCCCTTGCTCTTAGGACAGTTTCCTCACTCCTAAGGTACACAGATTCCACCCCTGTCCCCATCATGTTGTACCGTGCAGCTCCGTGGGACTCTCCAGATTCAGGGACTGCCCCTATAAACTCGGGCAAGCAAGCAGTGCAGGTTTGGTGAGGGAGGTGAGGCTCAGCAGAGGAGAAGCTGTCTCTTCCGCTTCCTGGTTGATTGGCTATGAACTGCACAGGCCCTCCTGGCTGGCATGTGATGTCACTGCTGTGGTGTGAGCTCATGGATGGAACGCTGCCAAGCCTACCCTGGTGAGTGACCAGCTGAGGTCTTTTATGCTTTGAACATTTGGCATCTGAAAGATGAGAAATGTGTGTGTTGCACAATGAATGCTCTCCCTGACTCATGTTCAGCAGCAGAAGACTGTCACTCAGCATCTGCCCACATCTCCAGCTGTTGAAGTCAGTTAATGGGAAAGAAGCGAAAACCCCATGATGATCTCCCCAGTGGGATCTCCATGAGATGCAGGGCAGTGGCTGAGATGAGGCTTCAAAAGGGAAATTCTGGCCCATTACGACATTTGTATTTTGGGTTTGTTTCAGAGGCTTTCTTTTAGTCATCGGTGAGATCGCACCAACTTAGAAAGTCTGATCAGTGGACATTTCAAAGTCGGATACAGGTGTGTTAGAGTGTGATTATTCACATATAAGATGGGTTTCATTAAATGGCTAACTTCACTGCAGGTTTCATGAAATAGCTAACTTAATGTATTTGAAGGAGGATCAGGTTTGCAAACTCTGATGTATTTTCAAAGGTCTTCTGAAGATACCTAGTCTGGTTTCTATGAAACAGAAAAGGTCTTTGGGAGTGTCTGCATTAATTGCATTTCCAGAGACATTTTCAGGGCTTCTACAATGTATTTCTGGAATGATTCTTATTTTAAACTAGAGGCCCAGTGCACAAAGATTTGTGCACTCAGAGGGGTCCCTCAGCCCAGCCTGTACCCTCTTGCAGTCTGGGACCCCTTGGGGGATGTCCACTTGCCAGCTGGGACCAGGCCTAAGCTGCAGTCGGACATCCTTAGCGCTGCTGCTGAGGAGGCGGGAGAGGCTCCCTCCACCACTGTTGTGCTGGCAGCCTTCAGCCTGGCTTGTGGCTGAGCAGAGCTCCCCCTGTGGGAGCACAGTGACCACCAGGGGGCAGCTCCTGCATTGAGCATCTGCCTCCTGAAGTTGTGTCATAGTGACCAGTCATTCCCAGTCGTTCTGCTTTTAGGGTCAATTTGCATATTATCCTTTTATTATATAGGATTGAGGCCTGGTGCATGGGTGGGGGCCAGCTGGTTTTCCCTGAAGGGTGTCCCGGATCAGGGTGGGGGTTCCACTGGGGTGCCTGGCCAGCCTGGGTGAGGGGCCAAGAGCCGTTTTCAGGCCGGCCATAGCCCCTTCAGGGTGGGGGTCCCCACTGGGGTGCCTGGCCAGCCTGGGTGAGGGGCTGAGGGCTGTTTTCAGGCTGGCCACACCCCCTTCAGGGTGGGGGTCCCCACTGGGGTGCCTGGCCAGCCTGGGTGAGGGGCTGATGGCCGTTTTCAGGCTGGCCACACCCCCCAGGGACCCAAGCTCCCAGCCTCTCCTTTTTTCTTTTTTTCTTTTTTTTTTTTGGTGGGCTGGAAGCAGGTATTTGGGATTTATTTACCTTCTAAAATTGAAACTTTGGCCACTGCCATCTTAGTTGGGTTAATTTGCATACTCACTCCTGATTGGCTGGTGGGCATGGCTTGTGGGAGTAGTGAGTGGCGGAGTGACAGAGCGATGGTTAATTTGTATCTTTCTCTTTTATTAGTGTAGATACTCCAGGGTGGTAACAGATAATGGGTCTGGAATAGGGAGGGGAGAAGGGTGGGAGAGAAGAGGTCAGAATCAGTTCTAAGTTGATGGTCTAGAATTTGAATTCTACTGGATGCAGTTCTAATACTGGGGCCTGTACTTTGCTGATGGAAAAGCAGATGCGGCAGAGACTGCTTGTTGTTATCCCCACATCCATTCTCCCGATGTGTAATGCCTGTTTCCCACCCACCCTCAGGCTGTCTCCCAGTAGCCTGGCATGGTGATGTAAGGGAAGTGATGTGGCGCCTCCTGCTGTGTGTAGTTATGAGGCGCGCCTGCCCCCTCCTTTCTCTCGCTGCCAGCCTGGGAAGTGGACATGATGGCTGGAGCTCCAGCTGCCATCTTATACCCAGGGATGCAGACCATGTTCTAGAAGTGCCTGAAGGTGGCTGAGTCCCAGATAATTTCTTGGAGATGCCAGCCTAACCCTGAGGAACCTGCCTCTAGACTTCTTTTAAAATAACAGAATAAAATTCTTTGTGTTAAAATCACTATTTTCTGCACCAAAGCTATCCTGATTTGGTAGATACTTAACACCTTCTTAAAGTCTAAGTATTGCAGCCTCAGTCCATAATCATTGCCAGCTCACGTTTATTCCTCTAAACATGATCTTAAAATGTTTGGAGAGATGGGTCCATGGAATAACCCCGAACTTACAGATTCCTAAATGTATGATTAGCTAAAATAACCAAGTGCACATTGAGAAGGAGTTGTTCAGGTTTGTGTATGTTCTGTTCACAGATGTAGGCAGGTATGCACTTTCATTCCCTAAAGGATTTAATGAGAACACGGCCCCCAGATAATGTAGTGTGATTGACAACAGAGGGAGGCCAAGGAATAGAGTGAAGGGGAAGTCAGGGCCAGGACAAGGTAGAAATGGACAGGGGTATAGAAAGGCAGGTCCAAATGGGTGAGTAGACATGAGACCAGTGTGGTGTGAGGAGAAAACACATTAGGATGTTTAGTTAGAAACCGTTTTCATCCTAAAATGAGAGGCATTAGGATTTAGAGCCATTTATCATGCACTTGTCACTTTTTCTTCCCTTTGCTGCCCCTCCTCCCCCACTTCCAGCAGGAGTCCTGAGGCCACAGCACCTCCTCCGTGGCTCGGTGGCTTGGTTGCTCTCGGCAGGCTGTGACATCCGGCTTCCTACGTGTGTCCAGTTGCATGGATTCCTGCTTTATATCATCCAGGTAAGTGTGGCCTCACAGAAGGAGGACAGGAGCGTCAAAATATTCCTGCAAAGAAACTGCTGCTTCTGCTCGTCATTCTAGCCTTATCTCCAAGGGAAGAAGAACATGGCAAAGCTGTGCTTCTTGTGCTCCTTGGACGAGCTCCTCGTCCACCCAGGTACTTCATTAAACACAAATGTAATGACAGTTCAGGCTAGTTGGGGCTGAGAGAAGCTAAAGCAGTTTTTAATTGATTAAGAAGGCTCTTTGAAATATGGATTTATATCCTCAGTCATTAGCAATGAACTTGGCCTCTGTGTATACTATGCTTTAAAATATCAGGTAATAATATGTAATCAGGTACAGTGGGGCCTTGACTTATGAGTGTCCCGACTAACGAGTTTTTCGAGATACGAGCTGTCTCTCGGCCGATTTTTTGCTTTGAGTTGTAGGCTAAAATTCGGGTTACGAGCCAGCTTCAGATACCCCACCGCTAGTTGGCGCGGTGAACGTCACAGTGAACGCCACAACATCAGCCCAGCATCACATGTCTCACTCGTTCACTTTAAGATTTGACATACGAGTAATTTGAGTTACAAGCTCCGTCACAGAACGAATTAAACTCGTAAGTCAAGGCCCCACTGTACATGCATATAATTTATAAATAAATAGATAGATAAATAAACATTTATTAGAGGGTTGCTTTTAAATTGTTCCCTGTGGAGATGATGAGATAAACCAAGTTTTAGGACCCTGGTACAGGCAACAAATGCCCAGACTATATTTGAGCTTCCTAGAAGCTTTAACAAATGAGGATGTGTGTGTGTGTGTGTGTGTGTGTGTGAGAGAGAGAGAGAGAGAGAGAGAGAGAGATGGACCATTAAGACATAATTTTTATCCTCAAAAACGACAAGACATAGTAGTTCCTCAAGGTAAATAAAGCTTTTCTCAGCTTAAAAAAAGTTTTTTATATGGTCTTTCCTATGGGGACTGGACCATATCCCCTCAATGTTTCCCATTGCAGATGCTGCAAGAGTTTCATTTGACTGCGTCACCAAGGATTTTTGATAAATGTTCACAGGACAGTAACTAAATGCAACTCAAGGAAATAAGTTCTGCCAGCGACCAGGACAACACCACCCAGGTACTTCCCTCTCCAGCAGGTCATCTAAATGCCAGGATTGGTCGTAGAACAAGCACGTCCTCATATCATCGTGCTTCCTCCAGAGGGGCTTGGGGTGGAGCTGCTGGCGGCCGGCCTGGTCTATGGCTCTCTGGTGAGGGCTGGAGTGCTCATCACCTGAGGTGCTAGTCAGGGCAGATCCACCTGCTGGGTAAACTAAACAGAGATGCTGTCTTGTTGAGACAACAAAGGAAATGGCCTGACCTGGGTAGAGCACCATCCCACCTGTGCCAAGAGGGTGGTACCCAGGGCAAAGCCACATCTGATACATTGGGCCCAGCTCATATGGGATCCCCAAAGCCAAGTGGAAGTTTGCTCCACTCATGGTCTTGATCGGACTTCAGGCAGCAGAATTCTCGAACGCTTTCAGATCTCAGTGACTGCCTTCCCTCAACCCTGAGGTGTGTGTTTCTTAGGCCGTCACTGGCTGGTCAGGAACATGAATCCCGGAACCAGGCTATGAGTTTTGAACTCTGGCTCCACCGAGTACTAAATGTGAGATCGTGGGAATTTACCTCTCTTCTCTTTGCCTTCATTTTCCCATTTGTCAAAACAAATAAATAAAGGATGAGAATAGTATCTCATAACGATGAGAATTAAATGAGTAAACCACCTGTAAACCACTTAGGACAGTGTCTGGAACCTAGTAAGTGAACAGTAAATGTTGGCGATTTGACATTATGAGCAAAAGGGCACATAAATGGAAGGACATGCTGGGCTCTGGAACCCGGCTGTCTGAGTCAAACCTTGACTGGCCATGTCCCACTGTGTGGTCTCCTTGGTTCCTTCTTTGTAACATGGGACTAGGGGGCGTGCAGTGGGGCCCTGGGTCAGGGTGGACGGCCGGCGGGATGGAGGCGACTTTGGAAGACAGACACAATGAAGAATCCATCCATTGTTGGAATCTGAGCAGATTCCCAAGGACTTAGCCTGGCTGCGTGGGACCCGTCAGAGGAGCATGTTGGGTGATATCTGTTCTGGCCCAGCAAGCGCCTAAGCTAACCTCAGACCCCACTGCTACTGCTGTGGTGTGTCTAGAATCAGATAATGGGAACATTATGACCCAGAAACATGACGGTATCACAGTGACAGCTCACAGAATGGACCCCTTGACGTCTCCCAGCAGTTCTCCAGCAGCCTGTCACAGGGACTCAGGCCTGTTGGTGAATTATCTCACGCACTGTTCAAGTTTCAGTGTGACGATATTCACTGGATGTGCTTTGGGCACATTTGTATTAATTTTAGGATAAGCTGCTTTTGGACACTCTATGGCCTGGCATCAAAATATTAGTAAGGATCTTGTTTTGCAGCAGCAGGTCCACGTGACTGTATATAGAATTCTATTATGTTCAATAACTCTGGTTGGAGGAAAAACAAACAAACAAACAAACAAACAAAAACACATGGTCCTAGGGTTGACACCTTGCACGTGATGGCATCCAGAATACTGTCAGGGCAGGAGCCGTGCATGGTGAGCAGTGAGTGTTGCCTGTTACTCCTGTAAATGCTGTGTCCATAACTGGGGTCTTTGCAGTGCAAACCTTCAGCTTTTAGGTGGGTTTACATCTGAAGAGCTCAGTTTTTACTGTTACCCTATAACTATTGACGGATGGGTTGATGTTTGGCTTAAATTCAAACCAGGCCCTTCACCCGTTTGCCTGATGTAGCACTGGCATTGGCCCCCTTTCCTTGTGCTGAGTCCCTTCCGTCTGTGCACAGTGATTGCCAGGGCATTGCCTAAACAAGCTATGGCAGCCCACGCTTTCCTTTGCGAATTTTTCTTCCGGAGTTTGGTTAACATCTCTGAAGCAGCAAACTCGTGATTTGTTTCACTGTATCCTCCTGAGGCACCCAGCTCTGTCGAAATCCTCTGACCTTCCTTTGGGCTTAATCCCTCCTCCTGCCTCCCTGCTCCCTGCTCCCTCCTCCCTCTCCCCCCTCTCCCTCCTTCCTCTTCTCTGTCTCTTTCCCTCTTCGCTCCCCTCCGCTCCCCTCCGTGCTCGATGACATTTTCTCAGAAGTTGCCCAAACTGTGACACTGCTTAGCAGACTGAAAACTTGCAACACAAGCAATGAGCTGCTTTCTTGGTTACACGCTGGGTGTGTTTGTCCCAGCTCCAAGGTGAAGTTTGAAATACATTTGGATGATGTTTTAGGCATCTCCTCGCCCCCTACCACTCTACTTGCCAGGTTCTTCATATGCAACAATTCTTGCCCTCAGCTTCCAAACAGAGCCCCAGGATGGCCTGGTGGTGCAGGGAGGATGCAGTCAGATGTGCTTGTGCTGGTCGCCCAGCTGAGACACCTGGGACCTCATTAAAGACGGGCTGAAGAGGATGCCAAAGGGCTTTTTAAAGATTTAAATCTCCTAAACCACAAAACCCTCATGCTCTGTATCTGCACTATAGTTTGCTGGTATACAATAATATGCATACTGGTTGCTTGAAGGTGGAAATCTGTGCCCACTGGTAGATTGCCCCTGCCCCAAGCCCTGTGCCATGCCCTCCCCCTCCCCCTGGCTGCTCTGGAACCCACAGGAACCCCCTCATCATGTTCCCATGATCCAGAATATCACACCTGGATTAGGCCAGATGTGAGGTTGAGTTTTGAAGGGCCTCACCATGCTACAGATCTGGCCCCAGCAAGCCTCTGGACTCCGCCATCTGCCCTCTCAGAGTCTCTTTCTTGCCCCCTAGCACCCTTGCCCCCTTTACATCTGGATTGGTGAGTGCTCCTGCCACTCACAGAGGCGAGCAGAGGCAAGTTCCTCACCTGCCCTGGCCTCAGACTGCCCACTGCCCACTGCCCACTGCGACATGGAGTTGCTGTGTGAGGTGAGATAAGAAAGTGACTGAGGTTAGCTCTCCTCCTTTCCCCCTGGTCTTTCCTCCCCTTCTCTTCCTCACCATCATCATCACCATTCTGCACCCAGGGACTCAGCCTGCCCAGTAGCTATTTACCAAACCCCATTAGGGAGTCAGATGGTAATTACAATGCGAATAGTGCTCCAGCGTGTTCAGAAAGGGCCTGGGGTGGGGGTGGGGGCTGGGGGTGGGGGGTGGGGAGCGACCTTCACCCTTCCTGTTTTGACCTACCCACTTCTTGCTGACTCTTGAGGATCATTGAAGGGGGTGAGTGTGTGTTTCCAATTCTCCAGTGACTTCTGGGAAGCAGCTTCTAGTCATTTCATTCCAGAAAGGATCGCTCCCCTACCCTCTTGCCTGTATTTTGTAGTTCCTATCTTTTCTGGGAAGTCTGACCTCAGGGGCATTATTGGGTGATATGGCAGTGGTTCCCAAACTTCTCTACACACTGGAATTGTGTAGATGTTGGCGGCAAAACAACACCAGTTGTTATCAGCGAGTTGGATGTCGGTGAAAGAATTCAGAGCCAAGAACTCAAATTATAAGAGAAAGTTTATTTAGAAACTTACAGAGGTAGTAAAAGAGATGAGCCGTAGAAGAAATGGGTTCAGGAAACAAGTTACAGAGACAAAAGAAGGGCGCTTGAAGCTTAAGAGAGGGAAAGGCAAAGATAATGCCTGGCAAGAAGAAGTGGGGGTGCGGGAAAGTCTCAGGGTTGCCCCAGAGAAGGAGCGATGTACTGGACCCTTCATCTCAAGGGTTTTAAAGGCTGGGAGTTTAGGGGAAGATCTCAATAGAATATTCATCAGCTTTATGCTGATGTGCCAAGATGAGATTTATTTCCCTGACTTTATCCATCCTTGGGTGTGGTTGGCACAAATGGCACTGATTGGATTTTTGTTACCTGTCTCCCTGAGCCAGGAAATTTAAGCTATTTACCCTCTGCTTGGGGAGGAGACGTGTAAATCATTTACTCTCAAGTGTCCTTGGTTCAGGGCAGATAGGATTTTGTGATTTACTAGATAGCTGTAAACTGCTTGGCCATTTAACTATCTGTCTCAGTTTCCCTGTTCCACTTGTCCTGGCTCACTAACCTGTCTCAGAATCCCTTGAGCACCTTTAATCCTGGATGTGTTGGGATGTTCCGATTTGACCCGAATAGGGTGCGACCTGAGCAGCTGGAGCTTTAGAATCTCCCCAGGTCTTGTGCTCTCCCTCTCGGGGATGCTGTACAGCAAGCATGTCAACCTCAAAGGCTAAGACGGGCCAAATAAACAAGGTTTAAGTTTATGTGGGCCACAAAAAACCACAAGTTTCAATTTTCATAGAAACGTAGATTTATTTCATTAGAGACATGCTGAATACAAAGGGCTAAAATAAATGAGTAATCGTTAACATAAAATAATAGAACATTTTAACAAAAATTAATATTTTTTCTTGAACATTAACTTACCAGACACTGAATAACTGCACATATTAATAAGCATAATGCAAATAAACCTATTTTTCTTGTTCTCCAAAAGCGAAATATTTCCTGTTGCGTACGCCAAACAAGTCAGTCCAAAACTAATGACGTGGCAATCGGCTGCTAAAGTATTCACTGCTAGTATTAGTGGAGAGAAATGGTGCGCCTGCACATAAGCCATGTAAGGGAAATGAATGTAACACGATTATAGTAATCAGTCATTAACAAACCTTGTAGTTCATTATTAATAACTAGAGGCCCGATGCACGAAATTTGTGCAAGGGGCTTGCCCCCGCCACCGCGGCAGCTGCCTCTGCCTCAGTCCCTGCAGCCGCAGCTTTGTCCAGAAGGTTGTCTGGAAGGACGTTCAGTCTAGTTAGCATATTACAATATTACACTTTTATTACTATAGATTATGTATGACAGGATATTGTAAAAATTAAGTTATGAAATTTTTATTAAAACGTTTCTTACATACTGTTATATTGGTTGGGCCACAAAAATATTTGTTGTAGGCCACATGTGGCCCTTGGGCGCCAGTTTGACATGCTTGCTGTACCAGATGCCACACACCTCAGAAAAGGAGGATTGTGACCACTGCCATGAGTAGCTCACATAGATCTAGGGAAATGGGAGCCTGGGGCCGGCGAGTTCTAGTGAGTTGTCAGACATCGTGGCCATTACCAACCAGAGGGGCAGACAATATGGGGAAAATTGAAAAAAGGAACGAGGAGCAAGGAGAGGGGTGGAGTTTGATTCCCCACTGTGAAGACATTACATTTTATATTATTTTATCAAGAACAGATGTTGGTGTGAGCCAAATTGATTCAAATACCAGAAAATGCCGAATCTTAGATGTACTGAACTCTCTAAGGTTTGGGAAAACTGGAAACTTTACGATCTCTTGATTTCAGCGCTCCATAGGCATAGCAATCTTACCTAAGAAATGTATTATATGAAGCCTATTTTTCCTCTCATAAAACTTAAGGATGAGATGTATGAGGGAAGACAACACAGGGAATATTTTAGGAGAACTAGTAGTAAATTCAAGTTATCCTTGCACAGCTGGGTATGTTCATTGGCCTGACTCCAGTAAGTTATAAAGGGAATATGAGCAAATGCAGCTTTTGCTCCTCAGAGTTCATCAAAGTCCAAATCTTTTACAATTCTTTTTATGCGGGCCCTAAAATGTTACTGGACTGAAATAATCTCCCCCTCGACAGCGAAGAATGTCTCACAAGCTGCAGATTAATTGGTCAACTTGACATCCTAGGTTCCCAATAGCTAATTCTGGCCCCCCTTTTTCTAGAATATAGATCTCCTGGGTGATTTATGAGTGGGGGTGATTTAAGGCTCAATTGCCCTCCTTTTAACAACTCCTGTAGTGCCTCTTATTCTGAATTGTATATCATTTCCCATTCAGTTCCCTGTGATCCAAATAATTTTCCTCTCTATTTGAACATGCTGACTTCTTCCTTGACTTTAAGGCTCACCTTGAAAGAAAAAAGAACACTTACTGATGTTTCATACAAATCAGACATTGCATCAGCTTTTGACATTGGCTCTTTGAAGAAGGTATTATTTTTGCTCCGTCCAACTTTTTCATTTTATGGGGCTCAGAGAAGTTAAGGAACTTTGACAATCGAGGGTCCTTATTTTCCTAGCGAGTGGGACAGGGATTCCAGAACACCCGCTTTTTCTGAGCCATATGACACACCTGAGGTTGTCTTCATCAGGCCATTCCTGGCTTCATCTCGTGGATGACCTGTACATGATTTCATCTGGTCACACCCATCCCATGGTCTTCTTCTTACATTTGGAGAAACAGGAAGAAAGGCAAGAGTTTGATAATACAAAACCAAATTCCATGGGATAGAACCCAGCCACAATGAATGTTGGATTCTATCCCATGTGAGTTACCTGAGCACAGAGAGCAGGACTTTAGAATTATTATATACTAGGGACACAGTGCATGAATTCGTGCACCTTGAAAGGAACTGTGGGCCTCGAGGTTGCGGTGGGCACAGGGGCAGGTCTCGGCCCATCCTCCGCACCTGTCTGGCCCCTTCTGCCATGGCCCCCGGTACCCTGTCTGCCGGCAGCCCTGCTCCCGCTGTTGCCGCTCCCATGCACTGACCGGCGCCGGCCCCACTTGCACCCACTGACGGTGCAGAGCAGTTGGACCTGGTGCTGTCAGCAGGTGCGGACGGTGGCTGCTGCTCTGAGGGAAGATCTAGGCCAGCAGCCACTGCTCGCACCCACTGATGGTGTCAAATAATTGGGACCAGTGCTGGGTGCTGGCAGCAGGTGTGAGCGGTGGCTCCAGTGCTGGCTGTGGGTGCGAGGAGAGCCATCACCAGCAGCAGGAGCGAGAGGTGGCTGCCGGCCCCGATCAACCCTCAGAAGCAGGGGGAGGTGGAGAAGCCCTGAGGGGCAATCGGGGCCAGCAGCTGTCGCTCACACCCACTGACGGTGTTGATCGATCAGGGCCGGCACCGGCAGCAGGTGTGAGCACTGGGTGGGACGGTGTGTGCAGGGGGGGTGGGGGGGGTTCAGTTACCACCAGAGGCTCACCCTGATGACAGCGACTGGCGCCCCACCTTGGTCTGGCGCCCCTGCTCACCTGCTCCACCATCCCACTGCGGCCGACGCCCACCATGTTCTGCGCGCACCCCCTGGTGGTCAGCGCATGTCATAGCGACCTGTTGTTCAGTTGTTCTGCCATTGGGTCTATTTGCATATTAGCCTTTTATTACATAGGATGGTAATAGAACATCTTCACTGTAAATACATTGAATACTGCAACTTCGAAGACTGAATTTAAATAAAGTAGAGGAAGTAAATCTGGAGTTAACAAACAGGGGAGCATATAACCAACCAAGCTCGTTGGATGTGCACAAGGCTAATTCTGTCCGAGAGAGAGACAATGTCACTGGAAAGGAGGTAAACTAAAACAGGAGTGTGTGGGAGACCAACTGAAAGCCCAGTGCTTCAACCAGGGATATCTTTCTGGTCTGCTAGTTCATGAGAACTTGGGGAGCAGAACATACAAGGCAGGGGCCTCACTTGCAGGAGCTCTAGGTCTAGTTTGACTGTTAGGGCAGCTCAGAAATGTGGATGCAACAGACAGGCTCAGTGATGAGAAGGTGGGAATGGAGAGACCTCAACAGGCTGGACCTTCTCTGTCACCTCCCTTGGCCTTGGGCTCCTCCCTGTAGTCACAGAACATATAGTCAAGTTTCCTTCCAGTTCTAAAGTACAGTCATTCTGTGAACAGGACTGGAGAGGGAAGAACAGCATATGCAGTCTCCCAATGGAATCCCAGTAGACATCTGCTTAGACAATGTGTATCTTCTAGGGAAGGCAGAGGAGCCTTAATTAGCATTGTTGCTTCTCTGCTCATTCGGGGCTGATGGAGGAAATACATGAATGGGAGCCAGCAAGACATAGTGACTCCTATTATTTTCCATGACTGAGTTGTCTTTGTCATCTGTTTTTAATGAAAAAGAAACAAAATTCTCCCCATCCCCACCCCTGGCCCTTTATATTCTTAAAGTGAAATCAAATCTAAAAATAACAGGAGAGGGCAGGCTCCAACTGACAAGGAAACCCTGGAAAATCAGAAGTGGAGCCTGGAAGAGGCTCAGTTGGAAGCATCTGCATGGGAATTGCCTGCACTGGAGCAGATGATACAACCTATGAGATCACCCTGGTGACCTCAGGACGGCATTTCAGATTTCAGCGTTGGCTCTCAGTGGAGGGTGGCTGATTCCTTTACAGTAGAAGAGAGAGAAATGCAGAAATACCAGTGTGTACTTATGGACAGAGGGAGAAAATAGAACCTCTATCAGGTACTGAGGTGAGTCTTAGACTGCTTTTCAGAAAACTGTCTGTGCATTGAACTCATTGAGTGGGCAGGAGAGGAGCCAGGAGGCCAGCCAAGGACGGGATCCTTTCCTAAGGGAGCTGGAGTCTGGGCACGAGCTTCCTGGGGGGAGGGTCCTGGCAGTGAGTCCTGGCTGCACCGGGATTGCCAGCAATTGTCTTCCCTGAATGCCCATGAGTGTGTTCTGGAAGAGCAGGAGAGGTGTGTGGCGGGGGCCAGAGGAAGGTGGCATTTCTTGAGGTAGGAGGCACCTCCTGGAGGAGTCCCGGGTTTGTGCAACTGGGTTTGTGTGTCCTTCCCCAGGGCTGGAACGTGCGGCTTGCTGGAAAGTGTGCAGGACATTTATAGGGGGAATACCTGGTCCACGTGGCTTCGAAACAATACCAGCTGCCGTCATTGGGCTCCTTAGAATGCTGTAGAAACAAGCAGCCCAACACTCAGTGGTTTCACACAGTAACCTTCATTTCTAGCTCCAGTTATATGTTCCAGCCAAATTGGCAGGGCGCTCTGCTCCACACAGTCACTCGAACCACGGCGCCAGAGGCTCCACCATCTCGTAGCCGTATCGTCTGCAGTTTGTGGCCTCCTCATCACCCTGGAGGATCCCGCCTGGGCTTCTCGGTGCCGGGTCCAGAAATGACACTCCCTTCTTTTAACATGGTCACGTAGCCATGTGCAACTGCAAGGGCCTGAGACTCGAGAAGTCTTCTGTGTGCTCCAATCAAGGAATGGTGAGGCGTCCCGTGGCATGCGGCACTCGTCTCTGGGCAGTACTGCAGGGTGACCTATTTAAGGACCGTTTAGCACAGTCAATAGGAAAGAAAATGGATGGATGGGTAAGCAGTACAATGTGTACTTATCAATACAGCGCAGTATCCCCAGAAGTTCACGGACAGGCAAAAAACTGCCGTGTTTGTGTGTTAAATTGGTTGTGTGTTTGTGTGTTAAAGGAACAGGAATCCAGGCTAGAGTGATTCCCATGGTATTGTTTCGGTGACTATTCCTGGAAACTCACATAGTTAACTTGTAGGGGATTAGAGTGTTTGTGTGTGTGTGTTTGTGAATGAAGAGTAACAAAGGCTTGATTTTATGAAAACCATATTGTGTAAGTTATTTGGGGTTGCCTAAGTAATATTGATTGCCTATCCATATGATATGACACTCTATAGACCTTTCATTCTTCCTTACCCCAAAAGAAAGAAGTAGAAGAGCTTAAATATAAGAGCAGAGATGAAACTTTTAACCAAATAACTTTTTAAAGAAATCAAGTATGCTGTGTACAATGGAAATCCCATGAGAGTGCATAGAGGGTCAAAGTGTGTAAGCTTATCTAATTGGCAGTTGCATATGTCTAGCTAGAAGGCTTTGCCAGTGTTTCAAATGCCACAGTAATTTCAACAGTTTAAGAAATAGGGTCAAAACAGCAAGAGAAAGAAACTCAGTTACCTACAAGGGAATACCCATACGACTGTCAGCTGATTTCTCAACAGAAACTTTGCAGGCCAGAAGGGAGTGGCAAGAAATATTCAAAGTGATGAATACCAAGAACCTACAACCAAGATGACTTTATCCAGCAAAGCTATCATTCAGAATTGAAGGTCAGATAAAGAGCTTCACAGATAAGGAAAAGCTAAAGGAGTTCATCACCACCAAACCAGGATTATATGAAATGCTGAAAGGTATCCTTTAAGAAGAGGAACAGGAAGAAAAAGGTAAAGATACAAATTATGAACAACAAATATGCATCTATCAACAAGTGAATCTAAGAATCAAGTGAATAAATAATCTGATGAACAGAATGAACTGGTGATTATAATAGAATCAGGGACATAGAAAGGGAATGGACTGACTATTCTTGGGGGGGAAAGGGGTGTGGGAGATGCGGGAAGAGACTGGACAAAAATCGTGCACCTATGGATGAGGACAGTGGGTGGGGAGTGAGGGCGGAGGGTGGGGCGGGAACTGGGAGGAGGGGAGTTATGGGGGGGGGAAAAGGAACAAATGTAATAATCTGAACAATAAAGATTTAATTTAAAAAAAAATAAAAATAAAAATAAAAAAATATTCCTGATTGCTAAAAAAAAAAAAAAAAAAAAAAAAGAAATAGGGTCAAAGTTTTCTCTCTGCAAGAATTGGTGGGCACTGCCATTTATTGGCCTACCTGCAGCACACCTGTAGCTCGCAGTGAGCTGCAGGGTGGGGCCCCGAAGATCACTGTGACAGGGTCAGCAGGGTGGGGACTTTGTTTCAGCTCTGCCCCTAACCAACTGTGCAACTCTGGCTAATCTATATACTCTTTTTTCACCATCTGTAAACTCATAAAATTGACGATCTTTAAAAAGGATTCCAGTGCTGAAATTGTGTTCTTCAGAGGGTGGTGTATAAAATTAAGTGATTTTTTTTTTTTAAAAGAGGACAACCAGATTTGAATGTCAGGGGCTCTTGGCATATTTCTTGTTGATTTTCAAAAAGGTTCAATAAAGAGGTCTCTAGCTGCCAAGAATACTCAGTGGGGAAGGGACAGTCTCTTCAATTTCCCCACTGGTGCTGGGAAAACTGGATATCCACATGCACAAGAATGAAAGTGGACCCCTATATTATGCCACTCACAAAAATTTACTCAAAATGGACAAAGGACTTAACATAAATACTAAAACAGAAAAATTAGGAGAAAACATAGGAAAAAAGCTTGACATCAGTCTTAGAGATCATTTTTTCTTTTTTGGATCTGACACCAAAAGCATAAGCAACAAAAGCAAAAATCAGTGTGACTACATCAAGTCAAAAGCCCAGCAAAAGAAACAATAAAAAAGATGAAAAAGCAACCTATGGAATGGGAGGAAATATTTGCAAACCATCTATTGATAAGTTTAATATCCAAAATATATAAGGCACTCATACAACTCAATAGCAAAAACAACAAAAAAACCCCACCCCAACAACAAATAATCCAATTAAAAATGGGCAGAGTACTTGACATTTTTCCAAAGAAGACATACAAATGGCTAACATACATGAAAAGGTACTCAACATCACTAGTCATTAGGGAAAAACACAACAAAGCCACAGTAAGATTTCATGTCATACCTGTTAGGATGGCTATTACCAAAAAGACAAGAAATTACAAATGAGAATGTGGAGAAAAGGGAACCCTTGTGCACTGTTGGTGGATGTAAATTGGTGCAGCCACTATGGAAAACAGTGTGGAGGTTCCTCAAAAAATTATAAATAGAGCCTGGCCGGTATGTGTCAGTGGTTGAGCATTGACCTCTGAACCAGGAGATCACAGTTCTATTCCCGTTCAGGGCACATGCCCAGATTGCAGGTTCCATCCCCAATAGGGGGCGTGCATGAGGCAGCCAATCAATGATGTTCCTCTCTCTCATCATTGATGTTTCTCTCTCCCTCTCCCTCTCTGAAATCAATATAAATATATATTTTTAAAAATTAAAAATTGAACTATCACATGATCCAGTAACTCCACTTCTGAGTACATATCCAAAGGAGAGAAAATCACTCTCTTGAAGAGGTATCTGCTCTCCCTTATTCATTGCAGCATTATTCACAATAGCCAGGACATGGAAACAACCGAAGTGCCCACTGAGAGATGAATGGATAAAGAAAGTGTGGCATACACATACAATGGGCTATTACTCAGCCATAGAAAAGAAGGAAACCCTGCCATTTGCAACAGTATGGTTGGACCTTGAGGGCATTATATTATGTGTAATAAGTCAGACAGAGAAAGACAAATATCCCATGATCTCACTTATCTGTTGAATCTAAAAACATTGAGCTCATACAAACAGGGTAGAATGGTGGTTGCCAGGGGCCAAGGGATGGGGAGATGTTAATGGGAGGGTGCAATCTTCCAGTTATCAGGTGAGTTAGTTTCAGGAATGTACTGTGCTGCACGGTGACTGTAGGAACAATACTGTGCTGTGTACTTGAAAGTTGCTGTGAGAGCAGCGCTTTACTGTCCTCACCATAGCAACAACGACAACAAAATGGAAATTGTGTGAGGTGTTAACTAACCTTACTGCGGGAAACATTTCACAATGCACACAGTTTTCAAATCATCACACTGTACACCTTAAACTTACACAATGTTATATGTCAATTATATCCCAGTAAAGCTGGGGGTCAGGGGCGGGGGCAGGGAGAGAAGAGTTCTCCAACTGCCAATCAGCCTGGCCGCGTTGTCCCCTGGACAGGTCTTCTCCTGGCCCCGCTGGGGGCCCTGTAGGCAGAGAAAGGCTTTTCTCAGTTGTGACTGAAGATGCCAGGCACCAAGTGGCATTAACTAAAGGTTTGTTCTGAGAGAATGGCGATGTTGCAGGAGTGCAGGGAGCGTGACTGATGGTGTTCATCCGGGTTCCGGTTAGATCCAGCCTACGGTTTCCCTCAAGGGAGCTGGTCTTCACTGTTTGTGCCCAGGGCGCTGTGCTAGCTCAGAAGCTTTTGGTGCCAGCTCACAATTGACATTTGGCAAGGACTTGGTAATCCGAAACTCTCGTCCATCCTTTTAAGGAGGGGAGAGGAAACACCTAACTTACCTTTCCCAACTAAAGCGAAAAACGACTTGCTCCCGGAACAGGTGAAATAAAAACATGACATGTTTTTTCTAAGTGCTTTGCACCATGTTCTGTTGTTGCAGATTCTTTTGTTTGGCTTGATCCGCCTGAGGTCTTCCCAGTTTCAGATGATGGCAACTCCAACTTTCCAGTGACTCAGGCAAAACACCCTGGAGTCATTCCACATTCAACCGGCCAGGAAGTACTCTTGGCTCTACCTTCCCTCCATATCCAGCAGCCAGCCTCTCCTCCCCACAGCCCATCTCCAGGTCCCTGGGCTGGACTCTCTCAGCAGCTCCGAGGGGCTCTCCCTGCTTCTGCCTCTCCTTGACCCAGCAGCCAGAGTGACCCTGTTACAACATAAGTCAGACCACATCACGCCTCTGCTGTAAACCCTCTTTGCTTTGCCAACTCGCTCATGGTAAAAGCAGAAATTCTAACTGTGTCCTGTAAGGCCCACTAGCATCTGGCCTTGTGTGACTCTGACCAACTCTCCTACTCCTCTTGTTCGTTCCTCTCGGGCCGTACAGGAATCCTTGTTCTTTAAGCAAGCCGGCCTCACTCCTGACCCAGGGCCCGGCCCTGGCTGTTATTCTGTCTGCAACGCTCTTCCGTGCAGAGACCTGTCTAGCTTGCTCTGTCACCTCCTTTGGGTCTTGACTTAATGTCACCTTCTCAGAGGGGCCTACAGGGCTCCACTATCTAAAAGTGCAAACTACCGCCCCAGCTGCAAGGAGCATTCGCCACGGCCTGCAGGCTGGGCACAGCCTTGGTGCCAGCCACGCCCTGCCCACTCTTGGCCCCCAGGGCTGGAGGGTAGGAGCTGTTCAGAAGCTGTGCACCTGCCCCAATCTGTTCTTGGTGCATAAATTCATAGAGAAACATGGATAACAACAGAAAGTGGTATTGAGCAGTGGGAGTCAGCAATTTGCACAGGAAGCTTTGGGAGACGTTGCTTTTGTAGGCTGCCTGAAATTGAGGCAAAATTCAATAAGTGCCTTTGGTGCTTTGGAAAGTATGAAAGCTGCTAGTGAGCTCCATTCTCCTGGATCAGAAGAAGTGTCTGGAATTAGTGAAGCTCTTGCAGAAAATCCAGGACTTGTCAACAAATCTTGTTATGAAGATGGTTGGCTGATCAAGATGACACTGAGTAACCTTTCAGAACTAGATGAATCAATGAGTGAAGAAGCATAAGAAATACATAAAACCTATTGAGAAGTGAAAATGGAACCCTCTAAATAAAGTAGCATGAAACAACTGGACCTAGCATGGTTGTCTTAAATATTAGTGGTGAATAGAAGATTAAAAATAGCAACTTTTAGTGATATCAATTGAAAAAGATACAAGAATGCTATTGGAAGAAAATACCCCTTAACTTTCTAAAAATTGCAGATAAACACAATATGCTTTCTTTCACAACACCTGATGGTTTTTAGGCAAGGCTACAGTTATAATAATATCAGAATTCCTGAAATTATCTGTGGTAAAATATAGTTATAAAAGTAATATAATTCAAGGATAACATTGTTATCTTAAGCCTTATATAATGTCGTAACTTACTTATATCCATATCTGATTTGGGTCAAAATAATGATCTTTCCACTGGAAATAACTGGCAGTGGAGAAGTTTTTGTTAGTTGTACAGTGTCAGATGCCGAACAATACTATCTTGATTTTGCCATAGACTGAGTTTGCTGATGCTGTTTTTATACAGCGACATAGTAGTCTCATGGGAAAACAAGAAAGTTTAACAATAAACATTCAACTTCTTCATTAAGTACATAAATAAAAGTAAAAGTGCAAACTACCACTGTCATTGTCTATACCCCTTCCTGCTCTATATTCCTCCATAGTACTACACCATCTAGCAAACTGCCTATTTTGACTGATTTGCTTGATTTTCTTTCTTCTTTTGAACGTAAGCATCACGGAGGCAAGAATTTTTGCATGTTTCTTTTGCTGTGGTTTCCCCAGCAGCTAGGAGAGAGCCTGACACATAGTAGGTGTTCAGCAATGACTGGATGACGGGAGAGACACTGCTCCGAGGCTACAGAATACCCGGTGGGAATGTTCTGCACGAGGCTACACACCTGCTGCTCCTTTCAGAGAACATTAGGGAGTCATCCCTTCCATCTTCCATCTGCACTTGGCTATCCAGGTTGTGTTAGAATTGCTCACTCAGGCACTTCTTCTCCAGAGGTTTATGTCTTGAGAATCAGGGCAATGAAATCGTAGACCCTGAGCGACTTTGAGGCCTGAACAGCCGCTTCGGGGTTGGCAGCTCTGCCTTCTGGAACAGGCCTTCTCGCCCGATGCACACAGCAGTCGCCTGAGCCTAGTTAAAGTGCAGACTCGGACTCAGTGGATCCAGTGGGGGCCAGAGTCCGCCTTTCTCACAAGCTTCCAAGCGATGCTGCTGCTGAATTGGGGTCGCACCGTAAATACCGAAAGGTTCAGCGCAAACCTCTCTCCAGGCGAACATTAGAACGCTCCCTCCCCTCCCCAGTATTGTATTGGTTCCCAAACTCATTTCAAAAGACCAGAGCTCTCGGCTGGGTCTCCTTAAAGGCCCCAGGGCTTCCTGACTCTATAAGCAGCATCTGCCCCAGGAAGGCCCAGTCTTCATTAGGGCTGCACCCCTCATGAGCCCTTCTCTCAGCCTTTCAGGGTCCCGGGCCCCTTCCAGGAAATCTCTGGCCTCATGCTTTCCCACCACTACCCACTTCCAGCTCTTTCACGTAAACCAAGCTTGGCTTTTCAGAGAATACAGAGGCCGTCTAGTCTCAACAACCTCAACTTCCTTCTTCCCCCAGCAACTCCAAATTACTTAACCTTCTCCACGTCTGCTCCAGCCTCCCCGGCGTCCTGCCCCAGCACTGGGTGGCTCTGACATCTGACATCGGGATCTGACTGGCTGGATGACCTCACCCAAGTTCCTCACCAGCACTAAGCCTCACCTTACTCATCTCTAAAATGGGGGTGATGACAGTGTCTACGTCGAGGGTTGTGAGGATGAAAGGATGAATAGGCGGGAACCGTTCAGACAAGGCGTGGTAAGTCAGCTAAAAGTTCCTTTAACTTACAATGATCTCTTCCGTCATATTTTCAGTCTTGGGTGGGAAGGACAGTGAGAATGAATGAATGCTGTCCCTACCACCGTGAGGGTTCGGGGAAGGCTTCATGTCCCTGAAAGCGGAGAGATTCTTCACCACAGGTTTCTCCAGTCTTTTGTTGGGAAGTGTTTTCAAGGTCAATAGAGGGTGATAGTCAACAGCGTCTGCTCTGGTCCATCCTGATTTTTAAACTAAGTTGACCAACGGGGCCACCTACACCCTTGCTCTTCAGCAGCAATTGCTCTGAGACCTTCTTTCCTCTCTTAAACCCTTGTTCTTGGTTCCCACTTCGTCCCTGATTCTTCATGACCTTCTTGTCTTCATTTTTTATTTCAGCCCTCATACTAGTTCCTTAACCTTGATGACAGATTCTGGCTTTATAGCTTTTACCCTGGACATCCAAAGGACATTTATAGCCTCATTGTCCGGCTCTTTCTACTCCTGGTCACTCTGGGTTCACTTGCCCGCTGAGCCCCCATCTGCACTGGCCTCATGCTAATGTCACGCTGCTGGTCAGCTCCATTTGGCCCTGTTCCCTCGGGGAGGACTGGAGGTGGTGCATGATAACAAAATTGATGATGAATTATATTTGTTGAACACTTACTATTGTTTTGAGTAGTTTAAATGGATTGTGTGATTATAATTTAATGGCAAATCTCCCAAGTTTAATCTCATTTTGGAGATAAGAAAAGTGAGGCTTGGTGAGGTTAAACTCAAAACCACACATGTGGTTGAAGGGGATCAGAATATGCCACCCACAACATGCCAGTTTAGCACAAGGATTATTTTATCTGAAGGCAATTAAGAATCAACAGATGTAGGAAGAGTTCTCTGTCCTCCCTTTATCTGCTTAAAGGAGGACGTAAGTTTCCCTTTGGGAAGGTACCAGGAAGGGAGGAGCAAGACAGAGTGGACACTGAGGTCAGCTTGCATAACAGAATTTACTAAACCAACTTATCTTCCATTAGTTCCCCTTTCTATTTCCTGGCCACTTCCCATGATTTATCCTCCCTTGAAGCCCAACCCTCCTTTCCTTTGTTAAAATGGTATGTAAATCTCTGAGTCTGACTTCTTTTCTGAGTTTCACTTTTTTCTGTGAATGCCAGTGCATATTAATATTAATAAAAGTTGTGTGCCTTTTTCTCTTGTTAATCTGTCTTTTGTTAGTTTAATTAACACACCCCCTAGGAACTGAACCTAAGAGGGCACAAGAAAAGTTTTTCCTTCCCAACATGGTAAATGTAATCAGTTCATGGGTCCTGGGAACACCCTCTCCTCCTTCAGTAGCACCTGTCTTTTCTCTCCCTTGCCCCTTCCCCTGCCTCAATCCAGACTCCCATCAGCTCATTCAACCATGATTGTAAGAGCCTCCCAATGGCTCAGTGGCCCTGTCCTCAGGCCCCTTTCCCTTGATCCACCCTCTGCACTGCCACCAGGGAGCTTCTAGAAGGCAGGCCTGTGCCTGCTAACTCCTGTGTGAAGCCCTTCGGTGGCTCCTCCTGCCAAAAGGAGAACGTCCCCATACCTGTCCCATCCCCACCAGACTCCTTTCTCAGAGTGCCAGGGGCTCCTTTGTCACGTGCTTCTCCCCTGCCCAGATTTTCTTTTCTCAGGCTTGGCCATCTGCACAGATGATCTACTGACCTCACCTTTCCAGGCTCGTCTTGAATACACCTCCTCTGTCAGGCACCCCCCAGGGGAGTTAGTCACTTCCTCCCTGTGCTCCTTGTCTGCTAATCTCCCTTGTGACAGAGCCCTTGCGACATTGCGTTTCAATGATCTTTCCCCACACCCGCTCCCCTCTGCACACCCAGTCTGCATGCTCCTTGAGGATAAGGACTGCCATGTACTCATCCCATGCCCCTGCCGCCTGGCCCAGAGGGCGGGAAGGGGCTGTGTAAAGGTTTAATAAATGAGAGGCTGACAACTGGCTTTACTCTAAGTGATAAAAACAAATGGCACTTTTATGTCCCAATTATGCCAATGAAATTTTTGTTAGAATTATATCATTTTGGAACTGGAAAACACCTGTAAGTTTCCCTACCCAATCCTATGATTTTTATAGCCAAGGAAAGGATGGCCCAGAGTGGAAGTCACCTGCACGTGGGCTGGTCAGCCTCCAGCTCCAGGTCAGAGTCCTGTGTGTCACTGGCTGTGGTGCCCAACACTGCGTGGAAAAGACACATTCCTATTGGCTCCTAGAATTGCCCAGACATGTCTGTGTGATGAAGGAAATAGCCATTTATTTCCACTAATAACACATGTTTATGGTACTTTCATTCAATGACGTGGGCACTGCTGACTTTGCTGAATTAGAATAATTCTAGAGCATTTATTTTTATGTGGAAAGATCATTAATGGTACTCTAAAATTATTAATATAGCCGATTATAAGTGATGAGAAAAAGAATCTTCAATGTTTTGTTTTACTTCTAGGAACACCTACTTGAATATCAGAGAATGTTTGAAGAGGGGGGGGGAAGTTCACCTAATGCATAACTGGCAAATAAAAGCTGAATATATTTAAGGTGTATATCATGATGTTTTGATACATGTGTACATTGTGAAATGATTACCACAATCAAGCTAGTGGAAGGGAAAAAGAGGTTCTTTACTTTCTTGCTTTGACATTGAGAAGGTACCAATATCTGAACTGCAAGTGGCTCTGGTTCTAGCAGGGTAGTAAAGGATACCTGTGAGAATGAAGCGGGCCAGCGGAGAGAGGGGGAGGAGGAGATCTCTGACAGCGTTAGAGACCCCGGCTCAGCTGCTCCTGAGGCTCCTCCCTTCCTGTGGTCTGGGATCAGACATTGATGCCTATTTTTTCTTTTTTTGCTGCTTTGTGTTTTGAAGCTTTGCAAATGACTGTTCAAAATAACCCAACACATGCAAGTTATGTTTTGCTTTGTTAGGTAAACAAGTTGAACAAATGTGCCCTCTCTACCCTAGAATGGAGATCACGTTGTGTGAGGCAGGTATTTGCAAGCACACTATATTATTTCTAAGTTTTCTCTTACTTCAACATGGACTCTATATCTTTTATGTAATAGGTAATCTGAAAAATAGAGTGTGAGAAATGTGTCTAGCCACCTGGGCAAGCTCGTCCAATTGCCAGGTAGTTTGGTCAGCCAGACAGATTTTAACATGAAAAAATTAAGAAGAAAAAAAACCTGACTAGTTTGATGCAAAAAGTTTTTGTTGAAGTGCTTTATAATATGAAGAACTGCCTATTTATAGCAGAACCTGCCTATTTTTGCCTTTGAAAAAAATTTTTTGTCTTGTGCACATGATCAAAAGTAATAATAGGTACATTAATCAAATGAAATATATACATTTTGTGTTAAACTCTGGAAACTAGAAGCAGGACAACTGAAATGGATTTCACTGAGCATAGTGTACATTATAGAGTTCTTGATGCGGGGAAACAAAACAAAATTTCCATGGCTTTGATTTCCTTACGATTTTTCTCCAAGAGGAGTTGAAGCCTGGTGAGTAGATGAAAGAAAATGAAAAGAAGAAAGTCATTGCAATGGTCTTAATGCGGGCACAATGTTCATGGACACCTGGGAAAGGCAGGGACAGAGAAAACTACTTCTCAAGCACTGCCTACCAGCTTTTGAATTTATTCTTGCCCGAAGTGTGCTTTCTACAGGCAAAAGGAAAAACAGCAGAAAATGAGAACATTTCTATCAAGTTCTGCAGAGCCAAGGACAAACCAGTACTTACATACCCTGACACTCTTATTGATTTATTTACTTATTTAAAAATTTGTATTCCCATACTCTCACTCCCCTCCCCTTTGGCAACCTTCAGCTTGTTCTGCATATCTATGAGTCTGTTTCTGTTTTGTTTTGTTCTTCATTTGCTTTGTTTTTTTTAGATTCCACATTTAAGTGAAATCATACGGTTTTTGTCTCTTTCTATCTGACTTATTTCACTTAGCATAATACTCTCATATTGAAAACTTTATTTGGAATGCATTATTGTTAAGAAGGTTGATCAATTTTGAAAGTAAACAGAAATGGGCTAGGGGACTGTCTAGGGCGGGGGGATAAAATGGATACATATGTAATACCCTTTGTAATACTTTAAGCAATAAAAAAAAAAGAAAAAAGAAAAAAATAAAATAAAATAATAAAAAAAAAAAGAAAAAAAGAAAGTAAACAGAAATGGAAATATTCACTGGATTTAAACCCATGTTTGCAGCCCTACCCTGGCCAAATGCCAGATGGGAGAGCTGGCAGGAGGCTTGGATGAAGTCACTAAAGGAACTCTGGGTAGTGACTCATGCTTCAAGTTTGTGTAATTATTTTGGCAAAGTCAATATGTTGCTCATGTGTAGCAATATAAATAATGAGGATATTTGGGTTAATGTAATCCTGATTTTTTGAGGAGATGCAGTAGAATTTTTTGGTCTTAAATGAATAGAAAAAAAAAAAAGAGTAGGATAGAACTGGGACCCAGAGAAGATATTGAGTGATGACATCCATCGCTTAACTAAAGGTTTAAATGAAAACTAGAATCTTTCAGGAATAGAAGTTCAATCCTGTGGAAAATAATCATATAATATAGAGGAAATGGCAGGCTTGTTGATAACTGTTTCATTTGTGAATTTTAAAAATATTTTGTAACGGGGAATTTTTGTGTGAATAGAAGCTTGTAATTGTCATGATAACAATCCCTATCCTATATAATAAAAGACTGGTGACTGAACGGCGGAGCAACCAGAATGACCAACCAGTCACTATGACACACACTGACCACCAGGTGGGCAAACGCTCAATGCAGGAGCTGCCCCCTGGTGGTCAGTGTGCTGCCACAGTGAGAGTGCTGCTCGGCTGACCGGGATGAGTGGCTGCTCCTGCTGCGAACTCTGGGCCGAAGGGCAGGAACCTAGGCAGTGATTGTCGCCTCCTCACCCCAGGCTCCTCCTCCTCACTCCCTGCCTCCTCCTCTGGATGCCTGCAGGCTGTGCAGCCCTGCTGGCCCTGGGCTCACAGAGCTGACCCCGGAGGCTGGGAGGCAGGTTCGTGGCCTCAGTGGGACTGAGGCCTACTCTGCTGCCTCCCAGTGCTATTGTCCCTGGGCCTGGCCCCGACCGGGTGCCCTAGAGATGCGAGTGCTCTGGCTCCACAGAAGATACTGGGCCAGGAAGCAGCTGCTCAGATGGCAGGTCCACAGCTGCTCGGCAGACTGGGATGAGCAGCGCTCCCACAGTGGGTGATCCCCACAGGCCACGCACCCCCCCCCCCCAGCAGTGCATGAATTCCGTGCACCGGGCCTCTAGTTTATATATATATATATATATATATATATATATATATATATATATATATATATATATGTGTGTGTGTGTGTGTGTGTGTGTGTGTGTGTGTGTGTGTGTGTGTCTGTTTATGGTGACACTGAGCTTACTAATATTTCTCAATTATCTGCAACTTAGCCGAGACCCAAAAATGGAGAAAAAATGGCTGAACTGAATGGCCCCAAGTCTGTTAACTAAAGCTCTTGCACTTTATCCATGAATGTTCTTGTGATCTTCTTCTAGTGTTTTCTGTCTTGAGTAAAACACCAGAGCTCCACAGTCCATCCATTTGCATAAACCATGCCCCCAGGAATTATCACAGACACCTGCCTCCCCAACCTAGCACACCACCCAGGTCATGCCACACTGACCTTCTAAATAGCTCTCCAACTTCCCACTCCCCTTGACCCACAGGGGTTCTTTACTTGTGAAACGTATGGGCCCCTTTTCAGAATAAGACTTAACTCATTAAGTAAAATACATAGGGTTACAAAGGAAACCAATTACATTAAAATGCAGATATCAAAATATTTTAAAAATTAAGTTATAATAATATGTGCTTCTTTATGAATGCATTGTGCAACGTTATGTGGTAACAAGCCTAACACCTACAGTAATTTTCCAGTAGTGATGAGCGTAAATGACATCTTCACATATGCACAGCAATGCTAATGTGATCTGAAAACACCTGCCATTTCTCTTGGTTGCAAAGGCACAGGTGCTGCTGATACTCCAGGAATTTGGTGTTACATTCTTCATGGAAGGAAATACCGAATTTCAACCAGAAGTTGGTGAGAGTAAAGATGGGCTTTTTTTCCTACCCGGGTTCACAGGTTTTCTGTGAAGTCTAGACAGAGAGCTCCTGCCTTCATCCAAGCCACCATCATGTCTCACTAGATTCACTGCCACACTCTTTTATTGGATGGACACACTTGCCCATGTCCAAAATGTCCTCTACTCTGCAGCCAAGGTGATATTTTCAAAATGCAAAATGTGTTGTCACCTGTCCTCTCACGCTTATACCTCATCCACATTCCATTGCCCTTAGAATAGAGACCAAAAGATCTGGGTCCCAGCCCCAAGAACCCCTTGTTGTGGATTCTTTTCGTCTCTTTCACTACAATGCATTTGCACATGTGTTTTCCTCTGCTAGGAATGCTCTCATGTCCTTGTGCACCAAGCTTACTCTTCAGGAAATCAGCTCAACCATCACTTGCTCACGGAGGCCTTCTCTGGCTCTCTGACAAATCCTGGGTTCTCTTATGGGGCCATTGCCCTCTCATACCTTGGAGGTGATGCTGTATTTATTCATGCGATTCTTTGCCTCGTCTGTCTGCACCACCAGCTGTGTGTTCCATGAGAATGGGTTTATGCTATCCCCAGGACAGTGTCTGGCACATAGTACAGGCTCGTTAAATACTTGTAGAATGAAGAGCTGAGTGACTGAACAGTTCCAACAAGCATTTTAGAAGTGGAAAATCCAGTGATGTGGTGGGGTTGGGGTGAGGAGGAAAGAAGAGTGTTAGAGGCAGACACATGGCCGGCAGAGAGAGGTGATAATCTCTTGTTCGTTTGTTATTTATTTTCTCAAAGAAATTTTTTTCCCTTGTTCTCTTGTTTGAGGAGACAAATCCTCAAAAAGCAAAGAAGTAACTCAAAACAGATACTCCCTCCCCCCAAATTGAAACCTTTCAGTATAACTAAAAAGGGAGTTCTATGTACTAGTACATTAATAGGCTCTGAGAGCACCCCTGTGTTGAGAACAGTAACTTGTGTTTCTAAGGTTAGCCCTAAATATTAAGCAAAGATTAAATTACATCATTGTATTCATATATTAAAAATATGTCATAAAAATAATGAAAATCCAGATTTGCTCTTGGAAAAAAAGTCATTTGGAAAATAAACTAATATATGAGGTCAGACGATTATCAATGTGTGTGTGTCTCTTGTATAGGGGGTGTGTGTGTGTATGTGTGTGTGTGTGTGTATTCTGGAAATATATTCTTTGGTGCTGACATTTATATATTTAATTTCCTTATGGATTAAAACATATTCTTTTAGCAATATAACCAAGAAGTAGCATATTTAATGGGTTGATGACACAAGTAGAGATGATAGTAATAATGTCAAATTATGGATAATTTTCTCATAAACTGAGTGATGATATTGTGTTCTGTGACACAGATTTCATTCCCATCTCCATCTGGACATGGTGCAGCTGCAGGCCTAGGGATTGGATACAAGTGGATGGATGGATAGTATAAATCCATCCTCAATAATTAATAAGTAACTCAAGGTTGTCTTGTATAACACAATTTTGAGGAGCTACCTACCATGTTCAAGGCTTGTTAGTAGATTCTGGGATGTGTGGGGATCCCATAATAGCCTTGGACCTAGTTTCCTATATTGATGGATGTGTTATTACTGAAGTTGGACTACTGTATGGGGACCCCTTTTATGGAGAAAGATGTGCAAATGTTAATCCTTGGTTGGCAAAAGGCAGAACATTTTTATTCTAAACCCCCATAGAGAAGATGGTCATTAGACATTCACTCTGTACACCTTTAGCATGTGAGGCACAGCTAGGCTCTGCAACCCAGTGCTGTTTCAGGGAGCACTTGGAATCGTTTTGGGGAGCATCTCCAGAACATTGTCCAGGATTTGGATTCAAACAGAAAGCCAACCTATTGGCTTATTTCCATATCTGTGCTCATTATTTACTTAAAGGGAAACCACATACAATCCTCCCTCCTGTGGACCGAGTTGGTGAGCCCAATCTGGAAAAGTGATCAACTGTGACTTCTAGGGCGAGGGTCCCAGGCTACAGCCCTCAGTGACCCTTGTCTTATTTTCTTTCCTTCTTTCCCACTGAGTTTGGACTCAGCTGCCCGAAACGATGCCTATGAAGCTGTCACACTCTGTTGTGTCAAAGCGACTCAAGCACCTTTGGGCTGGGACCATTGAAATGATGGACTGTTATGGTCTTCCCTCTTAATGCTCATTTAATGCCTGTTCTGGGAGCACTTCATTTACACCTCATTTACATGCTAGATAATTTTGGGTGAAAATTCAGTATTACTCTTGCATGTGAGCCATGTTTTATTTAAATAAGATGAGCCCCTTTTGCCCTAAGTACAAGCCTGTACATGTATTTCTAAACTATTTGCAGGAAGACTTATCATGGAACTATATTACAATTTTTACCAAAATAATGCTCAGGTTTCAAAGGAGGAAAATAGGTTAAAACAAGAAAAAATTCAAGTTTTGTTTATGGTAATTCTTAAAAAGAATGCACAAGAATTACAGTCTTATGTAATAAAATTTAGCCTCGAGGTTTATTACCTTACCCATGTCTTAAATTTATAGACAGTAAGAATACAAATGCTAATATAACACAAACCTTGGAGCAGTCAAATCATTATGTATTATATTAACTGGGCAGTTTCAGAGATTGTTTATAAATATTGTTTCGGGTTTCTGTGTTACAGAATTAAAAAGTATAGAAAGTAGCTTTATGTATTTATAGAAATAAATTAAAATTTAAGATTAAAAGACAGAAAAGACTATAGTTGTCCATAGAAGTTTCATCATACCTAGATATTGAAAGAGAAGAAAAAATTTTTTCAAGTCAGAGTTTTATTATGTTGAAGAAATTTCTGGGGAGCAAATGAGATCTCCTTCCTTAGTAGCTAAATAAATAGAGACATGTATTTCACTTATTTATGGTGATAATAAATGACCAGGGTGAGAATTTTAATGGCATTACCACAAAGATAATGTCAATCACTTTTAGTCCATTTTGTTTTTTAATGGGTGTGGGAAGCAACAGAACATACAATTCTTAGAGAGTTCTTTTAATTAAAATTAGAACTAAAAGAGTTATTTGGGGGATGTTTCTCTAAATGGAGAATATTGATAATTTTAGTTGAATTCTGATTTGAGTATGTAGTAAATTGAAATGCAGGGATTTCTCTCCAACTACATGGACTATCTTAGCGGATTAATGACTGATCATTTCAAGGGTCAAAAGGACTGGAACCGGCTTTGGATGTGAGAAAATGAGCCCCTGCATTTCCATTTTAAGAGTTTACTCAGCTGTGGTTAGAGATACATTAACAACAAGTTGATTTCAAAGTTAGAGTGTTAATATTGCTAATTTATAATGACTGATGCAGTTGGCAATTATTTAACCTGTGTAATCACGCCTCTGTCCTCTGCCAACCTCAGTTCCACACCGATGGCTTTGAAATGCCATTTCCCATCCATAATTATGAAGCTGGAAATGACTCTTTGCACTTGGTTCACAGTTCTTTGCACCCTTCACAGTCTCGCACGGATAGAAAACCCCGGGGTTTGGGTGACTTGGTGAGTGTTTCATTTCTGGTCTACACATCTTGAGATGGCCCTGGTAAATGGGCCTTCATTCTAGGAAGATGACACAAGACCGCGAGGGGATTCGCACTCCCTATAGTCAAGGAATGATAAAGCAGCAGAAGAAAAGTGGGAAATACAAAACCAAAAGAAAATTCCCAAAACAACACAACAGAAAGATTTCCAGTAGCCACGGAGAACCCTCCAGCGCCCAGATCCCGCAGCAACGGTGGTGTTCACAGCCTCATGGTAGAGCGTGCAGGGCTGGCTCTGGGTAGGTAAGGAGGCAGGTCCCTCGTTGTCCTTTGCTTGTTTAGCCTCCCAGGTCGGCACTGGTTTTTCTTCCAGGCGCTTCACTAGCACTCCTTCCACTTCAGGTGCTCGGCATCCCTGTGCTCTTCTAGACAGGGAAGCCTGTTCTCCCAGCACCCTGGGGCCCTCACGCACCCAGGAGCACAGAGCCCAGAGGTTGTTGCTTAGCCAGGACATGCAGCCGAGTCTGTAGAATTTCCTCAGACTCTATGAGGCCACCTAATCAGTTGGGTACTTTGCTCATTTAGGATGAAATTTCCAACACACCCTTTCAGCTCTCCTAGAGCAAAAGAACTGACAGCTGGAGATTGATGATGTGGGGTCTGAGGCCATGAAGAAAGGAGCAGATATGAAACATGTATTTGTGTATTCGTGCTTGCTCATCTTTTAAAAGAATTGATTTGATAAAAGTCCATTTTAATCTCATCACAGAACCAGCCCTTGGCTTTGTTGGTTGTCTCTATTTTATTTTTGTTTTCTATTTCATTCATTTCTGCATTTACATTTTTATCATCCTTTCTGTTTTTACCTAATGTCCTAAATTTGATGCTTAGCTCTTTAATTTTTAGTTTTTGTATTATCTACCAGAGGTTTTTAAGGATATACATTTCATCCCAGGTTCTGTTTTTGCTACATCCACAAGGTTTAATATGTAGTATTTTTATGATAATTTATTTCTGAGTATATCTAAATTTCTCTGATTTTTTCTTTGTGTTATTAGAAAGTTTGTTCTTAAAATTTCCAAATATGTGGGTCCTCCGCCACTTTTGTTATTAACGTCCAATCCTTCGCAATTGAATTGTTTTGTGGTCAGAGGACAGGTTCTAGTTGACCTGGATTTTTTTGAAATTTGCTGAGACTTGCTATGTTGGCCTAGAATTGTGGTCAGTTTTTGTACATGTTCTGTGTATGCTTGGAAAGAATGCATATTCTTCAATTGTGGGAACCAGGGTTCTATTTTCATCCAGAAAGCCATACCTATAAATGAGGCTAGTCAGTTATATCGGTGCTGGATCTCCTGCCTTTGTCCCTCCAGATCTACTTCCTAAGTTCCCTCACCCTGCTTTGTGCTTCAGGAGGCTGCCCCGTATAAACTTCATCAGGCACTCTCTACCCTGGCTTTCTTGGGGTCAGCCAGTGGGAGCGATGGGCAGAGATCGGAAAGGTCGGCATATTAACACGTCCAGCTCCCTCCTGCCGGACCATTTTGGCAAAGACTGCAATCCTCTGTCCAAGGCCACAGATTGTCTGGCACCCGCTCTGTTAGCTACAGCTCTCACTGGTGTTGGTAACCAACCCCTCTCTCGGGGCCCTGTAGGCCTAGGGGCCTGCTAGCCATGGGTGTACTTCGCCATCCATTCTTGGGTGGGGGTCCCTTAACCTTACCCATAACTTGTGAATGTGTAGTTAAGCTCTCTCTCTTCACCTCATCTGAGTGTGGCATCACTTTCTGCTAGGACCCAACTGATAAACTCTCCACACTCATTTTTGCCTACTTGCCTTAATAATAATGGATGGGAATCTCCCATTATGACAGTGGATTTGCCAATTTCTATGCTTTATATAATTTTTTCTTTATATATTTTGAGGCTATTTTTTAAGAGCATGTAAGTTTAGAATTGTTGTCTTCCTGGTGAAATGAATCTTTTGTTATTACATAGTGGCATCTCTATATTATTTGGTCTCAGGTCCCATTATGTTCTTAAAAATTATTGAGAACCCAAAGAGAGTTTATCTGTGTAGATTATATCTACCCATATTTACCAGGTTATAAATTAAAATGAATAAAGATTAAATATTTATCTATTACTTCATTAATAAGACCAGTAATACACTTATTACATGTTAACATAACTAACATTTTAAAAATTAAAAAAAATTATATTTTCTTTGAAACAAAAAAACGAGTGAGAAGAGTGGCATTGTTTACATTCTTGTAAATCTCTTTAACGTCTGGTTTATTAGAAGACAGCTGGATTCTCATATCTGTTTCTGCATCTAATCTGCTGGGATATGTTGTTTTGGTTGAGGTTGAAGAGTATGAAGAAAATCCAGCTCCACACAGATACAGAGTTGGAAAGAAAGCAGCACTGTCATAGCCTTTTCAGATGACCGGGCGGGCGTCTCCATCTTTGATGCGACTCTAAAACTCATGAGCAGTGGTTCCTTAAAAGTCAGTTAGACGATGAAATCTGAAAACAGATCAATGAACTTTTCTTATTCTGTTACATTAAAACCTATTGCTCCACCTTGTACCTTGAATGGATCTCTTACCCATGCATGATTTTATGTTATTCATTGGTCACTTGGAAAATATTAGCTCATGGAGCTATGCAAACCTTCTAAATGCTGACACATTTCATTATGCAATATTTAAAAAGTCACATTTGTGCTATGCATTGTATGTAATGAACTCTAGCTCCAACTCTGCTTTCAATTCACTGTCTTTAAAAAGTGATTTCTAAGCTTTTCTAGTCTCTAGTTTTTCCATGTGTGAAATGGGGGTGGTCATTATGCTTTTCTTTCAGGGTGTCTTGAGGAAGAAAAGAAGTAATGGTGATGAATGCATTTTGTGAATATTCAGGTGCGATTTAAACAGGTGTAAGGGTTGAAAGATTAGAAGATTGTATCCTTATTGTCTCTTCTAAAAAAGCCCAGATATTAACATTTGACTAGAGTAAAAGCAATGCTTATATCATCATTAATATTCCTCTATTTATAAAATAATTGATATAATATTCACTTTTTGCCATGGGGATCAATAAAATAATTTGCATTTTGAGTGAACAAAGAAACACATTTGGCCCACTGACATGTTTCTTTTTCTTGAACTGGCCCTTCTAGAAAAGCTGCTTTCACTGATCAGGTTCAGCATGTCCATTGTATGGATAAGGCAGCTGAGAACCAGAGTTCCAAGGACATATATCAGGTGAAAGCCAGACTTCAGTCAAAGCCTTTATCTTCTGGAGCCAGTGCTTGCTTCATTATTTTGTCTCTCAAAGTTCCATTGGTAACATTTTGAATATTTTCAGATGGAGGAAGAGAATGTCCTATTATTTCTATTTGTTAACTTATTTTTTTTAAAAAAATGATTTTATTGATTCTTAGAGAGAGAGGAAGGGAGCAGGATAGAAAGATAGAAACATCGATGAGAGAGGAACATCATTGACCGTCTGCCTCCTGCACACCCCGTCACTGGGGATCGAGCCTGCAACCCCAGGCATATGCCCTGACCAGGAATTGAACCAGCAACCTCTTGGATCATGGGTTGATGCTCCACTGCTGACCCACACCGGCTGGACTTAACTTCTGAGTTTCAAAAAATCATATCACCTGTTCCACTGATTCTTTCTGAATTCTTGGCAACATTTTGAATACTTGAATTTTTTGGCAGCACACACTCAGAGAAAAAAAATTAAAAATTGAAAAAAGTTTTTCATAGTCATCACACTATGTGTCGATTCTTTCAGCACCGAATGCTGTTTGCGTGGAGCTGTTAACTGCCATGGCTGTAAATTCATAAGGGCAAAGGTCTAGTGAGCTATGCTGAATGTGGGCTCTCTCTTCCAGGCTGGCTTGACATACCCTGTACTGGCAGGAACTTGTACCAGTCTGTAGGCTGCATACTGCAACCCATGCAGCTCAAGAGTTTATCTGCAAACATTGCCAGTATGTGCTCTCAATTAGTAAAAATGCAGTTTTCACATTGATTGGACTCCGATGGCACCCCTGGCAGGGTTCAAGGTTCGTCAGAGTACCATGCATGCGGAGGAGAAGGAGTGGGATGCAAGCCGTTGCCATAGGGCACCAGGCCCCGCCACACTGCCTCTGCCTCCCCCAGCTCATTTCTGAGGGATCATCATGAACTCCTTGTAGAATCTGTCCTGCCCTATCTCTTGAACCCATCAGGAAATATAGCTACGGTTCAATGGTACTCCTCCCCTACTCCTTGTTTATTCAGCGGAATTTAGAATTAATTTGCTCCCTCCTGTCCCAGGATCCAGTGGCTCAGATACAATCAACCAGTCTCATTGGTTCTTAAGGCACATTTACTATCAGTCAACCCCGTGGCCCAAAGAAAGGACTCCCAGGTATCTGAGTTGCTTTTGGACTATCTTCTCCCTCACTCCTCACCCTCCTCATCCCCAATCCCTTTCCATGACTCCATTGGCCTCCTTTGAACCCCAGTGTGGTATGCAAGGGCCAGATTTCTACTTTAATTTTGTTCGTGCTACTTTGTAGGGCTAGAATCTTAACAATAGAGGTAGGTCAGGGCAAGGGGATGAAGTTGGGTGGGGGAGGGGGTGAGGAATTGAGAATTTATCCTCAAGTGTTGATTTATTTATAGAGAAGATGTTGAAACCCATATTTCAGCTCCAGTGAAATATTCTCTGGAATCATTCCCAGACACACACACACACACACACACACACACACACACACACACACACACGGAATGTTGCCTAAGGGACAAGCTCTTTAATGGTCTAAAGAATATAAATTGGAGCAAAAGAACACATTTTAAACTTTAGCCCTAAGACAGGACCCAAAATTAACATCCCTTCTCCTCAAAAGGGAAACAAACAAACCAACAGTTCCCCGCAAACAACAAATCAGCAAAACGAACTCACAGAGACAATCAACACGTTCCCAGACTCATTCTGCAGCTCATGATAGAAATACCAACCAAACCTGCCCGGACCCCGAGCCACCCATTTGGATGCAGGAGAGCGTCTACAGTGTGAGAGAAACTGAAGATAAAATAGCCACCAAATGATTTGGAGAGAAAATGAGCCAAACGCCCAACCAAACAAAGATATGGATTGAAAAGACATGGCTGAATACACCGAGTTATGTAAGAGTCTGAGAAAGAATTCATATGGTTTCTGGAAACACAATTTCATCAGAGCTGAAGGAAAATGAAAAGGAAGACAGCAGGCATAATTGCCGTGAACAATCGTTTCCTGCTGGGACAGAAGAGTTTTACCATCAGCTCCGTTAGAATACACCCAGGCAAATACAGAAAACATGGAAATAAATACTTCTCATAAAATCAGGATGGGAGGACAAAAGGGCACCCAGAGACATGCCATGTGTTGCAGAAAAGAGAGTGGGCAAAGGCCAGAGCAGGTGATAATAGAAAAAGAGAAGTGAGAAAATGACATCCCTGTGGGCATTATTAGGGCGAAGGAAAGCAGGCAAATGGAAGTCGCTTGAGATGTAACGGAGCAAAACATCCAGAGCACCCCAGGTCAAATCCTGTTAGCGCAAATAGTGTCACAAAGAAACCTCCTTATGACAAAAAAAGCAAGGAGTATAAACACAGGAGAAGAAGTGGCAGCTAGAAGTCAGGAGAACTGGTCCTAATTCTGTTTGTTTGTTTGTTTTTTCCCCACCTGGCTCTATTTCCTTGGGAACACTTGCTAACCTTTCTCAGCCAGAGCTTTCTGTAACTCCAAGGACTTAGCCCAGAGCAGTGATCTGGAACTTTTTTTGCAGCCTGACCCCTTTAAGAATCTGATGAAATTTGTCAATCTTCTTCCCAGAAAGAGTTTACATGGGCTTATATGAGATTTTACATACCATCTCCAGGGGGTCATAGATACTTTGAGAGGAGACATTAGACTTTAGGTTGCGAACTGTCCCTTGGACTGATCTCTCCTATCATTTCCGGCTTGGAAAGCCTATGCTTCTATGATTTCCAGGTGGTCACGTGTCTACTTAATTCAAATAATATTTAATTCAACACAACTCCAGTACAAGGCAGGTTGTGGGAGCTTGTGTAGAGGGGGTTCCACTATTTAGCAGCAAAATGTAGATGCAAAAGGCAGTCAGGGGGATTGTTAAACTGGCTCACAATAGTTCGCCCTTTCTCTTTTAGCAGCACCGGGTTTTTTATACACTCAACCTTGCAGTGAAATTTAACCTAACCTATTATCAGGGCTTGTCTTGGCTCAATTCTTTTTATTTTGATTATCTCGTGTTCCTTGCTTTGCCCCATCCCCCCTCTCTCTCTCTTTTCTGACCTTATTGCCTCATCCTCCTTTATCTGACTTTCTTCTTTTATGAAGTGATGAAGTGATTAAGGCTAGTGCTTTGAAGGTGGATGACTTTAGAAAGAACTTTTCATGTGCCAGAGGTAGTATCAGGACAGAGAGAACTATAAAGAAATATGAGACACAACCTCTGCTCAAGGAATTTATAATGTAGTTGGGAAGATAAGATATGAACACATGAAAAGTGAAATAATCATAAAGAATTAGATTACAAGAGAGAAGATTACAGTGCAAGAGGTATCTTCAAAGGGTTTGTCTGTCATGTCGATGAACCTCATGGGTCCTTAATGCTGTAGGTTTAAAGGAAGATGAAATCAGCGGGCCTGGGAAGGCTTCATGGAAGAGATACATCTTGGTGTAGGGCAGGGGCCAGGCCTGGAAGGCTATGGGTGGTTTGAATGATTGGGAAAATTCAATGGAGAAAAAGATGAGAGGACCTTGGTCTTAGTCAGCTTTGGCTGCTATGACATAGTACTACAGACGGGGCGTCCACAGAAACTTACTTCTCACCGTGCTGAAGGCTGGGAAGTCCGAGGTCAAGGTGCTGGCAGGTCTGGTGCCTGGCGAGAGCCCGTTTCCTGTCTTCTCACTCTGTCCTCACAAGGTGGAAGGGGCGAGGGAGCTCTCTGGGGTCTCTTTTATGAGGGCACTAATCCCATTCATGAAGGCGTCATCCTCAAAGGACCCACCTTGGGGATTAGAAATCAACAGAGGAATTTTGAGGGGACACAAATATTCAGTCTATAGCAACATTTTAATTCAAATTCATCTCCTCTCTTTTCTCTTCCATGGCCTGAACAGGAAGCACTGCCTCCCGTTCTCTAACTCAAACGATCACTTAGCCCATAACTGGCGGGCCACAAAAGATGGGCCAAACTTTGGACTAAGGCAAAAGCACCTAGCCTGCATCTACCAAAAAAGGAAAGAAAAAGTTGACCTGTCTACTTTTTGGGAAAGCCCGTTCATTCATTTATTTAATAAATACTTAGTGAGCACCTACTATGTGCCAGGCATTGTGCCACACCTGGGAATACAGCAGGCATAGGTGGTCCTGACCCCTTGGCGCTTAGTGAAGGGAAGCCAGACACCAACTTATATTGTGTATGGGAGGCTTCATACTCAGAGGACCTGCTGGGCATAGCACGGTCACCCTTCCTGATTTCAGGTTGATTTAAGAGTCAGATACTACCCACCCTCGTTCTATCAAGAGCTATTCTCTTATTCAGTTGGTGGGTGGTTGGTGGGGGTCACCACAAGCAGCCACTTGCTCAGAAACAGAATTTCTGGTTCTGGGAAATGGCAAACATACTAACAGAACAACAACCACAAAAATTAAAGCAGTAAGTGGATTTCAGCATTCAGTTCCAGGTTAATGAAGCCAGCAATGTGGCCAGCATGCAACGTAGAAATCTTCCCAAAGGTTGGGAGAGGTACAGTATAGCGATTGGTGGTTTTTACCAAGAATGCAAATAGCAGGGAGGAATGAGTAGGGCTTTTGAAAAAAATGCCAAAAATGAGGCAGCACAACAGAGATAAATAAAATACACAGTAAAGGGGCAAAATAATAAAATACTGCAATTTGGCCTCCCAGCATGAAGGAGGGAAGCTGAGACTACAAGAATGGATTAGAATTCATGAGTCATTTGTTTGGAGCCCGGCTGGTTGGAGAGGCTGGAATGTGCTCCCTTCTAACCCTGAGATCCCTGCAGAATGGACCCACTCTCTCATTCTTTCTCCTGGGAGGCTCACCACTCCTTTTTTTTTTTTAAGCAGCAGGTATGGGCCTGGCACTGTGCTAGATGTTTACCTGTATCACCTTTCATTTCCACAAAGCCCTGCAAGGAATGAATGAGGAAAGCAGAGATGGGGAGTGACCTGCTCTAAAGGCGACTCCGCTAGTGTGGAGGACACGGCTAGTTCCAGTCTCTCTGACTATGTTTTGGTGCTTTCTCACCCCCCCCACACCCCCGACCCCTACTAGGTCTCGTGCCCTGTGGCTTCCTGTACACTTTGACACTTGACAAATGACCTCTGTTTGAGAGGCAAAGCGAATACCTCGTAAAAGTGAGCACCAGGAGCCAAAGAGCCTACACATACCCCTTTCCTTGCATAAAGGGCAGGGACACCCTTTTAATTACCTACTTCTGGGGCTGCCTTAAATCAGGGTCTGCTAAGGGTATTACTTAAGAAACAGGTTCACCTTGTCGTACCAGAAAGTAAGAACGTCCTTGAAACAAAACAAAACAAAAGAAAACAAAACTAAACCACACATTGACTGAGGGCATGTCAAAGGGAGACAGGAGCCAACTGAAATAACTCTCAACGGTAAAAGCTGAAATAATTTGAGCCACAAAATAAAGTGCAATTGGATTATAACCCAAAGTATAAAATAAATATCCAAGAGTTAAACTGATGTAAATAAATGATTGAGTAAATAAACAAATGGTGGAGAAGAGATTAATGTCCTGTGCAGAAGAATTCTAAAAAGTTTATGTGGCTCTTCACCTCCAGGGAGGCGGGCGGCGCTCCCCACTCCGGAAATGCGGGCCGTGCATAGTGACTGCTTTTCAGTAGAGAAATCTGACAGATACCACCTCAGCCAGATAATCAAGGTCAACGTCCACAGAGTGAGTCGTGTTGATAGGATGCACTCTTGATATCATGGGACAAAAATGGCACTTTCCACCTGTGATCTTCCTCCCAAACCCCCACAATCCCAACAGAAGGGCATCCTGCAAAATAGCTGCCCAGGTTTCCTCAAAACTGTGAAAGTATCAAACACCAAGGAAGTCTGAGGAACTGCAGAGCCTAGCAGAGCCTAGGCCCTAGGGAGACATGATGCCTAAATGCAATGTCTCCTGGGTGGGATCCTGGAACAGAAAAGGGACATCAGGCCTGGCTGGTGTGGCTCAGTGGTTGAGTGTTGATCTATGAACCAGGAGGTCGCAGTTCGATTTCTGGTCAGAGAACATGCCCGGGTTTCGGGCTCAATCCCCAGTGTAGAGTGTGTAGGAGGCAGCCGATCAATGATTCTCTCTCATCATTAATGTTCCTATCTCTCTCTCCCTCTCCCTTCCTCTCTGAAATCAATAAAAATATATATTAAAAAAGAAAAGGAAAAGGACATCAGAGTAAAACTAAGGGAATCTGAGTAACATAGGACTTTTGTTAAAAATAATATCAATACCTGTTCATTATTTGTAGCAAATGTACAATATTAATGTGAGATGTTAATAACAGGGAAAACCAGCTGTGGGGCATATGGAAACTCACTGTGCTCACTTGGCAATTCTCTCTAAATCTGAAACTGTTATAAATAGTAAAGTTTATTAAAAAAACAGGTTAAGTTCTATTAGCAAGGTATTTTGAGCATGACTTTAAAACGTGGGCAGCAGTGTCACCCACTGTGATGTTGCTTATTGTAACTCCAGTCCTGTTCCTAACCCTGAGCCATAGCGAGGGCTGCCTGGGCTGCCTCAGGAGAGGCTCTGTGGAGGAGGCAGCCCCCAGGGGAGCCGGCACAGGACAGGAAGTCCCAGGCTTTGGAAGTGTAGCCAGCAGGTATTCAATCATTTTCTCATCCCTACCTCCAGCCAATAAACTCCAAACTGAAAACCTCCCTCAAATAACAATCAAAAGGTGTTTTAGGACCAACTTTCCTCAAAATACCAAAGTACTTTGTAATCTAGATCACAGCGGACAGTCCTTGTCCCCCCAAATTCAAATGAAATGGAATTGAATGGCAAAGCCACCCCAAGTTCAGGAGTCACCTCTGCCCCTGAAGACCCCCCTGGGAACCCTAGAGTGAGGTTTCTCTACTTTTTCTTCTTTATTGTTGAAAGTATCACAGATGTTCCTCTTTTTTTCCCCATTTCCCCCTTCCACACGGTTTCCCCCCATCCCCCAGGCCTTCACCACCCTATTGTCTGTGTCCATAGGTAATGCATATATACATGCAAGTTCTTTGGTTAATCTCTCCCCTCCTCCCACCTCCCTCTGAAATTCCTCAGTCTGTTCCATGTTTCCATGCCTCTGGTTCTGTTTTATTAATCATTTTATTTTGTTCATTAGATTCCTTATTTTCCTTGTCACTTGGGCCTGAGCTCCTCTACCTGCAGGGTCTGAGTCACCTCCCTGTCCTAGGCACGTGCCCTTTTGGTTTCCACCTCAACCCTAAAGTGCGATTTCAGCCCCTTTCCTTAGATTTCTATTACAACTCATTCCCACAAACATTTTTGGGAATGTAGCAGACATTTCGAAAGGTTTAAGAATTTGGAGGCTTACATCAAAGGAGTGCAAAAATCTTTTAAAAATTTAATTCCAGACAGCCCCATTTCTAAAGAATCGTTTATCTACTTGCTCATATTGCTCAGCTGTGCACTCTCTTCTCTCGACTCTTCCCTAAACTCCTATTTGTCCTTTATGAAGTATAGTTTTATTTTCTTCTTTTCCTTGCCTTCTTCCAAGTGGCCCTCAGCCAGCAGGTTTCTCAAGAATATTTTCCTCATTACTCCTGGAAGAGTAACAGTGCCAGCTTTAGGTGGGACATTCAACCTTCCTGACTTGATAGTCTCATTTGTAAAACAGAAGTGGAAACAATGCCAGCTTAGTGAGGATCAGATGTGACAATATATGTGAAAGCATTTTGTATCCTAAGAAGTATTTGTACAAACAACCCAAGTGTCCATCAGTGTATGAGTGGATCAAGAAAAAATAAAATAAAAGCCTAATATGCAAATTGACCGAACGGTGGAACGACCGGTTGCTATGACATACACTGATCACCAGGGGGAAGACGCTCAATGTAGGAGCTGCCCCCAGCCCACAGACCCCGACTGGTGGGGGGTGGGGCTGGTGAGCAGGCGGCGCCAGGCCAGCCAAGGTGAGTGCTAGTGGGGGCCCCAAGTGCCCCACCAGTTGCCCCATAGATCGGCTCTGATTGCCAGCCAGGCCTAGGGACCCTACTTGTGCATGAATTTCGTGCACCGGGCCTCTAGTATGATATATTCACATAATGTAATAGTATTCAACCATAAAAATCAGTGGCAGAGCTGGAAGTTGAACCAAGCCTGGGGTCTAAAACCCTGTGTTAACCATTTAGGGTGACATGAGCCCATCTGTGTTCAAGTCTTAAAGCCCCTCTCCCCTCTCAGGCTCCTGGTGCTGTATACCACTGACTTGGGGGGATGATGCCCTGACTCATATCCTTTAGCCTCATTGCTGCACACTCTCAGTTTATAGCTGTGGGTGGCCATCCCAAACTGATGTTTAATGTTAAGCCTGTTTATCCTATTGAGCAGGGTAGTGAGATTCAGATGAGTAGCTAACAGTGGGATCTTCAGCTGAAAAGTCATGAGGTGGAGGCAGGACCCAAGAGGCCATGTGAAAACTGGAGTTATGAGGGAAAGCAATTGTGTGTAATCTGAGAGGCTGGGTGTTAACAGAGCAGAGACTGCCAAAGCAGGGAGGGAGGGAGAGAGAGAGGGAGAGAGAGAGAGAGAGAGAGAGAGAGAGAGAGAGAGAGAGAGAGTCTTGGGTGCTGTCCTGGCCAGCCCAGGTCCCATAGTAGATGTCTGGGTGCCTGTGCCTCTCAGTCAGAAGATTGTAGCTAAAAGAAAGGAGAGTCTATGTATTACAGGACAGACACAGAGGAGGGTCTTGTAGCAAGTGCTCAGGAATGTTAGTTATATGCTCTTGTCTCCTTCCAGGTTTTTCTTTGATCCCTACCTGTCAGGATATGGCTGGGGGCCCCAGAAGTACAAAGGGATGAAGCAACTAAAAATAGATGAGTTGCTGAGGAAGGACTGAGGTTGAACTACAATTGGTGCCCCCCTTTCCTTTCTCCCACTCTCCTCCCCTCTTCCTGCAAATTGAATGCCTACAGTGTGCCCAGCACAGATGCTGCAGATATAGTGTGGGATAAGACAAACAAGATGTATGGGCCCTACATGCTAATGGGGAAGACAGATGGTAAACAAGCAAACAAAGGGATAACCATGAAGAATAAAAGCAGAGGATGTGACAGGGATGGACTGAAATGGGCCTGCAAGTGTCACTCCCACTATTCCTTCTAGAAACATAAATCCTAGTTGCTTTTGCAGATTGCATTTCAAGCAAGCCATTCCAGGAGTAAAGGGTGTGGGTTATTAAATGTTAGCTTTGATCCAGCGGTGGGTCGGGTCAGTGTTTCAGTATTTCGCCTTTGGTATCATTTTAGAAACTTCCCTCTCCCTGTTGACAAGGGTGGGGGATGCAGCAGAGTGAAGAGACTTTGTAAGTGTGTGCTTATACTAGGCTACGTGTCTTAGTGGCCCACGAAACAAGTGTTTACTGAATTTCTTACCTGTAGAGATATTTTCTTCCACATATCACATTGTTTTGTGTGCATTATGTGTGCAGGGACTTCTTATTTTTCCATTAGCTTTTTTTTTTTTTGGGGGGGGAGGGCATTTGATGTTTTTATTTCTCATCATCTAGATAGATTTAAAGTCCATCCCATGATAGGAGAAAAATGAGCAGACAGAGGTTGAAGGGAAGCAGCTCCAGACAATTATAGAAATCACGTTAGGGAAAAAATTACGTCTTCAAGAAACTCCACCTCTTATCTGGGTGGAGAAACAATTAGAGAACAATACGAGACAGTATATAATCAAGTGCTAAATTGTGTGGTGCGCATAATGAGTGCTATAGGGATTCAGAGAAAGGGAGCATAAGACTATGGAACAATTCACAGCGTTTTGTGCCGCCAGACAATCCCACTGCCAGGGAGAGATGTCTGCCTTTTCTTTGAGAGTTGATTGTGAGGCTCATCTGGCCCACTTTGTGAATCTACCACTAATGGGCAAGATCAGGTCTTTTGTATGTTCGATTGCATATTGGTTATGATGGAGCCTGGACAAATGGGATGTGGAAACCAATAGCTTAGAGTGAGTCCTCCCATCCGGGCGAGCATGCCGCCAAGATGGTCTCTGCATGACAAGCACTCGCTTCAGTCTCCCTGACAACAATTTCTGCAGAGCTGAAAGCCATTAAGGGGTGGATCTCTACAGTGATAGCCTACATTTTCCAAGGCATAAATCTTTTCTGCTACAGAGGTTGGCGGCTGAATTTCACTTTACCTTACCACCACCCCCCCGTACCCCCTCTCCCACTTTTCACAGAGCAGCTCAAAGGCTAGTAGCAGCTGATGAGGATGGGAAATATTTCTGGTAGAGTGTGAGATGGTGGGCGGAAATCTCCCAATTTATAACAAGACATCACCTTCTCAGTGTGAAGGGTTAAAGTCAGTCAGGCTGTGAATGTTTGTAGCTTTCACTTGTTCCCCAGGAAGTGTGATACCTAGAGATTTTGAAAGATCCTGACATACCCGAAGTTTTGACACACATCCTAAAAGAGACATTCTCCACCAGGTAAATATGGACCATTTTCTCTGACAGATGGAGGTGAGAACAAAACCCTGCAGGAGAGTCGAACCAGCCTGAGCAATCAGTTTGAATCTATATTCAATTCCAGCTCCAATCGACGAATGTTGATGAATTAAGACCTGTTTAGCCGGTCTGTCAGCAGGATTGTTAAACGGTTCCTCATCGCCTGTCATTGACACCGACTGGTTGAACACATTTGTCAAACATGGTTTGTAATGGATGTGATCTCATAAGAGGCCCCCCCCCCTTTTTACTTTGGTTTTGTCCTTTCCTCTACAAAGTGTGCAAACAGGAGCAACTGCATAGATGCCCAGCAGGCATGACTACAACCAGACTTTAACATGTGTTTTGTTAAAAAAGTTATTTTTGTAAGAAATTCTTTTCTACCTCAATGGTACAAATAGGTGATCAAAGAAAGAATATTTTTATGTTCACTGTCTAAAACAACATTTCTGTTTTTTTTTTTTTTTTTAAATCAGGATCTGAATTTCATCATTGAGTGGAATTAGGCTTTGAAATAGCATCTTGTATTCAGGACCTCCCTGCCCCACCCTTTTGACCATGAACATGAAGAACATTAACTGACAACTGATGATAATACTGATAGCTAATATTTCTTGAGCCCTTACTTTAATATACAGATACCCAGTTTCTCACAATCCTCACAACCATGATGCTCCGCGCTTTATTGGTGCAGAAGTAAGGCATAAAGGATAGTAATTGCCCCAAGTTACAGTAGCTGAGCTCCATCCCATGCAATTTGAAGCCAAATTCATGCACGTGTCTGCCATGCTATTCTGTACAACCTAGGTTGGGTTTGGGTTGGCAGGTTTTGATGCGCTGTGGAAAAATCTCTTGCAAACCTGAATACAGTTGAGAGCATCAACAGCCAGGTCCAAGGGCAATGGGAGCCGCTTCTAGGCGAGCAATGTGATTAAGCAACACCCAGTTTTTCTTGAGATGAATGTATTAAGTGGTCTGCTTGTCCTTATAGTGAATGCATGGTCTAAGTTCTCCTTTCCCCAGGAACTTGAGCAGTTTATAGCTGGTTAAGGTGATAGTCCCCTAAGTCTTGCACTTACCAGAGGACAGAACTTGGATCAAGGAACCTCTCTATGAGCAAAAAGAGACAAAGTTGATGGTTTTCTCAAAGGACTTGATTAAATATAAGTGTAGGCTGGGTAACTACTTCTAATCACTCATTCAGGACTAGTGAGGTCACTTGTTTGAGCCTATTTACAGAGTAAAAGAAGGTTTCCATAGATCAGCCAATCAAAGCCTGCCGCATGCTTGAACAACACAACCATTATGGTAAATGTCAGATTTGCCCAGTTATTATCTGACTTGCTAAATTTGCACTGGTCCTCCCCACACATGCCCGTAACCCCTCATCTTCCCAGTAAACATATGCAGCAATTTTTCATACTCAATAAGCAAAAACCACTAAGTATTGATTTTCCATCAGTGAACGAACCCCAGATTTTCCCTTTTAGGGTTAGGGTTAGGGTTAGGGTAAGAAATCAAGTTAACACAGTAGAAATATTATTTAACCTATCATATTTCTGGAAGGATTACTACTGATTTTTATTAGATAACTAAGTTAAATTCTTTTAAGCCCATTTTTATTGTTCTTACAGGATTGGATCTGCCAAGTGTTTACTTTCATGACTTTTAATGGACTTCCCTGGTATGGCAGGAATGGATGCGAAACTCATTTCTTAGGAACTTGTCTTATCACTCCTGTGGTCCAGCCGCACCCTAGAGAGATTTATGGTCTCTGGGCAGTCTTGTCATAGCTTAAGTAAAAAGCTAGCTAAAAAGAAAGCTGAAACTTCCTTACAAATGGAAGTGGCCAATTAGCTGGGGTGAAAAGGAAATGTCTAAGTGCTTATTTCACTAACTTATCATTTTCAAGCCGTTATCAGGACAAGCAGAACTTTCTCCAGCCTGATTTTGATGAATGGGAGTCGTCATTGTAATTACTTGGCTTTATGTGGGCTGAACGGACACTTGAGGGTTTGCATCAGCATCAGTTAGAACCAGCATCTGCTAGAACATATCAAGACCAACTCTAAATCCATTCCCTTATTTGGGGCCCCTCCTGTCCTGACTTTCCAAACTTGTTGGAACCGTGCTGTCAATAAAAATGTCACTAGCAGGAAAGAACGTCTCACAAAGACTTCAGTGTTGCCTCATTTGTGAAGGAAGTTGCCAAACACCTTGGAAAAGACAGCTGCCAGGTACTGCATTTCTTACAACAAATGAAAGCTCTCCTTGGGGGCATTTTCCACTAACTGCCTTTTGCCTCATCCAAGACCTGCCAAGGAAGCTCATATGCAGGCAATAACTCACTCTTGTCTGGCTTTGTGTTCTTGTCTCTAGGACTGAAGGGAGTAATCAGCTTGAATCTTAGAGAACTTCCCAGTTAATACCAAGAGCAATCAACCAATTCAAACTGTTGGTAAAGGAAAGGAAGAGTGGTGGTTAGCTTTCTTCCCTCATGCCTTGGATTAAACTCCATTTTTATTTGCCTAATGAAAACTTAGATTCCGTGCCCCCAATCTGTGCATTCATTTTTGAAATCTTTTTCCTTCACTCAGTATCTCTTCCCATTATGTCGTTTTTCAGGGTCTAGAACTGAACCAAATCTGTGAACCATTCAATAAACACTTATTGGATACTGATTAGGTGCAAGTCACTGAGCAGGATTAAAGATGGCTGCAAATGCTTCTACATACCTTCTATTGAGGAGTGGGATTTTTGCCCCTCCCTTGAGTCTGGGCAGACTTTGGGACTGCTTTGACTAGTAGAATATAGCGGAAATATTGCTGTGCCAGCTTCAGGGCCCTGGCCTCAAGAAAGTGGCAATTTTCACTTTCTGTCTCTCTGGGAGCTCTGAGTTGCCATGAGGGAAGTTCTACCGCGATGAGGTTGCCATTCTGGAGAGACCACAAGTAGGCACTCTGGTCCCCAGTCCCAGCTGAACCCGGGTTCCAGACCTGAGAGTGAAGTTGTTTTGAACATTTCAGACAAACCCACTTGACAGCTGCATACAGCACTACGTGAAGAGAAGGCTCACCTACCTGAGCCCAGCCCGAATGTCCAACTCACAAAAGCATAAGCTATAGTGATTGTTATTTTAAGCCAACCAACAACCCAATGTTGGAATGAATGTTTTGCTAAAAATTGAACTCTAAGTCTGCTTTGAAACACAAGTGACAAATAATGAGCTAATGTGGGTAGAGAGCTGGCACATAGTAAACACTCAGCGAGAGGGAGGTTTTGTAAGTATTACTGTAATATCCCAGCTATTCTCCTTGTTCTTAGCTTTCCCTCCTTGGCTTCATGTTCCACATCACTGCCAGAATCAACTTCCCAAAGCACAGTCATATGTTTAACATGGCATGGCAGGTACTGCTAGTTGTCACTCCAATAACAAATCCTGTCTCCTTCCTCAGTAATAGAACCTTTGAATATTCCTTGGGTATATGGAGGCATGGACTAAAGACTACATTTCCAAGCCTCCCATGCAGCTGGGTGGGGCCATACAACTAAGTTTTGGCCACTGATAGGTAAGCAGAAGTGGTTGTGTTACTTCCAGGAAGTATCCATCCAGGGAGTGCCATGCTCTTATCCTTTGTGCTGCCTGGAGATGAATATGTTGCCTGGAGCCCATCCACCATCTTGGAGTAGGCTAGAAGGATCACATCCTTAGGGCGGCAGGAATAAAGCTGAAAGGACTGTGGGATCCTGACTCATCTGCGAAACTGCATTAGCAGCCTGGATTCTCATCTCTAGATTTTCACATGGAAGAAAAAAGCCTAGTAGACTTACACTCCTCTTTTTAAATTTTTGTCAAACGTAGCTTTACCTAATTTGAACCAAAACATCTACTACACATTTGGTGCAGATTATATAGGTGAATAGAATGAGGCTTCTGTTCTTCTGGAGTTCAGTCTTTAAGGGAAGATATGAATGAACGGAGTAATAAAGGGCTATAGAATAGGTGGAACAAATATTTATTTCACACTTTCCATGTACCGGAGGCACCTTTTCATTCATCATCTCACCTTGTCTTCACAATGGTCCTGTAAAATAATGACTGATGATCCATTCTAAAGAAGAGGAAGGCTCAGAAAGTGTAGGTCTTCTGCTTAGGGTCATGCTAGTAAGAGGGGAGCTCCAAGTCTTCACCCTTCTCTCTGGCTCTAGTCCTTCACTATTTCTGCCACATCAAATTGAAATAAGGAGGATATTACTGAGGCTCAATCAGTGAGGTGACTTTTACACTGGACTTTGAGGAAAGTGCGTAGATATTTGAAAGACACAGACGGGAAAGGGAATTCCAGAAGGAAAGGACGAACAAGCAGAAGTGTTGTAGCACAGACATGATGTGCTGGGAACATGGCAAATCCTACGGGCCTGCTGGGAAACTGGGTGAGGTCTGATGGCGACATGCTCTGAACGTGAACTTTCTCTGCTTCTGTACCATGCCTTCCGCCTTTCTCATATTCTTGTGCGTGCTGTGATTTTTTTCTCCTGTATACAATGAAGATTGTACTAGCTCCCTTACCAATCAGGACACTTAAAGCTAGCTACTATAACACTCTCCAACTCCGGGTTGTTTAATACAATAAAGGTTTATTTTCTGCTCTTGCAAAGCCGCTAGCAGTCATTGGGGGTCAACGGGGGCTTGTCCTAAGAGGGGGATTCTGGTATAAGCAGTGACTCAAGTTACCTTTGAGTGTGCTTCACTTGTGGCACCACAATATTCTGAGGCCTCCTTGGAGTTCTTGTTGGACTCTTTGCACTCAGCTGGCTGGCAAGTGATGAGAAGTGTGGAGGACTCTGGCATTTCATGACCAGGCCGGAAAGTGGCACCGTTCACTTCTGTTCACATCCCATTGACCAGACTGAGTAACATGGTTCCAACCCAACTGTAAGGAAGAAGGAAATGGGATTAGCAGTCTCCAGCTGGTCTCAGTCACACTGCTCGAACTCCTTCATGGAGGTGAGGTAGGGGTTTAACGAGATAATATGTATGAAAGTACTCTATAAAACTCTGGGTGTATACTGTACATCAGGTTAGATTCCTTCATGTTCACATGTCCAAATCCTACCTATTTTCACATGTCGCCTTCTCCATGAAGCCATTTTGCACTCCACTCTGTTTCTCTCTTTCCACACCTCACTAGGTGACTATCTGTCTTCTAACCCTTCATTGCATGATTTGAACCTTTTAATTTGCTTTATACGTCTTTATCTCTTAAAAGGTCTGGCATAGTGTCTTGCATATACAGGATGGGGCAAAATAGATTTATAGTTGTGAGTATGCAAAACACAGAGTTTATTATTATATTCTTATCAATTAATTACTATATTATTTTCCATAAGAACAACTGTAAACATACTTTTGCCCCACACTGTACAGTGTGCGAGTTTTGATAAATGATTGATACATTAGAATAAAAAGGGCAATAAAAAAGATTCAACCTCTAGGGTAACCAGTGGCATATTTTCCCCAAACATACTTGAGTCTCTCATTACTTTTTCCTCCCAATTTGCTTTATAAGGATGACTATAATGTTGAACCAAGCATGAAAATGGAAACCCAAAACTATACAAATTGATCATAAACACTGGTTGGTTTATTATGTACCCGGCCAAGAGAGAAAGTAGGGACTGTAATGCAGTGACACCCGCCCATGGTCACCACTGGACAGGCACCTCTCATTTGTCTTTCTCACAATATCAATCTCCTGGCTGCTCGAGGGCCTGGGAAGGAGAGTCTGGGTTGCTTTTGGTAAAGACATCCTAAGGGGCTTTGGGAATACTGGTAACTGGGTTCTCTTGCCGACCTTGATGGAGCTTCTGGGTGGCAAGGAGATGATGCTGTCAGAGGAAAGCATTTCCTTTTCTACTTACCACTCTTTTAGGGTCAATTCTGGTGTTTATGAATGTTCATGGTGAAAAGTGATTTACTTCCCACTATACAGACTTAATTGCATATTTTGGTCTTAAGAAATCCAACATAGTTTCTGGTGTACTCATTTTATTCTATTTTCACATGAAAGATAAATTAAGTAAAACATTTTTCACTTTCAAAAAATCACTTTACTAGTTGATTTACATACAATCCTTTAAATAACAAAATCATCTATTGTACTTAGAGTGTGATTCCCTTTGCAAATACTCAGTTCACAATACAGCATTTTGAAAGCTCTTGTATCACATAAACTCGTGCACTTACTTGGGGTAAAGACTGGTTGGGCTTTGGAAGGTAGCCAGTCTGACTTCTAGCCCACCTCTAATTCTTCCTATTTCTAAATAAAATCATTGGCCCCACTTACTCCTTTCAATTTTATTTTCCCTTTAGGTAAGCGCATGGCTCAGATGAATGTGCTAAAAAAAAAATGCACTAGGAAATCCTGACCAGGGTGCAATCAGTCACTGTTAATGCTCGTAAGTATCAAAACTACTTGAAGAAATACAGCTACTTATAAACGGGCAATAAAGTTGAATTCATGAAGCAGTTCCTTCTCCATGGTCAATTTCTTGGTGCTGAAGAACCAGAATTGCATGCAGACTATGAGTGTCAGAGCTCCACAGCACAGTTAGCACACTTTAGAGAACAGGTATTGAATTTTAGCTGAGTCTAGCATCATCTTTTTCAATTCCAAGGACAGCTTGTTAAATCATAAAATATTTTGAAATATAAAGCTCTTCTCTTTGAGAGATCTTTTTTTTTTTCCTCTTTAAGATCAATATCTATGACATACTATGTGAAGGATTTGGCAACTTTAAAAACCAGAAGATATTTAGTGGCTAGCTTCAAGTTGATATTCAACCTTTTAAAAATCAATGATGAAAGTTATAAAACATACTATTTGATGTTTAGGGAGCATTAGCTTAACCATGTAACCTGCAGATTGAGTAATTAGAATCTGGTTGATATGGAAATGAAAATAACACAAATCATTTGATGAAACCATCCTCATAGAATTCCAATTTAACTCAAATAATAAGTATTTGAATGGATCTCTTGTGTGCATATTTTTAGTTTCTTATTCTCTAAGTTATAAGAGAGTTGCTTTCATGCATGTGAAATGCAATTCTCTTCTTGTAAAAACTTGACACAATGCTTATCCATTTGATTTGATTGCATTTGTGTGTTCATTAATATAATTGAAACATGTGGCTTCCCCCAAGATTTACAGACATATCCCTAATTAACTGTTGGCATTTTCTCACATTACATGCTAGTATAACTGAGTGAGGCCAATTTCTTCATGAAATAGGAAAAAAGTGAGCAGAGGAGGGGAAGAAGGTTCTGCCCGTTCAGTACTGATTGGGGGCCTATTGGCAGCTGGATGGCACCAGGCAATGGCCCTTGAAATCTCTATTTTTCTCTTGTATTTAAGCGTCCAGAAGAGATTTGTAAGACTCAAGAGATATGGACTCAAGAAAGAGGGATCCTCCAAGAGGTAGTAGATATCACTCTACTGGACCCAAAACTACAAATCGAAGGAAACTCTTGGTGTCCTAAGTATGTTCTGTGTATTTCCTGGGTGTTTTCTTTTAAAAATGTGTTTTTACTAGTTTTGATTTTAGAGAGAGGAAAGGACACAGAGAGAGGAATAGAAACATCAATGCTGAGAGAGAATCATTGATTGGCTGCCTTCTGCACGCCCCTACTGGGGATCAAACCCAAAACTCGGCAAGTGCCCTGACTGGGAATCCAACCATGATCTCCTGATTCATGAGTTGATGCTCAACCATTGAGCCACACTAGCAGGGCACCTGGGTGTTTTTATAGATTCATAGTAGTGATGTAGTAGAAAGGTCTAAGAACTTGGAAGGAGAAAACAGAGGTTCCAGTCCTTCTGTGGCCACTTTTAAGTGCTGTGATCTTACATGAGTCAGTGAATGTGAGTGTATTTCTTCATAGAGCCATGGTAGGGGTTTAAATGCAATAATTATGCACTTAATCAGTCCAAGTTTGCTGAATCAGTACATGACTTTTTGGGGGGTGGGAGACATAAAAGGTAGAAAATGAAATGTATGAAGGAGGTGGTGAATAAAATAGATAAAGTAGATTTAAGTAGAGCTAACTTTTCAAATAAAATAAAATGTGTAAAGTCCTACTTTTTTGTCATTTACAGATTAATATGAGGATATCTGACTAAAATAAATTTAAGAACGCCCTACTTTTATTTTTGCTTCTTTCATATTATACTTGTTTTTTCATACCATAGAACTAGATTGGTTATATTAATGAAACGGGTAAGACAAATTCATAGCAGTCAGGAAAATTTTCATTTTAAAAATGCCAGCTTTTATTTTAATGGCATCAAATGAAAAGAATGTGGTTGACAAATTAGGTAGGCACCCATTTCTCATAATGGCTCTAATCCAGGGTCTTCACTGTGACCCCAGAATTAGGAGAAGAGGGGATCTGATCTATAAACTCCTGAGAATTCGGCCTCCTCCAAGTGCCTGCACCCAGGCATCTCCTATCAGTGATGGCGAACCTTTTGAGCTCGGCGTGTCAGCATTTTGAAAAACCCTAACTTAACTCTGGTGCCGTGTCACATATAGAAATTTTTTGATATTTGCAACCATAGTAAAATAAAGACTTACATTTTTGATATTTATTTTATATATTCAAATGCCATTTAACAAAGAAAAATCAACCAAAAAAATGAGTTCGTGTGTCACCTCTGACACGCGTGTCATAGGTTCGCCATCACTGAACTAGGTGGTCTGACACTGGGCATGGGGATAGCCCTGCTCAGACTCTGCAGAGGGCCATACTGCTAAGAAGCCGGACTGACATGATAAACAGGATACTCAGCTTCCAGGTCTGAAACCTCGGAGTGTGGGTCACTTCACCACAGGGTTTTCTTGAGAAAAATGTGTTTGCTTTCACGTTATATTTACATGACTAAAGGGCCATTAAAATGGTTCCTCTTGATTAAATGGAGAGGCTTCCCTAAAAACAAATTCCATTTTCTTCTCCTGAATGCAAAAACTGCCTGTCGCCCACAAAATAGCAGATTACTACTTTAAAAGAAATGAAGGCACCCAGTTGTGATCCGATTAGGGCCACCTGATTAGTGACTGTGACCCATTCTCACATCATAATCAGGGCTGCTTTGACTCCCTGGAAAACTCGGAGTTCTCATCCTAGTCGGAAGTGATCCTGCCCTCAAAATGCATCTATATCACAGGAGATCTCTCTCTTGTAAAGTTGCCTCACATTTTGAAACTATTTTTACTCTTTGATATATAGAAGAAGAGGAAGTATGATACAAAAATGAAAACATTGAGAAAAGCCATTCCTATGAAAAATAAAGAGCCATATCTTAGTCAATGCAGTTGGCTATGAAAACAAGTGGGCTAGCCTGCGACTTCCAATTGTTGCATTTGCCTGGGAGTGCAATTTTGAAGGGCAGGGAGAATATTTGAAGGAAGTGAAGAGAGCTTAGGTCGGTGCAATCAGCGGTGATAAGGAAACCTGATGGGATGGCTTGCGAGGTGGAAAACCTTTTGCTTGCATAAAACATGACTGGATGCAGCAAATTTGTGTGTCTAGAGAACGAAGTAGCAAATTTGCTAAAAGCATTATTATGTTGTTTCCTATGCGGAAAGACAGCCTCCCAGGGACACCAAAGGCTATGTTGTCAGGGAGCACAAAGGATATCCCCGTTTCTCAGGAAAGGGACCTTGCATACCTTCAGCATTCTGCAGAGGGAAACGGGTAGTCTCCGCAGTGAGGCAATGAGGACCTATTGAAATAGCAGAGGGAAGAGATTCTTGAAGAACAGGAATTTGCCAAGGACACTGTTCTTCCAGCATCTACCACCACTTACCAAAGACTTTTATAATCAGTCATGCATGCAGGGTAGGTTAAGAAAAAATTTCAGACAAATGACCCTAATTTACGTGTGGTCCCAAAGTCTTCAGGGCCATCAAGAAAGCTCTAACAGCCACAGATGTGCCGGGAATGGAGGAAGGGGTCGGCACTGTGCTGTAGAAGGTCCCCTTGGCTCAGCTCATCTGGAAAACTCTCTGAAAAGGAAGAGCCACAACAGACATTTTATATCTGAGTTTGTTTTTACGTTTAAAATACATGTTCGTAAAATCATTTGTTATGTAAACACGCATTGTAAAATGCTTGTGTTTTATTTTTCTTTCATGATCACTTTGATATTTTTATTATTCAAAGGGCAGTGGAGGAACACAGCTCCAATTTTTTTTTTAATTGATTTCAGAGAGGAAAGGAGAGAGAGAGAGAGAGATAGAAACGTCAGTGATGAGAGAGAATCATTGATGAGAGAGAATCACTGATCGGCTGCCTCCAGCACGCCCCAAACTGGGGATCGAGCCTGCAACCGGGGCTTATTCTTTGACCAGGAATTGAACCCGGGACCCTTGGGTCTGCAGGCCCATGCTCTATCCACTCAGCCACACCAGCTAGGGCCAGCTCCAGTTTTTAACAGTGTGTGCAGGACATAAGGTTTTAGGTTCTAAATTAGAGTGTGCTCAGTAGGAAGATTTTAAACAGGCGGGACCTCAGGGAACCCCAGGGCAGCCCTGGAGGCAGGTATTCTTCAGGTGAGAGGAAACTGGGCCCAGTAGCTTGCCTATGGTTGGTCACTGAGCTTTAGTATTATTTTTTTAATTTTAAAAAAATATGCTTTAATTGATTTTTAAAGAGAGAGGAAGGGAGAATAGTTAATACAAGTCTGTCTGACTCCCAAACCTGTGTTCTTTCCTATCTTAGAAGGCTGCCTTCTAGGAATTGTGTGGTTACAAAGTACTTTACGACTTTCAGCCTGACTGACATTCCTAATAACAGCTGCACGCCCAGAGGTGCGCACACCTACCTCCTGCACACACACACAGTCTAACGCGTGTCTTGGGGATGTTCCCTGATTTACACCTCAATTGTCTAATTTAAATTATTTGGAAATCACAAAGCACTTCGAGGTTATTCTAATGAATAAAGCTCCTGAGAAGCAAAGAAACATGGAAAACAAAAGAATGTACTTTGGAGGAAGAGCTGAGGCACGTTAAAGCACAGATAGGAGATGGCAAAATCAAAGCCAGGTAATCATTAAATTAAATTAGTCATTCAATTCCACCAGTACTTGTTAAATACCTACTGTGTGCCAGGTCTAATGCTTGTCCCAAACCAGATTTCCAAAAATCCTTAGCTCCTTTTTAAAACTTGACAGAATGAAAACAAATAAGGAGAGAGGAAAGAGAGAGAGAGAGAGAGAGAGAGAGAGAGAGAGAGAGAGAGAGAGAGAGAGAGAGAATGTTTCTAGTTGCTTGTAAAAATTATTGCTTTCCTACACTGAAAACTTATATATTAAAAACTAAAGTTTAAGGTTTGGCTTAAGCAAAAGGGTTCTGAACTCTCCTTGATGTGGTTGGACCCAAAAATTTCCCCAAATTATTCAGTGTTTCCTCTCCTTTCCCCTTGTCTTATTTCTGTCTTTTAGAAAACTTAAGATCTGATACTTTATAATATAGAGTATTTATATGTCTTTCATTGAAAATGAGTAAAACTATAGTGAGTGGGAAGAATGCAACCTAGATAGGTCACTTCCTAATGGAATTATTATTCTCGTTCTATTAAAGTCTAATTTTTGTTCCAAATTTTGATAGTGTTTGTAAAAACCAACAAAAAAAGCCTCCAAACATAGCATGCTATTATGGTGCCCACACTTAATTTAACTTTCATTAATTTAGTAAAGTTGCTTTTCATAATGAGTTCAGCTCCATTACTAATGAGAATGGTGGAAGGACTGGCAAAGCCAAGGTGGGGTGTGTGTGTGTGTGTGTGTGTGTGTGTGTGTGTGTGTGTGTGAGAGAGAGCTCGAGCTCCCCCTCCCCTACGTACATGCATGTGGGTGTGACTGGAGGGTGTGAGTGTGTGCAGGTGACTGTGGGATGTTTAATTAAAGATGGAGGCGGGGCTTGGGAGGGAGCCCTGTTAGTAAACAATGCGGCCTACTCAGGAATTACCTGGGAAGTAGCATGACCTGGAAAGGTTGTGCATGAAGTAGCCCCGCGGCTGTCCAATGAAGAGTCTGTTGTCAGAAGGAAATGTGTACTTTTTGAGGTGAGATCAGTTCTGTGCTCTGAACCGAATGATTTTTCGTTTTTTGTTCTGATAACAAGCTGGCGGTAAGCTTCACTGAACTGAGAAATTGTAAACTCTTAGAAAAGGCTGTCTAAAGATAACAATTCAATGTTTCTCTGTAATGTATTCTGGATGAATCTGATAATTTAAAGCCCACTTCGCCAAAATGGGAGTGGTGCTCGCGTCCTCTTTATCTTCAATTATGTCTAATCTGTTCCTAATTCAAACACTGTGCTGATGTTGTCAGATCAAATATAGATTTTAAATGTTTTATGCTTCTCCGCTGGGAAGGCTTAAAATGTATGTGAGCTGTCTGTCAGGACTGTGCCAGTTGAATCTAATAAAGTTTTAGATAAATTTAAAGGAAATAAAAGAGTACTTAAAAATGAAATGATTCATGGTTCATGAGATGGAACATGTTTAATGAATGGCAGTTGGGAAAAGTTATGGTAGAATCTCCGTGGATCACCTGCTTCACCTCTACCGAGCTCTCCTTGAATAAATACGTTGTGTCTTTCCACTTACAAGGCAGGAGTTAGAAACCAATTTAAAAATCAAGTCATCTTTGGGCTTGTTGCAAACAGGGCCTCATAAGCAGATGGGCACAGGGCCTATAATCCATGGGTTTTCATTCCACATGATGACACTCCATCATTGCAAGCAGATTGGAAAACATAGTTGCAGTTTTCAATCACTGAACAGGATGCAGTTGTTACTGTTATTACATTTTTTCCCGCTGATTTATGTAGATGCACTCCAGGTATTTGCGTGCTGCGGAATATCAAAGTGCAAACCTAAATATAATACTGGGCATCGTTAGACCTGGGACCTGAGGGGCCAGTGCCAGCGTTGTATTTGTACATTTCTACCCTGATAAAACTCCCGAGATCTCTTCTTAACTTGGGGTAAGCAGGGAAGAAATGTTTTGTTAGAGCTCAGACCGTGTTTCTATCTTATGAAATAGTCAGGAGTGTTTAACTGGGGTTTAAAGGTGAAGGCGCTGGAGCAATTTGTCACCACATAGATTTTCCTTGGGTTTGCGTCTAATCCCTTCTGGACCACAGGGTATATCTTTTGCTGCCTTGGATGTCTCTCCAGGTTTGGTTTTGGAAGGGTTGTTCAGAGTATTCTTTAAATGTTAATTGGAATCTGTGCTTAAAAGCAAAAGGCCTTGAAATTTTAACACCATAATCCTTCTAGGTTCCCATCTTCTCTCCCCCCCAAGTTTATCTTTAGAGCAAGAGAAATATTTTTATCTGGAGTAAGACCCTCGCATGGTAAAGAATAGTGGGACTAAGCTGACTCCTAGGAGGGAAAAATCAATTTACTGATCTCCGAGCTCACTTGGCTTGACCCACTTACAAAACTGATATTAAAAATCTAAGAGAAAGACATTTCCTTCACCTCTGACCCCCATTGCTTCTTCCTTTTCTTTGAAGTCTTCAGGTCAAATTCCTATAAACAAGCAATATGTTTTGCCCACACACTCTCTGTAGGGATGCAAGAAAAACCTCTCCGTGGGTTTGCAGAGGCATTTTTCTTTGATTTCGTCCTGACTGGTTTGTGTTTTCTGTCCATCTCAAGTGTGCAGCACTGCGTGGAGGAAACCATTCTGTGTTCTGGAAGGACGCGTTAGGTTTTCCCACTGGGCACCAGGTATGATTTGGTGACTAAAGTGACATTCCACATGGGAAAAAAAAGACAGATGCAGGCCTGCGGGCAGAGCACCTGCCCCGCCTGCTCCAGGCATGCGCGGACTCTCTCTAAGGGCGAGGAGCCTTAGGGCGAGAAGTGCTGCCTGTGGCCCTGTCGCAGCCTCGGTTATGCAATGTCTCTGTAAGTCATCGCCGAACTCCTTTCACAGTTTCCACCCGGCACAAGTTCTGTCTATGAAAACCCAGGAAGCAGGTTTCTTTCCCTATGGGTCACCCTCGCCCATCTAACTGACAGCGTGGGCCCGCCTCATCTCGGTTTCCGATCTTGGAGGGTAGCCCATGTATTTCCTTCCAAATGGAAGTACTTTTCTGTAAGACTTATTTTTATTTATTTATTTATTTTTAAAAGCACTGATGAACATCTTGGCCTCTAATTCTGAAGTTGTCATTTTGGGAAGCTTAGGGGTTGAAGGCTTTCTTTAAAAACCTAACCGTTGTATAAATAAAAAACACTCTTCAAGTTTGACTAAGTTTCTTATAAGAAAGAGTGAGAGAGAAAAATAAAGAAAAGGAGAGGTGTACCATGAGGTGTATAGTCCGCTGAGAGCCCGCCCCGGTTACTCTGTCTCCAGAAGGAGACGGAATGAGGAGACAAGCGTAAGGATGTCATGGAATGAAGGGCCAGGGAGTGAGTCACGCCTGGAGAACGTTGCCCAGACGTCAGGAAATGTCACACCAGCATCTAATCGCAGGGATGTGTTCAGGGGCTGTCAGGCTTCTAACATTAATTGATGCCCCGAGCACAACACGGAGGAAATACACATGATGGTGAGGACTTCCTTCTCATTTTTTTACGAAGTGCATTGCATACTGATAAGCCATTTACATTCCAGCCAGATAAGAGTTAATTTGGGGGTGCAGGATGGCTGCTTTAGAAATGTAATAAAATGACACTGCGGTTTTACAGAGTAAAGGCAAATGGGAGGGAAGTGTAAACTGGCCAGAAGACTGAGAGTAGGAGAGAGAAAGAGAATTAGAACCCTGGGTAGAGGAATTAATTGTTCCAATGTTCTCCCACTAAAGCCAGTGGAAGAAATATACACACACATACACAAACACACACACACACACAAACCACACACAAACCACACACACACACAAAACACACAGTATATGTACATATATACACACAAACACACAACATACACACACTAACACACACATATACACACAAACACAACATATACCCACAGATACACACAAACATACAGACATTGCAGAAGGATGATGAAATGGATTATTTGTACAGAGATACAGAAAATACTTTTTCAGAATGTGATAAAGATTCTAGCCTACAAGATACCGTCCATATTCTTTGGTGTTGTTAGAGAGCATTCCAGAATGTCAGAGCAGAAGCACACGGATGGAACAGCAGGAGTCCGGTTGTTACAGAAGAGGCTGTTTGATGACTGTACACCGGACTAGAGGGTTCATGTAAAGGGGAAATTTTAATGATTCAACATCTGCTTCTCGTGTGGTGTTTCCATAGTGTCACCCCCAGGCCAGTATTTCCCTGACTCTGCTTCCTGGTCCGCGGTTACCCATCACATGCCAGGTCTGAATGTAGCCTGGTGCTGGGATCTGTAATGACAAAGAAAAAGTTTGTAATGTAATCCTTCTCTTTAAAGAATTCTCAACCAAGGTTGAATACAAGATGGAATCACACGAAGCAAGTTGATCTGTGAGGCACAGTACTGTTCTATCCTTAGACAGGGACAAGTGGCCCTGCGCCGTGTGCCCCAGACCTAGGCAGTCTTGGGTTTGGGGGCCTTTCCCCAAAATTTCAAAGTCCCCCCACTGAGGCCAGTCTGTCGGGGCAGGGCTACGGTCTGGGCAGGGCTGCCATGAGCCACAACCAGGATTTGCACGGTCCCCCGTTTCTCTCTGTGGGGTTGCCCTGTGGGGCACCAGGCTTTGCTCCTGTGGGCCCTGTGTCTGGGCTCTGGTGTCAGGAGAGTGTCCTGGCAAGCAGGTTAGTGCAGCTTTTCTTTCATCGGCTCACGTCAGATTTGACGCTAGAGTGGTGCTGACATGCTAATTGGAGTGACTGACTCACACCGATGAGAATGAGGTTTGGGCTCTGGATTGATTAGTGGTGGTTCGCTGTTGATTCCTCCTGACTTGTGCTGTGTGTGTTGGCTCCTACCGTGGTGCAACTTCTGGCCTATGGCACCTGAAGGTGGCAGGATCCTTTACCCTGTGTGCCCCCCTCTGCTGACTCTCAGGGTGGTCACCCATGTCCTCCACAGGCTCTGTGCCACATGGCAGGGTTTTTGAGATTATTGTTCCCTAATATCTGTGAGCCCTTCCAAATGATGTTGTCTCTTACTGTGGATGGACCACGCTGGCTGTGGGATGGATGTCCTTGAATGAATGGGGCAGCTCTCCTTTCCCCATGCCCCCACCTCTCACTTATCCTTCCTGCTGGCCCTGTGTGGAAGATAGTGATCTGTTAACATTGAAAGAGAACATGTTCTAGGAATGCAGTGATTTGGCCTAAAGAGTTCAAGAGAAGATGAGGCTGGAATTCCTGGCCAGCATGGCTCAGTAGTAGAGCATCGACCTATGAACCAGGAGGTTACAGTTCGATTCCCAGGCTGGGCACATGCCCGGGTTGTGGGCTTGATCCCCAGTGGGGGGTGGGGGGGCATGCAGGAGGCAGCCGATCAATGATTCTCTCTCATCATTGATGTTTCTATCTCCCTCTCCTTCTCCCTTCCTCTCTGAAATAAATAAAAAATATATTTAAAAACAAAAAAGATAAGGCTGGAAGATGTCTTGTTCTACTTTATGTTGTAAAGTCCTAAGTGGTAAGTATAATACAACCAGAAAATGAATGATGGTTTTGTTTGCATTTTCCTGCAAGCTTTGGGTAAGACTGGCATTTCTGGTCAGCATCAGTGAAGCAGAGTGACAGGCTTTGGAGAGTTGCTGAAATCTGTATTCGTGGGCTCCATGATGGCCGATGCAGCATCCTGGTAAGGCTGCCACCAGAATGAGATAAACGGTGTTAGTAGTTTATTGGAGAATTGATCCTAGGACGCACCTGTAGCGAAGTGGGGAAGTGATTCTGGGAAGGAGAGGAAGCCGACGCAGTTGGGGATGAGTAGGTTATCCTTGTGGGCAGCTGGGGCTCAGTGCCACAGAGACTTTGGGGACCCGTGTAAGATGAGCCTCAGAGTTGCTCCATCTGAGGGCTGAGGAGGTTGAGGTGTTTACCTGCCAACTCCCTTCTGTCATAAGGTCCTTGACATTCAGGTCTGCCCCGTGGGGCCTGAACATTCTCCTGCAGCCTTCAGGTAAAGCGGAAGGTGTTTGCCCAAGAAGGGGGAGGGTTTACGAACAGTGAATGCAGAGGGAATATGGGTGGAGCCTCCACAGCCTCTGCTACAGCCAGGATTACGCCCCTACATGGTGTATTGTCCTGTGGGTTTTTAAGTTTCAAAGAAATGACATGATATTGAACATTGTCCTGCAACTTGCTTTTATTTTTAAACTCAAAATTATATACTTGAGATTTATCCATATTGAAATATGTAGATATAAATAATTTATTTAACAGCTCTATGGTGTTTAAGTATTTGGATATATCAGTTTACTCATCCATACCCTTATTGATAGTTTGTTTTCATTTACCCTGTTGTGATGGCAATGCTATATGATAGGATGGAGCCACACTGGCTGGGCTTTATGACTTTTAAATCTTTTTGATTTATCCATTACTGAGGGAAATATGCCACAATCTTGTACTATGATTGTGGATTTGTTAATTTCTTCTTGTAATTTGCTCAAATTTTGTTTTCTACATAAGGGAGGTTGTATTATTATATAATTGGTATCTATCTATCTATCTATATATAAAAGCATAATATGCAAATCAACCAGATGGCAGAACCACCAGTTGCTATGATGCCCACTGACCACCAGGGGGCAGACACTCAATGCAGGAGCTGCCCCCAGCCCACAGGCCCTGATCGCCTGATGGGGAATGGGGAACTGGGGGTGGGTGGTGGCAGGTGTGAGCGAGCAGGGCCCCTGCCACCCTGCTGGTTGCCCCACACACAGATGGTGACTGGTGTCAGTGGCAGGGGGTGGGGCCAGCTGCCAGCAGCTGGGGAAGATTGGCCTTGATCGCAGGCTAGGCCTAGGGACCCTACCTGTGCATAAATTTTGTGCATTGGGCCTCTAGTTTTTATATAAGCAATGATATAAAATTTCCTTACAAAATAAATTTAATTAAGAAAATGGGAGAAAATGTTTGAGTATATAATGGTATAAGTAGTATTTCTGAAAGAAAACCATGCAAGTGGAAACAATGGCTTAAAAGCACACCATTGTCCCTCTCCCTCACTTGGCTACCCAGCTACACAACAACGTTCTAGAGTCACTACTTCCAGCTCAGACCCCTCTCAACCTTCAGTTCCACATACATATTTAATTCCCCCTTGTCACTTCCACCTAAATGTATCACATACCCCTCACACTCAGAAATGCAGAAGTGAATTTCTTTTTAAAAATTTTATTTTTCCATTATAATTGACAGTGTTATATTAGTTTCAGGTGTATACCATAGTGATTAGACAATTACATAACTTACAAAGCGTTCAACCCAATAAGTCTAGTCCCCATCTGACACCATACACAGCTATTATAATACTGTTGAGTATATTCCCTCTGCTGTACTTTACAGCCCCTCGACTATTTTTATAAGGCTATGGTAAGTAAATTTCCTATAGCTTTTCTCTCCCTTCTGCCCCTGAAACACGATTTCTCCTGGGTTCCTTATCTTGGTGCAAAATACCACTCTCTTCCCAGTCAGCTAATCTGGATCCTTCAGACCGCCCTCCACATGCACATCAAAACAGAGAATGGGTTCCATCTGTTTACTTCCTTGATGTTTCCTGTATCTATCCCCTTCTCAGCCCCATTGATGCCCTCATGAGTCAAGCCCTTGCCATCACTCTCCTGGATCCTTGTGCCCTCCCTGTCTCTACAGTGGCATCCTCAAATCTATTCTCCACGTGATACTCCATTAATTGTCCTGCATACAAAGGTTATTTTGTCTCCCTCTGCATTCTTGGATGGGTCCCTATTGTTTATGGAGTAAAGTTGAATCCCCACCTGCCTCTCTCACCAGCCCCGCTCTGCTCTGTGCCCCAGCCATAGGAACCTGTTGTTCCCAGATAGTGCCCGGCTGGTATATATTTCTGGAGATTTCTCAGGCTGGCCCTCTTCTCATGAATGGGTTTGCCTTACTTTATCTACCAAAAAAATACTACAAGATTCAACCCAAGTTTCACCTCCCCAAAGAAGCCTGCTTGGCAACCCCCAGCCAGTAAGAGTGACCATTCTCCTTTTTGTGTCCTCTCATTCCTAGTTGGGCTCCTCTGGCTAGACTCCAAGCTCCTTGAGGGCAGGACCGTTTCCAAATCACCTCTCTATCTTGCTTGTTGAATGAATGGAAAAATGAGTACTTAATGTGAAGCCATATCTAGCTTCATAGCCAGTAGGATGTTGAAAGTCTTAAGAGCGACTCTACCTCTTTCCAAAGTAGGTTAAGCCGCCTCTGGAATTTCAGCAGAGGTGTGGGGTGAAAAGAGCTGAGTGTTAGCTCCTTTCAGGTGATAAGACTTGTAGGAGTGAGATGTGTAAATGCTGAAAAAAGCAGCTCATGAAAGGAAAGCTTAATTAAATTATGTCTTGTGAAAACGTATAGGATATCCAGTTTTTTTTAAAGAATGTTCACCAGTTGTTCACATTCACTTAGTAGCCTTTAAAATCATTTTAGTAACATTTTCACTAATAAACTAAGCCCTAAAAAGGGGGGAAAGGCTCATAAATGCTTCTGTAAATAAAAAATATGACTTATAACACTAGCCTAGTTTTCAACATCAATTTTAATATCGAGTGAACTTTTGTTGTAGCATTTTCTCATGTTTACTTCCTCCTTTTTTATTTTATTTCCCATGTCCCTATTTCTCTCCATAGATTTAGTTCCAATAGATTTAAGAAAAAAGCAGCACTTTGAAGAAGCATTCAGAGGCATGGTCAGGATGAGGATCTATCCACTTCAAATCAGGCAAGGAAAGGCAAACAGAAAAATCTAAAAACATTTCCTTTGCTAGTTTAAATACAGTTCTAGATTGGAACACAAAGTATGTATCAAGTAAGTATAGGGCAGCCTTCCCTAAACTATATTTCATTGAACAGTACTCATGAGACATTAAATAAGTGTTTGGGAAAAAATAATTTGTAAAGGGTTCCTTTCAAAGTCTATAAAAGGCTCTGAAAACTCCTGTAGCAAAAACCTGTTCAACTGAAGATATTTAACCCAGCCTTTTCCAACATTTATTTGATCATAAAATCATTTTAATTCTTGTATGGAACACTGATTAACATACTGCAGAAACTGATCGTTGGGATAAAAATAGGATAAAAATAACTTGATTTGAGGGCTGTTGTGTCACTTAGTAAAGATTATTCTGAATTAGTAGGGAGTAATAAACATCTTAAACAGCTTGAAAAGCAGTGTCAGAAGATTTTTTAAATGCTGTCAAAAAACTCATAAAATATACATTATGTTGTATAGCAATATTGTAAAATGGGGTATGATACATTAAAATAATCAGATTATACCCCATTACCCTATAATCTTCTAATCAGATACTTACACATTTTACATTGTATCTTCAAAATGACTCCTGTTGTAAATATTATGCTTGAAATATAGAAGTATGCTATAACACCAACTGCAAAGGATTCCATGATATAAGTAACAGCTCCAGATAATGAGAGTATCAGGGCAAAAGAATGATGAAAAATGATAGCATCACAGAACTTTGAGCTACAAGGAGCCTTAGGAATAGTTTTAATTCAACCCCTTCATTTTAGATAAAATAAGATTGACAATCATTTATGAGGTCCTCAAGGAGAAGAAAAGGTGGCCAAAGTGTAGAAAAGATAGGGGGACATGAGGACCACATGTTACTTTATGCAAGAAGGAGTCAAGTGCTCTGGAAGATGAGGTTAGAGTTTTGTGAGAAGGAAGTCTGAACACTGGCTTGTAAAGATGGTTGACATTATCTATGTCAGTGACAGGTGAGAGGTATTGCACAAGCAGGCAGTGTGGTCAACATGAGACTCACCTCAGCAAACCAACGGTTAGGAAAAAGGGAGGGTCCTGAAGCCAAGAAGCATCAACACAATGACAACACAACACAACTGCTCATAAATAATAACTCCCTAAAGTCAGTAGAACCCCCATCCTCTCTGACAACAGCATTGCTCACCTAGAACCCCACCAGGATATGAGTCAGTCATGTTCATGTTCCATAGAGTATGTGTTCCCAGGGCCAGAAGCAATTGACTCAGAAGCTTGCCATCAGCCTGTGGGGTCAGGCCTCAGACTGATAGTTTGGTCAATTTGTCGTTCACTGAAAGTATCTTCTAAGTCTCATTCAAAGAGCAAGCATTGCACGTCTGTTGAATTTGGTGATTTACTTTTTGGCTCAGGATCCCATGCATTGCAATTGGTTTATGATTTCTCAAGTCTCTTTGGATTTATAGGTCTCCCTCCATTTGTCTTCTTCAATTTTTGGTATTGTTGATGAAACAGAGTCGCTTCTCCTGTAGAGTTTTGCAAAGCTTGGATTTTACTGATTGAATCTTGAAGGTGTCATTTAACATTTTTTGTTCCTCTGTGTATTGTAATTGGAGCAAACTTGATTTTTTTGTTGGCAAGACCACTTTGTAGATAATCTTGGTGGGTTCCTCCATCCGGAGGCACATGGTGTATGACTGCCTGCCTTTCTGTGATGAGCACATCTGCTGATGATTAATGCCTCAATTCGTTTATCAGTTAGAAGTTGCAAAGAGATAACTTTCTTATTTTATTAAATATCCTTTATTTTTTTAGTTCGAGTACTTCTATAAAGAAAAATTTCCTACCAACATCCAAATTATAGGGGTGCCAGAAGATGAGAGAGAGCAAGATATTGAAAACCTATTTGAAGAAATAATGACAGAAAACTTCCCCTACCTGGTGAAAGAAATAGACTTACAAGTCCAGGTAGTGCAGAGAACCCCAAACAAAAGGAATCCAAAGAGGACCACACCAAGACACATCATCATTAAAATGCCAAGAGCAAAAGACAAAGAGAGAATCTTAAAAGCTGCAAGAGAAAGAAACTCAGTTACCTACAAGGGAATACCCATACGACTGCAGCTGGTTTCTCAACAGAAACTTTGCAGGCCAGAAGGAAGTGGCAAGAAATATTCAAAGTGATGAATACCAAGAACCTACAACCAAGATTACTTTATCCAGCAAAGCTATCATTCAGAATTGAAGGTCAGATAAAGCGCTTCACAGATAAGGAAAAGCTAAAGGAGTTCATCACCACCAAACCAGTATTATATGAAATGCTGAAAGGTATCCTTTAAGAAGAGGAAGAAGAAGAAAAAGGTAAAGATACAAATTATGAACAATAAATACGCATCTATCAACAAGTGAATCTAAGAATCAAGTGAATAAATCATCTGATGAACAGAATGAACTGGTGATTATAATAGAATCAGGGACATAGAAAGGGAATGGACTGACTATTCTTGGGGGGGAAAGGGGTGTGGGAGATGCGGGAAGAGACTGGACAAAAATCGTGCACCTATGGATGAGGACAGTGCGTGGGGAGTGAGGGCGGAGGGTGGGGTGGGAACTGGGAGGAGGGGAGTTATGGGGGGGGAAAAAGAGGAACAAATGTAATAATCTGAACAATAAAGATTTAATTTAAAAAAAAGGAAAGAAAAATTTCCCTTATCTACTATTTGATTATTGTTTATATGTGAAAAGTGGGAAAAATGCTCAATTCTTTCCCTTTATTAGTTTTCAAAATAATGAGTAGGTTCCCTAAAACCCTTCAAATGTGACTAATAAGTTATGATATATATTTTTTTACTATCATTATCACTTATAGATTTAAGAAATTAAAAAAAACATATTTTTATTGATTTCAGAGAGGAAGGGAGAGGGAGAGAGAGATAGAAACATCAATGATGAGAGAGAAAATAATTGATTGGCTGTCTCCTGCACACCCCACACTGGGGATCAGGCCCGCAACTCAGGCATGTGCTCTGACCTGGATCAAATCGGGACCTCTTGGTTCATAGGTCGATGCTCAACCACTAAGCCATGCCAGTCAGACTGGATTTAAATAATTTTAATCTGTTGCTGTAGTTTCTCTCATTTAAACTTAAATTGTGTAACTTTGGTCAGTGGGAGCTTATTCAAGTTAGCCATCAGCTCATGGGGTCAGGCCTCAAACTGATTTGACATGGCCCTAGTCTTTGACAATTTCCTGGTTTTCGGATCTGGTCAGATGTTTTATCACTGCGAGTACAGGCCTGGGCCCATTGGATGACGTTTCATATTATTAGGCACTTGGCTTATCTCCAGAAAGCATAGTCTGAAAAAGCAAATGGGTAAAACTTCCAGCTCAGGCTATAGGAGGAACTGTGGACTCAGCAGAATTTCCAAGGGCTCCCCTCATTGGGAAAGGGAAACAAGTGCCCTCAATTAAGGGAAGTGAGATTACCCGCTGCAGCCTGGAGCAGCGCTAAGGCAATATACTGCATGGCAAATTACACATGTCGGGCAGGGGGTCAAGTAGAATTACAGATGCAGACACAGAAGGCATCGATCATTGATATGGATGAAGCAGGCAGTTAAGGTTTGCTCCGCTCTCCCAAATCTGTGGGTCTAATTCTGAGGTAGTCCATGATCCAATCACGGACGAGTCCACCTGTGAACTGTACGTGTTACAGAATTGTCATATTACAAATGAAGATTTCAGACTTGATTGAGCTCTTGACAATCTTACAAAGGAAGCGCAGATTTATTACATGAGGTGAGTTCAGGCTGTGGTTGAGAGGGGGGTCTGTGGGGCCAGCCAAAAGGACGACTGAGAATTGGAGTGTGTGCTGTTGAGAGCCTGTGTGGCCATTGTGCTCTCTGGCCATGTTGGGGAGTGACAGGGATCCTCCCAGATCTGGAGAGGCAATTTCCAATGGATCTGGGCTTGTGGGCAGTTTTTCAGGGTCAGCAGATGTCTTTTATGCCTTCTTTATTTTGGTAAAGGGATAAAAAGGGCAGGTTGCCATCATAGTCCCTTTGCTCTCTTTAGTCATTTTCTTTAAAGTGATTTTTTAAAAAATTAAATATGAGTGTGTAATAACCACTGAGTGCAAATGTTAGCAGCCCATAAGGGAGGTGGAGACAGGACATAGCTGTAGACAGGCAGGCCCTTTGAATCTCTGAAGCATAACAATGTCACAGCCTTCTCATTCTCTCCCCTTAGTTTCTTCCTAACAAGGAGGCCTTTCCCCCATTTGATAGCTATTCTTTGACGGAGCCTCCAGGGTGACTTCCTCTGCATTAGTCAAATTGTTCACATCTGAAGGGTGTAGGGGTTCAGCCATTCAGGATCCTAGGAGAACCCGTGACCTGGACGCTTCACTGTGATGACACCCCCTGTCGAAGCCAGCAGTGGAGAGAGAAAAGGCCTGGTGCTCTCTCTCCATCCTGCCTGGAGGCAAGGCGTGGGCAGGTACATGGGATGCCCCGGCTTGGACTTGGATCTGGAGCTAATGACATGAAGACGCAGGGACAAGGGCAACATTGAGGGCTGGGTCTGTGACCGTGGCGATGGTTCCTGGTGTTCTGGGACAGGGACAGTGGGTTTTAGCTGTAGCCCTGGCAACTTCACTTCCCCTGTTCCTGCCTGTTTTGTCAATGTGGTTCTCTAGCTTCCCTGGAGAATCTGAGCTACCCAGGCATCCTTTCTTATCTTGCTTAATTCTGCCCAAATTGGTTGCTGTGGTTTGGAACCAAGAACCTGGACTGATTCTGGAACTAATTGCTTCATGAAAGCATTACCATGCCTCCCAAACACCTACCCTATAAACAGATCATGATTTAGACCTCATCATGAACCACAATTATCCTCAAAGCTTGTGTTTGGTAAAGCACATGGTGTTGCTCTGCAGTGGGGCGTTCAAACTGTCCCACAGGAAGAGTGCCTTTCTGAGAAGAGCACAGGCTTGAAGCAGAGCCATCCCTCAGCAACTAAAGACACTGCTACAGTGGGGTGTCTTTGGAGGCATTTTGGAACCCCCTCCCCCAAAGGAACTGTCATGTAAGGGTAAGTTAGTGGATTAAAGAAACGACAGAATTCTGAGTGAGAGTGACGATGGAGAAAGTCAATTAGTCAAGAGAAGAGACAGGAGGGCAGGCACTTCAGGGGCAAGGTCAAAGGGTAATGAAGAGATATGGCAGCTTTAAGAAAGTGAGTTTTATAACTGGGAAAAACTTAGCCTTTGTCTACTCATCTGCTGCTGATACAATTTTTGCTATTTCTTATAGACACTGTCATTGGCCACTTTCTGCATCATAATTTAATATGCAAATAGCAATTTTGATAGGAGATCAGAAATGGTCTAGAAGCCTTATGAAAAGCAGGCTGAAATGGCCTCAATAACATTTCCTTTGTTGGATTTTGTGCATGGCTCAAGCGGGCACTGATTTTAATATTCAATGAATGGATAGATGTCACCCAGTGTTTTCCAAACCCTTTTAATTTTGGAAGCTTTTCCTATGGAATACCTAGTAATATCTCATGGTATATTATTGTCCTTCATAGGATATACTTATACTAAAAATTATTTATTATTTATGTAAATTCGAATTAAACTGGGTATCCTATATTATTATTTCCTAAAGTGGTCAATTCCATTCCTTCTTCATGTCTCTCTATCTCATTGTTTCAGTGGGAGCAGCCAGGTTTAAACAATTGTCCCCTCCTCTCAGCCATAGTGATTGAGTGGTGGGCACCTTATTGACGGTAAGTCTTTCAGATTCTTTCTTAGGGAAATAGAATTAGGACCAAGAGCCCATAGGTTGGACTGGTTGCTGTCCTGAATGAAGAGCAAGAGCACACCAATGAGAGAAGTGCTGGTAATGGCCACGTTTTACCACAATGATTGGAAAACAGAGAGAAGAATGAAGTAGATGCTGAGAGATGGAAAGAAGACATGCTCATTCCTGCATCTTGACCCTTCTGAAGCTTGGCTGTTTAAAATCTCTTGAATTCCTTAAGATATCCCCAGAATTCTTATAATACTTATTTTCTTTGCTTAAGCTAGCTCAAATGGGTTTTTATTTCTTGCAACCAAAAAATATCCAAATAAAGGGTGATTCTTCCCCAGGGGAAGTGATCTGCTCTATCATTCATGATTTGCTGTAATAGGTCTGGCCTAGAGTGCTGACATGCGTTTTGAGAATGAGGTAGGTTATCTTTAAGTAGAATATTTAGAAATTTGAGTGATACAGGGCGGGGGGGGGAGGGGGGGGGACAGGACTTGGCTATTTTCCCAGTTAGCTCCATCTCTAGCCTGGAGGTCTCCAGTTTCCAGCAGAAAAGTGAATCTCAGGAAAATCATAAAACTACCACACAGTGTCTTTCTCTAGGTAAACAGGCAAGTTCATTCTGCATGCCAGATTGAGATACTGTACTTTAAGATCCTGAAGTTCCCAAGACTGGAATCCTGAGTGGAAAATTGGACCCCCCAAGGCCCCTGGCTGTTGGCCTTGAGTTAAGTGTCACCCTTAGTTCTTACCATGGGAAGTTCAATTTAGAGCAATTTGGAATGATTCTCTCCAGTCTCAGGGCATCATTAGGTATTTCAAGGCTGGTGGTTAGCTTGGTAAAAACCACTTCCCCATATTAGAAGATCACAGGGACTATTGAAAAGACATCACAGAGGGTATGATTTTAAACAAGTCATAGTTTTCAGATTACCAGTATTTTCAGACAGTTTAAAAAGTGCTTGTACCTTATATAGAAACACAATCTATGTAGTAAAGCTCACATTGACCTTGAAAAAACCTCTTTAATGCAACATGGAAGTGTTGTGGTCTCCTTGGGTATTGTGAGGTATTAGGGACATTTTATTTGATTTTACATTGGTTTATTTTCCTAAAAGCCAGGATGGAAACAAAGAAGTGTGGACTTCAACGAGCAAACATGGATCTCAGATTAGGGGCTCATAGATCCTTAATTGAAATTCTCTTAAATTCTGGGCATGATTTCTACTGCTGTGAGGTTATTTTTTACCTGAGTTTATTGTTGGTTGGCTCTGGAGTGTGATTCTTATTTTAATCCTATAAGATCTGTGTTCCTTAGCTAGACAACCTCAGTGTAGCTGGAGTTTTCAGCTATTAAACTCTTAATGTGATGGATGGGGTATAGAACTGTACCTGGAAGACAATGGAGTCACACACATAATAGAGTTACCATCACCAATAGGTCACATCAGCGTTGAAATGTCAACCTGCATTGAAACCACAAGCTGAGATATACATTCATTTTTTTTTTTTTACAGGTGATTCCTTCTTCTAAAACTGGATCCAAAGGAGGTCTCCCTGCATTTCTTAAAGTGTAGATTCGCTTTTGAAATACTCATACGTTGGAACCTGTGTTTGGGCCATGAAGGAAGGATTTTATTGAAATACTGTGATCTGAACCCTTAGCACATACCTCTAAACTTGATTTGTAAGTTCACATTTTTCTCAGTTAAAGGCGATTTCTAGGAAAGAAGCAGTCTGACAATGACATAATTTTAGAGAAGAAAAAGTCAGATCTCTGAAGATTTTACACACACACACACACACACACACACACACCATTTAAAAACAGCTATGTTTTAACATTTTCTTAGACTGTGCTTAGCTTTGTGTTTTATTTCTTTCAGTCTCTGCTCTGTGTTGGAAATGACATTCCTTGATAAGGTAACACAAACAAGAGAAACTTCTGTTGGTTTATTAGTGGGAGTCAAGGATTTGCTGGTATCCTTAAGAGCTGTTTGTTGAACTCTTGAACTGTAGCACACTGTGGGAAGAAGCTGACGCTGTTAGCTATTTGTATACACTTTGCCATATTTACTTCGGACTTGGCATAAGCTTTGAAGGAGTTAAACGAAAATGCTTAGGTAGCAGTTAACAAGGTCCTCTCTCTTTTTTTCCTTGTATTGTATTATTATCATCAGTATTTTGTGAATAAAGAGGCAGCTTTATGGAACTTATTACCATCTTACTAACTGTGTGATCTTGGGCAGCTTACTTAAGCTTCCTGAGTTTGTTTCTTCATTTGCAAAAGGTAGGTAATGCTGACTTCACAGGGTTGTTGTATATATTACATGAGAAGATATATACAGAAATACTCTGAACACAGTGCTTGGCATATAACTATGGGTAGAATAATGTTTATTTTCTTTCCTTCAACTAAATCAACTGGAAGATGGACTAAAAATATTGTGACTAGTAAGTCAAAAGAAATAACACTGAAAGCAGCAGACCCTGGGGCTTGGCACTCTTTTTAATCTAGCTGGGTGGCTTTATTGTTCCTGTTTTAGGGGGCAGACGGTTATGATAACTCTCTTATTTTATTTCACAGGTTTTGATGAGAAGACACAGGCTGGGAGAAAGCAACTTGAGACGGCTCTGAAACGTCATCAAAGTCCGAGGGTTGCGAAAATGATTAGATAGCACTTATAGAAAGTGGCACATTGAGTTTATTAATCATAAAATTTTTAGGAATGCATCTTTCTTTGGTAGGTTTTTCAAAAAAATTTGTAATAAATATAGTTTTTTGTTGTTTTAACAGAAAATTTCCCCCTTAACTGACTTGGGTTCATTTTTTACCCAAGTTCTCATGACTTAGAGAGCCTGTCATCGTCTGGCTGTGCGCATCTGCATTGTAGCAGAGACAGGGTGCTTGATTATTTGGGACTTTCATCTCTGTTGTACCACATCCCTCACCTGCATCTGCAATAATGAGCTATTTGCTTTTCCAGAACATACGTACTCTCTCCCCTCTGTGCGTATTCACAGGGCATTCCCTTCCCTGTAGAGCATGAAGGAGCCCTGTAGCAAGCAGCCTCTCAGGGCATGGGATGGGGAAACTGGAGGCTTCCTGGAGGGTGACACCTGAGCCGGGGTCTTGAGAGGGAAGCAGGAGTTGGCCACTCCAAGAAATGGAGAGAAGGCCTGGGCAAAGGCCCTGTTGGGGGGTGGTGGGGTGGTGGCATAGAGTGGTTTGGGCATACTGAAACATGTTACTGGCTCAGTGTCGCTGGAGCCCAGAGATGGGAGATCAGGAGGTGAAGCTGGAGGTGTTGGCACGGGATGAATGATGGATGGCCTATGTCCCAGGTTAAAGGACTTGGAGCTCATTAGGCAGGCAAAGGGGAGCCGTAGGTGGGTTTTAAGTGGAAGAGGGGCATGAGCTGACTTTTTTCTCCCTTAGGTAAATCACTGGGCTGGGGGAGCAGTGTAGATAGAGGAGAAAATGGGCAATGTAGAGTATTAGATAAGGCTAGAAGCAGGAGATCAGTGAGTAGGCTGCTATCATAGTCTAATATTAGAGATAATGAGAGTCTGAGTGAGGATAGCAGATGGGGATATGTCAATCTAGATGACTACCTATACCCTACTCCCACCAAAGCTAGTTGAGGGTATAAGTTATGAATATTAGCTATTTCCTTTGATGAATTTTCCATATAACTGTCAAACAACTCCTTCCGTTTGACTTGTATTGGTCTTTGGTTCCTAAACTTGGCTGCACATTGTAGTCACCTAGAGGATTTTAAAAACTGCTGGTGCTTGGATCCAACCCTACAGAGTCTGATGGGATGGTGTGGGGTGCAGCCTGGCATGGCATTTCTCCAGCTAAGCAAAGAGAGAACCGCTGGTGCAGGAGTCGCCCAGACAGCACATAAGGAAAAATACGCATTGGGACAATATATTCTTCCCATCTCCTTGATCTTATATGAGATTCTGCATTTTTCTTTTTTCCCCTTTTAATTTAATTTATTGAGATGACACTAGTTAACAAAATTATACAGATTCCAGATCACAATTCCACAACACGTCATCTGTACACTGTACTGTGTGTTCACCACCCCAAGTCATTTCTAACGAGCTCCCAAGTTTTATGCTGAAGTTGCTGGTTCCTCGATCACACTTTTAATAGAGGATCTTGAGGCCCCAGGAAATATTCTAAAGTCACTGATTATGTTCCTCTTTTTAAAGGTATCCTATCTAATAAAAGAGAAAAATGGTAATTGGCGTACGATGATACCCTTTTCATTGGCTAATCAGGGCTATATGCAAATTAACTGCCAACTAAGATTGGCAGTTAACTGCCAACAAGATGGCGGTTAATTTGCATATGTAGGCACAATGCAGGGAGGCGAAAGGGAAAGCAGGAAGAAGCCCCCTGCCACTGACAATGATCGGAAACCCAGGGGGGAGCTAAGAGCTGGGGGGCAGGGCAAAGGCGGCCCTGGGGCCGCCTTTGCCCTGCCCCCCAGCCATGATCGGAGAATCAGGTGCCTTTTCCACCCTGGCCAGTGATAGCAGGAAGTAGGGGTGGAGCCAGCGATGGGAGCTGGGCACGATCGAAGCTGGCAGTCCCAGGAGCTAGGGGCCCCTTGCCTGGGCCTAAAGAGGAGGCCACGATTGCGGGGCCACTGCAGCTGCGGGTCCCCGCTGCCCGGGCCGGACGCCTCAGCCAGACGCGTTAGGCCTGGGCAGGGGCGGAGCCTGCAACCACGGGGAGCTGGGGGTCCCCTGCCCAGGCCTGACACCTCTGCCAGAGGCCTCAGGCCTGGTCAAGGGGCCGATCCGGTGATTGGTGATCAGAGGGTGATGAGGGTCAACTCCTCTGGCCGAGGCCTCAGGCCTGGTCAAGGGGCCGATCCGGTGATTGGTGATCGGAGGGAGATGAGGGTCAACTCCTCTGGCCGAGGCATCAGACCTGGGTGGGAGGCGGAGCCAGGGATTGGAGGGATATGATGGTCCCCTTGCCCAGGCCTGAAGCCTGGGTCAGAGGCCTCAGGCTTGGGCAGGGGGTGGAGCAAGCGATCAGTGGAGATGTGGGTCCCCTGCCCAGGCATAATTCCTGGGCCAGAGGCCTCAGGCCTGGGCGGGGGCCAGAGCCAGTGATCAGGGGGAGATGGGGGTCCCCTGTCCAAGCCTGACACCTCTGTCAGAGGCGTCAGGCCTGGGCAAGGGGCCGATCCTGCGATTGGAGGGTGATGGGGGTCAACGCCTGAGGGCTCCCAGTATGTGAGAGGGGGCAGGCTGGGCTGAGGGACACTCCCCCCCCCACACACACACCCAGTGCACGAATTTCGTGCACCGGGCCCCTAGTAATCATATAAAGGGAAATATAAAGAAAATAAACGATAACATCATTTAAATTGAAAGAAAATCTCTAGGTGAAGACTTACTTGTAGATTTTGATGGAATAAATCCAGAATTGTTTTTCCATCTGTGCATAAAATTTCTACCAATTTCTAACCTCTCTATTGTGCCTTTGAGGACAATAGAGAAATTACTTCAGGCCCAGATGAGATTCTGGGTTCCATTGTTTTTAAGTGGATCAGAAACCTATAGTTAAGAAAACAGTTGAAATGTTTAATGCATGTTAGTAGCTGAAAAGGCATTCTCTCAAAATATCCGACAGTGTTGTTAAACTCAGATTTTCGAGAATTTGAGATCATCAAAGTCAGGCCTACAAGTTCTGGGATAATTTATAGCCGAGTTTATAATCTTTGGAGAACTTTGTAGTTAAAGACAGCAGGTACTTTTTTTTTTTTTTTTCTGCATAGTACAAAGTTCAAACAAGTTGATTCAAAAATTCAGAGAAACCAAAAATATATATATTTTTTGAACTCAGAGAGTTTTTATTTCTAGTAACTCATTTAAATAGAGAATATCTAGCAAGGTTTTTTGTGTGTGTTTTTTCCCCTGTAGGGAAAGAGTTCATAAGGAATCTTGATTATATTTTTAGGGGAAGGAAAATGTAAGTTTGTGCTTCTAACTATTATACTGAGCAAGTGTGACCAGTAAGATGTAACGGAAATGAAACCTACTTTTGACTTCTCCTGCTCTTTAAAATTTCTCTAACGAAGGGGTTTTTCTTTTTGGCTGGATGAAAGCTGACATCCTCCAGGAACGTTCTAGTCACTTGAGGAGTAGGAAGTCCTACGGTCAACCTAAGCCAAAAGGCACAGTTTTGACTTAGACATAGAGTTTCAGTCTGATGTTTCGAGATACATTTAGAAGTAAGACTTCTTGCCGTAGCCGGTTTGGCTCAGTGGATAGAATGTCGGCCTGCGGACTGAAAGGTCCCAGGTTCGATTCCGGTCAAGGGCATGTACCTTGGTTGCGGGTACATCCCCAGCGGGAAGTGTGCAGGAGGCAGCTGATCAATGTTTCTCTCTCATTGATGTTTCTAACTATCTCTCTCCCGTCCTCTCTGTAAAAAATCAATAAAATATATTTTAAAAAAAAGTAAGACTTCTCGTGAAGAAGACACCTGTGACCTGCGGGGACCCTGGCAGCAGAGTATGGCCACTGTCCTATGAGCTCAGGGTTCCTGCTTGCAACTTCCTGAAAAATGGCTAAATTATGTATAATAAATTCAATTCAAGGAAGAAAAAAGAAAGTAAGGCTTCTCCTCCTGTCCCAGCTGTGGCCCGTTCCTCACAGCTGCCGCCTTGGGGAAGGAAGTCTGGAAAGCTTTTCCCCTCTTTCTCCATTTCTAACTGTCAGGCTCCTCTGAGGCCAGAGCACAGCGAGGCAGAAGGAAACGGTACAGGAAAGTTCCCAACGTGCGTAGCATGACCGTGCGCGCACTTGGCACCGTCTGGGTCTGGCAGATGCTTAAAGGTGAATCTTTTTCTCAGAAGGTGTTCGTGGGCTGCTTAGAGCTCCCCTGCAGGGTCCCTCCACCAGCATCCTGGGAGGTGGGCCGCGCATGCTATCCCTCTGGCTCAGCGGTTCTCAGCCTTTGTCATTCCACGACACACGGAGACGAATTACTAAAATTCTGCGGCCCAGGGAAAAATATATTTTTTGCCAATGTGACAAAAAATAGGTATAATTTAGATTCATTCACATTGGATAGCTATTGTTGCATTGGCTGCTGTCATTGTTTTCATTTGACTAAGGCAGTGGTTCTCAACCTGTGGGTCGAGACCCCTTTGGCGGTCGAACAACCCTTTCACAGGGGTCACGTAAGACCATACTGCATATCAGATATTTACATTACAATTCATAACAGTAGCAACATTACAGTTATGAAGTAGCAACGAAAATAATTTTATGGTTGGGTCACAACATGAGGAACTGTATTTAAAGGGCCAGAAGGTTGGGAACCACAGAGGGAAAAGAGGTCAGCGCCCTGACTAGTCAGGTACTGCAAGGTTTAAATTCTTGTGGCACGTTGGTCGAAAATCGCTGTTCTCACTGCATTCATTTCTCATCCCTTGTTTTCTGGGGTTTCCACTCCACAGAGACTTTGGAAACCTCTGCTCCCAGGAGGCTCTCTGGGGGAAGAATTCAAAGTAGTTCCATCCAACTCTTTTTCTGTGGGGTGGGCCTAGGAGCCACGCAGGGCAGCAGCTCTCTGCAAAAGTCACTTTCATAAACCCTCCCCAATACCCACGCTTGCCACCCTTGATAGCCTCCCTGTGAATTTTGGAGCTGCCTACCCAGTTTTTAATGATGCTCTTTGACATTTTCACGTGGTGATGTGGTACCTCATTCTGGAATTTCATATTCATAGAATCTTTGATGCTTCAGGAGTAAGTTCCAATTTAATATTCTATTTCCCTCTAAATTAAACATCTGTTCTCCCCCAAGTAGGGCAATTGCTAGACAACTGACCCATGTCACAACCCCTTCCCAGGTATTAGGGTTTTTCCACCTCAGCACTGTTAATATTTTGGACAAGATAATACTTTGTTGTTGAGGACCGTGCTAGGCATTGTAGAGTGTTTACCAGCATCCCTGGCTTCTTAGCCACTGGATGCCAGTATCACCTCCTCCTCCCCCCCCACCCCCCCGCCCCATCATGACAATAAAAATGTCTCCAGACATTGCCAAATGTCTCCAGGGGGCAAAATTGCCCTTAGCCGAGAATCACTGCCATAAATTGACAAGTACAGGTCTAAGGGCAAACATGTTCAAAACAAGGTATGTACCATAAGGATGACCTAGACTAGAATGGTTGCCCTGGAAACAACCTCAGGCATCCACCTCCACCTACCCCGCGTTTTAAACGGGGACACAGCTCAGAGAGGTAAAGTTGATTGCCTGGTATCACAAAGATCCTGTCACAGGGGGGACTGGGAAGAATCTTGGACTCCTGACCCTGGTACAGGGCTCACTGTGAGGTTGGGGAGAAATAATTATTAAATTTTAATATCACTGCTAATTTTAAAGTACCTACTCTTTGAATTTTCTGTGCTAAAAATAGAACATAGAAAAACCTTATCTAATTAGTTAGTGAATAGCACTGAATTAAAATTGGACACTATAATTAATCAATGCTAAATCGTGGTCAAATCCATTACCCTTGAGTGGATTATCTGTGTGACCCACCGTCTCCTCCTGACACCACACGTTGGGGGTCTGCAGGCGCTGGTTGGAGGGCTTTGAGGAGACGAGAGGCTGGGGGTGGAAGGGAACCTGTGAGTGGCAGTAAATCATTTTTGTGTTATCTGTAGTTTGTTTTTAATCTATGTCACTGTTCCTCTCCATTAAAAAAGCTAATTGAGAATTGACTATTGCAAACTTTTATTATAGAATGCCTGAAACAGGAAAGCACATGTAGAAAAAAAATAGGAATTATGCCGTTGTCTATTAACTATGCTCAGTTTTATGTCTGAACGATCAAATTTCAGAATATTTCCCTCCCATTTTCTTTCTTTTGTAAATTAAATTTATTGTGGTGACATTGGTTAATAACATCGTACATATAGGTTTCAAGTGCATAGGTCTGCTTTCTTAATTAGAGGACCTTTAAGCTTTTTAAAATTATCACTGAGCAAAACACATGCTTTTCCATAGAGTTGTTATTTTCTTGTCAGCAGTGTCCTGCAAGAAACAGGCTTTGAAAGTAATGCTTAGCAATTTACCTAGTGTTTTATTTTCTGAAGAGTAAATTTTATTTCTGACTTCTATGTGTGTGCTTAGGTCTGAACTGTGGTGTTTTAATTGTGTAGAGACCCCCACCTGACTGCTCACTGACCACCTAACCCCAGCTTGTTTAAATCTCAGGTTATTGGGACCCATTGCCTACCTCCTCCAGGAGTCTTTTCTCCCTCAGCTTGGTCTGTCGTGTTCCAGTCTCCTTGGCTAGAAATGCAGAAATTATCAGTGAGTCTTCTCTCTTAATAATTTTAAAAAATATTCATAATCAAAATCCATTTATTGAACACTTATTATGTACCAGACACGGTGTTAACATGTTTCTATGCTTTTAATCCTCACAACACTTTTAATCCTCTGGAAGGCAGGTATCATTGTTCCATGGGAAAGACCCAATCAGCGTGCCCAAGGTCACTCAGTTGTAAGTGCCGGGTCTTCTGTTACAAAGTACTGCCCCTTCACTTAGAATACTGGCCTCCTTCTCCCTTGAAAATGTCTCCAGGGGTTGCCCTTTTCCCTATGGCCTACGACTTTATACCTGGATTCTTCTATGAGCCTCTTCTTCAAATGGCATGTACCTCATACACGTCACTTGGTCCAAATCTTATGATCTCTTGGCTTTGTTGTGTCCCCTAGAGTTCTAGGAACTGAAAGATGAATAACCTTCAAGACACTCACAGTACAGCCCAATAAATGCTTACTGGTTCATTCAGCATCACTTTTCAGAAATGGGAAGTTACATTGGAATAGAAGTTAGACACATTGGACTAAAATTTAAAATACTTGAGCATTGCCAATACCACCAAGAATAGAGATACTGAATCTCGAAGCTTTCCTAACAATATTTTAACATCTTCAGGGGGTGCGGCATTCACCCTCATATTTAAACCAAATCATATGAAGTCAACTTATTTTTTCTATTTCACAATCCATATTGTGTGACATACGTCAATGAAATTGAGGTCCAATTGTTTATTTATAATCTGGGGTTATTAATTGTTATTAATTTGAAAGAAGTATTTGTTCTGATTCTAAAATGGATGTTTCTAATGTTATTCATAAAATAGAATTCTACCAATTTTTAAAGAGCATCTTATTTTGGAACTTTTACATTTTTTTGATCCCTACAGTATAGTTTCTGAATCTTTTTTCTTTAAAGGGATTTTAGAAATATGGGGGTGGTGGTGAGGAAGTGATTAACCAAAGAACTTATATGCATATACACATAACCCATGGACACAGACAATAGTTCAGTGAAGGCCTGGGGGTGGGTGGGTATGGGGTGGAAGGGGTCAATGGGGAGAAAAAGGGGACTTCTGTAATACTTTCAACAATAAAGATAACTTGTCAAAATACATGAAAAAAAGACTTTGATTTGTCAGTGACATTGAATATTTTTTTAAAGATAATTTTTGGTGCTGACAGAAATCAGTAGATTGCACAAAGCGCATTTTTAAAGCCCCCTCCAGGTCTACTAGTAAGTCTAGAATCTGTTGGTGACTCACTTTCCCCTCCTTAGCCTGCAATATTGAGCTTTGGCTAGGTAAAGGAAGGAAAGGCCTGTTAATATTATGGGTGATGACGTTCTCACTGTCTTTTCTTAGATTCTGTATTTGTTTATTTGGCATCCAAGTAACAGTCAAAGTTGTTTAGCTTTTCTGCAATCCAGAGTCTATGCTTGAAACTACCGAGTCTGTGCTTATCTAACGCTCACACACTGGGGCCAGGTACCAGATAACTAACGACCACCCCCGTAGCCCAGAGCCCATCAACATTATTCACAGTAGCCAAGCCCGTAAGCTACTTCCCCTGCTTTGCCTTTCCTGTGTTAAGCACAGTAAAAGCGCTGGCCTGGGCTTTGCCCTCACTCTTCCTTCTGCCTCCTGACCAAACCTTAGCACTTCCCATGGAGCCCTGTGTGGCAGGGCATGTCCCCTTTCCTCAGGAAATGTAAGTGATAAAATCTTTCAGTGGCACTGGCCTCTCCATGTGGCCACTCAGTTACTTCCATAGATTAAAATCCCACGAGTACAAATGAGACAGACAACAGTGCGATTGCCTGGGGGGTTCTCTCTGTCAAGTGCATCTGCATTCTTTGTTATGTCACTCTAGCAGCTGTCCTTGGCCTTGCTCTTGGAAGCCTCACATCCAGGGTTAAAAAGTTATTTGACTGTGCAAACTAAGTGCGGAAGCCTATCAATTGAAGAAGTTCCAAGTAGGTTTCTTCTTGAGAGATGCAGACTTTCAGGTAGAAGAGACATGGTGAGGTAGGAGGGGAAAGGAATGGGAATGGCAGTGAGAGTGTGCTGAAAATGGTGTATTTTGGTTTAATAAGCATAAAAACACCTGCTACTGTGACGCCCATTCTGGGCCCTAGAAAAGAATCAGCTGGAATGCTAGTTGAAAATGCAGATTCCTAGGACCTGACTCAGACGAGGGGAATCAGAATTACCAGGATGTAGCCAAGAATCAGTATTTTAAAAGCTCCCAAGAGGTTTTTTGGCTCACTGATATCTGAGAACCTCTGGCTCAGATTCTGTGTGACTGTGAAAATGGGTGTGATCATTTGGATCCAGGGCTGAAAATGGGGTAACTAGTGCACACAGTGCTTTTTGTTTTAGGAATAAGAGGAACTGTTATCATCAAGTTTAGAGCGCTGCTCAGTGTGACTCCCAGTTCACCATTGATCAGCTGTGTGACATTGAGGAAATGACTCAACCTCTCTGAATCCCAGTTTCCTCATCAGCAAAATGGAGATAATAGTATGTATTTCATAGGGTGCATGTTGGTATTCATGTGACATGCTTAGCACAGAATCTGGCACATAACGAGTGTTCAATATTACACGTATAAAGAGACCCAACTCTTAGGATCCTGAGAAGAAAACTCCTGATCTAAACTTTAGTGATTTCTCCAGCAAAAGATGGTGTCTTCAGTTTCAAACTGTGTGATTCCTCCTTCCCCCTCATTTTCCTTAGAATGGTGGGACCAGATTACGTGGGTTACATCCTCTGAATCCTTTTCTCCCTGGACTTCACGCATGTGTGTGTTCACATACCATTCATGGGAGCATGTGCTCACACACACAGCACACTCTCACACACCCGTGCACGCAGGCTCTATCTCACACACATCTCTCTGCAATTCCCCCGGAGACGACATTCTCCTCCAGGGCCCAGCATCTGTTTGACTTTCTTTGTTCTGGGAAAGCTTCTTGTCAGCACTCTGTTCCCTAATATCTGCCCTGAGCAGTGGCATGTCGGCTGTAATAATTAGTCCCGTTTAGATGGTACAGGCTTAATGATAACAAATGGGCAGAGCTGGGCGGCTGGAGGGCAGAGCAGGAAGTGGAGAGGGTAGCCCAAGCAGCAAAGTCAGCGGCTTTGTCATGGGGTGGCCAGGAGCTGGAACACACGGGTCTTTCCTTTCTGAGACCCGCAGAGCCAGGTGTGGGTGGAAGTGGAGACGGAGCATCCTCCGGGTGGCTGCTGGCTCACCCTGTGGCAGAGAGAGAGAGAGAGAGAGAGAGAGAGCCTTCTGTGGGCTCTTCCAGTCACAATGTTGTGTTAGTCACACCTCCTGCTTGGAAAACAGGCAGATACTAGGATGGGAAATCCAATCCTGAGGTTTGGAGGGGATTGCAAATGTGTCTTTTCTGCACGGTGGAAGCTGCTCTGCTACATATGAAACTCCCACCCAGAAGGCAGGAGAGGGTGGGTGGGAAGAGATCAACCAATGAACTTGTATGCATATATGTATAACCCGCGGACACAGACAATGGGGTGGTGAGGGCCTGGAGTGGGAGGGGGGCGGTGAGGGAAGGGAACAGGTGCAGGCTGGAAGAGGTTAATGGGGGGGCGGAAAGGAGGACCTATGTAATACTTTCAACAATAAATATTTTTAAAAAAATTCACTCCCCACCCCCGCACTCCCCAAAAAAGATTGAAGGCGGGAGAAGGAGGAAGGAAAGCCACCCCTAACTTTCCCCCAGGCTGAGGCTTGTTGAAGCATAGAGGGGGCTAGGAGGCCTGGACCCTGGTCCCCCTTGTCTTCCTTATTCCGATTTGGTGGACCATTGGGACGTGGGCGGGACTTGAAATGGTTTTAAGGCTTAAGCAGGGTTGGTGCTGTCTGTCCTTATCTGCTGAGCATGGACAGGAGACATCCGGGGAAACTGGTTAGATCACCAGGCAAGTTCCTCATCTGTAGATTGGGCTCATCATCAGCTTTATTTCATAGGAGTATTGTGAGGATTGCAGGAGAGGATGCTTAGAGAGGCCTTGAACCAGGACCGGGTGCATAGCGAGCCTTCAGGAAATGTGAGCTCCAGTCTCGGGAGAAATCCGGCAATTCCCTAGGTCCAGGTGTTCCTGTTCAGACTCGCCGAGGCCTGGTGAACGTCCATGCTTTCTACCACATTCTGAGGTTTAGAAGAGTGATTTCTTTAAATGCTCAGAATTTCTGGAAATACAAGTGTGTGGCTTGCGAGTTAGTCTGAGAGGTGAGTGTGGGACTCTTGCTGCAGTGGCGGTGATCACCCGCATGCTGAAATGAGCAGGGCTGCCTTCACCTGACATTTACAGAGTCTTCTCTGCTCTGAACTTGAAACTTGACAAAGGGTCAGATACAATGCATGAGAGCAAATGTTCTCCAACTCTTCTGCCACCAACAGGTGAGGCTGAGGGTCCCCAGTCTCTCTTCAGAAGAAGGAAAACATGGACTCCTGGGCAACCTTTATAAAGAGACTAGCTTCTGTACTTTTTTTTTTTTTTTGCCATCGGACACTATTGGGAAAACAGATTCCAACCTTGTGGAGAAGGTAAACCAAGACTGTTAAAAAAAATCTGGTGTTTTGTTCCTTCAAAAGGAAAGGGACGACTGCTGGTTGAAAAATATATTTTTGCTATTGAAGAAGCAAATTAAAATAGCAAGAAAACAATGAAATGACCAGCTTGCACAAGTTACTTGCTTTGATTAAAAGCACCAATAAATGTGTCTTGGTTCCATGACTGCTTCATTTAGCACTTGACACATAATAGATTTTTTTTCATGGCATAATATCTCCATTGAAATATAATCATTTTGCAGATTGCTCGACTAAATACTCTTATAAACATGCTGTTGGGGACTCGCCCCGGGGGATCACCAGGCGACCACATGCTTGATGGACATGCGAGGGATGTGGCCGCCACGCTTGGAGCAGAGAGGGTGATTTACTGCAGAGCAAACAGCCTAATGCACTTTTAAAAGCACAAAATAAAGCATCATTTCATTTGCTGAAAAGATATTTTAGGTGCGTCAGTAAAGCAGTGAGAGAATATTTTGATTGTCAGTTTCCCCCTTTAAAGTTAGATAATTACATTTACCAGTTAAAGAATTGCCATTTAAAAATAATATTTTGTCCAAATGTTTAAAGATGCCTATTAAAAATGTAAACTGAACATGACAGCGGCCTTTTCATGTTGTAATTCTAGTCAGAGGTCTGAAAACAATTAGATGAAAAAAATGTACATTTTAGTTAGTGTGAGCTGGAGAGTCCAGATCTGAAGACACTGGTAAGATCTGCTTTATGAGTTTTAAGGTAGTTCTACTTTTGCTCAGATAGCAGTTCTAAGAAAGGTTCTGCCACTATGTGTGTGGTTTCTTGAGTAATCTTTCCAGGGAACAAAGCACCCCAGTGGGCTGAGGTCTGGGCTCCCCGTGTCGTGCATAAAAAATGAGGAGAAACTTTCATGCAACAACCAAATGGTACCCATCTATTTAGTCCCCTCATTCAACTGGTATACACCAGAATGGCTGCATCGGTGGTTGTGACATTAAAATGTTTGCTCATCTGTTGGCAAACTACCTCCCCTGAGCCCCTGTGTAGCACCCTCAGGCTCCCCTCCCTGCCTCGACATGCTCCAGATGCCCCACCATCCATCAGCCAAGGACAAACACCTGACTTCACAGGGGGCTGCCAGGCCTGCCCTAGGCAGGCATTCATTCCGATCGGTGTGTGTCTGGAACTTCCTGCTTATCACCTTTTTGGATTAATCTTGGACTTTTAGCTTAGGACTAGAGGCCCGGTGCACAAAAATTTGTGCACTCAGGGGGGGTCCCTCAGTCCGCCTGTGCCCTCTCGCAGTCTGGGACCCCTCGAGGGATGTGGGAAACTGATATAGGGTTAAGCCTTGGACTTACAAGTCACAAACAAGTCCCAGCTTAGAGGGCACAGTCCTCTTAGCATAATTAGGCTTGACCTTATAACTCTCCCTAGATCTTATTTGGGAAGCTAATGGGCTGAGGAAGTGCAGGAAGTGTAACCATGGTCAAAACAAGTGAAACTCACAAGAACTGTGTAACTATGGTAACCACTACCTTGTTTACCTCTCACTATAAAAAGCTTGGTGAGGCCTGAGCACAGTGGAAGTCCTTCTCCTTGAGTTGGACTTGCCCTCCTGGTCCCCCAATATTTCCAAATTATCTCCTGTCTTTTCTCTTTCATCTGTGTGTGGCTCCTCTTCCAGACCCGAACCCTGAACCACGTGGGATGTGGAGGGAAACATTTACGACAAGGGGATGACCACCTGTTGGCTTAGGCCCACTCCCCAGAGTATTGCGCCTAAGCTGCAGTCAGACATCCTTAGCGCTGCTGAGGAGGCGGGAGAGGCTGCCACCACCACCGCTGTGCTGGCAGCCGTCAGCCTGGCTTGTGGCTGAGCAGAGCTCCCTCTGTGGGAGCGCACTGACCTCCAGGGGGCATCTCCTGCATTGAGTGTCTGCCCCCTGGTGGTCAGTGTGTGTCATAGTGACAAGTCATTCCCAGTCATTCTGCTGTTAGGGTCAATTTGCATATTACCCTCTTATTATATAGGATTGTTTAGAATATTCAAAAGCAGTCTGTGGAAGCTGGGGGGATGGGGCAGAAAACTGGTAAGAAACTGAGTTCCCCAGTTCTCTTAATCCAAATGATGAGAGTGTTTCATTCTTGAACATGTCTGACAGCTACGATGCACAACAACAGACATTTTACTATTTCCTTACCACAGCCCTGGTGCACTGTTTTGTACCTGCCATTTTGGCTACTATGGCCTACCATGCTATTCAAATTGTATCACATGCCCATGAGTCATCCCGGGAGTTTGTTTAAGTGCAGATTCTGACTCGGCAGATCTGCTGTGGGGCTTGAGCCCCTGGAATTCTAACAGGTGCTCAGGTGATGCTGTTGATCCTGGTCCAGGGGACACAGAATTAGCAGCAAGGCCCTAGAGCATGTGAATCATTAGAATGTCATTAGAAACACCATCGGCCAGCCTTTGTTGACGTCTTTAGCTATCTGTGAGCTAGACGGAAAGATGCAGGTTCTCCAAACATGCCATCAATGCTCTTCTCTTCCTCTTCCCATCATGGCAAACTTTAAGACTCGGTTTGAGGTTAAAACTCCCCCAAGAAGTTTCAAAAATGACCTTCCTCCGGGCACAACCATTCTCCCTGCCTCCCCTCTTCTTGTCCCTTCCCCACACAAATAGACTGAAGTGCCCCGCGCAATGTGAGCACCCCTTTATCTGTGCCCTCCCTGAATCCTGACAGATTGCACAGGACAGAACCAGTTTAGTGCACTCGTGGCGAAATGTCTGCCTGGGTTGAGTCGCCTTGGGATCACACCTGTGAAAGGAAAGGGAGAGGGAGCAGGAGTGGGCAGTCGGAGAGGTCCAGGTGGGAGGCGGGCCAGTGACAGCCTGGCTGACCTCACGGGGAGCTCTGCAGCGGGAATGAGGCAAGATGGCCTTTATACCTCCACAGCGGCCAGTCATTGGCTAGGAGGATGACCGTGGGCGGGGCTCTCTGCAGCCAAGCAGGAGCAGTCCCTAGGGAGCTGTCATCTGCCACAGCACTCAGAACATTTGGGGCAATGGTCCTTCCTAGAAGAATCTGGACAGTGCATCACAGTGTCCATCAAAACATCTCTCCCCTTTTTTTTAGGGTCCCGAGGGCGTGGCCGTGGTTCAGTCATTGCATCCTGAGGGCCAGGCAGAATGGTGGCACACAGTGGTGCTCATATGTGCTGTATACAACAGTCCTCTTGGGCATGGGAAGAATTTATGAGGAAGTTCTACTCATGTATTTTAACCCCCCTCTTTCAACTTCTTTTTGTGTGTGACTTCAACTCTGTACATCACATGTTTGTACAGTCACCCTGGGAACAAAGTCCATTTAACTGTCTTATACATAAACAAATACACGGGAAGTATGCTCACACATTTTTTGATAGCGGTACATAAACAGTAACTGCAAGGAGACCAGTACTGGAGCCGTTGTCAGCATTGTGGGTAGAGTTTGATTGAAACAGAGCAGTGCCCATTTACACATGGTCTATGGCTGCCTTTGTGCTACGGGGGCAGAGTTGAATAGTTGAAACAGAGATAGTGTGGCCGGCAGAGCCTAAGATACCTACTATCCAGTTCTTCACAGACAGCCCGCTGCTCCCTGGGCTGGCAGATGCAGTGGTCAGCGTGCTGCCTGCAGGTGGCCCCTACCCTTCAAGTTCTGCCGAACCATGTGCTTAACAATAACAAGGAGATCCACAGCTATTACCACCAGCTGGATCTCATGGTTAGTCATAGTTTGCCTCTTGGATGCTGTGAGAGGAGCAGCGATTTGTTTCCCAATACCCACTCTCCCCTTCTCCCTTCATATTGGCTGGGAATATGGATGCCTAGAACAAAGATGGCGTTTTCCAGCCCCTCTTGCTGTTACTAGGGCCATAAGCCTGGCCAGTGAGCTGTAGTAGATTTCTGTGTGCAGCTTCTAGGAGGCGTCCTTAAAAGAGGTGGTCATGCTCTTCTTTTCTTCCTCCTTTGGCGGCTGGAATATGGATGCGATGGCTGGAGTAGTATAGCCATCGTGTACTACGAAGTGGAGCATGTTGAGGATATCATGGCAGCTCAATAGTTGGAAGCTGGTTGCCTGCCAATGGCATGAAGCCATCAAAGCAGTTCTGGATTTCCACTTCCGGGTTCTTTTCCGTGCAAAAGAAAGAAGCTTCTGTCTTGCTTAAGCCATTGTTAGATGTAAATGCTAAAGGGCTTCTTTTTACTGAAAATTCAACGTATTCTAACAGGTACAGGTAGATCCGTAATAGAGTAATCCCCCCAAAGGTTCCAATTTCAGATAATCAGGAAGAACTTTCCCCCTCAAGATCCAAATTATTTTGACTAGAGATTTAAAGTTCACAGCTGTGTGAACACCCCTGAAGCAATCGAGGACTGATGAAATTATGGAGTGATCTTCAGCAGCCGAGAGAGAACTGCGCAGAGACCCACATAAGTCACATCTGAAAACCTGGGTGTTTTTTTCCTTAAAAGTACATGTTCTTCATAGTAATATTTATGTGTATTTTTCCTCTTCTTCAGAAACTTGACTTGAGGGTTGTTGTTGTTGTTTTTTAACTTTTGGGAATTCTTCTAAGTCACTAATTACTTAGCTAATGGATAGATGTTTTCCTGGCACAGCCTAAATTTATTATGTAGCACCCGAGAGTAATCACTTGGATTTTACAACACCCCTAATAAAGAATTAATTGAGTACATCTTTTTGACTAGAGTAATTTTTTTTAGAGTTAGACTTTTTGAAGAAGGCAATTTTTATTTGTGCTCACAACGAAGTAATTAGTGGCAGTCGTTTTACTTAAGGGAAGGTTTTTCTTAAAGGTATCATTTATTATGGTAGAGCATATGCAAGGGACTCTTTGTCCAGGACAATAGTCTTTTAGCCTTGTTAGTGTCTTATTCTGTATAAATGCGCCTAATTGTTACGGTTGCTAAACAGAACCCATCCTACTGAGTGTGATCATTTAGCTGTGAGGAGGCATAATAGCAGTTGCATCCAAAATGTGCAGCAATTTTACATATTCTTTCTGCAGACATTTTTTTTTTCTTGTTGCCAAAGGCGCTCGGGAAGTACTGCTGGTTTCCCCATTGTCAGGGGCAGCTGCCTGTCTGTGCTGAGGCTGTGCACCCACCCACCAGGCAGATGGTGGATGGGAGCTGCGGCATGTCTTCTGTGCCCAGGACCCACTTTGCTGGCTTTGGGGAGCGCAGCTGCCACGCTCCCAGGATGGTGACAGCGAGGCAGCGCCTGCATTGCGGGTGCCCTTGTATAGAGCCATGTGCTCTGAAAGGGTGCTGGGTCTTTGGAGCGTTGAAGAGGCAGTTGCATATTCAAACTGCCAGAGCTGTGTGAAAATATGGATTGCTATTAATTAGAATTTTGGATAGGAATCAGGCAGGCGGTGTGTTGCAAGAACAAGGGGAAATTGTTATGCCAGATCTGCATGTCAATGTATTCCTGCAGGAGAGGCCAGTCTGGAGCCTGTGGCCTGTGTAATACCACCACATTCCTAAGACAAGATCCACTCCTCTTCTTTACCTTTTGATCCTTTATGTTGATCAAATCTTTCCTAAGTGATATCTCTGCTTATAAAGACACTTATCTCATCTTGAGGGCCCCATCCTCATGACCTCACCTCAACCTAATTATCTCCCAAAGGCCCCATCTCCAAATCCCACCACACTGGGTGTTAGTGTTTGCACATGTGAATTTGGGGGGGGGGAGGGGCACAATTCATTTCATCGCACCACTCATTAAATTTTTCTTCATGTCAACATGAAATAAAAGTACCCATTTTAGAGAATTCCACTACATTTCTGGAGTTGGTTGTAGATCTGATGGATACCAAAATCTGTTTGCAACTCCCTGCTTTGGAGCATTGTCAGGCCTGGGAAGTTCCTAGTTGCTTAGAACTGTGGAGCTGAAGGAAGATTCTTAGAAATTATGCCAGAGCAGCAGTAAGAAATGAAGATACAGTAGAAGTCTTGGAGGTGGAGGTGGAGGTGGTAGTGATGGTGGTGGTGGTGGTGGTGGGGTGTCATAAAGCTATGGCACGGAGAAAATGGCGATGGGCACTCTGAAGGGATTATAGCCTTCCTGAGGTGAAGCAATGGAGTAAGATTCCAGACGGAATAACCTGAGTGGCTGAAGAGGCGGACCTTGCAGCGGAATTTAAGAGAGGGACAGCCTTCAGAAGGCCCATCTTGCAGCGAGAGGGTGAACGCCTGGGCGGGAGCCTCCTTGCTCTCAGCTGGGCTCCCTTCCCGCTGCAGGTGAAAGATGGTGACACTCAGAGTGGGTGCGCCCTGCCAACCGAGGGGGCAAGTTAGTCCTGCCGGTTACTGGTTACTGTAGTCCTCCCCTTAGCCGGGGTTTTGCTTTCCATGGTTTCAGTTACCCAGGTCAATCACCGCCTAAAAATATTAAATGGAACATTTTAGAAAGAATTCATAAGTTTTAAATTTAAGTTCATAAATTTAAATTTAAGTACTGAGCAGCATGATGAAATCTCGCGAGACCTGCTGCGTCCGCAGTAGATGGGATCAGCTGCTGCTGTATACTCTCGCCTCCAGTTGGTCACTGAGCTGCAGGCTGGGTTACCTTGTGGTATCAGTGCTGGTGTTCAAGTAGCCCTTATTTTACTTAATAATGTCTCACTCACCTCACTTCATCCCATCAAGCAGGCGTTTTACCATCTCACAGCATCCTGAGAAGAAGGAGGGTGAGTACAATATAATATTTGAGAGAGAGAAACCACCTTCACGTAACTTTATTATACGATATTATTATAATTGTTCTATTTCATTATTGGTTATTGTTGTTAATCTCTTACTGTGCCTAATTTCTAAGTTAAACTTTATCATAGGTATGGATGTATAGGAAAAGACATAGTATTTTGCACTCATTATTATCCGTAGTTTCTGGCATCCACTGGGGGTCTTGGAATGTGTCCTCGAGGATAAGCGGGAGGGGGGCTACAGCATTTGGAAATTGTTTCTAACTTAGAGTGACACCTCAATGGCTTTGTCTCAATGCTTCTTGCCTATGAGAAGGACACTCTTTTATTAAAGACTAGCAATAACAGCAATGCAGGTAAGCCAAGCCTAATCTTGATTATGAGTCAGCAAACTGGGACCTTTGACCCGGTTTACCTTTTCACCTGCAAATTAGATACAGCCCGGATTTACAGTGAGGGAGTTCTCAGATTATATACTTTGAGACTAAAATTTAAATTTTTTTTGTGCTTTAGAATAATTTGATACCTTAATTCTATATTTATACAAAAGCATATTAAACGAGCAATGATTACTCGGCAGAGGATATGTTTAAATACAGTATCAAGTTCTCTTGGTGTGTTTAACTATGATTTACTCAACAAAGATTGAGGAGCACACAGCCTTCTAGGTCACACCTCTGTGAACAGCCAGGGGCACTGTCCGTGTGGACCCCAGACCATGGCAGCCTATGTGCTTGCTGGCCTGGGGGGTGGGGGGGAAGGACCGCCTCAGTGCGTTCTCAGCTGAACCGTGAGAACACTGACCTGTTTGCTAGCCCAAGGACAGGTGTCGACTCTTGGGCATTTGATGGTGCATTTCAGTTGTTTCTTGGGATTTTTGATTTGTTGTCAGCATGTGTAATATATTTTTTTAAATAGATCATAGACATTTGGTTCAGAGTCTACTTAAATGGTGTCATGGAACTGTCAAGAAAGGGAGATTTCATTTACTTTGTGGAGACCATGTACTTGTCAATTAATAATATTTTCTAATCCTCACACTTAACACATAGGTGATACAACACATTGGCTAGACAGTCTTAATAGATATTTGCATAGATGGCAAATGTGTGCACACCACATTCTTTAAATGTTGGTTTTTATTTTGAGTATGAAAATTACTCACTTGTTAAGTTTATGACTGAAATATTCATTTAACTGAACAAGGAATTCCGTTTCTGCTTGGCTCAGGGAATGGCTCCCACCTTTCACAGTCTCTGTATGACTGTTTGAAAGTGGCTATTTTCATTGAGCTCACCAGACGTAAACCATACGCTCCACACTGTTTTCTTGTTTCCTATCCGATGGAAGAGGTGTGTGTGTGGGGGGGGGGGGGGGGGTGTTCACTTGCATGTGTGTGCATGGACATGCCTGTGTGTTCATATCTGAGTGTATGTAAGACAGAGACAAAGAAGAGAGACTGAGATGGGAGGGTCTTTCCCTGTGTGAGAGAGTTTTTGAATTGCTTTCCAGAGATTTTTCCCATTGTTTGCTTTTTAAAATCATTTTTCACTACTATGGGTGGTTGTCATTTTTGTTGTTATTGAACCACAAGGAAAATATTAGCAATTCTGACAAGATTATGAAGCCGGAAGAATTTCTGGAGGAAAATATTCTCATGTGTTATGTAGAGCTTTCTCATTTTGTTTTCTTCATAAAAGGTCTCAACTCAATCAATTATGAAGCTCCTACAAGCACTGTTATTTGAAGAAAGATACATAATGAAGACTTTCTACTGAAAAATGATGATCAGCCAGTATTTGTTGAGTGTCTACTATGGGCAATGTATTGAGTTAGGTGTGTGCTTCATAATGGTGAATAACATGAATAAGACAGAAGTAGGGCATGGTGTTTCCAAAAAAGATTTTCAGTAAGAACTTTCATGGAACAATTGATTGTCTTTAGAAGTGAGCTCTACACTATATACACAGAGCAGATGGTTTCCAATTTAGGATGGATTGCATCCCCAATATCCATTTGAAAATTAGTTGTCTGGTAACTGGAAAGCATGTCCCTAAAAAATATTATATAGGGCAGGTATCTAGGCTTGTGGATAAGAATTTCCTTACCTCATAAATTTAACCCCAAACTAAGATAGAAATTAAAATTATAACTTATTTTCAAGAGTACCTAACCTTTTATTATAACAATTAAGTGATTCAATGCTCACACTTACGGTGTGAGGGAGTCCCAGGTTAATTTTTTTTTTTGGGTGGGGGGCACCTGTCTGTATAAGCAATTTGAGTTACATAAAAATCAGAGAGTCAGCACCATGTTCATGTCCAGCCTCACCTGATCACATTAAAATAAAAACACCACACTGGCCAGAAGACACAGTGCATTTGCCGGCCCACCCTCTGAGAATCAGAGCCTCGCTATGACACTCAGTGATGACCCCAGACGTGTGAGGTCTGAAGATCATTGGAGCCTCTGGTCAACAACATGATAAGGAAGCAGTAGAAGTTAAGAGAGCCCCCACAAGGCCAGAAATGAGGACTTAGGCCCATATGGGTGTCGGTCCAGGCTCAGGATGCCTGCCCAGTTGGTACAGCCAGCTTTGGCCTGTCGTAGGCCCCAGAAGTGACTCTAAATCCCAGGAACCCATGAGTCCTGGATTCTGGGCATGGCTCCCTGCTTGCTTGTGTCTAAGAATAATGTCAGTGTCAAGATTTCTGTGGGAAAGTGTATTATCAGTTTCAATTCAGAGCACAAATAACACATTTCTGATATGCCTGACGCATGGTGGGTGATCGTTATAGTTACTGAATAAATAAATAGCTGATTTGAGGATGGGTACCCTTTTAAATAGGGTAGGTGGAGCACTGATTGTTGCTCAAGTTTGCATACAGAAAGTCACCTCTGTGGGTGGGTCATTGCTCTGTCGTCCTGCTTTAGGAAGGTAAGGTTGATGATAATAAGTGGAATGGAATTGGGAATATCAGAATTGGATGGCATCTTTCAGTTTTTTGGAAGACATGAATGAAAGGCTGATGCATCACAAACTGTCTTATGGTTGTTATACTTTGGAAAAATTATAGATGGAAAATATTGCAGTTTTTGGAGAAGAGGTAAATAACTTACATGAATTAATTCAATTCAGTTACAATTGAGATGAGACTTAGAATTTCTGATACTAGTTTGACACCAACTGCTTAGACTCAAAGTGAACATGTGAACAACAAATAACTTTTTTGAATAATAATTTGTAAAAAGATAATTCAAATACTCTTTACTGATTTGCAGAGAAAGTCCTAGCATTAATGAATAATTCCAAGATCAACTAGGAGTCAATATAGCGATTGCCTCTCAAAGACTTTTCTTCATAGAGTAGAAAGTACTTAAATTGTGCACATAGTGACTTTAATGACATGTCTCTGGATGCTCAAGATGCTGTATTGTGGCTGTGCATGCATCTTCCCAGAGGAGTCACCTGTGCCATCTGTATTGTGAGAAGGAAGTTGAGCATATTCATTATGCCTGTATTGCTTCTGCTGAGATGACCACCTATATGTCTAGTTTGCCAAATGGGCATGGGGTAGAGGGAAACTTTACATGGTAGAAAGGTATTTCCCTTTGTTGCCTCAATGACATTCAGTGGCAAAAATAACCATTCAATGTAATTAGTGATTGTAAGGTACTTTGTATAGTAAATGCTTTACTGTAATAATAGCAAACAATTTCGATACAACTCCACAAAAGGGTCTCAGGGAGTAGATTTAGGATTAATGGGGGCTTATCACAGGGTGGGGTTAGAAGACCGTTTGACCCTGGGCTCACATTTATGAAGGGTCTGGAAATTTATATTTAGACATTATCCTCAAATGAGGCTACATGTAGTCACAGGGCTGCACTGCCAAGACTAACCATTTAACAAATATTATTTTGGTAACCCTGTTTTGGCATTTATTTGTATTGAATATATTGAGAACTTAGAAAAATGAAGTGATCACGTGGTGTTACACTCTCTGGGAGGCCCTGACCAGCTTCCCCAGTCTTACTCCTTCCACATGCATAACCTTCCACTTTGTGCTGGAGGAATGAAAGGAGCCAATGGCTTTGTTTTTCCTAATCTAGACACTTATGAAGCGGCAAAGCTAGTATGGGGTAAGTGCAGGGGCCCAGCATCAGGTTCATTCACTGGCTGAACTGATACTGATTGAGTATTCAGTGGCCTGAGAAGGAATCCAGGCTCTGCCAGTCTCTCAGCACGCTGCCCTGCTGAGCCTCCATCCCCGAATTGGTTAAATGGAATCAACAATAGTTTTTGCCTCCAAGGATATTGTGGGGACCAAATGAGGTCATGCACTGAAGAGGCAGCACAGGCCTGATATGAACTAGGGGCTCAGTAGACGTTAGCTGCTATTATGAGTAGCGGTACTTGACACTACAGCGTGTGTTAGGTGCTAGGCTAGGAGCTGGGCTCAGAGGTGGATAAAAGTTGACTCTGTCTTTTAAAGGCTTTATGTCGAGAGAGACATGGTAAAAGCTGCAAATTCAGCATGATAGGCACTGGAACTGCATTTGTGTGTGGAGCGGGGACCACATAAAAAGGTGGCCTTCAGTTCTGCTTTGGGTGTGGAGAGAGGTTAATAGATGTCGGGAAACCCCAGGGCCTTGTCTCACCCAAATCCCAGTTAGTGGGGAGACTTCTGGAGTATCATTCGGCCACTCTGAGTCTCAGTTCCTTATCTACGAAAGCAAGGGGCAGACTAAAACATCTAAAAAGTTTGCTGAACTGACCAGGTTATGGAACTGAAGTGGGCTCAGGTCCTTCCCACGACATAAGTCAAGATTCTGTCTTTATTGTTGATTCATCATTGTACCTTGAAAAAAAAAAAAGCTACCATGCTTAACTTCACTTCCTTAGTGCCTTCTATTAGCTAATTTCCAATTTCAATGAACTTTGAAAACAACATGCCTCATGCCACAGGTGAGCAAATCTGTCTTGCAGAGTCCCTTGTCCTCCTGCTCGGTTTTGCTCAGGGATATTTTGGCCAAAGAGGAGGTGGAGCAAGGCTTACCAGTGGGCTCTCATTCACAACTGCAGTTTCTTCTCTGGGAAACTTCTGAGCCATTTTTTAAATCTAAACATATTAGGGAAGCAGGCAGGATGATGAATTGGGTGTGCTTGTGTGTTTCTCGTCATCCTCCAGAGCCAGGGAATGTTAATGACTGGATAAATGTCTATTCCCCCAGCCACATGCGAGGAAGAGTTTTGTTTTTAGCATGTTACAGAAATGCCCTGGCAGATTCTGAAACAAAAGTTACAATAAAACAGAGTTACTAATCTTTTTTCTACGCCGAATATCTTAAAACCCCCATGCCTACTGATTTATGTGTCCCTGGTGCGGGGCCTTCATCCAACCACAAGTAGGTCGTTTACTCATGTGCACTTCTGGGGAAGAGAGACCAGACACCAAGAACCTCGGGCTTGAGTTATGTGTCCACTTCAAGATGACAAGACCAAATATATATCAGAAATGGGTAGGCATTAGCTCTTCAAAAAGAATTAAAACTACAAAATTGTCCCTATAAAACTTTTATATTGCCCTACAGAGAAAATTCCTTCTTTGTAGGCTAATAAAACTACTGCTAAAATAATGCAATATTAAAAACATATACATCACCCTTAGAAAATAACCTGGAGGACTATGCAGAATAACAAACTAAAATTTTAAATCAGTCTTGTTTTAATTAAACCAGAGAGTTGCACAAACACAATTCCTGCCCCCTCTCCCTACCACTCTCCCCAAGTGGGTTAGGACAGAGCTATTGTAAGAAAGTGTAGAAACACATCTGTACATGGTGCAGGTTACTAGAAGCGGCATGGAGAGTAGGGCCTCTCTCGCAGAAAGTTCTAGGAAAAAAACCTTCTAGCCAAGGATTCTGCCATTTTTAGGATATTATAATAATTGTATAAAATTATTTTTATTGACTTTTTTCAGAAGGAGAGAGAGAGAGAGAGAGAGAGAGAGAGAGAGAGAGAGAGAGAGAGAGAGAAAGAGAAACATTGATGTGAGAGAGAAACATCAATTGGTTGCCTCCTGTACACACCCTGACCAGGGATCGAACCTACAACTTGGGAACGTGCCCTGACCAGGAATCTAATCAGTGACTTTTTGGTGCACGGGACAATACTCAACCAACTGAGCCACACCAACCAGAGCTTAAAATTATTTTAGACATAAGTATGTAGGGTATCCCTGAAGACAATCTTTTATATTGTTGAAGGGACTGGCTTTCTTACTCTCTTCGCCCCTCCCCACTTCTTTCTTTCCTTTTTGTGTATGTAGAGAAATAATTTTTCAATCAGAGTTGATTAAGGAGTGCCATAAAATACATTTTAAAGGAAAGCATAGTAAATGATTGGTAAAATCTTTGATTCTGGCTCATTTCTATGGTGAGAGAAATGGATAGCTCCTGTACTGGTAGCCACCATATCACATGCCCATTGTATTAATTTAAAAAATGCAGCTGTTCAATGCAAAGGTCTAAATTGTAAAGTAAGTCTATCCTGAAATTTTCATTACATCCTTGTTAGGAAATCCAGAATTTAAAATAATGCATAAAATTGGTTCAATCACTCTTATTAAGCACAAAGCAAGCCCGCTGTAGTGAATGCTCATTTTGAAGTTTTAGCATTTGGGATTGTTAAAATTACAAATAGTGCTTAACTTGAGAACAACTTCTATGTTGAATACATATTTTGTAGCACTCAAATTTTCCAATTAATTTTGAGGTATTTGTTTTGGCTGCACAGAATTTAACTGAACTGAGAAGAGGATAAGTTTATTAGTTCCTTTTCTAATAGACTTTTAAATAAAGCTGCCTACAGTGACAAAGCTGTAGTTTCTTGCTTTGTAAATTGATTCTCTTTAAATTTGATTGTTCATTCATTCACTTGACTCTTGAAATGACCTTAAGTCAAAACCAGACCACAGTTGAGTATAGTGATTTTTTTCTCAAAGCTGAATTCACAAGGTCCAAATAGTTATCCTTATGGCTGTGCAATCTCATCTAAGGACCAAACTTGGAAATCCTTGATGAGCTTGTAGACTATACTAGTGGTCGGCAACTGCGGCTCGCGAGCCACATGCGGCTCTTTGGCCCCTTGAGTGTGGCCACGAAGTTTCAATCGCACTGTACGTGCGCGCCAGCACGTGGTATTTTGTGGAAGACCCACACTCAAGGGGCCACAGTTTGCCGACCACTGGACTATACAGCCCTATACAGTCTTTTCTAAACATCATTAGCAGCATCTAACTTTGGTAGGTGTTGGAGAAAAGACTAGACTGTCTAGTGAAGACCTAGAATACTGAAGGTCTATATTGCTGAATAAAGTAGACCTTGAGATTTTGGCAATTAAGAGAACAGGTGGTGGTGGGGGAAGCCCAGTTTAGCAGGCTGAGGAGACATGGTTGGTTATGAACCTCTACAAGGGAATGGGTCTCAGGGGTTTCTGCAGACCCAGCCAGCAGTTTCTTTAGTATGCAATCTTGAATTTGTTCCAAATGGCCCTTTGTCTCCAGAGCTTCCTGCTATAACACAATGATTTTCAAAACAAAAATTTTTTCACCAGGGGAGTTTGCTTTCAAATGAAATTGCATAGAGAATCCTTGCGTATGAAAATAGCAAACGCATTTCTCCTTTGGTTGAAAAAGGTAGTAGGCCCAGCACAGAATTGCGTTGGGACAGGACATTTCTTGAAGGAGGTCTGCTGGAGGTCTGTCGGTCACTCACCACAGTCAAGAAACCTTAGTAATGTGCTCATGAATTATTCCATTACCTGTTTATAGGCCAAATTAATTAAAAATCTAGAGCCAGGAAACCAAATAGCATGATATACAAAAATTTAATGGTGATTGAGTGAATTTTGGAAACTATCTAGGAAAATGATAATTTTATTTGTGTTGTGGTTGGGATAGTAGTTAGTTGGCAAACTCACATCAGATGTAAATATGTGCTCAATCAAGAAGCAAAAGCAAAAAACAAACAAGAACTTAGAAGTCCAACGAGAACTATGTAAGATTTATATTAAGTGAGCTATAAAACTTTACTAAATGACAGAAAAAAAACCTAAATGAATCTTAATGGGTTTTTCTTGAGAAACTTGTCAAGTTGATTTTGAAATTCATCTGGAAAATGAAATGTACAAAAACATCAGTATTGCTGTATGAGACATTAAACATACTTAAGCTTAAAACAATTAAATTGTAATTAAAACAATTCCTGTCATAGTAATAGCTTAGTGGAAGCAAATAGGGAGTTTTGAAGCTGACCCATGATAGATAAAGATTTATATAGATGTTTGATGGAAGTTTAAATCACTGTTGAAAAAAGGAATCTTTAATAAATGATGCAGATTGTTGACTTATTTGGAAATAAATAAATAAGATTAAGGTTTTTATTTATCCCAAAATATGCAGTTAAAATAAACTCTAGATGGACCTTGGATTTAATTGGGAAAAACAAAACCATCTAAGTAATAGAATAAAATATAGGAAACTGCCAAAAACAACAACAAAACAACAACAAGAAAAACAACAACCACCCTCAGACATTTATTATTTATTTATTTTTAAATATATTTTATTGATTTTTTACAGAGAGGTAGGGAGAGGGATAGAGAATTAAAAACATCGATCAGCTGCCTCTTGCACACTCCCTACTGGGTATGTGCCCGCAACCAAAGTACATGTCCTTGACCGGAATCGAACCTGGGACTCTTGAGTCCACAGGCCAACGCTCTATCCACTGAGCCAAACCGGTAAAGGCCACCCTCAGACATTTAAAAATTGCCTCCCACCTTTACTAGTAGTCAGGGAAATTAAAACTAAATGACTAAAACACTATTTTTGTCCATTGGGTTTACTGGAAATCCGATAATGTCCAGTGGTGGTGAAAACTGGGCAAGACTCACACTTCCATCATTGGTGAGGGTGTGAATTGGTTTGGCCTTGGGGGAATGATAATTTTGTTGAATGTGTTATAATTTATAGCAGTCTCACTTAGGACATTTGTCCCAAAGAAAGACTGTGCTCAAAGTTTTACATACAAGAACATTCATTACTGCCTTGTTTGTGATAGCGAAAAATTGGAAGCAGTAGGGGAGTGGTTAAACACACTCTGATATCACAGGCTATGCAGCAGTTTTAGTATACAGCAGTTAACAGGAGTGAAGTAGATCTGCATATACTGCCAGTGAAGGCTTCCAAGACAGATTTTTAAGTGAATAAAGCCAACTGAAGAATAATATGCATGGCATGACACCATTTGTGTTAAATAGATCACCATGTACGCATATATTTATGGTACATTTATGTTTTAAATATATTGAAAATGGTCCAGAAAGGACCAGTCTGTATACCAGATTCAGTATAGTGTTTAATCTTGGGAGAGGGAAATGAAATGGGGGTGTGGTGACGGCCGTGGTGGGATGGGGCAGGTAGTCAAGGAGGATGTTGTATTTTTGGCATTATTATATTATAACTAGTGGCCCGGTGCATGAAATTCATGCACTCAGGAGGGGTCCCCTAGCCTGGCCTGTGCCCTCTCACAGTGTGGAAACCCCATGATCAATCGCCCCAAAGAGGTAGGCCCCGCTCACCCATCCAGGGCTCCCCGATGGATTGCCCCAAAGATGTAGGCCAGAGCTGGGGATCCTGCCTCCACCGTGCGCATGGAGCCACGGGAACCCTGGTGGAAGCTGCGCAGAGCAGTTGCCAGGACCCGCCCATGTGCCATGCATGCAGCGTCAAGCCCTGCCCACCCTGGTGATGGATTGTGATGGCATGATGGCGTGAGGACATGATGTCCACCTAGGCTTTTATTAGTATAGATGTGCTTATTACTTATGCAATTATCATTTATTTTAAAAAACCAGGGGAAATGACAACTAAAAAGATAATTATCACTTGATTAATTTAGAAAGCTATAAGATCGGGAAGTAAAACCAAATATAGAGGAAAAGTGTTAAAAACCAGATAGTGACACAAGGTCCAGGGATTGACTGTGGCATGTGGAGGAAGGCAGCATTTTTGTATTGAGACAAACATGTCCCACTGTTCTCCCATACTATGGTCCTCATGCGAGGAGAACCCTTGCAGGGGTCTGAGAACAGACGTGCTGGCCGTTGGTCTTCAATGCAGGGACCTCTTGTCAGCTCTGGACTTCTTTTAATGCCTCTAGGAGAGTGGCTTGCAGGGACTTGGGTCACTTTCCTACAATGGCAGCAAACTCAGAATACCTTTATCCAGCCAGCAGTACCCTGATAAGGCAAGTGATGCCATCCCTTCCTTTTCTATTTCTCTTACCTTCATATTGCATGTTTTAGACTAAGCAAATCTGTGAGAAATGTTCCATGACATACTCTTGCATTGTTTCAACGTATTTACCCATTTGTAAGGCTGCGTGTTGCACAGCTTCAGAGGACATACATACACAATGAAGAGCGCCCCAACCCCCCATGCCTATGTTGTGCAAATTGGAGGCCCCTCTGGTCCTTGAGAGCAGAGTCTTAAACCATGACGCTGACTATGCCGGTTACCCTAACACTGCCTTGGTTTTCCTTTTTTTTTTTTTTTTTTTTTTTTACCTCTCCTTTCTACAAACACCTGGTTGGGAAATTGTTCAGTTGTGTTTTGGGGGATTTGGGCATTCAGGATGCTGGACGAGGGAGGCTGCAGACACCTGCAGCCTTCGGTATTTTGTTTGGTGTCCTGGTAAGGGACATCTGGCTCACCCTGTCTGTTTCCTGGGAGGTGTTTGGGCCATGAGGAGAACACAGGCTATGTTCCGATCTCAGCTCAATTATTTACCAACTGTGGTCCCTAGGCAAATTTCACAACTTCCTCTGCATTGGCTTTTAGTAGTCTGTGGTTCCACATTTAACCGCCCCCCCCCCCATATTCCCTAGTGGAAAACAGGATCCAGCTTATTTTCTGGCCTTCCCCTACTTTCTCTGCCCTCCCTAGTGGCTTCAGTTTCTGGCCAGAGGGCATTTCCTTTACTTCCACTTCCCCAGATCACCCCCAGAGACCCTTCCGTTCACTCCGTCCTCAAACTCTGCTCCTCCCTCTGTCTCCAGTTCCGGTACCTGGGTTCCTGTCAGAAAATGATGTAACTGTGGTCTGAGGCGAAGTACCTTGCAGTGGGGTCACAGCCTGGAATGGAACTAGATCCCCCACTTTTCATGAACACCTTTTTGCTATAGAAAGTGACTGCTCTGCATACATTTGCCAGAATCTGATGCTGTCCACTACATTTCTTGCTCCTGGGTGATGAAAACATGGATATTTTGTTCGGCCTTTATGATGAAATGTGGATTTCCTTTGGAAAAGATACTACTTAAAGAATGATTCTTGCCGAGTAAAGAATCAAAAGACACATGGACAGGTTGGTTTCCTAATCTGAATAACGAGCTGTTTGTTGTGACTTGGTCATATGTTAGTTCACCAGTAAGTCCTTCTTTCTGATTTTTTCTTATCAGATTAATACTACACAGTTTTAGGTCAGTAAAATTATTACTTTTTAAAAAGGGGAGTCGTTTTAGTTCGTTTAGGCAGCTTATAACAACAGAAATTTATTTTTCATAGTTTTGGAGGCTGGGAAGTCCAAGATCAAGGCATGGTTGCCTTCTGGTGAGGGCTCTCTTCCTTGCATTATGGCCAGTGCTGCCGTGGCTGCCTCCTCCTCCTCCTCCTCCTCCTCCTCCTCCTCCTCCTCCTCCTCCTCCTCCTTCTCCTCCTTCTTCATTTTAAATATATTTTTATTGATTTCAGACAGGACGGGAGAGGGAGAGATAGAAACATTAATGAGAGAGAATCATTGATCGGTTGCCTCTTGCATGCCCCCCTATTGGGGATCTAGCCCACAAGCTGGGCATGTGCCCTTGACTCGAATCAAACCCAGGACCCTTCAGTCCACAGGCTGACACTCTCGATCCACTGAGCCAAACCAGCTAGGGCAGCCAGCGCCTTCTTGCTGTGTCCTCACATGGTGGAGAGGCTAGGCCGCTCACTGGAGCCTCTTTTATAAGAGCACTAATCCTATTCATGAGGGCAACACCATAAGGACTTTAGAAAATTGACCAACTTCATCCTTTCATTGGAATGTTTAGTTATTTTTAAAATAAATATTGATATATTTGGTCCCTGTCTGCCATTTTACTATTTGTTTTCTATTTAACTCAGTTGTTTTAGATTCTTTCTCTCCTTTCTTACTGTCATTGAGATTGAGTTTTTATTATTTAGCCCATTCCCCCCTCCACTGCCACCCAGATAGTTTATGTATCTTCTATTATTCTGTTAGTGCTTACCCTAGAAATTACAATATGAATTTTTGAGTTGTTTGATTCCACTGTGAATTTTACTCTTACCACTTGGCTGTGCAAAGACCTGAGAACACTAACTTCATTTACCACCTTCTATCTTTTGCTCTTGTCATATATTTTAATTCCACATATTCCCCAACATTATATTTTGAAAAATTTCAAACATATAAAAAAGTTGAAAGCATTTTACAGTGAACTCTCATGTACTCACTACCTAGATTCCACGACTGACATTTTACAATTCTTCTTTTATCATTATAAAATGTTCTTTTCTATATTCAGTAATACTCCTTGTCTTAACCTTGGAATCTAAGCCTCAAGGTAATTGAATTTCTTCTTATGTCTCATGATGGAGGAATACACTTAACCCTGTTTCTGCACAGCTCCATTGGCAGCTCTCAAATGAACCTTTGAGGATTATTAGGAGCAGAGCATTGCCAGGCAGACAGCAAAACAAATAATTCTTAGATGTAGAAACGAAGCCCAGTGACCTTTTGGAGGCTTAGTTTATGAGACACCAAAGCGGGGGCTACTAATATAAGCAGTTTTCAAAGGGTGATCTGGGAGGTGTCCTGCTCACCAATATCATATGGGAAAATTTTAATCCAGTGATTTATTTGGATAACTAGATCAAAGTTAATGAAAAGGATTGCTCCAAGAACGGGAAGTATGTTGTTGGATACAGTCCTGTCCTTGCTTGCTGATTTTCTTTGCTTAATTAATTAATGCAGGAACTGTCTGATTGACTAATTGTATATCCTTAATTTTATAGTTGGCATGGCTGATGAGATGATGTATGTTGAATTACTGTAAGCAAAAAGTTGCTTTGCTTTTGATTCCTATTCATCCTAATGATACATGTTCATGTTTTACTGGGCTTGAGCTGAATCATTACATTAGTGAACTGCCATCACAGATTGCTATAAACATTTCCGTTACACTAATTGCCATGATTTAGTCCAATTCTATGAAAAAACTAAAGAGCAAAATGACCCTCTAATAAACATTCTTTTTGTTGTTGTTTTTCTTAGAATATAAAAATATGCCCATAATTGCCTGGTATACACAGCATTTAATCTACAAAAATGGAATATTAAAATAGAGTGATGGCAATAGTTTGACATGAAGGCAGCATATTTGATTTTAACAATGTTATTGTTTATGTTCCTACAGTCATGAATTATAGTTATGGTTACTCTTTAACTTATGGAACTGCATTGAAAGCTTACATAAGATCCAAAGACTAATATTTGTATTGGGAAGTGCACACATACTGCAGGAGTTCCTCCCTAAAGAGTTAGACCCTTTTTCATGGGCGTAAAGGAAGGAGACCAGCAGAGAACATAAAAAGGTCAGTTCCAGTGCCTTTGGAGGCACCACAGAAATTGGTAGAATATCAGTCTTAGTGAACTATCTGTTAAGTCTGGCAAGGTGAGCTTGGATGTCAGGGACTGACTGAAATACTGAAAAATGTATTGATCATGGTTAGGATTTTGCAATAATAAGAAATTACCTATACTTTGAATACATTTGATTGGATGTGTGTAAGTGCTATTAACAAAGGACTTTCTTGCATAGATAGAGGAGGGAAAGAATACCCTTAGTAATCCTTAGAAACCTCTTGATTCTTCTCTTCTCTTCTCTTCCCTTCCCTTCCCTTCCCTTCCCTTCCCTTCCCTTCCCTTCCCTTCCCTTCCCTTCCCTTCTCTTCCCCTTTCCTCCCTTCCTCCTTCCCTTCCTTCCTTCCTTCCTCCCTTCCTCCTTTCCTTCCTTCCTTCCTTCCTTCCTTCCTTCCTTCCTTCCTTCCTTCCTTCCTTCCTTCCTTCCTTTCTTCCTTCCTTCCCTTAAGTTTCTTCCCAGGCAGATCTCTGGTATGTGTGTTTTCTTATCTCTGTATATCATGTTAGGAGCTTTCCTCAGATATCTGATATGCTTAGTTATCTGCTTATATATAAGAACAAGGGGGAAAGCTTGTTAGAAGCTCTGAACAGTGGGATGGCTATGCCAACTGAATTGAGAACTTCCCTCTAGAGTAGGGATTCCCAAACTTTCTTGTTTATGGCTTCCCTAGAATATTAGTCATTTATTCATGGCACCACTAAGCCCCCCCAAAATGCCTGATAGTTTCGTTTATTAAATAGTTAGGTCTAAATAACTTCATAGGAGTTTCCCTAAAAATTGCTGTTTCCCTTGAAAGTTCAAAATATCCCACCAAACTCTTATGAGTTCACTGTGGTGCCTCCGGGAGCCTTAGTGAAGTTTGGGAAATGCAGCCTTCAGGTGACTTGGTTGGGAGGGCTTGTCAATAGAGAAGTTCCATGCCAAGTCATTTGATTGGACTTTGTCTGGGTGATGGAGGTTTGAGACCTTTATTCACTCCTTTGGCTTTATGCATTAATGTGGAAGTCAACCAGACATAGCCTTTCAAAAAGATTATCCAGTAAGGAATTATTTTATCTACCTAAACTAGATCTTCTTTATTAGTACATAACAATACCACAACATATTTCTTTGGGGTTGGGGTGAAAGACCACAGTAACTTAAATTCTTGGTAGCATTTGCAATGTCTCATTAGTTACCTTATAAGTGTGTATCCTCTCTCTTTCTCTAATAGCAACCTAAACTGCCCCTATGGCCTGGAGGTGGTATTAAGGAACTCATGGAAATGAGGTCCTGAGCTTCTGGCCGGAGACTTGGCCTTCCAGTGCCAAGAAAGTGAAGGGATAGTATTCCCTGTACTGGGAGCAAGTGTCATTGAGCTATGAAAGCTCAGGGGTTTATACTAGATGAACCCTAATATGTTGGCCTAGATATGATTGATGTACTGGTGTTCTATGCTACTCTTATACTTCTGATTGTAGGGTTGGCATACATGCAAATTAGGCAGAACTCACATATTTTCAGAAGTAGAACCTTCACTGGCCAGCTCTTAGGGACAAGCATGATGAAATAGTGTGGCCAGAGCTGGCACCGAGAGTCATGATTCCTACACACAGGCATTGCATAGCCTTCCCTTGTTAGGACTGTTTTGGTCTATCAGATTCCCAGAGGAGATTCTTATGTCTCCTCCCAGAGAGTGCCTACCTCACTGCCAGCTGTTAGGAAACCGTGTAGGGGGAGCAGACTGACGTCTCCGCATTTAGGATGCCTTCATTAACTTTCCCTGTTTGAGACACACTCCTCTGCTATGCCCAGGATCTCCATGTCTGAGAGAGATGACTGCACAGACATCTGTAGAAAATAAAGGACAGGGATCAAACTTCTCCTCAAACAGCTCTTCACTAATCTTCCCTGCTTCCCAACACCTGTTGTCCTTTGGACTTGATAGTCTCAGTCTTGAGAGTCTCAGGAATGTTCTTGATTCTTCTTTACTGAGATCCTTGATAGCCACCTGGCAATATTGCCTCTGATCATCTCTGATAAATTCCTCTCCCAAGTGGGGAAGGCCAGGAACCCTGCCTCCGCCATCCAGAACTGTCTGCTCCCAACCCTCCATAAAGAGAAGACAGGGTTAGTACGTAAATAGGAAGCAGTGGTCAGGGTAGGTAGTTAGGCTCCTCATAGCTAAAAGCCTATCAAGGATGGGCTAAAGCCACAGGCCAAAGAGTGAGCCATGGCTGGAAGCCAAAGATTCGATTAAATATGAGGGTCAGAGACAAGGCAATTCTGTGAATTTGGGGGAATGGCTTCCTTTTTGGTAAGGATTAGCTTAGAGATCAGCCTATAGGTCAGGTATCTGCAAAGCCTATAGTTGAAAAAGCAAGGATTCATAAATATTACCCCAGTTGTTTTAGGCCCAGTGGGGTCCCCTGTGCCCCTTTTCATTTGTCCCTGCCCTTGCCAGGGTAAGGATGGGATTTTCTGTCCTTCCCTATCCTCCCCTAGATGGAAAGTGGGGTTGTTTTTAGCAATATAGTCTATCAAGTTATGCCACACAAGGTGGCCGGTGTTAATGAGAGAAGTTTGTTCTGTGGGTGTTCCACTCAGGAGACTTGAGATTCCAGGACAGAAGACATTGTACCCTAACCACAAAGGTGTGTGGGACCCAACGGTGAGAAGTAGAAAACAAGCAGGAAGAGAGACAGAGGGAGAGGAACTCCTGGCACCTGTGTCAGGACTTGGGGCCAGACCGAAAGGAATTGTGAAGAAATGTTTGTGCTGGTTTATTGACTTCGGATCCTTCTGGATTCTTCCTGTTGGTGGACTGAACTTTCTGAACTTACTGTGCGTTAAAGGTAACTTTAATTTTTTTTTTTCATTTATGAGGAAGTCATTTTAAAAAGCCTAAGCCTTCCTCTTTCTAATCTCCTCTCCCTTTATCTTCCTCTTTCCCCTAATCTAACCTCCGAGGGTTACCTCCTGTCTCAGAAAGGAAAGTATAGGGTCTTCAATAATACTTGGAGTACTTAATGAGTAATGAGAGGACTTGATTGATTTCTTCTACGTATAATACAAATGTCTTGGTTTTCATCAGCTGGTGAAGACAGTTCAGTCCCATTGATGTAGCCTACCCACCTGGATTCAGGGTTTAGTAAGTCCTAGGGGCTCTCTGAGTGTCCATTAGTACTGTTTGTTACTCAATGTAATAGCTCAAGGTCCCAGTGCTTTGGGTTGGTCATGGTCATTGCCACTCATGCTACTTCAAAACTATGAGGAGAAGGAGAATGCTCTGTCTGTGCTGCACCTTACTGGAAGTTTCAGTTCAGGTTGACTGAGCCAGGAGCTGAAAAAGCAATTGATTTGCAACCGCTTTCTCTCCAGGGCAAATACAAGCCTGGATAAGATCTGGGGCCATGGAGAGCCTTTACTGAGTGCTCAGGACTATCGGACATCTCCAGCCTCTGGCCACTGACTGAGTCTTACAAACCATGAAGACACCTTCTTTGTATTTTCAGGGGGCAATGTTCTCCTTGCATTGTGGCTGCTCCATCTCCCACCCATGGGTCAGGTGCCCAGTACTGCAGACCATCAGATGTCTCTGCCTTTGCCTGAACTTCCCAGCTCCTCAGTCCATATGTGAGTGAGTGGGTGCATAGGTATGTAGTGGAAGGAAACAGGATGCTGCCTGACTCATCCTTAATGAAACAGGCAATGTAGACTCACTCTATTATTCAGATATTTGGACTTTAAGTTTGAGTTTCTATTGTAATGGCCTGTTTCCCCCCTTAAGCACATGCAGGAGATTACACTTTTTGGGTAGAAGCCCTTGAAATCACATCCCAACCCAATGGACAATTTTCTGTTAGTGAGACTCTTTCTCCTTTACTTCCTTTCGCTTTCAGATTCTGACACACCAGACCACAGAGGGCCATGATCAGGTTCAACTTCCTTGTTTCCTCTGCTCCAAGTCCAGCTGAGAGAAATGGATCCTGCATATTGAGTGCAGGTTCCATTTTCCCACTCAGAAGTAGAGCCAAAACCTAGCAGCAGAAGGCAGTCAATTTATTCTAACATATGCTTCATGTAACTTGAGATGTTGAAAAATTCTGATAGCTGCACCGAATTGAATACAGTCAGCAAATCAATCCCATGGTCATGTGTAATTTAGACGAGTGGGTTAGTCAACCTGGGACTAGGCACCTTTATGCATGAATGTGGGGGTAGGTTGCCAAGGTACCCTCAAGAATGTCCTGTATGCCTATTGAAGCAGGAATTCAAAATTAGAAAAATGCAAATGGCTGTAGTACATGTGTGCAGTGGAAGGATGGGCCCTTGCCAATTCAGCGGGCTTCCCTCTAAAGCTCAAGGCTGCAGCTCCCATGAAGTAAGGAAGCTGTGGGGCCAACTACTGATTAAAGAGGAAAAAGGATTGCAGCTGTACAGAGCTACTGTCAGTCCTTTGGAAGTAGCTGGTGTACAGCCTAAATGGATAATAAATTGGTAAAGGGGTGTGTGAGATGGATAAGAAAGAACAATCCTGCCATTACCCATACCCTCTAAATCAGCGGTTCTCAACCTGTGGGTCTCGACCCCTTTGGTGGTCGAATGACCCTTTCACAGGGATTGCCTAAGACCATCCTGCATATCAGATATTTACATTACAATTCATAACAGTAGCAACATTACAGCTATGAAGTAGCAACGAAAATAATTTTATGGTTGGGGATCACAACATGAGGAACTGTATTTAAAGGGCCAGAAGGTTGAGAACCACTGCTCTAAATAGTCAAAATCATTAGACCTGCAAATGTTTCATTGGCTTAAACCTACTCTAAATGATATCATTTAATTCTTTCTTTCTTTCACTCCAATACTCATAGAACATGGGTACCCACTTGGAGCAGATATTCTCAGATTCCCAAGAAAATATAAAACTCTATTCCAGCGGTTGCTAACCTTTCAGACCTCACTCACCACCAGTGGTCCGCGGACCAATGGTTGGTGACTGCTGCTCTATTCCACCCCATTCCTAAACATACATACAGGCTACAAAGGAGAGTTCTATTTGAATTTTGACTACTTTTCTTTAATTATCCTGTAAAGCTTTTTAAGTACATGCACTACCCAAATTCCAGGATCAAACTTCCAGACCTCTTCCAAGGGATGTTTTGCTATCCTTTTAAGTCATAGATTGGGTAAGATTTGATATAAAAAAATCACTACAATTATGTGTTTTCATTTGGGGAGAGAATTTGATTTCACTGTTTTGAACCCTGGATACTAGCAGCTGCTCCCTCTCATGTTCTGTCTCCTTCATTCCACATCCATGAATGGGAAAGTTCTACACAGACCATAGTGTTATGTAGATGGAGTCTACCCCTTCTGTGGAGGTATTTTCTATGGAGGGCTGTCAACACCATCATTAGGGAGACACTACAAAGCAACTTAGAGAAATGAAGGGGATAAAAGAAAAATGATTCATGTCAGAAATCTACCTTCAAAATATAATCTTTTAGTACAGAGAGTAGCCTTATGGTCAAACTCTATTCTGTTGGAGTCCAGAATTTCTCTGAGTTCTTCATCCAGTACTCCATGTAAAGGCCTTCAAATGAGTGGCCTTTTTCTTTCTTTTTTTTAAAAAATATATTTTATTGATTTTTTACAGAGAGGAAGGGAGAGAGATAGAGAGCTAGAAACATCGATGAGAGAGAAACATCGATCAGCTGCCTCCTGCACATCTCCTACTGGGGATATGCCCGCAACCCAGGTACATGCCCTTGACCGGAATCGAACCTGGGACCTTTCAGTCCACAAGCTGATGCTCTATCCACTGAGCCAAACCGGTTTTGGCACCTTTTTCTTTATACATTTCTACATGGTTTGACTGGACATGGATTATTTTTGTAACTTAAAAAAGCTTCCTTCCCCCCAAAAAAGGTACAGGCAAAAATATTTACCACATGGGTCCTATTCTTCAAGAAGTCTTGCCTGACTCATGCTGGTCAGCTAAGTGTCCCAGGAAAAGTCCTATATGATTTCTTTGCTTGAATTACTGCCTTATACACTGTAATTATAATATCAGAAAATTTCTTACAGTGACTAATCAGTTATTTTATAATTATGAGGCCCACATATGGAGATATTTACTAACTTATGTACTGTGTTATTCACTTATTTGTGTTATTTCCATTTTTGTTATGCAACATGGTGCCAAGACTGGCCAAAAATAAAAGATATCTCTCCTTCTCTGACAGCAATTATGAAGATTAATTCAACAAACTCTCAGTGGAATTCTACTAGCATCAGATACTGTGCAAGGACCTAGAGAATCAAAGATTTTAAAAGTCCTGGTCCCTGTCTGCTAAGAGCTGACAGTTTGGAGGGAGATAGACATGATGACAATGATTTTCAATCATGTGGTAAATGCAGCTCTAGATATTCAGTGGAGCCTGTGGAACACTTAGCTGACCAGCATGAGTCAGGCAAGACTTCTTAAAGAATAGGCAAGACTTCTTGAAGAATAAGACCCATGTGCTAAATATTTTTGTCTGTACATTTTTGGGGAGAAGCTTTTTAAAGTTACAGATGTAATCCATGTCAAGTCAAGTAGTGTAGAAATGTGAAAAGAAAAGGTAAAATGAGGTGAATCTTTCAGAGTAAGTGGCTATAGGAGTTCTCCCAATCTAGGGTGGATTTGGGTTGGGAAAGATCTGAAGGTATTTTATAGTCTGTGGGGGAAGAAGTCAGGGTAGAGAGGGAAAGGGAGAGGAAGAGAAGGAGGGGGAAAAGAAGAATGAGAATGAGAAGAAGAAGCAGCAGGAGGAGGAGGAGGAGGAGGAGGAGGAGGAGGAGGAGGAGGAGGAGGAGGAGGAGGAGGAGATAAACAATGGGCCAAGGCCTAGGGCAGAAAGGGACTAGAGTTAAGAGGAAAAGTGCAGGATCAACTCTGGAGGAACAGTCCCTCTGAGATTGGAGGGAAGGGTGATTGTGGCTTTCAATGAGGGGTGTGTGAATGTGTGTGTGTGAATGTAGGTAGAAAGTTAAGGTAGGTTACTTCTGATTGTGTCCACCAAACTCATACTAAAATCCTAATCCCCATGTTATGGTATTAGGAGGTGGGGCCTTTGGGAGGTGACTAGGTAATGAGGTAGAGCCCTCATCAATGTATTAATGCCCTTCTAAGAAGAGACTAGAGAGAGCTTGCTTCTCTCTCTCTCTCTCTCTCTCTCTCTCTCTCTCTCTCTCTCTCTGCTCACCTCCATGTGAGGATACAAGGAGAAAATGGCCATCTGTAAACCAGGAAGCAGGTTCTCACCAGACACTGGATCTGCTGGCACTTTGATCTTGGAATTCCTAGTCTCCAGGACTGTGAGAAATGCATGTTGGTTGTTTAAGCCACTCAGTCTATTGTAATTTATTATAGCAGCTCTGATTAAGACACTATCCAACATTCATTGAACAAATGCCTATCAAGTGCCTACTATGTACCAAGCACTGTTCTGGGTACTGGGAATAAGAAATAAACAAATCAGCTGAAGTCCCTCCTTGTGAGGGCACAGATGAAAATGTGCCAAAGGGGAACCCAGTAATGGCTGCGGCACACTCACTGGTAAAGTAGCAGTGGTTAGACAAGAGTTTGCATCTTGTGATCTCTAATATCCACTAATTTGATGTATGATACAACGGAAGATATTTCACCTTTGACCATTTAGACAGGAATAAAGTAGGTTATAGTGGATACCACTTGGGATGCTTGTCCAGGCCTTGACCTCTCTTTCTAAGGGCTGCCCTTACCCACCCATGAGGATGGACTCACAAGATATGTCTTTATGATATTGACCTTGACCATTCCCCTGGCATAGCCAGTTCAAACAGGAAAGGACACCTGGTTTAAGCTGAGTCACTCAGATTTTCCCCTGGAAATTTGGAATTGGTGAGAGAGTTCCTCTGTTTCTGCAATTGCTTTAATTAAAGATATGTAAATTGAGGAATTGTGAGTGTGGCCATGCTTGGAACTGTGTATAGCAGAGTATTATCTAAAAGCTATCTAGGGAAAAAGAGAATTAATTATGACAGGAATGCGGAGAGAGGCAGGGATGAAAGGCCATTTAGTGAGAGAGAGGGAGAGGAAGAAGGAGATAATTTATTTGGATTTTTAAGCTGTTTTGTGTGGGAGTTTTAGATTGTATCTCTGAACTGTATATCAGGGTAGACAATTTTACTGGTATTTCAGAGACAAGCTAAGGCAAAGGAGGGTAATTTGTCAGTCACATTGTTCATGCATTAAAGGGATCTAGTTCCTGTGTTTTCTAATATTAAGACCAAGTCTTAGTTTTTGCAACTTACTCCATGCACATCTTTAAAAAAACAACCAGGAAAAATATTAACTAATCAATTAGTGAACAAATCATTCTTGTTTTCAGTTTAAAGCTTTTAGGAGGAACAATAGTGTTGAAAGCTACAGTAGGCATATTTATAACCATTAACCACTGATTTGTGGGAAGCATTAAACTTTCAGAGAAACTTTGGGGGTAAGAATTGAATATAATTTTAGGTTTTCCAATGGCCCATTAAGAGTTCAGTTTTCATTTTATTGATGACCAGCTGGTCAACGAAATAGGACAATACTTTTTAAAAACTGAGTAAAAAAGTCATGCATATTTCAGGAATATCTATAAATTTTATGACTTTGTTTTGGTAGTATTCATATCATTAACAAACTTCAAAGCCAGAAAAGATTCTTTGCAAGTGGAATTTTGGGGTCAGTAGGAAAGCTGGGTCTAAGATTTAGCTTTTCCATTTTATATCAAAGGTTTTCTTCCAGCATTATTTATTCCTTCAACCTCAAGAAAGGAATGTAGAAGGAATTCAGTCTAATTTAAAATACTTTTATATATAAAAGTTCAAAATACATAAAGGAGAATGACGAGTAATGAATCCTTATATACCCATCACTTAACAGTTGTTCATATTTTGCTATATTTGATTTACTAGTCTCCTCTTCTGCTGAAATATTCTAAAGTAAATTCCAAACACTATGAGTTCACCCTCAAATATTTAAGTATGCATCTCTGTACACATAGACATTTTCTTATATAATTACTATGCTTTTATGGCACTCCAACAATAATTCCTTCATATCATTGAATATCCTGCCATATTCAACTTATCCCAATTGCTCTCTCAATTATTTTTAGTTGTTTTGTTCAAATAAGGATCCCCAAAAGGTCCACATGTTGTGTGTTGGTTGTACATCTTTTTAACTCTTTATATTGAAAGCAATTCTCCACTGCACCTCTTACAAATCATACTATTGACTTAGACTGCTTATCCTGTAGAATGGCCCATATTTTGGATTTGTCTGATGTCGTCCTCATTATGTCTTTGGGTTTGTTCCTTTGCTTTTTATTTCTCCTAATTCTAAAAGCTTTAATATACTTGGGTAAACTATTTGGGTTTTGTTTCATGTTGCATCACATCAGGAGACAAAAAATATCTGTGTATTTCAAGTTTAGTGATGCCAAGATTGATCAATGAGTTCAGCTGCTGACAGCGAGACCTTCCCATTATCCATTGATGTTCATTGTCTGAATCCTTTATTATATTAAGGCTTACAAAATGATGATTTTATAGTTCTATTTTTCCTTTATTATGTATTAACTGGAATTCTTTAAAAAAAGTTCTTCATCAACAAGCACTAGTTACTCTGAAATATATTTCATATAAGAAAGACAAAATAAAGTTTGTCTTTTCTTTAATTGTAAATTCTCAGAGTAATAGTTTATTGTTTTTTTTTTATTAAATCTTTATTGTTCAGATTATTACAGTTGTTCCACTTTTTTCCCCCCATAGCTCCCCTCCACCCGGTTCCCACCCACCCTCTGCGCTTACCCCCGCCACCCACTGTCCTCATCCATAGGTGTACAATTTTTGTCCAGTCTCTTCCCACACCCCCCACACCCCTTTTCACTCCGAGAATAGTAAGTCCACTCCCTTTCTATGCCCCTGATTCTATTATATTCACCAGTTTATTCTGTTCATCAGATTATTTATTCACTTGATTTTTAGATTCACTTGTTGATAAATGTGTATTTGTTGCTCATAATTTGTATCTTTACCTTTTTCTTCTTCTTCTTCCTCTTCTTAAAGGATACCTTTCAGCATTTCATATAATACTGGTTTGGTGGTGATGAACTCCTTTAGCTTTTTCTTATCTGTGAAGCTCTTCATCTGACCTTCAATTCTGAATGATAGCTTTGCTGGGTAAAGTAATCTAGGTTTTAGGTTCTTGGCATTCATCACTTTGAATTTTTCTTGCCACTCCCTTCTGGCCTGCATAGTTTCTGTTAAGAAATCAGCTGACAGTCATATAGGTACTCCCTTGTAGGTAACTGATTGTTTTTCTCTTGCTGCTTTTAAGATTCTCTCTTTGTCTTTTTCTCTTGGCATTTTAATTATGATGTGTCTTGGTGTGGTCCTCTTTGGATTCCTTTTGTTTGGGGTTCTCTGCGCTTCCTGGACTTGGAAGTCTATTTCTTTCACCAGGTAGGGGAAGTTTTCTGTCATGATTTCTTCAAATAGGTTTTCAATATCTTGCTCTCTCTCTTCGTATGGCACCCCTATAATTCGGATTTCAGTATGCTTGAAGTTGTCCCAGAGGCTCCTTACACTATCTTCATATTTTTGGATTCTTTTTTCTTTTTGTTTTTCCGGTTGGGTGATTTTTGCTTCTTCGTATTTCAAATCTTTGACTTGATTCTTGCGATCCTCTAGTCTACTGTTGGAACTCTGCATAATATCCTTTATTTCAGTCAGTGTATGCTTAATTCCTAGTTGGTCCTTTTTCATAACCTTGAGGGTCTCACTAGATTTCTTGACGGTCTCACTAAATTTATCGGTGGTTTCTAGAAAATTCTTGAAAAACCTTAAAAGTGTGATTTTGAACTCTATATCCAGTAGTTTGCTTTCCTCCATTTCTGTCATTTGTGTCCTGTTTCTTTGTCTCTGCATTTTTTATGCTTCCCTGTGTTGATAAAGTGGTTTTCTGTGTTAGGTGTCCTACAGGGCCCAGTGGTTCAGCCTCCCCAATTACCTGAGGTGGACACTCTTGATGCACCCCTTTGTGGGCTTTGTGCACAGTCTTGTTGTAGTTAAGTCTTGATTGTTATAGGTATCACTGGGAGGAATTGACCTCCAGGCCAATTGGCTGTGAGAATCAGCTGTGTCTGCAGTGGGAGAACTTCTGAGCTGGAGACACCCTTCTGGGGCAAGACTTGCTTCAGTGGGGCTTTGGTGCTCACTGAGTCTGCCCCCTGAGTGTGTCCCTTATGGATCTGAAGAGTTGTAATCTGGATGGTCCCACTCTGACCACTGGGTACACTGGCTCTTGAATCTCTAAGGAGGTGCTAATTTAGCCTCTGCCTGAGGCTATCCAGCAGGAGCTATGGAGAGATTCCTCTTCTTTGTTTGGGGTTTGGAGGTGCCCAGATGAGGCCCAGCTGTGAAGCAATGCAAGGTGCTGTGGGGCCTTGGACCTTCTTTTGGAAGTTCTGGGTCTCTCTGATTCAGCTGCAGTTTGTTAGGTAATTTTCAGGTTGCAAAGGGCCAGGCCTTTCATATGCAAAAGCCTCTGTGCACAGCTTGGGTGGGGCGGGGTCTCAGGGGATCAACAGGGTGGAGCAAGCAGCTATGGCTGCTCCCCAGTCCTACCCTAAGGGCCTCCGCATCTCAGTGTCCCAGTAATCGCTGCAAGCACCTCTGAGAGAAAGCCGCCCTCGAGTTCTGCCCGATGCCAGACAGTCCAGTTTCTTCCCATATGAGTCTGGGTCCCCAGAGACTCACCTGGAACTGGAGTTCAGAGCAGTCAGGAGCTTTAGACTCCCTCCTGATTGAAAAAGACAACTGCATCCTCAGCTGCCAACCCTCTCCATGTGTACCACATCCTCAGTTGCCAGCCCTTTTGGCGTGCGCCTCTGTACCTCTGCACTTTACTTCCACACCTCCTCTGAGTCTCAGTGCTTTTCTCTTTCCTTCTAGTTGTAGAATTTCCACTTAGCCGGCCTTCCTGTGGTTCTGGATGATGTCCGTTTTGTCTTTTAGTTGTATTTTTGAAGTGGTTGTGCGAGGCAGCAATTTCTGGTGTTTACCTATGCCGCCATCTTGGTTTCTCAATAGTTCATTGTTTTAATCGTTGGCCACTGAAATTGCCTCAACAACAGTACTTATGATATCATTAAGAGAATGGACAAGTCCTTACTCCCTGAGTCAGAATGCTATATGTCAAGAATGGACTTCTATAATAGATAAGAGGCCTATTTTAAGATACCTATATAGAATTAACTTTTCATTCTGAAAGTTTTGAAGATCAAATTCTATACCTTTACCTGTAGGCTCATAGGTTTCTCCCACTTTACTTTCAATCACAAAACTTAAAAAAATCAATTTATACTATTCATAATGTATACAATATCTGTATAGAAAACAGAGACATAACAGTAGGGTGGAATAGTGTGGGTGTGGAAATGAAGGTCCTTCCACAATTTTCTGGGTTCCATATGGTTTACAGTTTAAAGGATGTTCTCTAAGCAATGGGTCATGTAGCATTTCACTAATTCAAATATTTTACTTAGAAGGGGAGTTTAAGTTAGAATATTTCTACAGTCATTAAGTGTAGTGTCAATGTTAGATAACAACATAATTATATCTAGTTATTTACACTTCTGTTGGCATCTCTAGAGCTTTGACTTGACAATTCCTCTTTTTAAATTATTTATTTATATTTTAATTCAATTTATTGGGGTGACATTAGTTAATAAATTATATAGGTTTTAGGTATACAATTCTATAATACATCATCTGTATATTGTATTGTGTGTTCCCACCCCAAGTCAAGTCTCCTTCATCACTATTTATTCCCCATTTACCTTCTTCTACCTTTCTCCATCCCCTTTCCTTCTGGTAATCACCATTCTATTGTCTGGGTCTATGAGTATGGGTTGTTGTTGTTTTTTGGCTTAATTCCTTTATCTTTTTCACCCTTTCAAACCCTCTCCTCTCTAACAGATGTCAGTCTGTTCTCTGTATATATGTCTGTTTTTATTAGATTTTTAAAGTTTATTTTGTTCATTAGATTCCACATATAAGTGAAATCACATGGTATTTGACTTTCTCTGACCAGTTTATTTCACTTAACAAATACTCTTCAGGTCCATCCATGCTATTGCAAAAGATAACATTTCCTTTTTTCTTACTATTAAGTAGTATTCCATTGTGTAAGTGTATCATAGCTTTTTTTTTATCCACTCATTTACTGATGGTCACTTGGGCTGCTTTTACATCTTGCTATTATAAATAATGCTACAATGAACACAGGGGTGTATATATTCTTTAGAATTAATGTTTCAGGGTTCTTCAGATATATTCCCAGAATTGGAATCACTGGATCATAAGGCAGTTCCATTTTTAATTCTTTGAGATAACTCCATACTGTTTTCCACAGTTGCTGAACCAATTTGCAGTCCCACCAACAGTTCACTAGGGTTCCATTTTCTACACGTCCTCACCAACACTTGTTTGTTGATTTATTGATGGAAGGTATGAGTTATATCTCATTGTGGTTTTAATGTGCATTTTTGTGATTATTAGTCATGTTGAGCATCTTTTCATATGTCTATGAGCCATCTGTATGTCCTTTTTGGAGAAGTGTCTATTCAGGTCCTTTGCCCATTTTTTAATTGGATTGTTTGGGTGGGTTTTTTTTGGTGTTGAGTTGCATATACTCTTCATAAATTTTGGGTATTAACCCCTTATCATATACATCATGGGCAAATATGTTCTCCCATTTAGTAGGTTGTCTTTTCATTTTGTTGATGGTTTTCCTTTGCTGTGCAAAAACATTTTAGTTTGATGTAATCACATTTGTTTATTTTTTATTTTGTTTTTCTTGTCTGAGAGGATGTATCAGAAAAAATATTGCATAAGCATGTTCAAGATTTTACTACTTATGTTTTCTTCTAGGATTTTTATGATTTCAAGTCTAATATTTAAGTCTTTAATCCATTTTGAGTTTATTCATGTATAAGAAATTGGTCTAGTCTAGTTTTATTTTTTTGCATGTATCTGTTCAATTTTTCCAACACCATTTATTGAATGACTATCTTTACCTCATTGTATATTCTTGCCTTCTTGACAATTAATATTGTTAAATATTAATTGACCATAAAGGCATGAGTTTATGTCTGGGCTCTCTATTCTGTTCCATTGATCTATATGTCTGTTTTTATGCCAATACCATGCTGTTTTGATTCCTGTGGCCTTGTAGTATAGTTTGATGTCAGGTAGTGTAATTCTTCCAACTTTGTTCTTTCTCAAGATTGCCATGGCTATTCAGGGTGTTTTGTGGTTCCATATGAATTTTTGGAATATACATTCTAGTTCTATGACGTGCATCATTAGTGTCTTGATAGGACTTGCATTGAATCTATAGACTGCTTTGTGTAGTATGGGCATTTAAATGTTAATTCTTCCTATCCATGAACATGGCATATGATTCCACTTATTTGTGGCTTTTTCAGTTTCTTTTTTCAGTGTCTTATAACTTTCCAAGTACAGTTCTTTTACATCCTTGGTTAAATTATTCCTAGCTATTTTGTTGTTGATGAAATTGTAAATGGGATTGTTTTCTTAGTTTCCCTTTCTGGTAGCTCATTATTGGTGTGTAAAACTGCAACTGATTTCTGGATAATTGTTTTGTAACCTTCTACTTTACTAAATTCATTATTCAGTTTTAGTAGTTTTTTGGTGGAAACCTTAAGGGTTCTTTACATACTGTATCTTGTCATCTGCAAATAATGACATTTTTACTTTTTCCTATTCAATTTGGATCTCTTTTATTTCTTCTTCTTGTTTGATTGCTGTGGCTAGGACTTCCAGCACTATGTTGAATAAGAGTGATGAAAGTGAACATCCCTGCCTTGTTCCTGATCTTAAGGGAAACGCTTTTAGTTTTTGCTCATTAAATATGATGTTGGGATGTTGGTTTTGGATTTGTTGTATATGGCCTTTATTACATTTCGGTATATTTCTTCTATTCCCACTTTGCTGAGGGTTTTTTTTTTATCATAAATGGGTGCTGAATTTTATTAAATGCTTTTTCTGCATCTGTTGATATAATCATGTGATTCTCATTCTATGTTTTGTTTATGTGGCGTATCACATTTATTGATTTGCAGATATTGTACAAATCTTGCATCCCTGGAATAAATCCCACTTGATCATGGTGTATGATCTTTTTAATGTATTGTTGGATTTGGTTTGCTAGTATTTTGTTGAGTATTTTAACATCTATGTTCGTCAAGGATATTGGCCTATAATTTTCTTTCTTTGTAGTGTCTTTATTTGGTCTTCTAAGTCACATCACTGATTTTATTATAGAAAAAGCAAGCCTTTCTCTAGGGAACTGTTATCATCACACTGCAGTGTCAAATTTCATGGGAGAAATACATTCTTCCTTTCTGGTTAAGATGCACAGAAAGTCCGCTCTCCTAATTCCTGCTGTAGATAACTTGAAGTAGAGAAGAGGGAGGAGACAGAATAGGGTAGGAGGAGGAAGAAGGACATTTGTTTCTAAAGGACCCATTGTCTGCGCCTGGTTGGCATGGCTCAGTGGTTAAGCATCTACCTATGAACCAGGAGGTCAAGGTTCTATTCCCGGTTGGGGCGCATGTCTGGGTTGCAGGCTTTATACCCAGTGTGGGCAGGCAGCTGATCGGTGATTCTCTCTCATCAATGATGTTTCTATCTCTCTCTCCCTCTACCTTCCTCTCTGAAATAAATAAAAATGTATTTTAAAAAATAAATAAAGGAATCATTGTCTGTAAGAAGAGGAATTCAGAAGTCTCTGAGCAATGAGTGGTAGGCACACCTTTGACCCAACAAAGGAGACTTGAGAAGATACCAAATAGTGAACACATTGCCATTTACATCTCATTTTTTCATTCACAGAATTTTAAATAATGACATCCTGGGGGTGAGGGAAAGTTGCAACATTGAATATACAGTATGCAGTCAATGTCACTACAGGTAGGTAGCAGATTGAGTTTAACAAGCCATATGGATTGTAATAGTCTAAGTATGATTAATTCATAATGTTGGTTCATTTTATGCATTATATTATGACTTGTTATTATTTCATTTAACTACAGTGTGTAAGTCCTTTTTCTGGGCTTGATCAGGAAACCTTAAGGATTTTGATATCCCTCACATTATAACAAATAACATCCCAATATTTCTGGACTTTACCTGGGACTTATTGCTATTGGTGGGAGTTCCGAGAAAGAGCAAAGTGAACTTGGAGCAGATGGGTGTCCTTCCGTTGCAGAACTGCACTTGCAGCCTGAGGAAAACTTGATACTGAAGGTGGAAATAATGGCTTTCTGCTCAGTTTGTTGTAAATTCTAAATGGGTGATTGAAGGCCGTAATGATCACTGTTGTTGAATGCCTCTGGGCTTCAACATCTGGCGAATGCCTTACTGGCTGACAGCTGTTAGCCTTGGTAATGAACATGGTGTGCTGCCCAGAGCTTTTGTTTTAAGTAGGCTGGGGATTATGCTAGAAGCAAGTATCACCAGTTCATGATTCAAGACAAAAAAGAACAACTTTATTTTCAGGATTAACTTCCCCATGGTACATTTAGTAAAAACAGAGCCTTGTGCTTATTGTTATGGAAATGTTGCAGCCTCTTATGCTCAAAACCCAAGATTTTTATTATATTTTTAGCACATGAATTTGAATTAACATTCTAAATCCCGTTTAGCCTCTGTCAGAGACAAATCCAAATTGCTAAGAAGCACAAAATAAATTTAGGAAAATTGGCTTATGTCCTGAGCTTAGGTTCAAGCTCAGTCAGTAAAACTATTACAACGAAACAGGGAAACAATTTCTGGAGGTAACAGATTGAAGGAGTAACATTGGAAAGCACAGTGCTTTGCACTGGAGTAAGCAGTTTGTCTATGATTTAGAAGAATGGAATTTAAAAAATAACACTATAGGCAAGATATTTCCTAGGCAAAATATTTCCATCACTAAGATTATGCTAAGATACTTTAAATCTAGGTTTTGGTTAACTAATACAATTTAAATAAGAATAAAAGTAACATTTGAAAAGAAAATTATCACTTGCAGGTTTTTAAATTTTGGAATAGTATTTTTCAGTAATTTAAAAGTCATTTATAATTACTTTATCCATGTTTTTTTCTTTCACATTTAAAAAACATTGTTACTGTATTTAAGGGCTATGGAGTTTGGACTTTTTGTTTCTTTTTTGTGGTAGAAGCAAAAACTATTTTGATAAGAATTATATATATATAATTATACACACACACACACACATACTGAGGAGGGGGGAGAGCTAGGTTTGGTTCTGTATGCTGTGCATCTGCTATTTTAAGAATGAAGGCGTTGGCAGAGTTATGGTCTGAAATGATCCAGCCTATAGCTGCATACTTTCCATGTGAAAATACCAGTGAGAGAGAAGTTCTGAGATAAAGGCAAAGGAGGTGGTAATGTCTCCTCTGGGAACTTTTCAGAGAAAGATCTGCTTTTAGAGGCAACAAGTAGAACCTCCTGGGAGAGTAGGAGTAGAGACAATTCTAATGCTGGAAATGCTTCCCCTTTGCTAACTCAGAAGATAAAACACACAGTCCTCTGCTCTTCAGTATCCCTGCCTTGTCTGCCACCAAAACCTGTGTAGCTTTATTCCTTCTCTGTGAAAATGCCAAACCTCATCACCAACGGAGAATGCCTCTAGGTCAGCGGTTCTCAACCTGTGGGTCACGACCCCTTTGACGGTCGAACGATCCTTTCACAGGGGTGGCCTAAGACCGTCCTGCCTATCAGATATTTACATGACGATTCATAACAGTAGCAACATTACAGCTATGAAGTAGCAACGAAAATAATTTTATGGTTGGGTCACAACATGAGGAACTGTATTTAAAGGGCCAGAAGGTTGAGAACCACTGCTCTAGGTGGTTGCTGGGCACCCTGTAGTTGACGGTGATGTTGAAGATGATGATGATGGTGGTGATACTGAGGAGGATAACTAACCTTAATTGAAATAGTAAGAGAACTATTTTTAAAGAGCCCAGGGTTTAGATGTCCTTATAAATATTGATACAGATTTTAGGAACTCCCCCAACAAGATTGATATTTCAAATCAGCCACTTCCCAAAAGCAACTCTGATAGTGTCCAGAGTGAATTCCTGCATGAATGATGAATCTAGTTATATTGCTGTGTTAGAAACCAGAATCAAAGAAAAAAGATTAAACTCATTCGGTACATAAGAGCAAACAGACATGTGCTAAGCATCTTCAGTGTCTCACCTCACTTAATCCTTATTAGAACTCAGTGAGGGAGGTGCTGCTTTTACTTCTGTTTTACAGATACAGAAACTGAGGTATAGAAAGATGAAGGGACCTGCCTAAGGCCACTCCACTATTCGGAGGCAGACCCAGGATTTCAGCCCAGTCTTCCCAACCACTAAGCCATCAGCTCTTAACCGCCATCAATAGAGACTAATTGGTTGGTTGATTTTCAGCAAACAAAAAGTACTAAGGAAGGCATTGCTCTCTTGCCTCCTGGTCACTCAAATCATCATTAGCCCCCTCCCCCAACCTGCTTCCCTACCTGTCGTCCTGCCTCAGGCCATCTTTATGGGTCCTACAGCTGGTGCAGAACATGCAAGGGTATTCTCACAGCACGTTGCTTTGGCTACGAATACAACGTTGCCAAATCATAATTTGGATGGTGATCTTTCAGGGAGCTAATGATAGATTTGAAATAAATCACAAGGACAGAGAATAAAGAATGTGACCTGAGAGTCAGGGCAAGAACTCTGCCACTAACTGGCAGTGCGATCTCAGCAAGTCATATCACTTTCCTCAACCCATTAGAGTAGTTATGTCCAAGGTTTCTTCAAGTTATAACGTATGAAGAAAGGGGCCTGATTACTTTCATGCTGTTGTTCTTATTGGGGTAGAAACACATGTCATTGTGAGGCCTGGCCCAGCAAGTATCATTTGATATAGCTTGCAAACAGTCAGATGCAAATGGCCACGCCCATTAAGCTATCCTTTTCCAGAGGAGGTCTAGGATTTGCCATTTGAGGAGGGCGGGAGAGGCCTGGAAGTTTGCCACGTTCTCCTGAAAAAGGGTTGCAGTGTGGTTATGCCAAGAACTCTGCGTGTCAATCTGGACCCAGCACTGTGTCTCTTGTTACTGCCTGCTCCTGCCAACTGCGGCGTCCTGCTCCAGCTGTTTGGAGCCCAGACCTGGCACGCCGAGTCTGCCTTGGCACGCTGCGTGTGGGTAGATTCAGGGTGGCTTGAGGGAAAGGAGCCAAGACAGTGTCATACATGGAACTTTATCTTCTGCCCCTACACACCGCAGTCAAATTCCCAATTTACTTCTTCCCATGTGACCCACACCTGTCTGAATCCCTTCTCGGCACCGTTGGTGATAGTGAGATTGCAGAGGAACCAGTGATAAAGCCGTGTGTGTGGGCTGTTCAGGGGTTTAACCGAGCGGGTTGCCCAGCGTGTGTAGTAATATTAATTTCTGTGCATCCACAGAACTCTGCAGGCATCTCACACCTTCTGCTTTTTTTTTTTTTTTTTTTTTTTTGTAGTTTGTCTTCTGGGTGAACCACAGGGATTGTTGAGACATTCATGGTTTTACCTGTGGCTCCATCTCTGGTTGGGAGGCGTCTGAGTCTTTCTGTGGGAGGTGCTTCCACGCCTCTGGGCACAGCCCAGAAACAAGGCCGCGGTGGAGGGTGAGTGGGGGAGCTGCAGTCATTCCTAGGTCAGGCTGGGTGGCGCAGTTGTGGCTGCTGCAAGCTGGAGATGTTCTTTCTGGCCATGGCTTTTCAGGTGGCAGTTACTGAACAGACACAGCCTCAGGTGCTCAGGAGAGAAATATGTCCGGGCAGTAGTATTACCTGTAAAATTGTGAGGTATGTGAGAACGTCTTCCTGTTTCTTATCAGTTTCTATTTGTTCACTTTATAAGTTTATTTTTTTTATTATAATTCTGCTTCTCGATACAATTTTACAAACTCTCAGATATTCTAGTTACTTTGATGGATGTTTGAGCAAAGTTGTAACAGCCCTTCATTCTTTCAATAAGGATCCCAGCTGGTTGCTGGGGATACCGTGCTAAGAAAGACCCAACTCCCGCCATCATGGTCATAGAACATGCATTTTAATAGGGACAACACTAAATGACCACAGTGAGGTGTGTTAAGCTCTAAGACAGGGGACACCAGGAAGTAAATAAGATTTTACTTGGTAAGAACAGAGGCTTTATCGGGGCGACTGGTCGTTCCACAGTGGGCTAGGTGTTGAGAAGTCTGTGGAAGATGAGGAGGTGTGACCAAGGAGACCAGATTAACACATGAGAAACAGACCACGGAGGGCCAAAGCGGGAGGCACCCCCTCAGTGCTGGGTTTCAGAGAGATGGTATTTGAGGTTCCAACAGTAGTCTCCTCCCAATATCTAGAATTTATTATTAAGTGGAACTGGTGGGGCTATGTGGTTAGTTAGGGCTTGCATCATTTTTAACTTTTTATGGGCATGTAGCTTTTCTTAATTAGCTCTTAAGTTTATTGAAAGTAAAAATCATAAATTTTGCTGTTTTGTGTTCCCGGCCTATACAATCTAGCCCATTGCTGTCTATATAGTTGTTACTTATCAAACATTTGTGAAATATGTGCAGCGCATAATGATTCCTTATTGTTTTTCTATGAGTAATTCTAGAACATAAGAAAGATGAGAGGCGACAGTTACCCAGAGGGGAAGGTTCTAGATTCATCACTTGCTCGACTGTTTTTTGTTTTTTACCTGAATGCACCATCTGTCATTCAGAGGCTTCCTTCACCCCATTGGGAATATGGAGGAGGGAGTGTAACGCCTTGTAACGTTTTCAGCAGCAGGGTAATCTCTGAAGCATTTGAGGGGATGCAGGATGACAGCAGACAGATGGGCCCATTGACAAGTATGTCCCCTTGTGGTGCTCCTGTCACAACTGAATTATTCTGTCACTTGTGCTGTCACCAGATCAAGGCTGATTCAGGAAGTACAAAGAAGAGCAATTCTTGTGAGTCTTAATCCCAGAGGGAAATGGCTCTGTGGCACGTGTGCTTTCTGTGAAAGGGACTGGCTTTATTATGTTCCAGGAGTAGTGAGAGGGGGCATGGTGTAGCAGGATACCAATAAGTGACCTGCTGATGATGGTGACAATATTTTGAATTACCTCCTGATTTGGGTTTCATCTTGTTTAACTGATATCTCTCTCCTGCAATTGCCCGGCTAAATCTAGGACCCTCACCTATCAACCTCCAATCAACCCCATGAGTGTGCAATACCCTGCTCATGCCCATATGTGTCCACCCCACATTGCTGGGTCATTCTTTGTGGACATCCCCCCGCCCCCCCGAGGACTCCAGGACACTTGTGAGCTCAAGGAGTCTTCTGGATGGAATAGCTCCCATATTGTACTCTGGCATCAGCCTTCCTTGTGTAGGTCTCTGACACTTGACTAGAAAGTTGGCTATTGTGATTTCAACCCCAGAGAGTGTGATGGCATTGGAGAATGGGGCAACAGAATGTATTAAGGTCCTTTGAAGTCAATTCCAGGAAAAGTTATTTACTAACTATATTTAGAATCACTCTTTAAAAAAAAAAAAACAACTAGGGAACTATAGTTGATTTTCCATTGCTCATTGTACTTCTCATTTTGCTAAAGGTTTACTGAATTACCCTATTAACTTAATTTTACTCATTTTCTACACATAGACTTTCTATGATTTGTCAAGGTGACATTGCCAGTTCACAAAAGCTGGTTTGTTAATTAATTCAACAAGTATTTGGTAACTACCTACTATGTTCCAGGAGTCTGGAGATTGGTAAGGCCTATTGTTGACTTCTGGGAATTCAACTGTCATCAAAGAGGACAATAAAACAATGTCTGGCTAAAAAGGAGTAATTCACTGTCCAGAACATCTCGGCATCTGCCTAATGCTGCTGAGTAAGTGAGGGGCGAGTGCGTGTGTGTGAGTGAGTGTGTGTGTGTGTGTGTGTGTGTGTGTGTGTGTGTGTGTGTCTGGGAATATCTGAATATTCCATTTTAGGGCCCAGTTCTCCATGCTTTGAATTTTATATGTAATTATGAATAAATACTAGAGGCAGTTTCTACCATTCACATTGCCTTTTACCAGCCTGCCCTCATTGCCATTATCTGCCTGTCTCCAGCAAGTGTTAGAGTTTGCAACCTCTAAATTTCCTATTTTCTTATCTACTTCCATAGTCAATTTTGTTACTACTTTCTCAACGTATAATTTGTGTTTGCTGCCTATAAATACGCAAGCCATATTGATATCTGTATCCCAGTGGTCAGTTGCATAATTCAATGTTAGTTTAATTGTTGTCCTTTGATAAGTCTACATTTTATTTTCAGTCTGGAGTATGCTTACATTCCTGACTGGCTAACTGGGTTTGAACATGCTGGCTCATTTTGCATTCTCTGTACAGCTGGATGAAAATGGCTTTCAGGATTTGCCTCAAAATTAATGATAATACTTCATTAATAACGTCGCCTACTTTAGATTTTGTAATCATATACCTGGGTTTTAAAAGGCAAGTGAACCAAAGAGTTTATAATAATTTGAAGCAGATTCTTCAATCTAAAATGCTACTGCCACTGCTACTACTACTATTACCAAACTCCATGATGGTAAATCCCTTATATCATCCAGAATGAAATCCTTTATAATTAGTAGACTTTCCTGGTACTTACAAAACACAGGTCTATTCTCTATTGGCAAGTTACCTTTCTTAGAGAGAACAGGGAAATATCCATGAAAATTACACTGGAGAAATGATGACTCAGGAATGCTGATGTTCCTTTGCATGAGAATATATTTAAGTAACAAGATAACTTAATTATAAGTAGAATATACATATGTATGCAAACATATAGATAACATGAATCTATTACATTTAACAATGTTACATAACATTATATTTATAATATATAATTATAATATATACACTTACAATCTACACTAATAAAAGAGAAAAATGGTAATTGGCATACGACGATACCCTTTTCATTGGCTAATCAGGGCTATATGCAAATTAACTGCCAACTAAGATTGGCAGTTAACTGCCAACAAGATGGTGGTTAATTTGCATATGTAGGCACAATGCAGGGAGGCGAAAGGGAAAGCAGGAAGAAGCCCCCTGCCACTGACAATGATCGGAAACCCAGGGGGGAGCTAAGAGCTGGGGGGCAGGGCAAAGGCGGCCCTGGGGCCGCCTTTGCCCTGCCCCCCAGCCATGATCGGAGAATCAGGCGCCTTTTCCGCCCTGGCCAGTGATAGCAGGAAGTAGGGGTGGAGCCAGCGATGGGAGCTGGACACGGTCGAAGCTGGCAGTCCCGGGAGCTAGGGGTCCCTTGCCTGGGCCTAAAGCAGAGCCCACGATCGCGGGGCTGCTGCCACTGCGGGTCCCCGCTGCCCGGGCCGGACGCCTAGGCCAGAGGCGTTAGGCCTGGGCAGGGGCGGAGCCTGCAACCGCGGGGAGCTGGGGGTCCCCTGCCCAGGCCTGACACCTCTGCCGGAGGCCTCAGGCCTGGTCAAGGGGCTGATCCGGTGATTGGTGATTGGAGGGTGATGAGGGTCAACTCCTCAGGCTGAGGCATCAGGCCTGGGCGGGGGGCTGAGCCGGGGATTGGGGGGATATGATGGTCCCCTTGCCCAGGCCTGAAGCCTGGGTCAGAGTCGTCAGGCTTGGGCGGGGGGTGGAGCAAGCGATCAGAGGGAGATGGGGGTCCCTGCCCAGGCAGGATTCCTGGGCCAGAGGCCTCAGGCCTGGGCGGGGGCCAGAGCCAGTGATCGGGGGGAGATGGGGGTCCCCTGTCCAAGCCTGACACCTCTGGCGGAGGCGTCAGGCCTGGGCAAGGGGCCGATCAGGTGATCAGAGGGTGATGGGGGTCTACGCCTCTGGCTGAGGCATCAGGCCTGGGCAAGGGGCAGAGCCAGCAATTGGAGGGGTCTGGGGGACCCCTGCCCAGGCCTGATGCCTGGGCTGGGGGCAGAACCAGTGATGGGGGGAAATGAGGGTCCCCTGCCCAGGCCTGACACCTCTGTCAGAGGCGTCAGGCCTGGGCAAAGGGCCGATCCTGCGATTGGAGGGTGATGGGGGTCAACGCCTGAGGGCTCCCAGTATGTGAGAGGGGCAGGCTGGGCTGAGGGACACTCCCCCCCGCCCCACACCCAGTGCACGAATTTCGTGCACCGGGCCCCTAGTTTTATATAATATAGAGGCCTGGTGCATGAAATTTGTCCCCTCATCCTGGCCTGCAGCCTTCTTGCAGTCCAGGAGCCGTCAGGGGGTATCCAACTGCGCAGAAGTGGGAGAGGCTCCCACCACCGCTGCTGCACTTGCCAGCCATGAGCCCGGTTCTGGCTGAGCGGCACTCCCCCTGTGGGAGTGCACTGACCACCAGGGGGCAGCTCCTGCATTGTGCGTCTGCCCCCTGGTGATCAGTGCACATCATAGCGACTGGTTGTTAATGCCATTCAGTCAATTTCCATATTAGCCTTTTATTATATAGGATATTATACTTAAAAATAGAATCATGTTTTTATAGTGCTTCTACTATATTGTCATATCAATAACAAAATATGGACCTGGTAAAGAATGGTCTAGTATTTTAGTGCTTTGTAAGAACTAATGCACATTTTAGAAACTCCACTAACATGATTAAAATTTCAAATTAGCTCCTGCCAGAAGGCAACTGTGATGTCCAGAGTTGATATCTATGTGAATGATGGGTAAAGTAATGTGAATGTAGTAAAAACCAGAATTGGAGAAAAATACATATTGTACTCCTTGGATAAGCAGGAGACTGGCATGTGTTAGGGTAGCACATTTAGATGGCAGGGCTGTGCCCCTTACAGAGTTATGTTATTAGCTTGATCAAAGATTCTGTTGCTTTTATTTTTCTTAAAAGTATAGTACATAACTGCTTTCCATCCATATTTGGCCTACAACTGTGGCCTATAGACCTAGGCCAGTGGTCGGCAAACTGCGGCTCGCAAGCCACATGCGGCTCTTTGGCCCCTTGAGTGTGGCTCTTCCACAAAATACTGACTTCTGCGCATGGGCTACAAAGTTTCAATTGCACTGTACGTGTGCGCCCGCACGTGGTATTTTGTGGAAGAGCCACACTCAAGAGGCCAAAGAGCCGCATGTGGCTCGCGAGCCGCAGTTTGCCGACCACTGGCCTAGGCAGAATGTCATAGAGGAGAGGGCAGTAACTTGAGGCAAGAGTGTTTAGTAACACTGATATGTGGAGAAATGCTGAGATTAGAGGGAATTCTAAAGGTTTCCTGATTTTTTTTTTAATCTTTAACCAGGAGTAAAACTTTTGACTTCTTGAATTTGAGATAAGTTATATGGTGAAATGGCTGTAACCAATAAGGAATATAAGAATTATCATGGCCCTGACTGGTTTGGCTCAGTGGATAGAGCATTGGCCTGTGGACTCAAGGGTCCCAGGATCAATTCCAGTCAAGGGCATGTACCTTGGTTGCGGACACATCCCCAGTAGGGAGTGTGCAGGAGGCAGCTGATCGATGTTTCTCTCTCATCGGTGTTTCTAACTTTCTATCCCTCTCCCTTCCTCTCTGTAAAAAATCAATAAAATATACTTTTTAAAAAAGAATTATCATGAAGATAGTAAGACCAACCCCCAATGGATTTATGGTTTAGAACCAGCAGAAGACAGCTCAATCCAGTGTGGTGACCAATTTCACCTTGGGTAACCCCTAGCTTCATTATACGCTCATTTTAATACATTAGCATAAATGACACACTCCACAGCACCATGATCGGAAATGGAAAGCCTATATAAGGACAAAACATGGTCAATGGGGCTCTTCTGAGAGATCTCCACCCTTTTCCTAGAAAAATCCTTTTTCTCTCCCTTATTGAATGCCCTACCCCTCGATTTAAGGAGCCTCAATAAAAGAAGTTAATCCCACTAGGGAGGGGCTGCTCTGCCTGTCCCACCATTTCACTAATAAACTCTCTTTCACTTTAAACTCTCTGCTTGTGTTTAAATTCTTCCCTGTGTGAAGCCAAGACCCCACAATGGGTCATGGACCCTCGGGTCCCTGGACCCCTGCAATGCCTGCATCAAACTCACTGGGAATTTGTTGGATTAACCAGGAATACAAATGTGAGGTGTTTGGAGCAGTATAGATCAAAGACCCACACCAGAAGATAAAGTATTATTTTATGCAAAATCAGGGATGTAATGATATAAGTTGGAGGCAGGAATGTTTAGCAGTTATGAGTTTGAACTCTCCCACAGGCTGTGCACTTACTGTGTGATCTTGGGTAAGTCACTTAACCACTCTTGGCCTTCGATCCCTCTGTAAAACGGGGGTCTGATAATATACTGCCTATATGGGGTTCCTGGGAGGAGGAACGGAGCTCTTACATGCAAAAGACTGTGTGCTTGGCACAGAATCAGTGCTTGACGAATACGAATTAGACCAGCTCTTTTCTGTCCTCTACTCAGTTGTGATATTTAATATTGAAAACCACAGTTGATGTCTCAAAGAGAATGAGAGGCTTGTCTTTTTTTTCATATTTGTTCCCTCCTCTCAATCCACTCCCCATGCTCATTATCAATTTACTGTGAAACTAGATAGTACCAGGGTACTAACATATTGCTGTTCATCGCCACAGCGGCAGTAGGGGCCTGCATAGCACCCACAGCAGGCCCAGTTCCTTGGGCCGCCTTAGACCATCTTAGAGGGACCCTGAGGCCCCAGGGGCTGCCTGGCCCAGGCTCCCCTAGGTGGGTGGCTCCCCTTTCCAGTCACAGTAGACTGCTGCCTGCCTGTATCCAAATCTGGTCTCAGGAAACTTGCCTATGCCTGTGGAAGTAAGGATGGGTGTGTTTATTTTGCTCTAGATTTCTTTCTAAAGCATATGCACATTCCATTGCTCTGTACTAATGCGTTTGATTATGTGAGTGAGACTAGTATTGAATACAAGTACCTAATTATTTCTTAAACAAAAACAAAACCCCACACTGTCTGTTGCCTAATTTAACCATTAATGTACCAGAGACCTACTTCCATTTGTATGCAAATAAAATGTAATGCCTGCCTTAGTGTTTTTAACCTAATATGCTTGCTTGATTTCAGAGGGTCAACTGTCTTCGGTTATAACCTACACTGGGCTCTGCAGTGTTTTATTTCTTGTATTTTAAAACGTAGTTATGGTAAAAGACTTCTAACTCAGAGTCTAAACCGCATCCAAACAAAGGGTATTTTTAATAGTCACTTATTTTAAAGATGATGCCACTGCAATACCTAAGACTGAGTCCATATACTATGTTGTGTTTGCTGACATGTGAGCTGCTAGGCTTCTGAAGACTGGTGGTGAAATCAGGGGTCCCAGCCTTAAAACACAGATACTTGGCTGTTTCATTACTCTTGGTGCATGATGCATTGGTTTATGTTCTCCTGGGAACAGCTACTCTGCACCACACAAGTGTACACTATACAACCCATTCTTGAATCTATGTAATTACAAGTACCTCTTGGATTTGAACGGAACCTTTCTCTGATTATGCTGTTCAGATGTAAGCTCCTTACATTTTGGAAATATTTGACTTTGGAAATGTTCTTGATTCACAATTGGTCATATTCTGGATATGCCTGGGAAAATGGTCTACCAGTTTTAAGTTAGAAAGTCTGAAGTGTTCTTCTAAAAACCTATACTATCAGACTTACCACCAGATGTGAAAACTTGAGCTCCTTTTTTAAAAAAAAAAATTGATTTTTTACAGAAAAAAGGGAGAGGGATAGAGAGTTAGAAACATCAATGAGAGAGAAACATCAATCAGCTGCCTCCTGCACACCCCCCCACTGGGGATGTGACCGCAACCAAGGTACATGCCCTTGACTGGAATCGAACCCGGGACCTTTCAGTCCACAGGCCGACGCTCTATCCACTGAGCCAAACTGGTTAGGGCAGAGCTCCTTTTTTTTTCATATGAAATGTTTTTTATTCTACCTGTGTGATGTCTTACTGAGAGCATTTATTTATTTTATTTTTAAATTGTATCTTTGATTCATACTTTTACTAATGAGATAATTAGCCATCCCATTATTTTGAGTACTTTTGATTACAATCTTCAAATCCTTCTTGAAGAGCTTTGTGTATCCTTTTTCAACCTGGAAGTCTGCTTACCCTCCATCAAGTATGTTGTTTGGAAATCTGTGGTATTTGCCTCAAAAAAACAATAGAACAAACATTTTTGGTAATTCTTTTGCTGATTTCTTATAGCTACTGGTCATGTTTTCACCATCACAACAGGAAATCAGGGCAAAAAAAGACTCAGACATTTTATTAACATTAGACAGACATTTTATTAAAATATTTAAATATTCAGGCATCTTATTCTTTAAAAACCAATCCATAAACTACCATAACAGTGTCAATAAGGAAGAACATTGAGTGGAAATAGTAAGATTTCTTAGGCCTGAGAAGTTTGACTTTCCTTAGCAACTATATTCAGGTGGTGTTCTTATTATCTATTGCTGTGTAATAAATTACCCCAGAATTTAGCACCTTAAGGCAACCAGTTTTCTAGATTAAAAACTCCCAAAGGGCTTGTCTGGGCCGTTCCCTTTTGGTGACTGTCATTCAGTTTGGTCAGATGTCGTCTGGAGCCTAAGGGCACCATTGGGAAGGATGTCCAGGGTGGCCACCCTCATAGCAGCAACTCATGCTGGCTGTTGGCTGGGGCTTAGCCAGGCTGCTGACCAGAGTGTCTACATGTGGTTTCTCTGTGCCATGGACTTCTCACTGCTTGGCAGCTGGATTCCAAGAGGGACTGTCCAGAGAGAGGATGTTCAAGAGGCCAAGGGAGAAGCCGCAATCCATCCTCACTCCAGTCTTATAGGAGAAGTTTGCATAGCTCATATAAGCCATCACATTTTAGCCACATATTATTTTAATTTGCTCTAGGTGAACTATATAAAAATACTCAATTCAATTGGTTTTGCAAAATAAGAGACCCCAAGTACGTTCTCCCTTCAAATAGCTAATGTGATTCAACATTAAGAATGGTTATCAAATCTAAAGTCTTGTGAATGCACACTTTTGATGAATATTTTGCCAATTGGACCATATGTGAATTCAGCCAATGACTATTCAGCAATATCCTGATTTTTAAAAGTTGATTTTATGTCTCTGAACTTGGAAGCTAAGCTGTTGTGGTAATTCATATGGCCTTCTGTAACAACATAAAGTAATTGTAGAAGCAGATTTCTCATAGGTAGTGAGTGACTAATCATGGTGTTGTACCATTACAAAATATAGTCAAGGCAGGAGAGAACATGACAGGAACAAAATGTCAGAATTAGGCTTGGCAAAAAGACAAAAGTGAGTAACTTCATAAAAATTAAACTTGCTTCATTTATAGCTTTTCCTTGGGCCTCCCTAGGTTTAGATCTGCCACCGTGTAGAGGCATTGGAAATTTAACATGTCTCAATCCAAGCTAATGAGTTACCCCATCACACCATCTGTACCTCCCTCTACACGAGTGGAAGCTCAAACGATTCAATCAGTCATCCAGGCATGAAATGTTGGTTTCTTTCCAGAGAATAAAGTATAAACATTTCAGTCTGTCATCTTGCAACCTTTGCTATTTGGTCCTTTTCCATACTCCCAGCTTCAGCTTCTGCTATTCCCCTTAGTGTACCTATATTAGTGAGGAATGCTTTGGGCTGCAAGTAACAGCAAACAAATGAAGGTTTATTTTTCTCAGGTGATAAAAAAAATTTGGAATTCATTGGCTCCCAGCATAAGGTCAATGATTCAGCTATTCTATAAGTAATGCCCTATCTTGGGGTCCTCCCAAAAGCAGAGTCTGAGATGAGGGCTGTCACGCAGGTGGTTTATTTGGGAAATGATCCTAGGGGGCAAGAGTGGGGAACCAGTGGGTGTAAAAAAGGGAAGGAGAGAAACCACCAAACAAATACATTCAGTATTGAATTGGTCACCTATATAGGTAATTATTACTTGATTTCACAAGATCTTCTGAATAGTATATAAAATCTACCTTAGAGTTGTTTGTCCAAGGGACAAAAGAGAGAGGTGTTTATCTATTAACTCCTATCCCAACTGGTTGAGAATTACTTAGCAGTTGTTAACTCACCTGCTGCCCCAAATTACAATGTCTAAGTATCATGTGGGCTCCCACAGGCATTCCATGGAATAGCAAAAAATAAGTGCTCAGGCAGGAAGTGGGAGACAGGTGGGGCATGTTTGAGATGAGATGTCCTCAGTTTGAACTGGTTTAAGGGTTGCCTGCAGTCATCACACAGCTGTGGCTGGATCATCAGTGAGGCAGAGGATGTATATGGCAGGTATCTGACTTTGCGCAATCACTTAAATATAGTAATTCATTTGCTCTATCCTGATAAATATGAAACCATCTCAGAATTAATTCATCAATGTGATTGAAAAAATTATTTCCTATTAAAGATGTATAGTCAAAGTTCTAGGTTCACAAATTACTTCAATTTCTTTTTCCTATGTGGTCATAAGATCCAATTTATTTACTATTAAAATAATTTGTTTCTCTTTGTAATGAAAAGAAAACATAGATAAAGTGACCACATTACTAGGGGAAAATAGCCTGTGCCAGAAAATACAGTAGACAAAGTCAAAAGAAACACTGGCAGAAATTATTTTCAATAAATATAATAGACAAAGAATGAGTTTCTCTAGGATACAAAAATTGTTAAAATTAAAAGTAACTATTAAAATGTAGAGACCCCAATAGATGAATGGGCAAAAGACATAACAAATCCTTCACAGAAAAAAATATATAAATTTTTCTTAAACATAAAGTTAATACAATGAAAATAACTTTCTCTGTAATTCATGGGTTTTAAGATCAGGAGAAATTTCACATGGGGATCTGAACTTGGGACCTTCATCTAAGGAGCTTCATCTCCTTGTATGGCCATGTGTTTTCATTTCTCTTCGGTAAATATCTAGGAGTGGAATGGCTAGATCATGGGGTAGGTGTATTCCTTTTGAAGAAATTTAACTTTGAAAGAAATGGTTTTCCACTGGATTTGCTTTAGATGATGTAATCCTGAGCCCAGCGCCATCATGGGATAAGACCTTGGGGGTTTCAGAGAGGAGTGTATTTTGTGTGTGGGAGGAATATGAATTACTGAGACAGAGGGTGGACTGTGGTAGATCATATTTTCCAAAAAATAGCTTCAACGATAATTCCCATCCCACAAGCTCTTCCAGAATTTGCTGCTCCCCACTAGATGCTATTTCCCCTTTCCTTGAACCTGGGTGTGCCTTTGCGACTGCCTCAGTTACGAGGGTGTGGTGGAAGTGGTGGCTTGTGATTTCCAAAGCCAAGCTGTAGAAAGTGAGGCAGCTCTTGCCTAGCTCTCTTTCAGGGCACTTGCTTTTTGATCCAGCTACTAGGCAGGAAGCTCGGGTCTCTTGTAATAGTTCAGGAGGAGAGGAACAGAGGTCTCCAGCACTCAACTCAGACTGAGCTCCCAGCATACAGTCAGTTCCAACTTCTCACCATGTGAGTGGGCCAGCTTGGAATCTAACCCTTTAGTCTTCAATTGAGTTGTCACAGCTGGTGCCACATGAAGCAGAGATGAACTTCCCCAATCAAGCCTGCCTACTGTGCAGATCAATGAGCAAATTAAATGGTTTTATTTAGCTTTATTTGTTGTAAGCCACTAAATTTTTCTGGCATTGCTTTCCTTTCTTTAAAAATCAATTTTTTAAATTGATTTCAGAGAGGAAGAGAGAGGGAGAGAGAGAGAGAGAGAAACATCAGTGATGAGAGAGAATTGTTGATTGGCTGCCTCCTGTACTCCCCCTACTGGGGATCGAGCCCACAACCCAAGCATATGCCCTGACCTAGAATGGAACCACTGGTTCATAGGTTGACGCTCACTGAGCCATGCTGACCAGGCTGCTTTTCAAATTTTTACATAAAATTTTAAAAATTGAAGCAGAATTGATATGTAATATATTAAGTGTCCAATTTGATGATTTTTGACATATTGCATAACTATAAAACCATCTCTACAATCACAATAATGAACATATCGATTACATCTGAAAGTTTCCTTGTATTTTTCATAATCTCTCTTTGCCCTCCCCTCCCAACCATGCAATCACTGATGTTTCCTGTCACTGAAGACTAGTTTACATCTTCTAGAATTTTGTAAGTGGACTCTTACAAATGTATTGTTTGTTTGTTTGTTTTGGTCTGGCTTCTGTCGCTCAGCATTACTGAGATTCATGTTTTGGGGAGTATCTGTAGTTCATTCATTTTTATTTTTATTACTTGGTCTATTGTATGACTATACCACAAATTGATTATTCATTCACCTGTGGTTGGACATTTCCATTGTTTCTAGTTCTTGCCAATTAAAAAAAAGCTGCTATAAACATTCACAGTTCTTTGTACGGCTATATGCTTTCATATCTCTTAAGTAAATATAAAGGAGTAGAAAGGCTGGATCACATGGTAGTGTATGTTTAATATTTTAAGAAACTGCCAATTGTTTTCCACTGCTTTTCAAAGTGGTTATACCATTTTACATTCCCACTAGCAGTGTCTGAGAGTTTCAATTGCTCCGATTCCTCACCAACACTTGGTATAATCAGCCTTTTTAATTTTAGACATTTCAATATTTATGTAGTCTAAACCACTAAGTTTTGGAGTGATTTGTTATATAATAATAGATAACTGGGAGAAACCAAGATGGCGGCATAGGTAAACACCGGAGTTTGCTGCCTCGAACAACCACTTCAAAAATACAACTAAAAGATGGAATGGACATCATCCAGAACCACAGGAAGGCTGGCTGAGTGGAAATTCTACAACTAGAAGGAAAGAGAAAAGCATACCGAGACTCAGAGGAGGCGCAGTGCGGAAGTAAAATACTAAGGTACAGAGGCGCACACGGAGCGGGCTAGTAGCTGAGGGCGCCGTTGTAGTTTCCAATTGGGAGGGAGTCTCAGGCTCTGAGCTCCAGTTCCGGGCGAGTCTCTGGGGACCCAGACTCAGATGGGAGAAGCGGGACTGTCTGGCACCAGTTGGAACTCAAGGGAAGCTTTCTCTCAGAGGGGCTAGCAGCGATTGCCGAGACATTGAGAAGCAGGGGGGCCTCTGAGAGCAGCCATAACTGCTAGCCCTGTCCTGTTGACCCCGTGGGACCCGCCCCACCCAAGCCCTGCAGGGAGGCTTTTGCTGGATAGCCTAAGGCAGAGGCTAGATTAGCACCTCCCTAGAGATCCAGGAGCCAGTGTACCCAGAGGTCAGAGTGGGACCATCCAGTTTGCAGTTCCATGGAACCATAAAGGACACACTCAGGGGGAAGACTCAGTGAGCACCAAAGCCCCATTGAAGCAAGTCTTGCCCCGGAGGGGTGTCTCCAGCACAGAAGTTCTCCCACTGCAGACACAGCTGATTCTCATAGACAATTGGCCTGGAGGTCAATTCCTACCAGTGATACTTACAACAATCAAGGCTTAACTACAACAAGACTGTGCACAAAGACCACAAGGGGGTGCACCAAGAGTGTCCACCTCAGGTAATTGGGGAGGCTGAACCACTGGGCCCTAGAGGACACTTAGCACAGAAAACCACTTTATCAACAAAGGAAAGCATAAAAAATGCAGAGACAAAGAAATGACACAAATGACAGAAATGAAGGAAAGCAAACTACTGGATATAGAGTTCAAAACCACACTTTTAAGGTTTTTCAAGAATTTTCTAGAAACTGCCGATAAACTTAATGAGACCTACAAGAAATCTAATGAGACCCTCGAGGTTGTGATAAAGAACCAACTAGAAATTAAGCATACACTGACTAAAATAAAGAATATTATACAGACTCCCAACAGCAGACTAGAGGGTCACAAGAATCAAGTCAACGATTTGAAATACGAAGAAGCAAAAAACACCCAACCAGAAAAGCAAAATGAAAAAAGAATCCAAAAATACGAAGATAGTGTAAGGAGCCTCTGGGTCAGCTTCAAGCATACCAACATCCGAATTATAGGGGTGCCAGAAGAAGAGAGAGAGCAAGATATTGAAAACCTATTTGAAGAAATCATGACAGAAAACTTCCCCTACCTGGTGAAAGAAATAGACTTACAAGTCCAGGAAGCGCAGAGAACCCCAAACAAAAGGAATCCAAAGAGGACCACACCAAGACACATCATCATTAAAATGCCAAGAGCAAAAGACAAAGAGAGAATCTTAAAAGCAGCAAGAGAAAGACAGTCAGTTACCTACAAGGGATTACCCATACGACTGTCAGCTGATTTCTCAACAGAAACTTTGCAGGCCAGAAGGGAGTGGCAAGAAATATTCAAAGTGACGAATGCCAAGAACCTACAACCAAGATTACTTTATCCAGCAAAGCTATCATTCAGAATTGAAGGTCAGATAAAGAGCTTCACAGATAAGAAAAAGCTAAAGGAGTTCATCACCACCAAACCAGTATTATATGAAATGCTGAAAGGTATCCTTTAAGAAGAGGAAGAAGAAGAAAAAGGTAAAGATACAAATTATGAACAACAAATACACATATATCAACACGTGAATCTGAAAATCAAGTGAATAATCTGATGAACAGAATGAACTGGTGATTAGAATAGAATCAGGGGCATAGAAAGGGAGTGGACTGACTATTCTTCTGGGGGAAAGGGATGAAGAGGATGCGGGAAGAGAGTGGACAAAAATCATGCACCTATGGATGAGGACAGTGGGTGGGGAGTGAGGGAGGAGGGTGGGGTGGGAACTGGGTGGAAGGGAGTTATGGGGGGGGAAAAGAGGAACAACTGTAATAATCTGAACAATAAAGATTTAATTAATCAAAAAACAACAACAATAGATAACTGGCATAGGATGAAAAATAATTTTGCCTCAAATTGAAAATAAACATAACCCATTTTTAAGTGCATTAAGAGTTATATTTGTTGAGGCCCTTTCCTAGAAACATCAGAATACATAGTACAGAAAGAAAGCTCAGTGCCCCCAAATTTAAAGCTGTATAATACTATTAAACAGTGTTAATAGTTCAAACATATAGAACTTAACCAGCAATGAATGAGTCATTGAAAGTTTTGAGGTTTAGCAAGATGTTGGAATCATGACACCAATGAACTCACTTAAACATCAGAGTCAACAAAGAAGTAAGCCTGTAGTACATAAAGAATATGTCATTGCTTTTGATCCCCTTCTCTCAGGTTGACCTTCAGTCTCCTGCAAATGATTTATCCACGCGGTATTTTTGAGAGTCCCCAGGGGGTGTCTTCACAAATACTCTATAGCAGTGGTTCTCAACCTTCCTAATGCTGCGACCCTTTAACACAGTTCCTCATGTTGTAGTGACCCCAACTGTAAAATTATTTTCGTTGCTACTTCATAACTGTAATTTTGCTACTGTTATGAATCATAAGGTAAATATCTGATATGCAGGATGTATTTTCATTGTTACAAATTGAACATAATTAAAGCATAGTGATTAATCACAAAACAATATGTAATTATATATGTGTTTTCTGATGGTCTTAAGCGACCCCTGTGAAAGGGTCATTCGACCCCCAAAGGGGTCGTGACCCACAGGTTGAGAACCACTGCTCTATAGCAAGTCTGGACCAGTGATGGGTTCTCCCTCCACTGGGTGCCTCCAGGCAATGACTCTCCATCCCAGAGTGAACATCAGCTCCCCCTAGAGGACCAGAGGTGCTTGGTGCTCAGGTGGCAAGGTGGGAAGGAGACCTTTCTCTCCTTGTGTTTGCTGTCGGAGGGATCCCAAGCAGAGTTGCTTGTGCCACATGAACTCATATAAATTTTTCTGAAGAGGTTCTTTGAAGGAACTTGTAGTCCAGTGCCCTATTAGCACCCAGCCATCAGTCAATTTGGGGGCTGGAGTAGGAGAATAACCCAACTAACAGACATAGGGCTGTGTTCATTTGCATGTCCCCTCTCTCTTCGTCGCGGGGCCAGACTCAATGTGTCTGAATCCTCCTTTCCTAAGGAAAAGGTGTTACCAAAAACGAACCTACTCACTTCTTAGGCAACAAAACGTCCCGCTGTCCTGCCCCAGCTATTTGTCAGATATGTCCAGACCTGTCTTGACTCTTAGCAGGTTCTTAACCACAAATTACGCTGAGATAGCCCCACACCCAAACAGCGATAAATCAGAATTATTCTACTGCACCCTATTTCTCTGTTCAGTGGCTGTTAAATGCTCTTGTTTTATTTTTAATTGATGTTTAATTAAGTTATTTTTATTTTCTCAGAGCAGACCACCCCAAACAACCTCCCCCTTCCCAGATAATTATTTTCTCTCATGGTTTCTACTTTTCTCTCCATTTGGATGGTTTTCTTATCCATTCTTCATTTTAGCAGTAGGCCATAAATATGTGAAAATGCTAAACATTCAGAACCCATGTGAAAGAATAAAAATCGTGGCTTCTGCTTGTGTTTTGCAATTCGGTCTCTCAATTCCAGTGCTTCCATTGAGAGTGTAAACATCTTGATCACAAATTTTGCAGTTGGTTATCTTTAGTTCTTCACGACTAAACCTGTAAGCTCAACACTTGCTTTCTCAAGTGCCCTGGGAAAACCACTCCATTACATCCCTCTCAAGGCCCCTCCCAACCTGACACATTATGCAAACAAAAGCCCCAAATGAATAGAGTTCACACTCACTTTCAGGAGGCTGTGATTACTTCTCTGAAATTAAAGAAGGAATCCCACGTTTGACAGAAATTGCTAAGAGTCTACAATTAACAAATAGATATGGCATTAGTGTTTTTCTAATCAAAATCTATTGTTCTGCCCATGCTCACTGCCATTGTGTTAACAGACAGCGGGCTGCCCTTCCGGGAAGCCGGGAGAGAAAGTGGTGCACCCATGAGGTGAGCTGCTTTCACGCACGCCAGCACAGTGCAATCGCAATTCGTATCCTGCCCACTCTTAGGACAGTACCAATTTTGTCTCTCATGTTGAGCAATCACCCTAAATTCTTTAACTAACTAACTAGCTAACTAAAACAGAATGGAACTCCCCTCTGCTGGAGCTGGAAGCCCCTGATGGTTGGTGCTCAGAGTTGAGATGGCACAATTTGCCCCACCCAGTCTAGTCCCCAGAAATCATGGCAGACAATAGGAATTACTGTAGAAGTCTTATGCAACTTAGATAATTACTCAGGTAATATAATTTGTTTAATGAAGTAGTGACTTTAGATGTTCTTTTATGAAAGTATGGCAATGACAACCTTTGTGAGCTGAGAGATTTTTCATAGCCAGTAACCTACCTAACTTTCTAAAAAGCATTGATTTAAATACAGTACTTGCTGCAAATGAAAAATAGCCAGAAAAGGGAAATCCTCAGATGTCATATCTAAATATAATTTTTACAAAACCAGAAATGGGGTCATCTGTATCACTGATTTTCATGTCCTGGGGTGTTTTACAAGCCTGTATGATGTCCCTGAGATGTTTAGCTGACTCTGTTCAGGACTTATTATTATTAAAAAGGACAGCTGCCAATTCCACAGACCCGCCCTGGACACGCTGTCCGGTGCTTCCTTGCTACCCTGGCTGTCACATGGTGTATGTAGTTCAGAGCTCAGCAGCCTCCCTGTCAGTGCCTGCTTAGCTCTCATAACTGGCTATGGACTATGTAGGAAGCTAGAAGGTTTACATTTTTAGGCAACGGCTGCTCCTCATTATGCTTGAAGTCCACCATACAGTTAACTGGTAGACAGAAGATGGCTGAGCTGAGCGCACCACCTGGGGACCTGACGGCACCTCACCTCCAGGCCCGTCTAAGCCTGCTGCGTTCCAGTTCCCTCGTTTTATTGGAGGAAGAGGAGGAGAGGGAGGTCATTCACTTTTTGCATGTGTAACTCTAAATAATATTACTTGTTATTTGCAATCAAAAGTCCCAGTGAAATCAGAGTGATTAACTCTGCCTTAGAGATCAAAAGACTTCCTTGGAGAGGTGGTATTTCCAAGAGGTTTTGAAGGCTGAATAGGAGTTCGCCAGGCAGACATAAGGAGGAAGGACATAAAAGCAGGACAGAAAAGCAGGCCTGACCTTAATATTTATTTACTGCAGGGCCTAGAACAGGAGTACAAAAAGAGGCCCAAAATGCTATATATCTAAGTATTTAGAAGTTATAAATCAAAATAATAAACTATTAAATATCTAATTCACTACTTTGATAAATTTACTTTTGCAATGACCTGGAAGACCCAATTAAACGTTTGAATTCTAGCACTCTTAGGAGTTCCATGCTGGAATGTAATGGCCTGGAGTGACCTGGTCCCTGTCCTCTGGTGCCCCTTCCTGGGAGCTTCTCTCCTTCTCCCCCGCCCGCCCCCAGCTCCATTGCTGTATCACAGGGGCCCTCGTGGGTTTACTCAGCCCCTCTACAACCAGCTGTCTCAGGGCTGCCCTCAGGCCTGGAGTGATCAGGCTGGTGGTGTGGGCTGCCCTCTGGAGGATGCACACGGGAAGAGGCCCTGGAAGCGGGCTTGGGTCCTTTGGACAGGAAACTCTGGAGCCCTGGGCACTGCAGGTGTGGTCTAAAGGGGATGTGCAACCTCTGGGCAGGCCTGCAACCTGGGTCCCACAGACTGCCTGCCTGGTGGAGGAGGGTGGCCAGAGGAGATTACATCAGCGCCCCCCCTCCACCCCCCCAAAGCATAGGAACCTTCCTGCACAGCCAAAAAATGATTTTGAAAAAAACAAAAACACAAAACATAAAACACCAAAAAATTTGTACACTGATTAGAAGTTGTGAAAGAACATGGTAGACATGAGAAATGCTAAGAAATTTAGTATGTCCCAAACATGGATTTTTTTCTTTTTTAAATACATTTTTTGTATTGATTTCAGAGAGAAGGGAAAGGGAAAGAGTGATAGATACATAAATGATGAGAGAATCATTGATCGGCTGTCTCCTGCACACCCCCCCCCCCCCCCGCACTGGGGATTGAGCCCACAACCAGGGCATGTGACCTGACCAGGAATTGAACCCTGACCTCCTGGTTCATAGGTTGACACTCACCACTGAGCCACGCCAGCTGGGCCCAAAAATGGATTATTTATAGTAAGAACAGGAGATAAAAGTAGGGCAAGGTTGTGAAGGGCATGGTGAATAGTATCAGTTTTATTTGGTGAGCAGGGGAAATTTTTAAGCATGAGAAGTTTGTTAATTAATTCTTAGGAGGAAAAGACTGAAGATGAATGTAATCAGGGCAGTGGGAAGACCTTTGCAAGTGAGAGAAGAGCTGCATGCCTGAATTGAGGGAGGGAGAGGAAAGACCAGATTCAAGAGACATTTCTGGAGTAGAATTGATTTTGTGAGATAGAGTCTAAGATAACTTTTGGATTTCCAGCTTGAAAGGCCATCGGGAGTGATAGTTCATTATCCAAGGGAAGAAGTTCAGGGCAAGGGGCAGATTGTGAAGTGTTGGGCATGTTCAGGTTGAGGCTCTGTGATTGGAACTCTAGCTATCATGTGATTGTCCATGATAATAGAAATTATAGCCATCGAGCTTTGAAATTTGCATCTTAAGTATAATTCTGGGAAAAATGGAGTGGGAGCATTTTGGAGAATTTCTTACAAAAGAAGTTTGCCTTTTCAACACCTACATTTTGTAAGTGCTTGATTGCTAATGGGCAGCTTTAGGTCAATCAATTTCATATTTGTAGGTCTGCTTCTGTTAGTCATATAATATACTCATACCCTCTTCTGTTAGGAAAAATGAAGTTCATGTAGTGGATAAAATAACAACTATTTCTTGTGAGCAGCAGGAGAAATTTGGCGTGGCACAATTTCTTTTGCCAAGACCTTTATAGGTGAATAAGTAGCTCTTGTAATCTTCTTCGTGTGTGGCCACTACTTTGATATTTCAGGAGATGTGGCAGACAACTGATGCTTGTTGGCTCATTGGATTTCCCAAGTGTTGAGGACAATTGGAACATGGACTAATATTTTCAGAATATAAATCTACATGACTGAAAATTTTATTTACTGCATTTAACTGGTGAAATCAGAGCACTGAATATAACTGAATTCCCAGGAATTTAGGAACAGACATTTCAGAATATAACAAGCCATTATAAGTTGGCCATTTAGAAGTGGCCTTACTAGATTAGATATTCTAGCTAGTATGCTGCATTGTTAATTTTTAAAAGGGTTTATTTCTTCAGATAACATTTGCTTGTTTTTCTTCTTCGTCTTACCTTTATGCTTGTGGCAATAAGATGGCATGTTGTTATTTTCCAAGTTACGGGATTAATGCTCATTTTCTGGTTAATTAAAATCTTTTAAATAAAAACACTCCAAGTTCAGAGCATTATTGTACTCATTACCATTTCTGTAGTATCTTTGCAGCTCAGCTATTATGCACGGCTGCAGTAATTTTAACACAGCCCTTTTATTCTGTTTGTCTTTATTGAAGACTTTGTTCTCATTACTGGATTGTCTCCTGACAGCCCAGAATACTCCCCCAGACTTCCCTCCTGCACTGTGTGGAATCTATTTTGCATTTGCAAGTGTCTGGCCCTTCCAGCATCAGGTAAGCGACTGCATTCAAAGATAATTAAAAATTGGGGGGTACAGACTCTTAACATGCAGCTCTTTCCACCTGGTCTTCCAATCTCCTACATATTTCATTTTTTGGCATCAAAAGCCTTCTAGGGATAGAATTGGCTTAATTCCACACGGGGTTTTTTAAAAGTGTTAAAAATAATACCGTAACATGCATCAACAGTACTTCTATATTCATCCTAAAAACAATGCATGATATGATTTTGAGATATTTATCACTTACTTTTGAAGGTGCTCCCCTGATCGGTGTACCTGCTTCATTATATAGCCAGGGCAGATTCCATTTGGCAAACACTCATTGTTTGCTGATAGGAGATCCGATTCCTCTCATCCCTGTCCATTTCCTGCTGGTCAAAGCACCTCTCTATCATGTTTTAATAGACGGTTGCTGTCTCTCAGGGCATCTTTCTGGGCCTGTTCAGTATGGGTGGGGGGATTCGTTTTGACACGCTTGCAACCCACTCCAACGTTGGTGATTCACAGAAGCTGCTTAAACTAGACAGAAAAACCATTTCATGCTCAAATTATTCTTAGCAAGAGGCTCCATCTACTTTTGAAGAAAGATGAATTCAGAGTATCTCTAGGGGTGCGCTAGTAGCAGATGGCTCTAAACATACACACAAAAGGAATCTGCAGCCGAGTGGAAGTGGGTCGGGGCACCTGATCTTGAATTTGGATGCCACCCCCCTCAGTGGCAGAGGAGGGGTTTCTACACAGACCCTTTCTGTGCCTCAAGGTACTGGAGCCTAAAGCCCCTACACCTGCCCGCAAGCTAGTGTGCCCCACTCAGGGCTTGCCAGGGCCTGGTGGCTTTGGAGTCCCCTCCCTCTCAGGCTCTCTTTCAAACAATAGTCCTCACCTCCATGGCATGTGTAGATTCGGCCCGGCTTGAAGGCAGGGAGATGGTCGCGCTGATAAGGGCGAATCCGTATTTTGGCCATTTCTAAACTCCTTCCATTTCTCTTCCTTTTTACCCTCTACCTCAGATGCATTGCCATGCTGTCCCTGCTTCAGCGTCCGCTCCATCTCACCATCCAACATAGTGACTCTATGATCATATGTTAAAAAAAAAAATTAATGGGCCTTTTTTTCTGTCTCCTCACCCCCAGGGTAGGATCTGTAGCATCCATTCCACAACTGTCACACTAGCTGAGATATATTTTCCCCTGAATTCTACCGATCCACTTAATAACTCAACAAACATTTTTTAGCACCTACTGTGTGCCAGGGACTGAGCTAGGCCCTGGCCCTGAGCAATATGTAAATGGACGTGGTCCCTGCCCTCCTAGAGTCTACAGAGCAGAGTTCAAGCTGCCATATGGCTTTGAATCATAGGCTGGGGTAAGGAGTGCTGCGTCCCCAGGCAAACCCTGGACAGAAAGGCCCTCCTTCCTCACAGCTATCTTCATGCAATCTGTGGGTCCTGGTGGGAAAGCAAGGGCATAAGGATTCCTTAGGTGATGGCTATTTCTATGGACTGGCAGACTTTTTCAGAGCCTCTGGTCACACATCGACCTGAGAACCTGCTGACCTTTGTGCCACGCATTTATTTTTATTTTGCTTTATTTATTTATTTTTTAATTAGGAAGGGAGAGGGAGAGAGAGAGAGAAACATCAATGATGAGAGAGAATCATTGATCGGCTGCCTCCTGCACACCCCCTACTGGGGATGGAGCCTGCAACCCGGCATGTGCCCTGACTGGGAATCAAACCATGACCTCCTGGTTCATAGGTCCACGCTCACCCACTGAGCCGTGCCGGCTGGGCTGTAGACTCATTTAAATTCATGCTCAGCTTAGAGCTCCAATGCTTCCAATGTGTCCTAGAGAATCTGGAGAAAGAAGTGCTCTCTGCAAGCCTAGCGACAGTCCTCATCAAAGGCCCGCTCCCTCTGTCCGAGGGGGAGTTTTATGAAAAAGAGAACAGCGCGTAACTAACCACATTTTTATTCTTTGACATTCCAATTACATTAACCAAGGCAGGCATTAAAGATCAATTGATGGGCCAGCCCAGTGATGTGAGGGCCGAGAGGGTGGGTCACCGAGGAGACGGCCCTGGGTGGCCGCGGGGCAGTGGTGGGTGCCTCTGAACAAACGCTTTCTCTCTGTGAACCTTGGCCCGTTGCTTCTAAAGTGCTGGTCCTTCATTACCTTCCTGCTGTTCTTTTCTGACAGTCTGGGCCTGTCAATCTCGACCATTGCCTGGGTTGGAAAGCTGGTTAACTAGTATTCATCTCGACATTTCAAAAGGCAGTTTCTGTTTGTGGGGAAAATAAACGAGTGAGCTCCCAAGTATTGGGCATTTTCACTGAAGTCCTGTGGGCCCCCAACTTGGGCTTAATCAACCTTAACCAGCCCAGGATCCAGTGGATTTTACCTTTCCTGAGAGCAAACTAGCAACGCTCGCCTTTATTTTGCAGCTGATTGACTATGGCATGGAGTTTAGTAGGTTGTGGATCAAATAAATGAGAACCATAAAATTTCCTCCCTGAGGACTAGGTTTTGATTATTTCATTGACCCTAGAACAAGAAATGTGCCCTCTGGACCAAAAAAACTCCACATGGCCTCCCAAGGCCAGATGCTGCTCCCCAGGACTGATTCACTTACATTTATTAAAAGTTAAAAGGTAAGGGGAGCATATTTTTGGAGAATTATCACATGCCTTGAAGGGAAAGGAACTGAGAGTAATATTCAACGCTAAAAATCTAATGATTCCTAGAAAGTGAGTGTCAATTCGGCACTCTGTCTGGGGTTCAGAGAGATTTCTAAGAATTATGATAGGATAATTATGTAAAAATTATAGTGATGGCAAGAGTATGCTTTTATTTGGAAGGATCTAAAAGCGTTGTAATTATATTACTACTGAAATTTCGCGCTTTCTAAATGGGTGGATATCATATCAGAGAATGCAGAATTCAGTAGCTTATCTATGAATGTTTTGTCATTTTTTTCTTGCTCTGGAAATTTCTGTATCCTGAGTGCCTATTATGTGCCAAGCTGTGGGAAATGGAATGTGGTAGAAGTAAAAGAATATATTCATGGTATCGTGGATCTAGGTTAGAAGTTTACTTGCTACCTGTATAGTCCTAGGCAAGTCATTTAGTCACAATAAACCTATAAAAATGCTAAAACAATAGCACTAGAGACTTTTGGGAGTGCTTGCCTTCCTGTGTTCTCACTTCACAAATACCCACCTTTCATGCTGTGCTGGTCTCATGGACATGCCGTCTTTTCAGTCCCACTGGGCCCTGGGTTTAGAACTCTTGGACAGTTCTGCTGTCCCTGTCTCAAAATTCTTAATCATTATTAAACAAGGAGACTTACATTTTCATTTAGCACTGGGCCTCACACGGTATGTGACTGCTTCTTCTCCATGCACAGGGGTACCCATAACCCAAGAGATACTCAGGTCTCTCCCTTGCAATTCCCCCTTTTTGCTTGAGGTTGAATGCTTTCTGTAACTCACAATCAGACCTCCAGGAAGCTGTCCTCATTCATGGAATTGGGATGTCAGAGGCTAGTGTGGTGGTAGTGTTATTCTCCTGTCTCGCGTTGGCCTGAGGTGGACACCTGGCCCAAGATGCACTAATTAGAAAGTCTCTGGGACTGAGAACTCTGGTGAATTGTCCTGTCTGAAGAGGGAAGGTGAGGAAACTCGGAGGCCGGAGGGCAGCCATCCTCTCTGTGCAGGGAAAAGCAAGGAAAGCCACACTGTAGGCAGAGAAGAAGTGGGGAACAGACATCCAGAGAAGCTGAGACGAGGCCCCCCTGTGGCCTCACTGAGGGGCCAGTGGAGCAAAGGTCACGGTTCCTGATGACTTTGCAGGAGCTTCCTGTTCCTATTGGAATGGAGCCACACTTCCCGTCCTCAAGTTGTGAGGTACCCGTGAGTCTCCCCCAACAACTGCCCCTTTTCATTTAAGATAGTTTGAGGTTCTGTAACAACCAAACCATCTCCAACATGTGGACGCACCCCCTCAGCAAAGAGCAAATGAGCCAGTGTGACGTGAGGCAAGCACTCGGCAAGTCTCCATATGACCATGGCATCCCATTGGTTACAGAAAAAACCAAGCTGGAGTGTAACTGTGGACTGGTAAAGTCTTCAGGGTTTATTTTAAAATTGTACTTACCAGGTAACATTCTTCATCTTCTGAATTTTCTGAGATGGGCCACGTGTCACAAACCAAATATCACAAAGTCATGCATTTGAAGCCATTTAAATGTTCATGGGGAAGATGTCACATTAATCATATAATTTGGACTAATGTGAATATTTTTATAGGGTTATTAACATTTCAAAGATGTTAGGGCTGTTTTGGAATTTAAAGTTAGATTTGTGGCTTTGGGGGACACAAAGCATTAATCTGATTTGAAACCATGAAATTGAAACAATTAAAAGGAACAGAAAGAATTAGTGGAGAGAGTAGAAAGGTAATTCTAAGGATAAGGAAAAGAAGATAAATACGAAGAAACTTGGGAAGAATGTTTATGTAACTGGCAAGTGGAAAAGCTTGAATGGGGCAAGTAAATGGAAAAGTATGAAACATGAATGGGAGCAAGAAAGCACCCAGAAACAGGTATCTAGTTGAGGTACGTAGATCCTGGTACAGTTTATTTCTTGATTTCTTTTGCTTTCTCTTATTCTTTCACCCACTTATTCATTCTACGTGCCCTGTGCTCTTTGAGGTGCTGGGTCATGGATAAGTCTATCTCTTCATGGAGTTTACTCTCTAGTGAGAATAGAGGCTGAAGAACCAGGGATTCATAGTCCCAAGGGAGGGGGAGGAGGACCGCAGGGAATAGTCCTTTAACAGCATCATCTCATTTCCCTGAGAGGTTTCCGCCGCTCACGGCGTGCTGGGTGCTTCATCTTCATCATCTCATTTAATCCTGGCCACACTCTCTGGTAGACAGGATTTCAAATGCCTGCAGGGGTGGGGCAGGCCATACCAAAGTGCATGGAGAGAGCAAACTGGAGCGCTCCAAGTCGTCCACGGGGGCACCCGCTCAGCTCCAGCTGGCTGTCGACGTGTGGGAGTGGGAGTTCACTTCTGCCAGACCTTTCACTTTCCAAGAGAAGCCTTAAATCCATTCTTTATGTGAAACCTGTTTAAATGTTGGATCAATTTTTTTTTTAAAAAAATTAATATGCAGCATTTGTGAAATGACAGGCGTAAGATCATTACTGTAATAGCAAGAGACTGGAAACCATCTAAATGTGCATCGACAGTGGACTGATTCAATAAATTATGGCCCATGATGTATAGCTAACCTGCAGCCTTAAAGAGCAGCAAGCCGGCTCCTTATGTACTTCGGTATCTTTGTTAAGTGAAAAAGGCTAGGTGCACTGCAGTGTGTATGACATCTTACTACTAGTATCTGCGTAAAGGAGGGGGAGAATACATATGTTCATATGCATGCATTCATTTGTATATAAAATTGACTATTTCTGAAAGCACACGTATACACACACATAAATACACATATCGGTAGGTAGGGAGACAGACCAGCAGCATTCGTTTGCTCTGCGAAACAAAACTGGGTGGGTGAGGGATGGGGGGGGGGCGCATTTTACCTCATCCTCGTTTGAATTTTGAGCCATGGGAATACATTATAATTTTACCAAGCAGACGCTTTGTGAAGCCTGAGAATCATCAGTTTGCCGCCTCTGCTAGGGCCTTAGCTAATTCTTCTGAATATCAGCGCCCAGTGGGTTTGTAGCGTTACTGTAATAGACTGAAGGGAGTTCAATCGCTTTGGAGCAGGATCCGCCAAGTCCAGAGTGCGCATATGGCACGTGATGCAGGTGTAAATCTCTGCTCCTCCACCTCTCATGTGGATTCTGATCAAGTCAAGAATGATCCCAGAAATCTTGTTCCTGGGATCAATCCTGGACCTGCCTGGATTCTGCTGGAGTAGGCTGGACCCCCAAATGGAGTAGGGTGAACCCAGAATGGCTTTGCTGGCTCTCCAGGGATGTCCTGACCTCTGGTGCAGCGTAGACTGGAAAAGACACTCATTCCCTTTACCCCACAAGGTTGTTATTGGTTTGGAGAAATTGGTATATCCAATTCCGGGAGTCCTTGGTCATTTTGGTCGGGGGGGGGCGGTGGGGTGGGGGAGGTGTGTGTTTTGGGTCCCATTTATCTCACTTCAGGATGCAATGCCTGCCCCTCATAGTAGCCTGGGTCAGCTATTTGCCAAAACACAACTGGCATTTCTTGATCTGTATGTGGTCTAGGTTTACTTGAGGATTTTTACCATTTAGGGTGTTATATCTCTGGCTTTTATTGCAGGATTGGACTGCTGTCAACTTTTCTCTGGAGTTTTTAATAGCTTCCCTTGGCCCCGCCTGTATCAGTCAAGGTTCCAGCAGGAAGCAGAATCCTCCTGAGATGTTTAACTGAAGAGACTTTGAGGAAGGAGCTACTGTTAGGGTGTGGGCAGGAAATGGCGCCATGAAGGATGCTGAGGCACCTGGAGAGATGCCCAGGCCTGTGGGGCAGAGGGGGGCAAGAATGTTCATGGAGCCCCGTGGGAGCTTGAGCCAAGGAGGAGAAACCCTCTCGCCCCTCCTCATCACAGGAGCTGTAGTCAGAGAGGAGCTCACCCCTGCCAAACCCTGGCATCAGCGCAGGGAGAGAGTGTGGAACTAATACTCCAACCAATCTCCCACCCTGCCCTTTGCTGTTCTTGCTGTCTGGCTTCTGGTTGGCCAAACCCAACCAGACAACCAGGGGCCTCCTGGTGCACAGGGAGGGATGGCAGGGCAGCAAATGCCTCAGAAGCCAGGGTGGCAAGTGGGCTGAGCACCCGTGCCTAGGGCCTGCCAGGGCCTCCCAGGAGACCTTCACTGTAGCCAGAGGTGTCCTAAGTGGGATGTTGGCACGTGGCCTCACCTGGACCTGTCCCATACATAGGGGGGAAATGCCACCATCGTCCTGCCTTTTAAAATACCCGGTATCGGCAGCCATTCCCACCGAGGAACCATCCTATCATCTGTTCTGGTGAATAAATAACCTACCTTCTACTTTTACATTTTTAAAATTCTTTTTCCCCCCTACATTTTAAAATTTGAATTAATAATTTTTTTAAAAGCCCTCAAGGTTGACCAGGACTAGGATGGACAGTACCACAGCTTTTAGAAATCCCTGTTGTCCATTTAAATTTTAATGTTTCTATCATTTGTTCCTCAATGTAAATTAACAGCCGTGGCAGTGTGTTGGGTTTCTTTTCTGAAGTCGGGACTTTAAATTTAATTCAATAGCCGAGATTTACGGCGCTTCTATATTTCACACGGCAGAATCAATAATGTGACTGAAGTGAAGAAGATAAAAATTTATGGTATCTTGCAATTTAATGGTTGAAAAGATGCAATTGGAGAGATCATAAATTGTGAAGGAGTTTATGCTTCATTGCTCCTGATTCAGTGCTTGCTGTTAGGACTTGATTTGTGGCTATTCACATGGTGTGATTAATGATGTGATCGATGCTTGCTTCAGTGCAGTAAAGCAGTTGTAATGCTCTTCATTAGAATAAATAAAATAAATTGACTGAAGCTTTATAAAAACTGTGTAACATTTAAAATCTAAAATGTCAATTTTTTTCCCTGTTACAATTTAGGTTTCTTCAGGCAGTTTCCACCTACTTCACATCACTCATTGTCATTCTTTTTGGATATTCTAGAAATCCATGTGGGTTTGGGTAAGCTTTATGCAAAGCTCACTGAAGAGGAAAAAAAGAGTTGAATAGGACTGGCAGAGCCAGGATATTGTGGTGGCTAGCTTTGCCAGTCTCCTAATATGCATTTTATCCTTCTTAAACACATGATGTTCAAAGAAATCAGGGCAGAAAATGACCCTTGCAGCCACAGATTTGATAAAACACAATACAAGTGGATAGTTTTCCTTTTTAAGTGGGAGAGCTATGCAGACATCTCATTGCAAGTTTATTAGCTGCTTAGTCTGCGTAGTCTTTAGAAAGATGTAGTCATCGCCTCACCCCATTCAGCAGACATTCATTGAGGGTTCGCTGTACGTCCCAGGTGTTATTCTACACACTGGCTGTGTGGAACCTATGTGCTCCCCATCCCCTTTAGACAACTTTGTTTCAATGTCGGGATTTTGCTTGGCATGTTTCTGTTATCAGTTCATGCTGTGATTCATGGAAGGAAAGCGGCGGTCTCGCCGTGATGAGAAAGAATGAAGTGAGTCTGGGTGATGCCTCCAGGGCGTGGGTGAGTCGCTTGGGCTGGGAAAAGTTGCGTTGGCACAAACATAGACGTTCTTGCCAATTTGGGAACTTACGTGTCACTGTTATAAACCAGTGTTGGCCTGTCTTGGAGAGAGGTATGTGCCTAAGACAGTGGTGGCGAACCTTTTGAGCTCGGCATGTCAGCATTTTGAAAAACCCTAACTTAACTCTGGTGCCATGTCACATATAGAAATTTTTTGATATTTGCAACCATAGGAAAACAAAGACTTATATTTTTGATATTTATTTTATATATTTAAATGCCATTTAACAAAGAAAAATCAACCAAAAAAAGTGAGTTCATAGGTTCGCCATCACTGGTCTAAGAAGATCTTTGGCTGGTTCATCTCATGTGTTCATCTCCTTTTGTAAGTGCCCAAAGTCACAAGCAAGTGGCATGGTTAATCTTATGGACTTAGTTATAACTGACTTATGGGTGCTCTGGTCCCAGTACTATTAGCAATTGTAGATTTACACTGGGCCCTGGAGCAGGCAAGACTCAGGTAGATTCCACTAGGATGAACCTGGAAAGGTTTGATGTGGTGGCAGTCTTCGATTTAGATGGGCCCATGCAGGTGTCAATTCAATGGGCTTCCCAGACTTTTCTAGTTTCCCTTAATAGACCCCTAACTCACTCTGTAGTTTTAAAATGAAGCATTTCGGTGTAGTAGAGACCTAACTGCCAAAAGCACTTCCAAGTTATCTGCTTTGGCATTTCTTTGAGTGCATTTCCTTTTGAGTTGGCTTCCAGATGCTATGCACTCAGCTTTCTCAAGGTTTACAATATCATGTGCATTTTAAAGGCACTTCCTGGGTTACTCGGGGAGGTAGGAGCTGGAGGATGCAGCCAAGGAATGTACTGATTAAAGGTGGCAGGATGAAGGTGAGTCTGAAGAATCAACAGAGCTTTAAATGGAATAGGATTGCTTACTTGTTTTGTGGCTGAATTTTTGGGTGCTAACTCGCATTAAGGGTTTAGTAGAAACTGTGCTGTTCCTATGAGGACTATTCCTGGAGTTGGGAGATGCAGCCAACCTCTAGTGTGCACCCTAGGAGAGTAGGATCATCCTCCCTGACATGCCCATCACTACTCAGCTGGTGTCTAGAACAATGCCTGGCGCCTAGAGCGAGCCCTCGGTAAATGTTTGCTGAATGGGGTGAGGCAATGACACGTCTTTCTAAAGACTGTAGGCAGACTAAGCAACTGAGAAACTGTAGGGGGCCATTCCCCAGAGCTGTGCTAGTCAAAGGGCCTGTTAGGATAGAGAAGAATCTGAACAAAATAGGAAAAGAAAACCAGCACACTAGTTATTAAGAAGCTACCTAGTTTCATGAGCCATTGTACTTGTTTGGATGTTTATGGCTTTCATCTGGCTTCCAGTCCATCTATTTGAGTAGTTTGAAGGGGAAACAGTATGAGAAACCCCAACCTTTTTTTGTGGAGAAGAGAACAGTGGGGGATGGCAGGGCAATTCCAGCCCAAATATATAAACGATGGATGAGAACTTTTTCATCCAATTTTGGGAAGTAAATAGACTCTGTCGGCCTCTTTTCTTAGCTGCAGTGTGGCGGGGGAGGGGTCAGATGTTCCCTGGGGTCTCTTTCAACTCGGCCTCCGTAACTCTGTGCTTCTAATGTTTCCTCCCCCTTTCTGGATCCTAAGCCCCAGCCTGCTGCACAAAGATACGTGGTCATTTTCTTCTGAGGCTTTCCCCTGGACTTCCCAAGGCTCTGCTGACATGACCGTTCTCTCACCTACTGTGATACCTACTCCGGGAGAAAATTGGTGGGAGTTTACAGATGAGATTTACAATAAGAGAGAACCCTTAAAATTCAGTATTAGCTGGAGCTCCTTCCCAGAGGACACCCATCACAGCCCTCCATGAGGGGGCCCCACCGCCACTCTTGCTCCTTGACATCTGTCTGTCCCTGACACCCTGGCCTGCAATCATTGTGAGGGCCTGTCCCTGGCCCCCTCCCCTAGGGCCACACCCCTGCTTTAAGCTCAGGACCCAGCTAAGGGGAGAGCATAAGGGAAAAACCAAATCAACCTTGTTGCAATGTAGCCTCAGCCAAACCAAACTTTCAACACAGGGTCCCAACTGTCTCCTATTTCAGAATAGGATCTTGGCCTGACATTTCATTGCAATGTTTCCTTCTGTCTGTGTTTTACTCCCTGAAAATAAGTGCACCCCAACCCTCGGTTTAAGCCTCTCCCCACAGGAGAAAGAACCGCTAAAGCTTTGTTAGTATTTAGGATATCAGTGATTACAGGATGAGTTTATTGTAAGAAGTCAGAGATTACAGCCTGGTCGGTGGGGCTCAGTAGTTGAGCAATGACCTATGAGTCAGGAAGTCCCCAGCTCAATTCCTGGTCAGGGCACATGCCTGGGTTGCAGGCTCGATCCCCAGTGTGGGGCGTGCAGGAGGCAGCTGATTGATGTTTCTCTCTCATCAATGTTTCTGTTTTTCTATCCCTATCCCTTTCTCTCTCTCTCTTAAAAAAAATCAATAAAAATATTTTAAAAAGTTGGAGATTACAGAATCAGTATGTGACTTGCAGCCCTTTGACCAGCTGACCTCAAGCATGTAGCTCTAATTAGGGCAAAAGATGGGGCTTCGGAAGGTCTATCTTGCTTTTCCAGAGCGAAGTCCAAGAATCTGGCTTTTTCTGTGCTGTCAGGAAAATCAGAACTTTTGTGGTAGGTTTTATAAGAAGTCTTGAATAAAGTTCTTAACCTGGTTTTGGATAAAGAAAAGGAGAAATATGTATAGTTTGTGGTTAAAGTTTGGCCTCAAGCTCTATTTTATGGTGTCGCTAGTTTCGGTGTGTGTGTGTGCGTGTGTGTGTTGGGTCGGGGGTGGTGATGTGGGTGGAGGGAGTGATGGCTGATGATAACGTCCATGTATCCAGAAGGGAAGTAGCTGCATTCCTGCTTTTCTGAACTTTCACCCTTTCTGCCATGTTTTGACCCTGGTAATTGCTCCGTGGTCAGTAAGAAAAACGTTAACCTGTCAAAGTAACTCAGGAAAAAGGACTGTGATGCTCTGTGAACATATAAAGTGCTATATAAATGTTTAAAAATGAAAACAATTTAGTCACCAGATTGTCTCCATTGTCCTTCTCTCTTACAATTGAATTTTACTTAGAGTTCTACAAACGCCCCCCCCAAAATGTTACCTTTGAAAACCACTTCAGAGTTTCTGGCGTACTTTCCCCTATGTGATCTCATTTGGACATTATTCATATCAGCTGAATGAGCTACATGGGTTCATTAGATCCATCTTGCAGATGAGAAGACTGAGAGATAGTCAGTGGCTCGCCCCAAGCAGGGTTCTCCAGACCATCTACTCGTGCCCACGTGGCACAAACATGGCACTCTGCACTGGAGAGCACAGGGCGATTCCGCCGAATGCCTCTGTGTGGGATTTCAGCACAGAAATTCACGCTGCTCCCTTTGATAAATCAAAGTGATTCTTTTAATCATGTTTTCCCAGAAGGTTTGGGCTAGCGCTCACTCAAACAACTGTTTTAACAAGTGCTTTCAGAGAGCACATGTCAGTTCCTCTGTGGCCTGAGGTGACAGGTCACTGTGATTGCTGTCCTGCTTCCCTCTAAAGTAGTCTTGATTTAGGGGACAGGTGGGGGAGGAAGAAAGAATCTCCATTCAAAGATTCCCTAACTATTCCTCCACTGGCTGTTTGAGCTTGCCAAATTTCTAACCTGCCGCCATGCCCAAGAGCCCTTTCGGTCAATCTGATAGGTCTTTGTCTGTCTTCTAAGGATGACACGCCTTCCCTTTGAACTTGTGATGGCCATGGTTTTTTGAATCGATGAAATAGAAGCTTTATTCATAATTCTTTTCTCACTTTCCATTTATCTTAGATGTGAAATTGCAAATTCACTTTCTTAGCACCTTTATTACCTACATTTCAGAGGCTCCATTACATAAGGCAAACCATATGTCTAAAGAACAGCTTGGTCAGGGCTGAGAACAATCGCTGAGGGTCCCTCCTGTCCTGTTTTTTTCTGAGTGGCCAGCTGATGTTGGGCAGGCAAAGGCCGGGGGAAACCAGCATCCAGCAGCCGTAGACGGGGCATGCATGTGGGCTGCTCTCATTAAGCCTTGCCGGCCTCTGCTGAAGGGCTGGAGACCTTCTCAGGAAGCTGCTTAGAGATTGCTGGAGGGACTCCTGCTGTTACACTTAGTTGAGTTTCTTTCCTTTTTCTCCAAGTTATCCCCTTATTAGAGAATCCCGTAAAACCAGGAGGAAGGCGAGGTGAATTTTCTGGCTAGCTCCTTCTGTCTCTCATTAAGGCCTCTCTCAGCGTATTCTGTGATCTGAACTTGTGAACTCAGTACTGCTTACTTCACCATCATTGCAAAATCAGCACTTAGAGATATCAAGGACCCAACAGCAACTCGGCTCTCAGGAGGCAGGAACAAAAGCGCAGCCCCATTGTACTCTTCTGTCTACTTGTCACTTTCTGCTGCTCACAGTTGAAGGCATTTCAAGGAATAGGAATTGGACTATGGGATGCATTCTTACCCATCCTTGAGCTCCATGTACCATGGGTGAAGAGCACCCTTTTGGTTCCTGAAATGAATTCTGAGCACTTAGTAACAGGGAACTGGGTTTCACAAATTGGTTTTGCTTTGAGCCGTAGAAAAACCCTCGGGATTACAGTGTTGAACACAGTCAAGTGGGGCAATTAAGAATGAAGTGAAATAGGAGGCAGGAGGAGGAAGGATTCCAGGTTAGGATAGTTCTGAGGACCTAACTCTCGTGGTAGTGGAAATGGTTGGCCTTGTTCGGTGGGTGGGAGTGGAGGGTGGGAGATATGTCGCCCCAGACCTTCTGTTCATTTTGACTCACATGACATGGTCTTGGACATGAGCACTGTGTACTGTCCCGTCTTCCTGGTGCAGCCTGTAGGACCAGCTTTGGACGAATATGGTCATGAGACCTATTGCTGATGACCCTAAGGATAGGATGAGGGGGGTCATCAAGCTAGGCCCCAGGTCAAATTCAGCCTGATGCCTGTTTTCATACATTAAGTTTTACTGGAACACAGTCAGGTTCATTTAGGTATTATCTCAGGCAGAGTATTTGCAGAGCCTAAACTGGCTACTCCCTTGTCCTTTATAGAAAGAAAACCTGCTGACTGCCGGAATGGGGCCTGTAGAAGGACAAGGTGTGCTTAGTGGGTTTTTAATAAAGAGATGGGGCCTGACAGGTGCTATGACTTTGGTTCAAACTATCCCAGAACTTAGTGAGTGGCATAAAATGACCTTGTACGCTCATGGATTCTATAGGTCAGGACAGAGCTTAGAGTCTTGTCTCTGATTTGTGATGTGTAGGTTCTCATCTAGAAGAGTCGAAGTCTATGGGCTTGAATGGCTGGACCTCCTCAAGCATCTCTCTCTCTGCTCTCTCCATGTGATCTCTCCAGAACTTTTACCTGTTAGCTTAGGGCTCCCAGGATGCCAGGATGTGTGTGTGTGTGTGTGTGTGAGAGAGACAGAGAGAGAGAGAGAGAGAGAGAGAGAGAGAGAGAGAGAGAGAGAGAGAGAGGTGAGGAAGGTATGAAACCTCATTGCCTTTTATGACCCAGCCTCAGCTGCATAAGCTACCAGTTGCAAAGTCCTATTACAAAGTCCTGCCCAGGTTCAAGACTTCACTTCTCAATGCAGGAGTGTCAATGTCTTATTTTAAGAAAAGCACAAGAGAGTTACATATAGAGTTATATCTCCACTTTTGTTAAATCTGCCACATGAGGTAAGTCCCTCACCAGAGAATGCCTGCTGTCAGCCTACTTGTCCTCACCACTCTTTCCTTTGTTACCCACATGTGCTTGCCCTATTCAGGCCATTCTCCCCCCCAGACACTCTGCGTGAGGGCACTCTCAACTTATAACCCACCCTATATACCAGGCCGGGTTCATCTGTCTCTGCAGGTGCCACTAAAGCCTTTGATTCTTTCCCATTCTTAGCCAGCTTCATGGTCCTCAGCCTCTCATGCCACCATCTTCCCCTCCATGTACTGTCCCTGCAGCCTTCACTGGGCTCCTCCACAAACCCCAAAAACAAGCTGTTCTTTTTCAATTGGGGCCTCAGTTGGGCCTGCCCCATGACCTTTGCCCTTCTCTGGATTTATTTTGCCCAGTCACATATTTTAAGGCCAAGCTCACGTTTCATCTCTTCTATGAGCCCTTCCCCCATCATCCTATTGCTAATGAACCTTCCTTCCTGGTGTGTGTTGCTTGTTCGCCTGTGGCACGTAGAAAGTGGTGCCTTGTTAATATGAGGAACCCTGGCTCCATTTGTATTCCTCTCATGCTCACTCAGCACCCTGTAAACATGTGTTGATACTGATCTGCATAGTTCTTAAATCTCTTACAGATGAGCCTGCTCCAAGTAAATATATAAACCTCAGGCTCGGTTACATTTCAGCTGCATTTATCTAATATATGAGCAAGAAATAAAGTAGAGACACATTGCTTCACTCATCTGAAAATGTTTAGATTCCAATCAGAAGTAAAGTCAGATATATTTCATAAACAAGATACCAACCTTCTAGTTTTAAACTGTATGAACAGACTGGTTGGCCAGTGCCTTTGCCTATTCTAACACTAAAAGATACATGTTTAGTAAGTAAAGGCCAAAGAAAAACATGACAGGGAAGAAAAAGAGAAATGGGAATAGAGAGAGATAGGACAAAATTTGTCTAAAATGACTGAGAAAATCTGACATCCTAAGTTGGCTCTACCTTACCTTGAGAAAAACAGGGAGAAAGCTTTCTCAGGAGATTTCTCCACATGCCCCCTGAACCTTCCTAGTTAGGGGCTAGGTCAGCCGCGCTGCACATTGCCAACGGATGGTGCACATTTATGTTTGGCTCCTAAATAAACTAATTCCTCTGAACTAATTGCCTTGAATTCTCTTAGTTATTTTTCCAGCAAAGTTAGCAATCAGTACATCATGGAAGATGGAGAAAGATCATGCTCTCTTCCTATGTGTGTGCGCATGTGTGTGCACATGTGCTTGTGCATGCACGAATCCACACAAAGCCTATCTTTGTCTGGTTTGCCATTTCTGTGACGGGTAGGTAATAGTTCCTCTCTAGATGGCTCACAGTTCATTAAGGGGTTGTTCAATGTATTAGGAACCAATCATGCATTTGTACATTCTTTTATCTGAAGTGCACTTTTAAATGTTAGGCCATACACTAATCAAGTTGAACAGGATAATAAGAGCACGTTCACATTGTTAAGGTAAATGACCCAATGCACTTAGAGGGAAGACATATTTGAGCTACAGTTTGCACTTTTCATTGCAGTATTGAAGAATCCCAGGAAGGGTCAGGATACTATTAGCTTCCCAATAGAGCCGGACCCTCCTCGCTTCACTCGGACTTTGTTTTCTGTTATCTGTGAAAATATTGCAGAAAGAAGAGGTAGGTTTTAGAATAAACAAAGAGAATTTTGTAGAGGGGCAAAGAGTCAACTTTTTATAATTTTTAAGTAGTGGAGAGAGAAGGTGTGTGGATGGCCTCAAATAGTTGAGAGTCTGAAAATGATGTATATTTATGCTTGAAGCACATTTTGGTGCATGGTTTAAAACTGAACAGAATTTTCTTTAATAACAATAATGACTGAAGCCACACTATAATGACAGCCCTTGGGAGAAGCTGGATAGAATACATGCTTCACCATTTTTTCTGGGATAGAATCTGTTGAATCCAAGCTGAATAGGAATTTGCTGCAAAAGTGTGGAGGAGTAGTTGAGGACTTGATTTCCCTTCTTGTCTAATAAACAATTTGCTAAGCAAATATCTACATATATCTATAATAATAAAAGCATAATATGCTAATTAGACCAGATGTCCTTCTGGACGACCTTCTGGACTAAGCCAGGGCTGTGAGGGCTCAGGCAGCCACCGCGGCTGCGAGGTCTGAGCCCCTTGCACGAATTTCGTGCAGCTGGCCTCTAGTATATACAATGAGTGGCCAGATTGTTAGGACCACCTGACTTTTGTAGGAAAATTAGCTATAATTTCGCGCTGAAGTTGCTAGAGGGCCAGATCATTATAAATGTCTGAATAGCACAACATACCCAAGTATCGTTGCTGATCAAGTTCATCCTATCATGTTGATCGCATATCCCAATGGAGATGGCTTCTTCCAATAAGACAATGCGCCATGCCACGGTGCTCATATTGTGCAGGAGTGGTTTCAAGAACATGAGGGAGACTTTACCTTGCTTAGGTGGCCCCCACAATCACCAGATCTCAATCCAATTGAGCGTTTGTGGGACAAAGTTAAAAGATCCATCAGGCAGCTGATTCCACAACCATCAGCTCTTACAGAACTGGACAGTGCTATTCATCAGGCGGTGTCAGATTCCTCGCATCACCTTTCACCATCTCGTGGAGTCAATGCCAAGAAGAATCGCCGCAGTATTGAAGGCAATAGGTGGCCCAACGAAGTACTGATGGGATGGTCATAATAATCTGGCCGGTCATAATAATCTGGACACTCAGTGCATATAAAAGTCTGAGCAACCAGTTGACCAAACGACCGGTTGACCAGTTGCTATGATGCACACTGACCACCAAGGGACAGATGCTCAATGCACAAGATTGAGCTCCCTCCTGTCTGGATTGGGCCTGCAGGGATTGGGCCGAAACCGGCTATCCGACATCCCCCAAGGGGTCCCGGATTGTGAGAGGGCACAGGCCAGGCCGAGGGACTCCCCTGGTGCCCCGGGCCTTTTGTTTTAGAATAAGAATAGATAGCCAGTAAATCTGAAATAATGTAACCTTGCATGAACATTTATTTTAAGGCTAAATTTTATTTCTGGATATTCTAGTTTGGCTTTGCTGCATAAGTGCTTATTGATCCAGGCAAAGAAGACAAAGAGAAAGTGTGTGTGTGTGTGTGTGTGTGTGTGTAAGAGGGAGAGAGAAGAGTGAAGGAGAGTGTGGGAGCTTCTGGAAATAGTCCCTTGCCTGTTGTGTAGTAATTGCCGTCACCAGGTAACACTTCTTAAGCACCCTGATGAGCTTGGCTCTGCTGACCATTTTGTACTTAACACATCCTAGACATTGCTCTGTAAAAGCTTGTGAGCTGATGAAGAACTCACAGTGAACCAGATGAGCAATGTCAAGCCACTGTGGTTGGTAATGAGACACACTTTAAACAGGGCGCGCTATCAGGCTCTGTGTCAGGTCAGACTCCCCAGGCCTCAGTTTGGAGAACTCAACATAGTCTCTAAGGCCCCTTCAGCACTAACATTCTATTGTTCTAACTTATTCTTTTAGTTTTCATTTAGGAATGAACCAAAAATTTCTAACATTTAACCGGGACATTACAGTAAGTGTGACATTTTAAACCTAAGCGACTTTCCTGTGGTATCTCATTCCATCCTCATAACAACCCACAAGGAACTGTTGGAATTCTTATTGGGCTGATGAGAAAAATAAAGTGCCTCAGAGCCCCATAGAAAGTGGTGGATTTGGGAACTCAGTGTGCGCGATCTGTCTCCCAAGACTGTGAACATGGCCACAGAGCTATCCTGCCCCTTCTCTCCCCAACCAATAAACAGTGTCATCTATTGTGTATTTTACAAAATAGCAGACAGTTGGGGAATCCTGCCTTCAAGTGCTGCTCCATCTCAGGGCCTTCGGACTTACACAAACATTTGATCTTTTAGTACTTCTTTGTCACAGTTTCACCAACCATCAGATCTAATACAAAAATTGTTTGTACGATCTTTATGATTCTAGAAAATCATTTAGCCCTGACTGGTTTGGCTTAGTGGATAGGGTGTCGGCCTGTGGACTGAAAGGTCCTGGGTTCGATTCTAGTCAAGGGCATGTACCTTGGTTGCGGCCACATCCCCAGTGGGGGTGTGCAGGAGGCAGCTGATCAATGTTTCTCTCTCATCGATGTTTCTAACTCTATCCCTCTCCCTTCCTCTCTGTACAGAATCAATAAAATACATTTTTTTAAAATGAAAGAAAATTATTTAGGTCACTAAGTCTGCCAGCTACAATAATGCAGCAGCTAATTCTTCCAAAAGCAAAAAAACTCCTTTTCAGAATTGCCACGGGCAATAAATCTGACCTAGACCATTCGTCTTCTCTTAGCTGGAAATTCATCACCGCGTTGAAAATGATTTCATTTTTTCCAAACTTTCAGTCATCAGGCCTTGTTTTCTACCTCTGCACATTGCATTGAAGTTGCTTCTTGGAAAATAACCAACCCTAATTATTTTTATGTAAATATTTCGGAAACTGTAATAGTCTACTTAAACCGCTTTGAAATTTATGACAACTTGGTTTACATAACAGTCACCAATCTGATCCTTATTGTTTTTGTTCCTGATGAATTTTTGTAAAATAAGAGATGTTCTTTATAATTTCTCCAAAGTGTGTCTCCTGTTCTTTCTTCTGATTTTATTAACAAAATCACTAGCTTTCCTTCTTTTCTCTAGTTATTTTGCTCCACATTGTTCTCCTTTTTTTTTCTTTGTTGCACACATAATAAATATAATATTTGGAAAATAAGAATTTGTAAATAAGCAAAAGAAGAAAAGGAAGATAAGGAAAAAGAAGAGAAAAGGAAAATAAGCTGTTTCAACCTTTTAGTGTATATGCCCTTTCTTAACCATATAAATACGCATAGATATTTTTACCAAAATAAGGCTATAGTATTTTAAGAGCTTATTGGTGAATAACTGGCATATAATAAGTTTCACATTTTACAAGTGTACAATCAAATGTATTGACATGTGTGTACACCTGTGAAACCATCACCACAATTCAGGTAGTGAACATACCCATCACCCCCAACTCATGCTCAACTGTAATCCCTTCATCCTGACTCTCCCACCATCCCAGTTTCAGGCAACATGCCTGCATTCTGTCACCCTGGGTTAGTTAAAATGTCTGGAATTTTATATAAATGGTATCATACAGTATGTACTCTTTCTTATCTGGCTTCTGTCACTCAGCATAATTATCTTGAGAGTTTCCCAGGCTGTAACACCATTGTGGAATAGGATTCTTTTGTATCTATGTGATACAGTTTGTTTATTCTTTTACCTGGTAGGGACATTTGGGTTGTTTTCTCTTTTGGCTACTACAAATAAACATAATAGAACATTTCCATGAGCATTTGCATACAAGTCTTTGTGTGAACGTCTTATTTCTCTTGAGTAAACACCCACGAATGGAACAGTCATGTGGTGACTGTCTGTTTAACTTTTTGAGAAACTGTCAAATAGATTCCAAATGGTTATACCCCTTTTTATTCCTACCAGCAGTATATGAAGAGTTTGGTTCTTCCATATCTCTGTCAGCACTTGGTATGGTCAATTTTAGACATTTTATTATCCTAATCTATAATAATAAAAGGGTAATATGCTAATTAGACCGGACGTCTTCCAGACGTCATTCTGGACATCCTTCCTGATGAAGCTGGGGCCTGGGGGAAGCCAGCCTGGGTCCCGGGTGCCTGAGGGTGGCCGGAGGAGGGAAGGCTGGGTCCCGGGTACCGGAGGGAAGCCGGTGCTGGCAGCTGGGGGGGGTGGGGGGGCGGGGGTGAGGAAGGCTTACTCTTGCATGAATTTTCGTGCATTGGGCCTCTAGTATATATATAGATGAAGGCTAATGTGCAAAGTGTCCCCTCGGGAGTTCGACTGGGAGACGGGGAGTTCAATCGCTTGCTATGATGTGCGCTGACCACCAGCGGGTGGTGCGGAACAAAGGAAGGCCCTGGCCAGCAGCTAGAAGGCCCTGATCAGTCCTGATCACTGGCCAGGCCTAGGGACCCTACCATGCACGAATTTCATGCACCAGGCCTCTAGTAGATGTATAATGGAATCTATTTGTAGTTTTAATTTGTTTTCCTAATGACTAATGATGTTGCACATCTTTTGGTGTGCTTATTTGTCATCATGTATTCTCTTTGCTAATTTTTAAAAATTGGGTTATTTTCTTATCATTGAGTTTTGAGAGTTCTTATTATATTCTGGATGCAAGTCCTTTAGCAGAGACAGTGGGGCCTTGACTTACAAGTTTAATTCGTTCCGTGACGGAGCTCGTAACTCAAATTACTCGTATGTCAAATCAATTTTCACCATTACAATGAATTGAAATGCTGGGCTGATGTTGTGGTGTTCACTGTGATGTTCGCTGCGCCAACTAGCGGTGAGGCTGGCTCGTAACTCGAATTTTAGCTCGCAACAAAAAATCGGCCAAGAGATAGCTCATATCTCGAAAAACTCGTTAGTCGGGACACTCGTAAGTCAAGGCCCCACTGTATATGACTTGCAAATATTTTCTCCAAGTCTGTGGTTTATTTTTTCCTTCTCTTAGCAGTGTCTTTTGTAGAGCAGAAGCTTTTCATTTTGATACAGCCAGTTTATTAATTTTTTTATGTTTCTGGTGTCAGATATAAGAAACCTTTGCCAACCCAAGGCCATGAATATTTCTTCCTATATTTTTTCCTAGACATTTTATAGTTTAACCCTTTGAGTGCCAACCGATATCCTAGGAACTATGCTAAAATTGCCAAGGCATTTTTGCTGATTTTACAGCAGTTTAGGAAAAAAATTATTAATCGCAAGTAAATGAAGTTACATATTCAAAAACTTAAGGAAACCTTTACTACATTGACATATTTAGCAATATCATCATCACTAATAAAAGCGGACTTAGAACTGGACGCCATTTCGAAGCTTTGATAGTGCTTCCGGCACTTTTGGCGAAAGACAGCGCTCCCCGGCACTCTAGGGGTTAAAATCTTAACTTTAGGTCTATAATCTGGTATAAAGTAACTTTTCATATGATGCAAAGTATACATCAAAATTGTTGTACTCCTCTTTCCTTTCTTCCTCTCTCTCTTATGAATATTCAGTTCCATCATTTGTTAAAAATACTATCCTTTTTCTACTTTAAATATTTCTAAAATATTCATTGTTCATATATGCATGAGTCTATTATTGAAATCTCTTCTGCTGTATTTGTCTGTCTTCATACCAGTGCCACACCATCTTTATTACTGTATCACTATAACTTTTGAAATCAGGCAATGTTAGTCCTTCAACTTGTTCTTTTTCAGAGTCGTTTTGATTATTCTAGGTCCTTTGCATTTCATTCCGTATGAACTTTATAATCAGGTTGTCAAATTCTATTCATAAATCCACTGGGATTTTTATGGGGGTTACTCTGAATCTTTAGACAAATTTGAGAATTAACATCTTAATAATATTGAGTCATCTGTTACATGAACCTGATAGTTAATTCAATTTATTTAGGTCTTATAAAATTTCTCTCAGCAGTGTTTAGTACACAGGTCTTTCATGTATTTTGTCAGATTTACTTTTAAGCTATTATAAATGGTGAGCTTTCTTTTCAATCTTAATTTCTAATTGTTCTTTGCTAGCACATAGAAATACTGATTTTTAAATATATTGATCTTATATCTTGTCACCATGCTAAACTCTCTTATCAGTTCTTATAGATTTGTATTCTATGTAGATGATCATGTCTGCAAACAAAGATATCTTTAAATTTTTTTAAATTTTATTTTTCAATTACAGTCCACATTCAATATTATTTTATATTAGTTTCAAGTCTAAAATTATATAATTAGGCATTTAATTCTATAATTCCTCCCCTAAGTAATACTTTAGCATGATGTTACAAATTCTGATGTGTTGTGTTTTTATTTTCATTTACCCACCATATATTATTATTGCCTTTTTCATTTCTTCCTTTGCCCTTGGATAACTTAGATGTTGTTAATTTCCAAATATTTGGAGATTTTTCAGATATCTTGTCATTATTGGCTTCTAATTTAATTTTACTGTAATCAGAAAACAAAATTGTGTGACTTCCATCCTTTTGAATTTATTAAGCAAGACTTATTTTGTAGCCCAGAATATTGTCTATCTTTATAAATGGTTCATATATATTTGAAAATAATGTGTTTTCTGTTGCTGCTGGGTAGAATGTTTTCTAAAAGTCAATTAGGTCAAATTGGTTGACAGTGTTCAAACACTCTATTACTTATTTTCTGTCTATTTCTATCAATTCTCAAGAGAAGACAGTTGAAATCTTCTACTATAATTGCAGGTTTGTCTGTTTCTCCTTGAGGATCTTTTAGTTTTTGCTTCATATATCTTGCAGATGTATGACTAAGGGCATAAACATTTAGAATTATTATGTCCTTTTACCAAATTCTTTATCACAATGAAATTTCCTTCTTATCCCTGGTAGCATTCTTTGCTCCAAAATCTACATTATTTGATATTATATATAGCCACTCAAGTTTTATTTGAATGGTGTTAGCATGATATATCTTTTCCACCCTTTAACTTTCAACCTATTTGCATTTTTATATTTAAAATGTATTTCCTATAGACAGCATATAGTTGAATCTTGTTTTTTGAATACATTCTGACAAGCTCTGCCTTTTACTGGGAGTTGAGATCATTTGCATTTAATGTGATTATTGATAAGGTTAGGTTTAAATCTATCATCTTGCTATTATTCTGTTACTTGTACCATGTGTTCTTGGTGCCCACCCCCTTGCTTTCTCAGCCTTCTTGTTAATTAATTGACATTTTATGATAACATTTTATCACCTTTGTTGGCTTATTAGCTATGCCTTTTTAAAATGTTAGTGTTTGCTTTAGTGTTTTAAATATATACATCTTTAACTTATCATAGTCTACTTTTAAATGATATTAAATTATTTCATGTAAAATCATTTACGTCTCTTTCTTCCCTCCTGACCTTTGTGCTATTATTGGTATACATTTTACTGTTACATGTTATTGTTATTGTTTTCTTTAAACAGTCAACTATCTTTAAAATTTATTTTTAAAATATTTAAATATAAAAAATACCTTAAAATACCTATACCTTCTAGTTACCACATCTGGTGCTCTTCATTGCTTTGTATAGATTCGTATTTCTGTCTGGAGTCATTTTCCTTTTGCCTAAAGGACTTTTAAAAAAACATTTCTCATACTAACAGTCTGCTAATAACTAATTCTTCCAGCTTTTGTGTCCCTAAAAAATGTCTTTATTTTTGAAAGATATTATCACTGCATATAGGATGGAAATGGACAGGGTTTTTTTTTTCTTTCAATGCTTCAAAGATCCTGCTCCACTGTCTTTTTGCTTGCATTGTTCTGCAGGAAGTCGTCTGCCATCCCTATCTTTGTTCCTTGTATATAACATGTCTTTTCTCTCTACCTCCAGCTCCCTTTAAGATTTTCTTTTTATCCTTGATTTTGAACAATTTGCTTATGATGTGCCTTGAGGTAGTTTTCTTCTTATTTCTTTGAGTGATTGGTTTTGTTGCATCCCTGTGTGTATAGCTTTTATCAAAGTTGAAACATGTTTAGCAATTATTTCCTCAAATATTTTTTGGTACCTCTCTGTCTCTCTTCTTCTGTAGGGATTTTACTTACATGTATATTGGCCTGCTTGAAGTTGTTACACAGTTCACAATGCTCTTTTTATAATTTTAAAATTCACTGTCACTGTTTTATATTTGACTAGAGGCCCAGTGCACAAAAATTTGTGCACTCGGGGGGGGGGGAAGGGGGGTCCTGTGCCCTCTTGCAGTCTGGGACCCCTCGGGAGATAATGGCCTCCTGGCTTAGGCCTGCTCCCAGGTGGCAGAGGGCAGGCCCAATCCCTAGGTGCAGCCCCTGGTCGGGCTCAGAGCAGGGCCAACTGGGGAGTTGGGGCGCCACCCCCTGTCATGCACAGAGCAGGGCGGATCGGGAGGTTGCGATGCCACCCTCAGTCATGCTCAGGGTAGGGCCGATTGGGGGGTTGGGGCACCACCCCCTGTCACACTCAAGGCAGGGTCGATGGGGAGGTTGCGGCGCCACCCCCTGTCACGCACAGAGCAGGGCCAATTAAGGGGTTGGGGCGCTGCCCCCTGTCACTCACAGAGCAGGGCCCATCGGGGGTTGGGGAGCTCCCCCCTGTTATGCACAGAGCAGGGCCGATCAGGGGGTGGAGGAGCTCCCCCCTGTCACTCACAGAGTAGGGCCGATAGGGGAGTTGGGGCACTGCCCCCTGTCACACACAGAGCAGGGCGGATCAGGGGGTTGGGGCACCACCACGGTCACACTCAGGGCCGATGGGGAGGTTATGGCTCTACCCCGTCAGAGCAGGGCCCGTGGGGGAGGGGAGTTGGGGCGCCGCACCTTGTCACACACAGAGCAGGGCCGATCAGGGAGTTGGGATGCCGAACCCTGTCACACACAGAGCCGCAGGGTGATCACGGGGTTGGGGAGCTCCCCCCTATCAGGCACAGAGCAGGGCTGATCAGGGGGTTGGGGCGCCTTCCCCTGTCACGAACAGAGCAGGGTGGATAGGGAGGTTGTGGCCCTGCCCCCTGTTACACACAGAGCCACAGGGCGATCAGGGGGTTTGGGCGCTGCCCCCTGTCATGCTGATCCCGGTGCTGGGAGGCATATTACCCTTTTACTATATAGGATAGAGGCCTGGTGCACGGGTGGGTGCCAGCTGGTTTGCCCTCAAGGGTGTCCTGGATCAGGGTGGGGGGGCCCCACTGGGGTGCCTGGCCAGTCTGGGTGAGGGGCTGAGGGCTGTTTTCAGGCTGGCTGGTGACTGAAGCTCCCAACCACTCCTTTTTTTCTTTTTTTTCTTTTTTATTCTGGGCCAGCTTTAGCTCTGAGGCTTGTCTCCAGCTCTGAGGCCTCAGCTGCTGAAAGCAGGTATCTGGTTTGTTTGGGTTCTATAATTGAAACACTGTTTCAACTCCAGCTCTGAGATCCCAGCTGGCTGAAAGCAGGTTTCTGGGGTTTTGTTTAGCTTCTATATTTGTAACAATGTTTCAAACTGCAAGCTCAGAGGCCAGCAGCGGCAGGCAGGGAACGTTGGAGTCCTCCATCACTGAAGCAAGCAAGCCTCATCTTGGCTGGCAGTTAATTTGCATATCGCCCTGATTAGCCAATGGGAAGGGTAGCGGAGGTACAGCTAATTACCATGTTTCTCTTTTATTAGATAGGATAGTTTCTATTGCTATATCTTAAAGTTCACCATTCTTTTCTTCTGCAATGTATAGTCTGCCATTAATTCCATCTAACAATTTTTAAAAAAATCATAGACAATGTATATTTAATCCCCAAAAAGCTTGGTTGGTGTCTTTTTAAATATTTTCCATGTCTCTATTTAACTTTTTGAAACACATGGCACACAATTAGAGCAACTCTTTCAGTGTCCTTGTCTACTAGCTCTAACATCTGTGTCTGTTTTGGGTCAGTGTTGACTGATTTTTCTCCTCATTATGAGTTTTATTTTCCTCCTTCTTTTCATCCTTGATAATTTTGACTAGAGGCCAGACTTGGTAAATTTTACTTGCTGTGTGCTGGATGATTTTGTATTCCCATAAATATTATTTAACTTTATGACATAATTAGCTTACTTGAAACAGTTTGACCCTTTGGGGTCTTTTTTTTTTAGGGTTATCAGGCAGAATTGTGCTAGTGTGCTTGCTAGAGCTAAGTATTCTTCATTACTGAAGCAAAACCATTTTGTATACTTTATCCAAGGCCCGGTAAGTCAGGAGGTTTTCTAGCCTGTGCAATGGGAGCAGGCACTATTCCTGGCCCTGTTTATGAGTCAGGCTGTTCTCTGCTCCTTTTGAGTGGTTCTTTCCCTGGACTCAAGTCCTTTCCCCACATGCATGCACTGGTCAGTATACAGTTAAGTACTCAGGAGTACTCTGCATATCTTTAGTGTGCGAAGCTCTCTCCTTTCAGGCTCTCTTTCCTACAAACTCCAGCCACCTTCATTTCCTTGTGCTCTCTGCCATCTCTGTAACTCAGGGAATCCATTAGTCTCTGCCCATGTTTCTCCTCCTTGCACTTCGGTCTGGAAACTCTCTTAAGGCAGTAAGCTAGGATGGTAGTAGGGCTCACCTCACTTATTTTTCATTTCTGGAAAATCACTGTCTTGGTTGACTAATGCACAATAACTTAAAAAACATTTTTTTTGTACAGTTTGTCCTTTTTTTGGTTGTTTCTGGCAGGAGGGTAAATTTGGTTCTTGTTATTTCTTCTTGGCCAGCAGCAGAATTCCCCTCATATTACATTTTAATCTGATCTTTTCACTCTAAAATATTTAAGTAATTTATTTTAACATCAATAAATAACTTCCACAGACAGTATTATTTTAAATGGCTGCATAGTATTCCACCATTTGGACAGACCAGAGCTTTCTAAACTAATAATCTATTATTGAATATTTATATTCCCCCCCTTTTTTTGTCATCACAAACAATGTTAGGATAAACATTTCTGAAGCTAAATATTTACAGACTTCCCTAATTACTTCCTTAAGAAAAATTCCTACAGGTGGATATTCTGCATCAAAATTATATACATCTTTGGTGAACTTTGTATATTTTGTCAAACTGCTCCCAGAAAGTTGGTATATATTTCTTTGTTTTACTAATTTATTTGTTCATTTGTTAATGTAGCTGGTTTCCCCCCTTTTTTCTTTAGTTTATTCTTTTCCTTACTTTTTTGTTGTCCACATCATTTTCTTACAAAATCCTACAATGTATGGTTTCTCAGAAAAGGAAGGGAAAGCCATATAGATTGAAAATAGATTAAACAAATAATTTATATGCATTTGTGCATAAACCATGGACACAGACAATAGTGTGGTATAGGCCGGTGGAGGGTGGGGGAAGGCTGTGGGGTAGAGGGGGTCACTGAGGAAAAAGGGGGGACATCTGTAATACATTCAACAATAAAGATAAATTTTTTTAAAAGACAATATGACTTTAATCAGATTGCTCTCATGATCCTCAGACCTGGAGCAGACTTGTTTCAAGATCCTGCTGTCCCCAGCTGGTGTTTGCTCACTGGTGTCTACTCTCCCACGGTTCTCCTTTCCAAGGACCACCTTATGGCTCAGCTAAAGAGAAATGTCACCACTACAGGAAAACAGCAGGGTGACTGATATTTCTAGAGCGAGCAAGGTATTGGGCATGACAGAGACTGCTTGGTGCATCAGAAGCAGACTAGCTTGAAGTGATGTTTTGTTTTTTTTCCCCTGTGTCTCTTTCCTGTCTCCAGAATGCATTATGACTGTAGACTTGATATTGAAACTCTCTGAGTGAGACAGAGAAACCTACAAGAGGCTTGTGCCTCTCTCCCAGCTTTTCAGGGGAAACACTGAATTCTTGGCAGCTGTTACAAAAAGAGATCAAGAGTTACCAAGGGAAGAAACGTGTGGACATCAAGTGAAAGATTGATGATGGTGCCTCACGTGTAGGCAACTCTGAAACTGACTTTGAAGTCTGCAAGCAAACAACAATGTGGCAACACAAGGCTAATTGCTGCTTTTTTCCCCCTAAAAATTACAAAAATATTCTGTACTTATCTATCTATAATAATAAAAGGGTAATATGCTAATTAGACCTGACGTCCTTCTGGACATCCTTCCTTCTGGACAAAGCCAAAGCAGGCGGGGACCACAGCAGAGGTGGCAAAGGCCCTCGGTCGTGGTGGGCGGGGGCTGGGGCCAAGGTCCTTGCACGAATTTCATGCATCGGGCCCCTAGTGGGATTATAATTAAAAGAAGATGGGTCCTTTTTTATTTACTCCTATAACAATTGATGAAAAATATTATATGTATTTTTCTTATTCTTAATTGCAAGGCATGTGCACCTTTTTGGGGTAAGGGTGTGAAAGGCTCTGAAACAGCTGGTTTGGCACTCAGCAGGGCTGTGGCATGAAGTGGGCTGGAAATTGAGGCATGCAGGTAAGAGCTGTGTTTGAGTCAGACAGCTGAGGTTCTGAATCCCAGCTCCACCCTAAGACTGTGAAACCTGGTACATGTCTCTGAACCTGTTTAAATCTCAGTTTCCTTATCTATACCACACAGATAATATTCCCGTCAGAAGTTGTTGTGAGGGGTAAAAGAGCTAAAGCAGGGCATCAATATAGGCCAGAAACACAGATGATACTATTTTTGCTCATTGAAGATGCCCTTAATGACATCATTTGCCCAGGAGTATGGTCACCTTATATAGGTGAGCACTTATGACTGGACACAGAGCAAGTCCTTAATAAAATGTTACCCATTATGAGTCAGGGGCAAAATAGATGCATTGGTATTATGCCTCTTTTTAGCAATAGGAATATAATTTATTTTGGGGGAAACTCTGACATAATTATTGGTAAGTCACTTGTATGTTAATATAAGAAAGGAAAGTGTAATGTAAACCTCACTGTGCTCTAGGAAGGAGAGGAAGGAGAATGCTCCTCATGGCCCTTGCTATTGATGGAGAGGAAGGCCCTTTTGTTTTACTGAGCCTTGCGATGGGTCTAAGCTTGAATTTGAAGGCAGGGCTACAGAGACTTGAAATCCTCTGGATGGGGGAGAATGCTTGGGAGGCCGGGAGAGTGCTGAGAAGAGGTGGGAGGAGAGGGTAAGGAGGAGTCAGACAGGTGCCTGGCTCTGCCCTTGGTGTAGTGGGCAGCCTGTGGTAAATCCAGTTAACAAGCAGCCAAAAGGTCTTTCAAGAATGGAGGTACCTGATATTTCATGTCAAGTTGTTGTATGGCTCCTCTATCGCCCAACACCTTGCAGAAAGTTCTGTGCACACAGTAGCCCATGATATTTCCCTGTTCAAACCCTTCCATGCATCTGCATCTGAGCCCATCCCCTCCACCCTATCCCCTCCCACTCAAATCCAGCCACACTGGCCTCCTGCCTGTTCTTGGCAAGCCAGCTCTCTGATGGCAGGCCTTTCAGATGCTGTTCTGCCTGCCTGGACATCCACAGAGCTCACCCTCACTTGCTTCCTGAGTTCAAAAGCCTCTTTCTAAGATCACTCTATGTAAAACAGTGATGTACGCTTTAATTATTTCAGTATGTCTTTCTCTTAATGCACACAATATCATCAGTCCATATTCATGTTGGATCTACATTTATTTGTCCATTGCAACCAGAGAGTAGCTATGGATAAGAGTTAAACAAAAATCAGAGAATTTTAAGTTTTATAGAATTTACTAGAGGCCCGATGCATGAAATTTGTGCAAGAGTAGACCTTCCTTCCCCCGACTGCAGCACCAGCTTCCCTCTGGCACCTGGGATCCAGGCTTCCCTCAAAGCCCTGGCTTCATCTGGAAAGACATCCAGTCTAATTAGCATATTATGCTTTTATTATTATAGATAATGAAGAGCATTATATGCTTTATTATTTATAAATCGTGTGCTACAAATCTTTTATATGGCAAAGCATATAATAAATATAAAATATGTGTTATAGAATCATCATCTATTATATAATACATATTTAAATAAAATGTAAAATTTATGTACATAGATATGCCTACACTTTTACCCAGAAAGCCAATTATTAAGCACTTACTAGTACACCACTGCCTTATTTCCTTTATCCTTTCATTCATCCAATAAATATTTATTCAACACCACATGCCAGGCCCTACTCTCTTGGAAATAGGTCAGTGAACCACACAACAAAGCAAACAAAATTCCTTGCCCTTATGGCGCTGACATTTTCATGCAACACGCTGTCAGTCTCTGCAGCACTAATCTGTCTCTGACAGACCATACATTCACTTGTTTATCATGTTACTGCACATCTCCCTTCACTAAAATGTAAGCCCCTTTATAAAGGAGCTTTATAGCAGAACATGCACATTTTATAAATCAAAGGATCAATAAGTGAACACGTGTATGTGTGTGTATGTCAAGGAAAGGCGCTGGGTCTCATACCCAGGAGGGACAGTATCCATGAGGTGAGAGAGCAAGTCATAAACTGAATACATTTAGTGGTAGCCTGAGTTTAAAAACCTGCAGGATTTTCAGAAATTTCAAAAAGTCCTTGTACTTTCTGCATGTGGTTTATACTAAGCCTTGTATTGTAAAGGGACAGGGTGACTTCAGTTGACGATGAGGTTGTGCCTGAGGCCCTCCAGGAGAGTCTAGATGGGGACAGTTCACAGTGTAGATTGCTTACCTTACAACTGATCCAGGAGATAGAGGCTTCTGATGAGTACCAGCTTGTAGATAGATACATGACACAAGGGGACCACAAGCAGACCCAACACAGGCTGGGGTAGACTGGGGTAGACCTTGAAAACCATCTAAAGTGAAAAGGAAGTTGAGGAAACCTCTTTGAAATCAGCTTCAGCGTGATAGAGGGCAGCAGGATGTTTGGGAAAGGATATTTCAGATAGAAATCCAAACAGAAAATAAGGCAAAAAGGTTGGTGGGCAAGCCAGCATCCACAGACAGAGAGTTTTCTTAAATATTGAAGTTTTTCCTAGAAGCGCAGCATAGGATGTTGGCAGATATGCTCAGTCTAGTCAAAGATCCTTATCTCTGTTCCATCTCCCCCCGACGGAAGCTCCTAACGGCTAAGCTTGTTCTGGGCACCAACAATCCGTCACTTATTGGAGTTCCTGGTGGAGGTCAAAAGCTCCCAGAACCTGGTGTTTTCTTGGGAAATGGCGGCCAGGGCCATGGAAACGTTGCAGGAGAGGCCACCCAAAGAAGGAAACATGATGGAGAGTTGTAGAATTCGTGGGCCCTAGCATTAAAGTCTGTACATGGTCTCAAGCATCATGGGTCTGTGGTCAACAGCTTAGCAGAGCTAAGATGGGTTCTTAGTAATGGGCCCAACTTTCAACCATGCCCCAGGAGAAGGGAGCAAATAACGTTGTTCTTGTGCTAAAATTGGGAAGATTTTTGCAGAGAGACACAAAACAATTGTCATTGAATGAGGAAGGAATCTCAGTTGCAGTAAGGGGCTCCTGGGTTTAGTAGGAGAGAAATTATGCTCAAGAGACCTTGGCCTGTACAGGGCACTACATTCCCATGTTGGAATGGTGGTAACTCAGGAGAGGAAGGAGAAGGCGAAGGAGAAGGAAGCAAATACTGGTACAGAATAGCCCAGCATGGGTGTGAGGAGACTGAGTGTGGGTTTGCCTTATTGCTGGGAGTGTGGCCAAGCAGGTCACGCCTCCACCATCACCTGCCCAGGAACCTGGTCAGTGACTATGCCCACTCATTTGCTGCTGATGAGAGGTTTCCAGCCAGACAGTCCCCATCACCAAATTGTGTTTAGTGGGAAACACCAAGCTTGCTCCTGAGATGGCCAGGCATGACTGGAGCTCTAGACCGGGTCTTGCCTGGCTCTGGGGTGGCCTGCTCATGCAGGGTGCTCATGGGGAACTCATGGGAATGCCTGACTCACGACACAGAACCCCATCCTTTTGTTCTTTGCATGTGAAAAATATTTATTATTACTATTTTGCAAACTGTGCCCTTACTGTGAGTCTAACACAGCTCGTGAATAAGTAGAGATGATCCCGGCAGGATGAAGAAATGAGAACAGTGTCAGAGGGGAAACACCTTGGCTCCCTGGCAAAACAGGCCCCCAAAACCCGTTCTCCCTCTCTGCTGTAAGCAGAGTCCTCTGAGGGAAAGATGTCACAGGGCATGTCAGCTCATTTTCTTCCTCACTGCACCCAACCATGGTGGAGTCAGGGGTGAAGGATTGGTTGAAACTGGGGGACAGAGAGGCATGGGATTCTTATAAACAGACAGTTTCCTTGTCTGGGCTTTGCCGTGGCCACACGGTCCCAGGGTAACCTGGATGGTTTAGGAAGCACAATCTTGGGTGGCTTTCTATGAACATTCTTAATAACTTTACTAAACTAAGGAGAGAAGCTGAGGCAAGCCTGAGCCGTCTCCATTCTACCTTCCCAGCTCCCAGCTCTGTGGGGATGGAAATCCCATCCGAAGCCCAGCGAAGTCCTGCAGGGCTCCTCACTGGGTCCGTCAGCCCCAGCCTCCACATCTCTGCTGTTTGGGCTCTCATTCTGACTTCGTTTCTACCTCTCCTCTGAAATTCCAGTTCCCCTTCCTTCAAACCCAGGAAAAGATAGACTTGCATGTTTTGGGAGCCTGTGAGTCCATCTAAATAAAAGCCAGAGCTTTGATTCATCTAAACCAGTGGTGTTTTGGAAATTAATGGAGACAAATGAATTGTCAAAATGATGGAGGTGCCGAACCGGTTTGGCTCAGTGGATAGAGCATCGGCCTGAGGACTGAAGGGTCCCAGGTTCAATTCCAGTCAAGGGCATGTACCTTGGTTGCAGGCACATCCCCAGTAGGGGGCGTGCGGGAGACAGCTGATCGATTTCTCTCATCGATGTTTCTAACTCTCTATCCCTCTCCCTTCTTCTCTGTAAAAAATCAATAAAATATATTTTTAAAAAAATGATGGAGGCGATGAGGGAGGCACTACTGAAGTTTAGTGAGAGTGGGGGTGGGGCCCAGGATGGTTAGTCCTGTGCAGTGAAAATTCACCACATCTCCTGCTCAGTTCTCACACAGTCACACAGGCAAAAACCGTATTTATGATCACCCCCGACTAGAAGATACACTCTTTAAAAAAATACCTGTCCCCTTTCATGTATAAAAATAAAGTATTTTGCAGTTTTAATAATGCTCTATTTTTCTGAAAACTTGTGTAAATCAAGGAAAGCCTATACGTTGTTTCGTTTGGAACTTAACCAAAAGTTGCTCCCAATTTTGGAAAAGCACACCACCAATTGCAACACAGCTTGTGGTACTGAATGTGCCAGTATAACAATCACCACGCTAGGTCTGTGCTTGCAGCTCTCACATTCCCGGTGATTCTCCGTATAGAAGATAGCAGTATTCAGACCTCAGCATCTATCTATTCAAATACAACTTATGTCCTTATACATTATTTGCCTTTTATTTTGCCTTTATATTGTACTTAGGCCATTTATGGGCTTAAAAAATTCTGTGTCCAGGTAGGTTGAATTTCATTTCAGGGTAGTAAAGGGGCATCACAATAGATTCATCATAAGAAGAGGCATCAGCATTTGTTTGATAGATTTGAGATTGACTAGTGTAGAAATTCTAGAAGGTTCAGCAGGGTTCTTTATGGCTATCAATGATTTGCTTCATCAGTAAGGACAAGAGAGCTACAGAATTGCTTTACCCCCTTTCTTGTGGGTTTTTTTCCTTCTGTCTCTTCTTCTCCCCCTTCTCACCATCCTGAATTTCCCGCTCCGCCCACTGTTGCAAACAGGGACAAAAGCTTTGGAGACTCTGTCAATGGTCTCGTTGGAATCAATGGAGTCCTGCTAGTTTCCTGTTTTGGTCCCTTCACAACAAGAAGCAAATTTCAAGCTTTCCTTGTCTACATTTCACCTGCTTGTGCTGGGCACCCGTGTGAGGTCAGACAGCTGGAGTGCAGCTGAGGGGACAGTTAACTCATTTTGAAAAACGTAGAAAATCTACATACTTGATATGTTAGCTATCGGTGCCTCCTGATTTCCTGTGAGCTGTTGTGGATAATGGTACATTAAAGGACCCCTACATTTTTGCCTCTTACTTGGAGCCTTTCAAACAAAACCATGGCTTCATGTTCATTTTAACTACCTCACCAGATTTAAATTTTATTTCCAATTTACGCTAACATCCTACCTCATTTCTGCGAGTGATTTGACTATTTCGTGCAGTGCAAAAGAAGTGCCTGGTGAGATAAGTAGGAGTGTATATCTACAGTTTCAGTTTCAAAGAAATTGATGCTTTTCTCAGGTTAAGACTATTGCCATAGTATTTACCCAGTTTTTCAATTATCATTCTGATCTCTGTGGTAGAATGTTAAATCTTGTAGCTGGAAAGGCAGTTAATATCATTTCTCTTCATTTATGTCCATGTTGTATTATTTCAACATAATCACACCATAGTTGGATGATTTATGTTTATAGTATGCCATTTATATTTGAAAACATGCATATAGATATTGCAATAATTCTAATAACTGCATTTCACTCTATTTTCAGTGGCAGGAAAATGCAATATTCCACCACATTGAGTTACAAAAGCTACATAATGTAATCTTACTGGGACATTTATTCAGTGCCTAATCTCTACAGTGTCAAAAATTTGTCATTGTTATTGGAAAATTAAGACTCTAACAGGCTTCACATTGGTATATATGTAACAGTTTTACATTTCTAGCAGTTAAAGCTAACATAATAAATAATTCATTTTTTTCTGTCTTTCTTAGAGTAAAGATTAAAAACAAATATAGTACATTAGTATTTGAGTTCTAATAATTGCATAGAAATGTATCATTTAGTAGAGGTTTAACATGTGTTTTATACCTATTTTCAGAGGCAAAGTGCCATTGTATAGGCAGCTCAAACTATCTATATGAGATATTCCGACCTTTGGAGCAGATGAAGTATACTTAAAGAGGAGCCATTCTGGAGCTGGCAAAATAGATCTGGGCTCTGACAAGTTTTCTAGGACATCCAATCTAGTAAATAGCTAAGAACCCCTTCCAATGATTACATAACTATTCTGGTTATTATTACTGAGCAACAAATTACCCCAGGGTTTCTAAGCATCAGGAATACAGGAAGGGCTTGGTCAGACAGTTTCCTGCTGTAGTCACAGTCAGACAGTGGCTGGAGTCACCTGCTTCCAGCACAGTCTGGAGCAACCAAGGGCTGGACAGGCATTTCTCTTTAGATTCTTGTGGTCTTAGGCTTTTTCATGTGCTGTCTGCCTGTGAAAGGACTAGTTGAGCTTCCTCACAGTATGACGGCCTTGGAGCAATTAGACTGCCTTCCATGGCAGCTCAGGGCACCATTTTCAGTGCTTCAGGAATGGAGCCAAAGCTGCCTGCCTTTGCAACCTCGCCTCAGAAATCATGCAGAGTTACCTTCGCTTCATTCTCTTGGTTACAACCAAATCAAAAGACTGCCTAAGTTCAAGGAGAGGGATAGAAATCATATTTCTCCTGGGAGGAGTGTCAGTGACACACTGTAAGAGAAGATGTGGGATGTGTGCTTTGGTGCCATGACAACAATTCTGCTTAACCTGTGACACCCTCGTCAGAGTCTAATCTAAGTCTTAAATGCATCCCCAAATGCAGGCAAACTTCTGAAAAAGAGGCCCTGCGCAGTTTACTTTTGTTGGCAAAAGACTAGAACACTGTGCTAATGTGAATAATCACAACTTACATGATACCCTGCCATCTTTTAATGGAAGGGAAATATATTTTCAGTTATTTTCCAGGGCTGTAAAATAAAGAGAAGTTGTGTTTTTGCTGCAGACCTTTCACATACACTTCATTCTCTCCTTCCACACTTTCTTTTACTGTTGGAATTTTTTTTTTCTTCCATGAATGTTGGTACCAGTTCTTAGCAGTGGGTAAATGTAACTTTATGGTTGAGGGTTAGGCAGAAATTTACTTGTAAAAATATGTATTTTTAAAAAATAAAACATGCTATATTTGAAAATAATTCATATCAGTATTTTGATACCTTCCCTCTGCCCTGCATCATTCACTCATTCATTCATTCATTCATTCATTCATTTGTTTATCAAAACTATGAGTGCTTCTGCATGCTAGCCACTATGCTCGATATACCTAGTTACCCAGCTCTAGAATGTTGGAGTTGTCTATTCCTGACTTTCTCCATACTCCACAAATCCCATGGAGACTGAAAAATAATGTCGGTTTTAATTTGGAGTTTTTCAACTTCAAGGATGAAAATGTATTGACTTACATAACTTGGAAAGTTGGAGTGGCACACTGGATTTAGATTGTCATCCCCCACCCCCACCCCCAATTACCTTATCTCTCAATTCTACCCCTGCTGTGGGTTGGCCTCTTTCCCACCTGCCTCAGATAGAGTTTCCCGGCACTGAAGATGGCAGCCAATATATCCTAGCTCCATGGCCTCTGTTCCTCCCACTCCCAAGGCTACATGTGTGCTGTGCCCAAGGCCCTGGAGTCAGTCCCTGTGGCCTTTGAACGGGGCTAGAACAATCTGTCAAGTGAGGAAGTGCGGGCGCTGCACAGAGAGCCGTGGCCTGCCCACCATGGGGATGCACAGGGCACGTATTCCTTCTGTTCCAGATACTTCAGCCTTGATACCTGGCTAGTCTTTCTGCCTCTGGTATCTCCTAACTCTGGTATGCGCTCCACCAGCAGCTGATTCATCTCCCCAGACTTCCCTTATCATGACACTCCTCTTCTCAGAACCTTCCAGGAACCCTTCCTCTCCAGACACAATCCCACCCGCCTAGTGTGACATCCTAGGATCTCCACACGCTGCCCAAATCTGCCCACCTGCCCTGCCTGCCCTCCCACTTCTTCCTTCACAAACTCTCTATCCAGTGTCATGGGTTGACTCTCTCCCCACAAAACTACAACATCCCAACCCCCTGTGCACTTGCTCCCACAGTTTCCCTTACTGAGAAGGCCAGTCGGCCTCGGTTTCTGATTCTACCCATCATTCAGAGACCTCCCCCCAAGCCCTGCCTCTCCGGGAAGCCTCTCTGACCACCTTGTGCCAGAGAAAAGGGGATTCTTAGAAGAGCATAGCCGGTCTGATTTTTATACTTTCTCCCCGATAAGTCCTATAATTCCATATTTTCTCATAGGACTCATTTCTGTCTCTCTGCATCTTGTTTGCTCTTTTCTTTTTCATATCAGTTTTATTACTTTTCATGTGTTAAAAGTCTAGCAGAGGGTCCGTGAACCTGGCAGGAAAGGTGCACAGTATCGAGCTCACAGCAGAGTCCATCAGGGTTCCGTGAGAGGGCGAGCGAATTCAGGGAGGGAGGAGGCTTAAATTCGCCTGCTGCCCTGGACGTGCTCTGACGGCTGCTGTGGAAAGAGGGCCTGGGTTGCATAGAGAGCTCTAGCCCAGGCAAGCCAAAGAAACAGAACAAAGTAGACTGTGGGTCCCGAGGACTGTAGCTCAGACAATTTTACCATAATTTCCTTTGAAAATGTGAAACAAGAAAAAGTCAGGAAGAACATTTGACAAATGAACAAGAATACATTGCTAACAATTCTTCATTGTAGTTAGAAAACTTGGATAAGGAATGCTTAGATGGATTTAAGTATTCCTTTGAAACATTTTCTTCTGCTATAATAATCCATTCCATTGTGTTATAAAGTAATTATATTCACCACTCAGTGGCCCAAGTCAGAGGAGGAGAAAAGAAGTATCAAGAGCGAGAAGTATCGGGACTGTCTTACATGCTGGCTTTATGTTTTTTAAGAACTGGAAACCCCGTCTCTTTGTACTGTGATCACTGGGGCAAGTGCTTACAATACTTGTGATATAATTTTACTAGAATGGTGAACCGTAAAGAAATGACACAAGACTGAATAGCAAAGGGCTCGGTGACAGACTCATTTGGAGAAGGAGAGTGTTTCTTTGGTTGGGAAAAAATTAGCAACGGAGTAGAACAGAGAAACAAGCCTACGGCCCCCATTGAGAGTTTGGGTCCTCCTTTCTTGGGCAGCCCTGGGAAGGTGGACTGGGACTGTCACTCATATTATGTTCCTACATTTGGGGGAGAGTATGTGGCCAAGCTAGTTTCTGTCACAGGCATAGCAGGATAACAGACTATGGCTTGACATAACCAAGAGCAAATTATTGACTGATTCCACGTTCTAGTGTATGAATGAAGGCCCAGAAAATGCTGGGGAAGAAACACAGGAGCACATTCACTCCAAGGTTCCACATCCATTTATGAAATGAGGAAAAGCATCTATGATTGGGGGAGAAATGCCTGCACTTTGCAGGCTGAAATTGCCCAGAACTGTATTATAGTTCTCACCTGGAGTGTTCAGTCTAGGCATTTTCTCTTGCATAAATTTTCAGTAAGTGTATTTGTCCCATGTTATGGTATTTAATAAAACTAATAATTAAGATAATTCATGAGATGGTATGGAAAATAGAACGTAGAAGTAATCCATTTTAAAACAGAAATGGTACCCTTAGGGTCTAGCGTGGGCAGATCTGGAAAGCTCAAGTAAATTATATGGATAGGGCTTTAGACTCCCATATCACATACATTGTTGTACTCTCAACTCACACCCACGTGCTCTTGGGAACTCACTTTGCCAAATGGAGGGAGAGACAAGAACTTGGGCCAGGCTCACGGATGAGTGGGCTGTGCAGGCTGAGGTGGACTGCTGCATAGCACCTCACTCATTGATGGTTCTGAAGGACAGAGGGGAAGGGACATTCTCCCAGCTCCAAGCACACATACTTCTTATATAGGGAGGTTAGAAAGGGACTCCTGGTCAGGGGCCACCCAGACCCGCCATGAATAAGGCTGCAATATCAGAGACAGGGAATACTCGGGGAGGGGTCCGTGGGTGTAACTATGGGATCTTTGTGTTGACCAAAGAGCACCCCTCACAGAGGAGGCTCTCGTCAACCAGGCCGACAGTATGACTCTTCCCATGAACATCAGCCCGTCTGCCTCAGCCTCTCCTTTGCAGGTTCAGAACAGCTTGGACACATGCAGGAAGTCTACATGTGGAAACGGAGTGTCAGGGAACACCTGCTCAGGGGAGGCTTCAAGCTGAGTGTTTCCAATTAAAGGCAAGCTGTCAAAGTGGGACATTGCAGAGAGAAGTCCCTCCCTGCTCTGCTTTTCCCATTGCAGCCAGTGCCCCTTGAGGACATACCTTGTCACTCACTTTATGATTTTGTGGGGTGGGAGAAGGAGAAAGGGGTGGTAAAACAGATGCTGAGCCCCCAAAGAGTAGCTGCAGGGAGGAGGAAAATTTCAACGACTCTTTGAATCACCAACGATTCTAAATGCATTGGAGGGAATGTTACAAAAAAAAGTTCTTCCAATTCTGTATCCTCTACATGGCTGCCCTGTGGCTGCCTGCTTAGCTCTGGGGTTCTTCTCTTCAGGGTGCATGAGAATGAGCAGATGTGTCTGTAAAAATAAAGGTTCTTGGGCCATGTCCCTAGAAATTTTGATCTAGTAACCCAGCACGGCCTTTGCTAGCTGAGTTTCCCAGTGTGCCTTCTGACCACCTGCTTTGAAATCACCAGTGGATTTGTTTAAAAGTGTAGTTTCCTGGGTGATCCTGATCAACATTAAAGTGTGAGGACCACCAGAAAAGACCTTTACATACTCAGCCTCTTCTGGGGCAGATCAAACAACAATGAGGTTACAAGGGAGTCCTCATGCTGTAACAACCTAGGGAGCCTGATTAGTGCCCTTCATCCATGCCTTTGACAAGTGGGGATCAATTCTCAGAAGGCTAACATGTCTACTTATTCACTGTTGGAGTCAAACTTGATAACTCAGAGTTGAAATCCCCCTTCTCTTCTTGAACAATCAGGCCACTGAGCCAAGAGTTTCTTTATGGCATTGATTTATCAAATAAGTCACATCAGTGTAGGATTAGCCCAGTCAAGAATTGTGTATTATTTATTGACAACTTGGGTTAAGAAGAGATCATAAAAATTTCACTACTTGCCTAACGCAAGCAGAGGGTAACATTTTATGATGCAATAAACTCTCATTCTCCAGCATGACAGGTCAGGTTGCATGAGGGCTAACGGATTTGCAGTGGTCAAATTTGTACTGTTCAACATTTCAGATGAAATTACCATAGTGAACAACTTTTTGCACCAGCTAATGAGACCTTAAGTGATATCAACCAGGAGGCAGATCTAATCACTCACATAATGGCTCTCTGGTTTCAAAACCAGACTCCTCAATGAGAAAAAAGACCAACAACCCAATAGGAAACTGGTATAGCACTTGAAAAAGTGCCCAGCTTCTCTCATAATAGAAGAAACACCAACTGTAAGAGAGTATTTTTTTTCCACCTCTTAGACTGGTAAAGATCAAGAAGTATGATAGGCAATATAGTGCTTCTGAGAACATAAGTTAAAGGAAAGTTTTTGGAGGGAAGTTTGGCAATGTTTATCAAAAATTTAAATGTGATAAAATAGACTTGGCAATTTTACTTTTAAGAATTCTTTCTACTTTTAGGATGTATGTACAATGATAATCATTGTAACAGCTGACTAGCAAATGACTGAGAACAATCTAAATGTCCATCAACAGGCTACTGGTTAAGTACCTTTCTGTGTTACCACACAGGAGAACACCGTCAGCCACTGGAAACAAAAAGCGACATCTAAACAAATTAATATAAAGAAGTTCCAAGATTTATAGTTAAGTGGTAGAGAAAAAAGTTACCATTTCTGTCGCAGATACTGTTCTAAATCCTCCACATCTATGAAATAATTTAACCATTAAGTTATTAAGTCATAGGAAGTAATTACCATTAGTACCCCAATTTCAGTGATGAAGCAGCTAAGGCCCAGAGAGGTAAAGTAACTTGCCCAAGGTCACGCAGCAATCATATAATGGAGCCAGGATTCAAACCCAAACTCCACAGTCCAGAGTTTGTGTTCTTAACTATTATGTTCAATGTGTATAGTAGGCTGCCATGAGCGTTAAAAGGTTTATTTAAACACACACACACACACACACACACACACACACACACACACACACCATATACTTACATATGCAGGGACTCTCCTGAAGGACAAATGTGAAATGGTAGCTGCAGTTGCCTTTTCAGCTGTGAACGAGTGCCTGGAGTTCAGTAGGAGAGAGACACTTGAATTGAGGAATAACAGTGCTCTTTGCCTCACTCTTCAAATCTTTCTGTCGGGCATATATGATCTTCCTCTACCCACCAGCCCCCACAAGAAACAGCAGGGTGGCCAGATAGCAACGGTGACAACAGATCACAGCTGCACTGTGTAGGTCAGAGAGATCAGGGTGTCTGAGGCAGGCTGTGAGGGAGCAGGGGACTCCTCAGGGACTCAAGGATTGGCTAGCAACACATTGAAAGTCCTGCTTTAAAAAAAGAAGAAGAAATTTCATAGAATGAACATTGTGTTTGTCACAGACTATGGACAGTTTGAAGACCTTGATTTTTCCCCCAGGGAAGGATTAAATCTCCCTAAATATCCAGGCAGAGCATTGTCCTAGTATCTTCGTTAGGTGCAGCCAGCTTCAGTATGAAAATCCCAGAGGGCGATCTACTGCAGGTCTCAGACAAGTAAGGAGAGTATCAGAGGCCAATGTGGGGTGGTTTTGAGAGCTCTGATTCTGTCTAATGTCGTTTCATTCATTTTAAGCTTTGGTCCCGCATAAACAGAAATGTTGGGTGGCCGAGACGTAAGATGAAATAAGCTATTTACCTCAGCAAATGCAAGCCAATATGGAGTTTCCACAGTTATTCAAGGGCAATTGTAGGATAAACTAGATGATTCAGTATTCACAGGGGAAGAAGAGCTGCTTATGTCAAGCCTGGTGAGTAGTGAGGAACAGCAGCTCCCTTAGGCCTCAGACAGCAACACGCCGCTTCCCCAAGGGTGTGGGTGTAGCTCTGCAGGGTGTTTTCACTGTAGACAGTCCAGGAGGAAGCATCACCTCAGGTGTTCTCCCGGAGGTGGGAGGCCATCTGAAACTCAAGGCTCTGTCTGGAGCCTCTAGTTCCCTAAAGAGAAGAAAATCCAGAAAACCCACAAGAGGCCTGCGCTGGTTCTGAGCTTGTCCAATTTCAACAAAGAAAGAGTGAAGCACTCTGGGAACTTCACTTCTTTATAAGATGCTCTACAAGACCTTTTCACAGCAAACTCGCAATCACAAGTAGAAACTCATGGTGACTCTGGAACTCCGCAATCCCTGGGGAGTGCCCTAAAGACAGGCCCACTGGATTTGCCCTGCTGGAACCCACTCTGGAGTAATCTGGAGGACATGACCCTAAATACCCATGAGACTGGTCTTGCTCATTGGAAGCTATTCACCACCTGCCCACCTGTAAGTGAATCCGTGGATATTTGTGTGGAATCTACCAGCCATTGCTCAAGCATCTTCCATCAGCCAAGTACTCACCTAACCTTATTCTAATGTCTGCTGCTTATTTCTGGCCTGGGGTTCAATGTCTCTGGGCCTTCCTTAGTGCATAGTTAGTAACTTTATTTGCAACTGACCATTATCTGAGAATGCCAGGGAGCATCTTGTGGTGATGAAATGAATATAGAGTCAGATGCCTGGATTTCAATCTTGAGTCTGCCACACATCAGCTGGGTGACGTAGGGCCAGTTTCTTCGCCTCTCTCTGCCTGAGCTTCTTTCTCTATAAAATAGGGTTGATTTAAGAATGTAAATGAGATAACCTATGTCACTGACAGCACTTTTTCATTTGGAGTGTACATGAAGAGGAAGTAAAGCATAACTAAAATGTTCACTAGTAAAGCAAGAGGAAGATATTCTTGGTACTAAGAATTAGCACTGGCTTGGATTACTAAAAGGAGGCGTGGAATTAACTTAGAATAGAATTCTTCTCTTGAGATGGTGTAGGTGTTCTCACTTGGTGATAGTCAATGAAGTAGATGACTCTCACCATCCCTTCTAGATTCTCATTCAACTGCAGACTCAGAGGCTGGTAGGTGGGGGCTGGGTTAAAGACACCACACCCCCACACCCGCCACAAGCCCTACTAACTTGGCAATGGGAAGCCAGAAATTCTAAGAGTTAATCTCCCAAATGTGCTGCTCAACTGTTGGCTAAAGGGTAGGTACAAGAAGACAGCTTGAGAGCCGCACTCCTCTTCTGCTCCATCCTTATGTTTCTGTTGCACAAATGCAGCAAAATGAGTAGCAATATTTTCATTGAAAATATGCCTCATGCAAATCAGTTTGGTAAATATGGAATTTAGCCTTTATAAAAGAGCACCTGTTCCCCTCCCTCCCATCCCTCCATTTAATTTTTGCATTCAGATGTGCTCTGCTTTTGCGTAAGCCTCATCCCATACACTCACAAGAACAGGCTGGCTGGTTTTGAATCCAGCAAACTCATACCTCTATTTTCCAAGGGAAAAAAATCTGCTCTAGAAATGAGAGGCACCTGCATGTTGCTTTTCGAGTGGGCCTGAAGGATGTTTCCACAGGAGTGAAATACATTGACATTTTTAAAACATGAGAGCTATTCAGAGTTGATATGGACTCTCTCTGGGTGAAGAGAAGCCAACGGGCAGATCTGAGTGTTGGTCCATGTCTGCCCACGGCCTCAGAGTGGACTGCATCTCCAGTCGCGCCCCCCGCACCCCCCCGCCCCAGCCCAGGTGTGGTGGCGCCTGGGTTAACCGCTCTCCACAGAGGGGCTGGGGCTTCGCTCAGTCCTGGTTTGGTCTGGGTTGTTTCCTTTTTCCCTCACCATCAGAGGGATGTTTTAAAACCACAAACAGAACCTGGGGAGAGGAGGCCCAATTTGACACCTTTGAACCTTGATGGTCACGTTATAGATTCAGATTTAGAGGGATTGTTGGGTGGGGATGTGCAACCCAGGAGAGCCTTTCAGAGCCTTTCAGAGCAGGACACAGAATCGCTGTTTCCTGAAATGGTGTGTTTTGTGTGAGACCTGTCAATAGAAATATCAAACTGTGAATATACAATTGAACTTTATTATCTCTTTTGATTTTGTAACTACATAGGTATGACAGACAGAAGCCCGTTTGAAAGGACACTCACAATCGCCAGCGTGTCCCTTGTATGAATCCCACGGCTGGACGTTTTTCTGTCAATCGGCATCTTCAGGTAGGGGCTGCGCAGGTGCCTCCCACGGACTCCTGAGATGTGTTTTAATTAAGGAACATGAAACCGCTCGCTTTCCGTCCCAGAGCGGAGGTGCCCTGGGTTCTGAAATGCCGCTCTGGAGACGGCATTGTGGGGCTCCATATTTACTCTGCACAACTCTCATTTCAAAGATTCTTACTTTGTGAGCCAAAGGGCCTTTTCTTTTCTTTCTTTCTTTTATTTTTCTTTCTGCTTATCCCTGAAATGAACTAACCCTGAAATTCAAGAGTCAAGCTGTGCTCTTTCTGCCTCTGATGCTGTTAGAAAGCTGGAAGGTGGGAGCTGGTCTTCAAACGATTGGCCTCAAAATGAACATCTTGCCTGAAGGAGGGATTCAGAGAGTTGGGGCTAAGGCCTCCTCTCACCCGCAGTATCAGGAGTCAAACCAAAGGGCCATACTCTGCCTGGTGTTTTTGTTGCTTAAAGTACCAGGAAGTGTGGCTTAACATTAGTTGTCTAATTCTTTCCTCCCAAAGCCTACATCTTACTGAAAGAGAATCTCACAAACTCTTTGTGAATCAAGTTGCTACTAAGGATGCTTTCAATTTAAACCATGTAAGTGGAAGTTGCTAGAAGTAACACAGATTGGTAAAGTGTTATTTATTCGTTTATATAAAGTATTCTATAAAGTAGCATGGATTGGTAAAGTACAGTAACTAAGAGTAACAAAAACCAAGGCCAAGGTAATCCATGTGATTTGAGACCAGGCATTTGATCTATTCTGCTTCTATACCATAAGAGGCCATACAAGATAATCTACACAGTATTCTTTTGGTTCAAAGATTCTATGACTACAGCAACTGCAGTGAGGTGTTCAGGAATTAATGGAGATACAGAGAAGGTATGAAAGATAGCCATGGACAGGGATGCCCTCAAAACAATGACAAGATGTACTGTGGAAAGGAGAGGAGAGGAGTAGGATTGAGACAGACAAAGGGGATTTGAGCTTTATCTGTAATTTTTTTTTTAATTCAGAAGGAGACTGAACTCTTATATTTGTTGTGCAGCTAAAGATTTATTTTAAATCCAGAAAACTCTAAAGTAAATTAAGTTAGTATGGGCCAAAATGTTGTTCCCTTCCCCCACCCAGCAATGCATACAGCATGGCATTAGTTATATAAAATGTGCTGATACAACTATTCTATATATATTATACAGCCATACATATGAATGTAAGTGTACAGAAAAAGGTACGGAAGTACATACACTACACTGATAGCAGTGGTTACTTCAGGGATTGGGAAGTGTGTGTTGAATAATGATGATTGAAGATCATTTCAGACTTGTCTGCAATGCTTTGAGGTTTTATAGGATGAACTAGAGGCCCTGTGCATGAAATTCATGCACTCGTGGGCGTCCCTCAGCCCGGCCTGTGCCCTCTCACAGTCCGGGAGCCCTCGGGGGATGACTGACTGCTGCAGAGGCAGGAGAGGCTCCAGCCACTGCTGCTGTGCTCGCCAGTCGTGAGCCTAGCTCAGGGCTTCTGGCTGAGCGACACTCTCCCTGTGGGAGTGCACTCACCCCCAGGGGACAGCTCCTGCATTGAGCATCTGCACCCTGGTGGTCAGTGTGCATCATAGCGACTGGTTGTTCCACCATTTGGTCGATTTGCATATTAGCCTTTTATTATATAGGATATATTTATATATTTCTTATCTAATTTAATCAAACAACTTATGCATATGAGATTTTAGGGCAAAGTGTGTGTGTATGTCTGCGTGCATGCCCATGTACACACACACACACACACACACACACACACACTCTCAACGTTTGCCCAAAATAAGAATTTGTAATATAACTGGAGAAGTTTCAAAGTGTGTGAACATTCAACAACTAGAGAATAATCCTTGGGCAGGGTGTCAGTAAGCTCAGCTCACCTCCTCCAAGAAGCCTTCCCGAACTATTGCCCACACATTGACCTTGCGCTTCTTGAATGCCCACCTTCCGCATCACCTCTCTCCTAACCACACCTCTTTTCCCTCCCAGTGTCCCGTTGAGTCCCGCCTAGCAGATCCCTGAAATAGACACCATCGCAACTTTTCATTCAAAGTTTTTACTCAGAGACACAGGCCTGAGTGCCTTACCCTATTTGCCATTTCTCTCTCCCACTCTATTCACGCCAGCTCTCAAGGAGCACCCCTCCCACATCTCTGCTCTAAGCATGCCCCAGGGAGCCCACTCACATGCCTCCCCTGAGTCCCCCGGGGACTGGCCCACAGCCACTGCCTCAGAATCTCTAGGCAAGGCCTCCAGACACCCATACTGGGGACCAGCACTCTAGAGGGTGCTTGGGCCAAGTAGTATCAGCAAACACTGCTCCGTGGTCTCCAAGGGCAACACATTACACATGAGGAAGAAAACACATTTCTCTCTCATGTGGGATGAACTAAAAATGGCTTAGACTTTCCTACTCTTATAGACCCAGAAAGGAAAGCAATTTGATATTATGCATCAAAAATCTTTAAACAGCTCAGAGCCTTTTATCCAGTAATGCCCCTTCCAGGCCTCCTCATGAAAAGATTCAGAAATGAAGGTAAAAAGTTTATGTATAGATCTTCATCATGCAGTTATTTATGATTGAGTATGAAAATGGTTAAATGAAATGTGATTCTTCCCTATAGTGGTACTATACCGCCATCCAAAAAAGGAAGGGGAATTTTTAAGTGCATGGTTATGCTTATGGCTACATATTAAAGAAATAATCAGGAATCAAAACTGTGTCATTAACATAATCTTTTCTTTACAATCAACAAAAGACAGAGAAAAAAGGGTTGAAAGAATATAGGGGAAGGAAAATAGTAGCAAAAAGAGAGTTCCTGAAAAGATAGATACCTGAGAAACACAGAGTTCGTTGACATACCTCAGCCCGCCGCCCTTGGCATTCTGTCCTATCAGTACCAGTAATAAAGAAAAACTGAGCAGACAATTTGGTTGATGATGTGGGAGGCAGAATATCACACAGCTGCTTTACCCACAGCTGTATGGCTTTGCAGTGTTGACAGTTTGGAAAAAAAGAAAAAGAGAGAGAGAGAGAGAGAGAGAGAGAGAGAGAGAGAGAGAGAGAGAGAGAGATAGGAAATAAAACCCTGTCTTGGCCTGGGAAGGAAGCAGATGGGATGTGACCCACATAAGGAGCCTTGGTTTGATTAGCAGAACTTCCTGATCTGACTTGTATTTCAGACCTATAATTTCTGTCTTTTAATGAAGTTTCCATTATTTGGAGTTTTTCTTCTCCCCAGGGCTTCTAAGTTTTTAAACCAATATTTATTTCTATATGTTTTGTTTTATGCTTTGAAAAATCTCCATAAACAAAATCACTATAATATACATTTTCCTTTGAAGATTCCAAGGCCCTCACCCAACCCATCTTCTCTCCCCAGCCCCAAATGCCAAGTAAACTCTTTGTATTATTGAAAATCTAAGCTGGTAGACATAGGAAAAGTGAAGTGATGGATTAAGTCACTATTTAGTGAGCTTCAGCTGGGTAGACAATCTGCCTAACTGATACCATATTTGGGGCTTTTTCTCAATAGCTATCCTCTTTTTCTTTTTTATGGCCAAAAATATATGAATGACGGCCCCTCTCTCCCTTTCCCTTTGGCCAAAATCGTCTTGTTGCCGCCACTTAGGTCAGATGTCAAGTAATTAAGAGAATGATATTAACACATCAATTCTGAGAATTTTCTGTTTTATGAAAGCATCTGTTTTGGAACTCTTGCAGGTGGCTGGCTGCCGCTCACAAAGCCTGTCAGATGAACTGGATGCTAACAGGTTCAAGGGCTGCTTGTGTTTTTCAAATGTTAGCTAAGGAATCTTTTCACAAATCCCTACTATTGTTCGGCATAATTTTTGTGGCTCTTAGAGACTTAAATGCAACTGAACAATTTTAAAGAAACCAAAATATGACAAAGGAAATAATAGCCCTTTATTATAAAGCATCCTTTTCTTTTTTTCTTGCCCTCACTCCTCCAACCTTTCAGCCACTGCCCTAGGCTGGCTGATGCAACTTGTGTCTGAGAATGCTGGAAATTTCAGGGTTGGACAACACTGGTTTTATAGACTGTCAGAACCACTGTGCACATATTTGATTACCATAAATCAGGGGGCTTTTATTTGATTTTTTTTTTTTGGAACATGAGGGCATTGAAAAGTAATGTAAGGCTACTGGGTCAGGCTCATTTGATTGGTTTAATACCAACTTGCTAGTAATTATAATCTCCATAGAGTGAGATGTTCAGTGAATGTGATAGCGCTCTTCGCTTGGCCAAGAAGGAGAACTACCTTAAATAATTTCAATCTTTGGAATTATTTTTGAATTTCCAAAAGCAAATAGAAATACATCTATTTCTTCCATTTTACTTTGTAGTTTTCCTCTTCTTAATCTCAAAACCCTTCTCATTACCTTAAAAAATATTTTTCAGAGTTTCTACTCCATTTTCTTGTTCACTCTGTATGCAATAATAATGATGGTAATAGTGGATATTTATTAAGTAATTATGATATTCAGGGCATGGAACTAAGCACTTTATACATATTAATTCATTTAAAACTCACAACAGCCCTATGAGGTCAGCACTGCTATTATTTCCACTTTCCAGATGAGGACATTTGCCCAGTGTTCATGGCTAATAAGTGGCAAAACCAGGTTCAGGACCCAAGGTTTCAACTCCTGACACCATGCTCTTTGCTATAATGAATCATAAATACATGTTTTCCACCCTGGGAGATACTGATCTATTTCCATCCCTGCACAAAAAGCAAGTCATCTGCATAAAAAAATAAAGGAGAATTCCTGCCAATATTGATTTATAAGATTTAACACAACAAACACACAAAACTATTTATATATTTAATTTTATGGTAGCCATAATAGCATAACATTTCTGTGCTTGGTGTGAAGTGTTTTTTGTTGCTTTATTTAGTTAGTTCTTTAGAATTCCTTGACTTGACTTGCCTCTAAACCTTCACTTATTTCACAGTAAAAAGAGACAAGAGCACTCATCAGTAAATAAAACCTAAAAATAGCAGATTTATAAGATCTTCGTGGTAAAAAAGGAAATCCTACCAGCGACTGAAACTCATCTAAGAAGTTTGTTCTAGGGAGAATGAGTCCAAGAAACCAAAACACAGTGTTTTTCTTCCAATATTCCCTACTATCACTACCACCACCATTCAGGATTTGAGAAGAAAAGGTTATCAGTAGAGAGGAAAAAAAATGGGGACTCTCTCCAGTTTTAGCAACTGGAATATCACAGGACAAGCAGGAAGTGAATAAAACCCAAACTAGTAACAGGCCAGCCTTGGAGGCTGGTGGAGATGAGGGCTTGATGCTAAAACTTAGTTTGAAAACTAAAAGATGGAGTTGTGACCAGTCAGGTAAGCTCAGTAGCAGGACAAGAAGTCAAAACAAAATAGGGGTTAATGCAAGAAAGAGATTTTGTGAACAAGTCCAAGGATAAAGGCTGCAAGGGGTGGACAGTGAGCAATGGTCAGCAAATGGATCTGCGGGAGCTATGACTCCCCATCAGCCCATGCAGACCTCCATGCCTGCAGCAGGGCCTTTTCTGGAGGCGCCGCGTAGTTCTCTTCCTGGTGTCCCCTTCTAATCATGAAGCTCAATATGCGAATCCTGGCGGATGCTCCAGTTCCTATTTTTTTTTTAAAGAAAGAAAGACATGTTTGGGAATATAAAAAAACATAAATAGAACAAATCGAACTTCTGCCAATCTATTTTTTTCAATGAGAAGAACAATTAGAAAAGGATAGTCGAAGTGGAGAGCTTCATATTTATAATGTCTGTGTCTAGGGTTTGCAAAGACTCTAAAGATGGTCATTCTGTGAGCTCTGAGTAACCAGCTCAGCCAGGATGGAAACCACAGCAGCGTGAAGACATGGCTGTGGATATGCAAGAAAGAGGCAGAGGTGGCTTTCAAATAAATTAGGGAGCATTTCCATTCAGAAAGTTAGGACCCCAGGGTAAAGCCAGCTCTAAGAGCTAAAACCACTAAGGCTCAGGAGTGAGACTGGAGGCAGCACATGTTGCCTGAAGCTTTCTTTGTAGTCCTGGGACAACGATGAGTGCCTTCGAGGGTCCAATTCAACCTCAGACAGAGCTCCTTTGTACCTCCAGACTATTTCCTTCTTTTTTGGACCCTGTAAGTGATCATTATTATTTGGCCAATTACACAAATTATCCTTCTACTCCAGATCTGTTTTTCACCTTCACCATAGCACATCAGATGAATGGTCTCTAAGGTTCATTATTTTGTTTCCCATAGAGACCAACAGAATCTCTAATACTACTGATATTTGACCAAAATCACTACAATCACCTCTCTTCCTGTGGAAATTAGAGTTAATGGTCTCTATTCTCCCCAGAGGTAAAAAAAAAAAAAAAATCATTATACGTATAAATATCGTTGCATAAGTTGTTGCTTATATGTTTAAATTTATAGGCCGGGTTCACAATTTTGCATTATTTGGTCCTAGAGAACTCCACAAATTACAGACAAAAGTCACCAACTGAACTTGGGTTATGACTGGATAGAGCACAAAATTTCAGAACTTTCAGTGCACAATCCTACCAATTATGCCTTTTATCTTAAGGAAGCCATTATTAAAGCAGCAGCATAGATGTCTCCGTCTCATTTCAATGGCATAATATGCGACATAAACATTTCTATTCATTGTGACACATCTCAATATTAGGCTTTCAGAAATGGACCAGTCTCCTTAGGGGACGTGTAATTGAACCCCCTCTATTAAGTGAAGGAAACAAGCTCGGAAAGGGTAGGTGGCTTACCCAAGGTTACACTGTTTAGAAAGAAAGCTAGGACTAGGTGGAGATCAGGCTTCCTCTCACATTAAACTCAAATCTTGGCTTCCCCATGTCTAATAGAAAAAGCTGGGCGAGGTAATCCTGGAGCGGTCCCTCCGAGCTCTGAACTGTGCTGGTTTCCTAGGCCTGAGCAAGCCTCCATGCCCGCACCAGGTGCCGCCCCGCTTCCATTCAGCTCTGACTTAGGGAGGCACAGCCGCCATCAGAGCTTTACCCTTGCAGCCTAGGCAGGTCATCCACAAATCTTCAAACCCCTCGTCCTTGTCACTTGGGGCACTGGGTAAAGATCTTTGAGTCTCTGCCCCATTCATTCTATCAAGTTCCCTCCTGTTCAAATTCTTTCTCTTGGTCAGAGGGACTCGCCCTTTTGAACGTGATCTGTGTTTACTTCCTTTTGAACCCAGCTCAGTGCCCTGGCATGCCAGCCTGTCCCCCACATACCAGGGCTCATGTGCCTTCCAACCCTGTTGGGAGCCTTTGAGGGACGCTGGGGTCAGAGATGCTGCATCATTTGCAGGTCCCAGTGCAAAATGATAATGCGGGGCTTCCTGTTCATAATTTGTGGGACCTAGTTCAAAATGGAAGTGTGGTTCAAGATACTAAATTAAAATTGGGATGTGTTCTTTTTTTACTGTGCATTTTCATATCATGCAATTCTACTTTTAAATGCAAATATAATTTGGCTGTGGAATCACTGAAATGATACAATTTGTGTTTCCTAGCTTGTACATGCATATGTATTTTGTTCTGAGCAGAAGAGTGGAAATGCTGCACAAAACGGCCTCAGGTCTTCTTACTGTGCTTCCTGCTTGATAAACGCATGTTCTACCAACACTTCTATCTTCAGCTTACTGCCGAGTAAGGAAGGACTTCAAGAAGAAGGAATTGTTGGCTGCCCTGTCTTCCTCTTTCCTTCAGTGTCATCATTTCAGCATAAGTGATTGGCTAACACAGGGAAGTAACACGGATAAGAAAGAATATGACCGTGTTCTTAGCACACCATTTCCTTCTTTCCCAGTTGGAAGCAAGCTCTGGTTCACATAGAAAGTGTGGCCTCTTGTGGATGTCAGCAGCCCATTAACTCAGTCATAGATGTAACACTCTCACCTTGTATTCTCCTTAGCATCTCTCAGAACCCCTAAGCACCAAGGGTTCATGGTAATTCTGGGCTAATGGAACTTCGTGAATGCCATCAAGGAACAATGAATGTGCATATTGTGACTCACACACATGGCCCAGTGTCCCACTGGACTTCATGTTCAAAACACAAGTTCAGAGATGAAACTTGAGAACTTCAAGGTGGCAACAGCAGAACATTAAACTAAGCGTGGGGCCTTTCTGAGTGGGGATCCCCTCCAACTGCACAGGTGACACCTTCGTGAGGCTGGGTACACGCTATTGTGCAACTAGAAAATTATTCATTGCATCCTGAAATGTAGCGATCTATGCTACAGTGACTAGAAGGGGAATAGACAAAGACCCTACAGTATAGGAAGAGCAAGAATCCTACTCACCCAGTGGGACAGGATTCCTGGGCACTGCTGCTGAGCTCCAGTGCTGGGCTGGGTCTGACCAGTGCCCCAGGACACTTGCTCAGTGCCCTCCCAGAAGCCCTTCCCTGGCCCATGAGCACCAGCACGTCCCATGTAACCAGCCTAGAAAGGATTCCGCTATGACGAGGACAGCCAGCGTATCCAGAGCCCCCTCTGTTAGTTTCCTCCTCTCCCCCACCTTCTTATTTTCTGAAGTAAATCCATGTTCTGCTCTTCCTTTCTACATTAATAGAATAGAGATCACTGGCTTTGACCTTAGACATAGAAAGTCCTATTTACCTTTTTATACTTGGGGAAGGAGTGGGGCAGAGAGTGGGAAATATTTTCATTCCTCCTCATGAGTTTATACTCCAATGGCTGAGCAGGAGGTACCTTCTAGTGTCTTCTGGCAAAAAAATAAACCACAAATTACCCCATCCAGAAGTGTTTGCTGATCACCCAGCTACACATAAGATCAGAGGAAAGAGGGAGACCAAGATCAGGAGAGGATGTGAGACAGAGCTGAAGAGGAGAGAGCCCATTGCATTGTGTCACTTTTTCAGTCACCTTGTGTATAGGGAGGTATTCTTATTTTACTCTAACAGACAGCAGAGGAGTTATGACTTTCCAAAGCTAAAATTACACTGATTCTCTGGGACAAATTTTATGATTGTATACCCATTTTTATATCAATCAAACCCACTATTCTCATTACTAAGTACCAGAATTTACATATAAAAGTTGTTCATTGTACCTACCTACATATGGATATATAGTATTATCTATATGAGAAAAGACCTTATAGATATTACTCACCTATATATATGTATATGTAGAATGAATATATATACATATACATATACATATACATATACATATACATATACATATACATTTATGAAAATGGCCTTACAGTCTTATGAACAATTTTGGCAGTTCAAAAAGCTTCTTTGATTGGATAAAAAATCTCATGTAACCAGATTTAAGTTGCCGATTTCAATCAGAGTTTCCCTCTCTGAGACAAGCAGTCATGTAAACTGAGCTGGTGTGGCTGACAGCTAACAGTTCCAGAAATCCAACAGACAGTGCTTTTTAATAAAAATGTATACAGGATTGGAATGTTGATAAGACATTTGCAAATGTATATAGAAATATGATAATTTATACTATTTTGTGATAAGTTTCCTGGTTGGCATTAGTGATGTGTCATATGATTGCATTAATTGCCAAGAAGAAACTCAAAATGGCATAATTGTGCCTGATGTGCAAGTAATAGAAATGGAATTTAAAGTGTTGTTAGAAAATGGAAAATGTTACTGAGGTGAAAAGGCTTTAAAAACATGAATGTAAAACCAAACCATCAGTACATGTAACCCTTTCAAGGTAATCTGAAATATACAGCAGAGCTCCCACGAACATCCATGGGCCCAGACAACGATAAAAGGCAGTGGTAGGCGAGAGTAAGCCTGCAGTGGGTTATATCTGAAGGCACCAAAAGGAACGATCACATGTTGTAATAATCTCATATCTTTAGGTTATAAGTCAATATGCTGGCATCTTTGGTCTGAGGCAGCCTTGCACAGAGGTAACTGGCTGTCTTAGTGTGAGTTGCAGCATCATAATATTATATAGTGGTCTGGCGTATGGACTCTGCACACCAAACTGCCTGAGTTCAAGTCTTGGCTCAGCTGCCAACTAGCTCTGTGTCCTTGGGCAAATCACTGCACCTCTCTGTGCCTCCAGTAGAATTTGTAAAATGCCAGTGTCATTCATTGTACCTTCAGTCAGTGATAAGATTGAATGAGTTAATAATTAGAAAATGCTGAGACAGTGTCTGGTAAATAATAAGTGATACATAAGTAGTTTTTACTTATTTTTATTTTTAAAAAATATTTTTAAAATTGATTTCAGAGAAGAGAGGGAGAGAGAGATAGAAACATCAAGGATGAGAGAGATTCATTGGTCGGCTGCCTCCTGCATGCTCCCCACTGGGGATCGAGCCTGCAGCCCAAGCATGTGCCCTGACCAGGAATTGAACCCTGACCTCCTGGTTCATAGGTCAATGCTTAACCCCTGAGACACACCAGCCGGGCCATAAGTGTTTTTTTTGTGTGTGGTGTTGTTGTTTTTTTTATATTTTATTGATTTTTTTACAGAGAGGAAGGGAGAGGGATAGAGAGTTAGAAACATCGATGAGAGAGAAACATCGATCAGCTGCCTCCTGCACACTCCCCACTGGGGATGTGCCTGCAACCAAGGTACATGCCCTTGACCGGAATCGAACCTGGGACCCTTGAGTCCACAGGCTGACACTCTATCCACTGAGCCAAACCAGTTAGGGCCATAAGTGTTTTTTAAGTTAAAAATCTTTGGTTGATTATAAAATGTCTATATGGTGTTTTTTTCTAGTCGATATGAGCCGTGGAGACTCATCTTCTGAGATGTTTCCTTGGCTATAGAGCAAAGAATGAATCTCGTTCAACCACAGTGATCTCAGTGGAGATGAGAATTCTATGCTGGCAAACCACACTCTTGGCTCAGGCAATTCTCTTTCACTCACAACTTAGCTGAGAAGGTGGGCCCAGCGACCGTATTTACAGTTCTGACCACAGCTGGTTGGGCCAGAAAATAATGGCTTAGCCAAGGTAATTGAGGCAGCAGGGATAAAATCCTGGACTACATCTGAACAAAAAGAATCTTTCTCTAAAAAAAGTTGAAATAGGAGAACTGAAACATTGACTGTGCTAACTTTCTGGAGCTGAAGGGCAAGGTCATGTAGAATCTGAGCAAGAGTGAGCATCATCACAGTCACATACCAGCATTAGTTATGGGAGAACCAGTCCACAAGATCCACCTGTGTCCTTATAAAAATACCCGTCCCTCTTGAACAAGTTGGGCTAGAACTCGTGCTGGAAAATAATGCTCAGACACCTTCTGTGGTGCCCACCATTGGGCCAGATGCTGACTGTGAGGACTAGAAAGAGTGTCCATTTATTGAGGTGCTCAAAGTGGCAGGCAGTGCTAGGTACTTGGATTTCATCTCACATTACTGTCCCAGTAATCTTATTACGTCAGTCTTATTATTCTATGTTCATGGGTAAAGACAGTGAGGTTGGCAGGGAATGGCAGAGTTAGAACTTTCTTTCAAATCTGTCCAATTCTCAGTCTCAATCTCCTTCCAAAAACTTTTAAGTGTGTTAAAGTATGCATGTGAAAATGAAATATGCACCCTATAGCTCTAATTCTTTATATTATCCAAAATGTATTCAGTGAATGCAGTGAGCAGCAGCATAACAACAGAGCCAAAGAGAGCCAGCCTCTGCCCTCTTCCATTCAACCTACCACACTAAGGCCAATAAATGTAAGGCCTTAGTCTTTATGCAGGAAGTGTATTTTAGGGGTAGGGAACAGAATAAGTTCAGAACTGGGTTGAACTGGAGGGAGGAAGCTGAGGAATTTCCCTTCTACTAACGATCAAAGTAAGAGGAAGCTGTCAGTTCATCTGGGCTCAATCTGGCAACTTCCCTACTGTCAGACCAGGAGAGCCCAGGGGAATCCCCATGTGGAAGTCATCTCTCCCTCCTCTCCATTTCCATGGCACTTGGTCAGTAACATGTTTGTGCATCTAATAGCAGATATCTGTTAGATGTATTCTGGAAACCTTTTTGCAAAATTGTGCAAGCCAGAGCAGCATTCTGAAATATCATTTTCAACAGATGTCTGTGTAAACAGTTTATTGAGAAATCTCAACTCTTTGGCATATAAAGATTAAAGAATTTTATTTTATGAGAATTGACACCAACTACACTATGTTCACCATCTATCCGCTTTTATTATTGGCTAGTGGTGTCCTTAATGACTACTTGGCTGGATTGCATACGTTTTTAGCCATTTTGGGTTATTAATAACAAAACAATGTTCTTCCAGTCCTGTTCTTATAAAACTTCTACATCAAATTTGGTTTAAAATCATCTCCGTTCCTTTCCTAAGACAGGATAGAATTGTATGGGGTATGAGGAATGCCAGACTCTCAGCACACCTCTTCCCACTTCTTTTAGATGGTAGTTTCTCAATTGTGCTTATGGGGGAGGGGAGAGAAGAGTGAAAAGGAGCGATGTCACCCTGACCAGTGTGGCTCAGTTGGTTAGAGCATTGTTCTGTACACCAAAAGGTTGTGGGTTTCATACCCAGTCAGGTCACATACCCAGGTTGCAGGTTCAATCCCCAGTCAAGGCACATATGTGAGGCAACCATTTGATGTTTCTCTCTCACATTGATGTTTCTCTCACTCGCTCTTTCTCTCTCTAAAATCAATAAAAACATACCCTTGGCTGAGGATTTTTTTAAAAAGAGCCCAGCCAGTGTTGCTCAGTGGTTGAGCATTGACCCATGAACCAAGAGGTCGCTGGTTTGATTCCCGGTCAGGACATGCCCAGGTTGTGGGCTCAATGCCCAGTGTGGGGAAGGAGGTACAGGAGGCAGCTGATCCATAATGTTTCTATCTCTTGATCTTTATTCCTTCCTCTCTCTCTAAAATCAATAAAAACACATTAAAAATAAAGAAAGAAAGGGAGCAATGTCTCCTTTGACTGGCCAGCCTCCAGACCTCTATTTCTGTTACTGCCCATTGTCTTGAATTTAGGATGGATAGATGGGTAGCTTCCTCATGGATTGCTGGCAAGGTGCTCATTTTCATGCAGCTAACTAGTCTTGCCATATTTACCTGCATCTACCAGCTGACTCTGAGCTGGAGGTTTCAACCTGCATTTCTCCGATGTGTACACCTCCTTTCCATCCATGATGCAGTGATGCTGACAGAACCATGGCTCTCAGGATCATCTACAATGTGTGGCAAACTCTCAGGTCCCCAGCAAGTAAGAGACCCATCTTCTATACTCATCCAGGGATCTGGCCAACGTTCACCCTTCCTCTTTTCCTCTGAGCTGGTAGTATAGGGGCAGATCAGCAAATCTGCTAGCTAAGCAGTCAGTCAACCAAAGAATGAAATGCCAGTCTCTCTTCTTATAGATACCCACAGTCGTTACTAGATTCTACTGGGGCCCTTTTTCTTTTGGCTTTGGACAAGGAAGTAGCTCTTCTTCTCCTATTGCTATACAAAGACTGAAATCCTCAAACATCTCTTTCTTCAGATGGTATGACTCATTCTCTGTAATACCTGCTGGGAGGTGGCAAGTCCCACACAGGAGCAGTCCTCTGCCCTTAGAATGAACAAAAGGAATGTCCCCCGGGACATCCCTTAAAATGAATCAGTCACCAACATACTTGATATACACTCATGTTTATGTATAATAAAATATGTTTGTTTGTACAATTTTAACCTCTCTATAAAATATTTATAAAATCCTATTTTTAAGGGGTAATATTTTTGCCTAGGGCAATCCTATATAATAAAAGAGAAACATGCAAATTAACCATCCCTCTGCTACACTCAAGCCATGCCCACCAGTCATGCCCACCAGCCAATCAGGAGTGAGTATGCAAATTAACCCATCTAAGATGGCAGCGGCCATGGAGCTGGAGTGAGCAAGAGGCTTGGGTTGCCCCCGGCGATGGAGGAAGCCAAGCTTCCTGCCTGCTCTGGCCAGCTGTGGGCTCCACTCAAGGCTATAAAGTTTCAATTATAGAAGATAAATCCAGAAAAAAAAGAAAAAGAAAAAAAGGAGAGGCTGGGAGCTTGGGTCACCAGGGGGGGCGTGGCCAGCCTGAAAACGGCCATCAGCCCCTCACCCAGGCTGGCCACACCCCCATGGGGTGAGGGTCTCAGCTGTGGGGCTTGTCCAGCCTGCAAACAGCCATCAGCCCCTCACCCAGGCTGCCCAGGCACCCCAGTAGGGACCTCCACCCTGAAGGGGGTGTGGCAAGCCTGAAAACAGGCCTCAGCCCCTCATCCAGGCTGGCCACACCCCCATGGGGTGATGGTCCCTGCTGGGGGGCTTGGCCAGCCTGCAAACAGCCATCAGCCCCTCACCCAGGCTGGACAGGCACACCAGCGAGACCCCCACCCCAACCCAGGACACCCTTCATGGCAAACCAGCTGGCCCCTACCCATGCACCAGGCCTCTATCCTATATAATAAAAGGATAATATGCAAATTGACCCTAACAGCAGAATGACTGGGTAATGACTGGTCACTATGACACACACTGACCACCAGGAAGCAGTCGCTCAATGCAGGAGCTGCCCTCTGGTGGTCAGTGCACTCCCACATGGGGGAGCTCTGCTCAGCCACAAGCCAGGCTGATGGCTGCCAGCACAGTGGTGGTGGTGGGAGCCTATCCTGCCTCCTCAGCAGCACTAAGGATGTCTGACTACAGCTTAGGCCTGCTCCCTGCTGGCAAGTGGACATCCCCCGAGGGCTCCCAGGCTGCCAGAGGGATGTCTGACTGCCAGCTTACGCCCGATCCTCTGAGGGATCCCAGATTGCGAGAGGGCACAGGCTGGCTGAGGGACCCCCCAAATGCACAAATTTTTGTGCACCAGGCCTCTAGTTATCTATAATTTCTCTAGTTAAGGCTGGCCTACTGGGGGTATTACTGGAAAGGAAAAGGAGAGAGGGAGCAGTAAATTAATTATCTATTATTTGATTATGATAAGTAGGTAAATGATCATTCTGCCATGTTATCCCTTGACTAACACTAGCAGGCATGTGCATGCACATGTGTGCACAGTCACACACACACACACACCACACACACACACACACACACACACACTCCCCTACCTCCTAACTCAGGAAAGGGGGAAGCTGTTTCTCCTGAAACATTTCTTGTCAATTTATTCTCTACAAAAACACATGAGACATGAGTCCTCACACCAATAATCAAGGGAGAGCCAGGGAAACAAATCTGAAAGAGAAATAAGATGTGGAATTTGTTACAGGCAAAACTTTTCTGTTTCTTTTTATGAGAATAAAAATGTTATATACATTATTTGTTACTTATATGTTATTTAAAAATGTATATAACATTTTTATACATTTTTAAATAACGTTATATACATTTTTAATAACGAATTATACATTACTTAAAAGTATTACTTAAAAATATTTGTAAATGTTATATACATTTTTAAATAATGTATTATACATTACTTAAAAATATTACATGTTACTTAAAAATGTTATATCCATTATTTGTTTTAATTCTAAATTTTAAAATTTTATATAATGCTATTACATATAATAGAATTCATTGGGTTTTTTAGAATTTTAAACATTAAATCTCCAAACAGTTAAATCTAATAATTGAATTTATTGATAAAGAGGAATTGGGTTATGGAATAAATTTTGAACAATTTATCATTTTTCTTTTAAGACTATTATCTTAGTCTGTTCAGATGCTATAATAAAAATACCACAGTCTGGGTGGCCTATAAACAAGAAACATTTATTTATTACAGTTCTGGAGGCAGAGAGTCCAAGATCCGGGTGCCGGCAGGTTCGGTGTCTGGTGAAGGCTCACTTCTTGGTTCATTGACATTATCTTCTCACTGAGTCCTCACACAGTGGAAGAAGGAAGAGGCCCAGGTTTTCTTTTATAAAAACACTAATCCCATTCATGAGGGCTCCACCCTCATGACTTACTCACCTCCCAAAGGCCCCACCTCTTAATACCACATTGGGCATTAGGATTTCAACATATGAATTTTGTGTGGGCACAAGTATTCAGACCATCACAACTCTGGTTCCTCTTCCTCTTCCTTTTTTTCTTTTCTTTATAAAAAATGTTCATTTGTTTTCTTCCCTTAACTTGGGGTGGCAGGACCAGTGGGGCTAGAGCCAAAGAAGCAGTCAGGGGTTGGTGAGGGCTTTGGGGTCTGTAGGGCCAGAACTGAGGGGATGAGGTCAGGAGACTGCTGTCACACAAGGAAAATGAGCAGACAGATACTAGTATATGCACAGATAATAGGAATAGGCTTTTTCTGATGAAAGGGGTTAGAAATATGGAAAGAGTAAAGACTAAAATGAACCCTGTAGTGGTTGATTGGAATAGAAATTAGTGATCTGAACTCATGACTTTTAACATAGATATAGAAATAGATACAGATATGTGTATATTCACGTACATAAGCATCCATACATTTCTTAGCTCTGTCCACTGGGAGGGCTAGGTGCAATGAGCATGCCTGGTGCCGGGTCCTGGTTTCTAAATCCCATTCTCCTCACACAGGAATCAGAGCTCTTTGGAGAAATGACTGAGGCAGGCAAAGTACAAGATAAGACTGGAGCATTGTTTTGTTCCAGAAAGTAAGGAAGTCTCAGAAAGTTAAGGGACCTATCAAAAATCACCAGCTTGAAGGTGCTCCTACTAGACAAATACAAGACAATATGAACATCAAAATAAATATCAGTGTAATGGATTATGACCCATTGAGTGGAATGGAAATCCATGGATCTTGCTGATAGGAATCCTATCTAATAAAAGAGTAATATGCAAATTGACCAGCACTCCAACACACAAGATGGCCGCCCCCATGTGGACACAAGATGGCCTGCAGAGGAGGGCAGTTGGGAGGTACCAGGCCTGCAGGGGAGGACAGTTAGGGGTGACCAGGCCGGCAGGGAGGGCAGTTAGGGGCAATCAGGCTGGCAGGGGAGTGGTTAGGGGGTGATCAGGCTGGAAGGCAGAAGCAGTTAGGGGCAATCAGGCAGGAAGGCAGGTGAGTGGTTGGGAGACAGCAGTCCTGGATTGTGAGAGGGATGTCTGACATCCCTCAAGGGATCCCAGATTGGAGAGGGTGCAGGCTGGGCTGAGGGACACACACACACACACACACACACACACACACACACACACACCATGCACAAATTTCATGCACCAGGCCTCTAGTAAATAAATAAGAGAAGAGGGAAAGCAATTCCTTTCAGTAGAAAGCCAACTAATAAATGTAGAAGCCACAATGAAATTAGAAAAATCAAAATTTGGCAGCTATTATAGCAATGTTTTATTCAGACAAGAATCATCCAAGGATGATAAGCTGAGAGTTGTTGAGGAATAAGATATTAACATGAGCTCGGCCAGTGTGGCTCAGTGGTTGAGCATCGACCTATGAACTAGGAGGTTGTGGTTCCATTCCCAGTCAGGGCACATGTCTGGGTTGCGTGGGCTTGATCCTCAGTGTGGGGTGTGCAGGAGGCAGCGAATCAATGATTCTCTCTCATCATTGATGTTTCTATCTCTCTCTCCCACTTTCTTCCTCTCTGAAATAAATAAAAATGTATTTTTAAAAAATATATTAACATGATTTCAAGGTAGCACCCCAAAAGATACTTAAAATCACAAAGGAAAATAACTTTATAGTGGCGAAATCCAGTAAATACCACGTTTACCAAATGATCAGCGTTAGCATGACCAGTGATGGGACATACTATTATCATGTCCCTCTTATTGAGGGACTTGCAATGTCACTTATACTGAGAAGAATGCAATGTCACCTTGGTGATATTTCTGCCAAAAATGTATAACATGAATCTAATCGTGAAGAAGCATCGACAAACTCAGATTAAGGGACATTGTACAAAATAACCATCCAGTACACGTCAGAAATGTCAAGGTCACAAAAGACAAGAAAAAACTGAGGAAATGTTCCAGAATTATAAGACTAAAGATGTATATATAAAGGTATGACAATTAAATGCAAACTGCTATCCTGGATTGGACTAGTGGCAAAGGAACTTTTTTTTCTGCTATAAAGAGCATTATTGGGACAAATTGGTGAAACTTAAATGAGGTTCTAGGATAAGCTAGTAATACTATATCAATATAAATTTCCTGACTTGATGGTTGGTCTGTGATTAGGTTAGAGAGTGTTTTTGTCTTTTAGGAATTACAAAAATGGGCAAAATTAGGAAATATTTAGGAGTTTTCAATTTACTCTCAATTGATTCACTGAGAAAGAGGAAGAAGAGGAGGAGTTTTAAGTTATTTCAAATTAAAAGGTTTAAAATGACAAAAGAAACCATGGCATTTTTTAAAAAAAAAACAAAAAAAACTTTTTTTCTATTTTTTATATATATTTTTTATTGATTTTTTCACAGAGAGGAAAGGAGAGAGATAGAGAGTCAGAAACATCAATGAGAGAGAAACATCGATCAGCTGCCTCCTGCACATCTCCTACTGGAGATGTGCCCGCAACCTAGGTACATGCCCTTGACTGGAATCGAACCCGGGACCTTTCAGTCCGCAGGCAGGCGCTCTATTCACTGAGCCAAACCGGCTTCGGTGAAACCATGGCATCTTATGTTTTACTTTCATTCTTCGAGGCCAGAGACTGTACGCACCTGCTTTCGCTAGTTGGACCCGTTTCCGGGCACATAAGAGAAAACCAATGAATATTTGTTTGAATAATTAGCGATTTAACTTGTCTTACCTTCTTACTAAATTGTAAGCTACTAGAGGGCTTGAACTATGTCTTGTGTTTCTGAATTTCCTCAAGACCCAGCTCTGTGTCTTGTGCATAACTGACACCATTGGTTATCTGTAGAACTGAATGGAATTATGTGGCCACTCACATGTTATGATAATGATTAGATTCTGACAAAGATCCTCTTTATGGGCCTGTGAAAACAACCACAGTACTTGAAACTAAGATCCCCTCCGGGGCCTCTGAAAGCCAGGGTCCAGGTTAAGCAGCCCTCTGCGAAGCTGCATTCTCTTGGAACGGCGTCTCCCTCTCCACTGAGTCACCTTTGGCAGGCAGCCTTCCTCTGGGTCTGCAGTCATTACCCTAATGAAGTGCAGCTGGGGTTTTGAACAATGAACTTGCACTCAAGTGGCAGCCGCCCTTGAAAGAACCATACCCTCTCGCACTGGAACAGCCCTCCCAGGCCAGAAATTGGCCCAGTGGTTTTACTGGATGGGATGTGGGCCCACAGGGAGCCAGAAAATGGCAGCTGCAAAGCGTGCTATTGATTGAGAAAATTTCAGTTTCAAGTTAAGTGGAAACCCTGCCCAGCGTGAGAAGCAAGACTTGCCACGTATTTCAAAAATGACTGATGTATTTTTTAAAACAACAACAACAACAACTATATTTGCAAAGGAATCTGACATAGATGTCACCTCTGGACAGCTGTCCTGTTCACTCAGCCCTGATTAGATGCAGGGGGAGCTGGAAGGCAGTCCTCAGGGCTGGAAACACAGAGCGGCTCCCAGCATGCATCAGGATCGCCACAAGGAAGCCTCCAAGTGATGAGCATTTTCCAAGTCTTTTTCTCCTGGTGAAAAAATATTTTTCTGTGTCAGCCTGTATAGGTCACTCATCTGATACAGAACTCAACATTTCCTCCGAAGACAAAATCGTAGCTGGTCATAACACACTCCACTGAGTGTTTACTCCCTGACAAACATTAGTCTCAGAGCTTCACACAACCCTCCCAGTGCCCTGTGGGTAGGTATCATCCCCCCAGCTAACACAAGGCCCCTGAGATGCGGACCAAGGCCACAGAGCCAGCAAGTGGTGGGGCCACACTCCAAACCCAGACACTGGCTACAGAGTCAGCTACTTAAATCCAATCTTTTCAAGTGGGGTATGTTTCCAGTGGGGTGTTAGCCCTTAAATACAGAAATGAGACTATGTGCATTGAGACTTGTTTTAATCACATTCGGTGTGTGGATGATTATACACAGTAGGAGAAAAATACAAGAACATCAGAAACACTTACTTTGGCTGTTAGGGGCACTGGCAGGGATCTGAAACGAGGGTCAAAGGTGTGTAGAATGTGCTGGCATTGAAGTCATGCCGGTTTGAAGGCTTAGCAAGTGTCCTAGGAAGCTCAGCTGGGAACACGTCCTCTGTCTGAGCTGCTCATCTCAAATGCTGCTCACTGACCAGGAGCGTGAGAGCCAGTGGCCGCCCCCCGGGCTGTGGAGGGACTGCGCAGAGGCCAACCGCACAGATAGGAAGCGTCATGGAAGGGCCTCACTGCACTGAGAAATGCAGGCTGAACACGGGCCAATGCGGCTTGTGGAGGAAGGAGTGTGGACCCATTAGCTGGTACAGTGAGGGCGGCAGGGTGACTGGTGCCCAGCTGAAGAGAAGAGGGGAGCAGATCAGATAAGAAAAAGGAAATGACATTTTCAACCATCGTGAAAGAGTTACACACGAGGCAGGGCAGAAAGCGGTCAGTGTTTCTGAGGCCCTGCCTCGTTACATAGTTTCCTGCTCCTTTGGTCATTAAATATACAAGCGAAGAAGGCAAAACATGCACATTTTTATGAATCAAGCAATCGTTAGCTTTTATGAGGAATCTTTTCATAGCCAGACTATGTGAGAAAACATAAATGAAGAATGGAAATGGGATCATGGAGAATGCAGGCAGCAGAGCACTGGCGTACTCGGCCCAACGGCACCCTACTAACTCAGCTTATCCATTGCTCCACCAACCAGCCTACAGCTATTAGGCAATCTCACAGCAAAGAGCAATGTGGTCACCTGGGTGTAGCATTTATTGATTCTTCACAAAAATATTTTGTGGAATCACTTTTCTCTCATTAAAGACTAGCAATAAAGCCTGGCTGGCATGGCTCAGTGGTTGAACATGGACCTCTGAACCAGGAGGTCACGGTTTGATTCCTGGTCAGAAAACATGCCCGGGTTGCAGGCTTGATCCCCAGTGTGGAGCGTGCAGGAGGCAGCCGATGGATGATTCTCTCTCATCATTGATGTTTCTACCTCTCTCTCCCTCTCCCTTCTTCTCTGAAATCAATAAAAAATATATTTAAAAAAAGAATAGCAATAAAAAACATTGTAAGACTGTCAGAGGCAGCACACATACAACAGCCTGGACCATTGCTTGTTCAGGTCAGACTTGATCCTGGGCTCATTAACCTGGAGGTGGGATGTGGCAACTAGGGAGAGAGTTCCAATAAAACAGGTAGAGTTGGTATTAAAAAAAGAAGAAGAATAGAATCCTAAATAAGATTATAGGGTATGAACTATATTACTAGGCAAGCCTGAGGAAACCTGATTATATCTTAGAATATATAAATAGTTTATTAACTAGAGGTGAAAACTATACATATGAAAAGGAGAGAACTTGCAATGTGGGAATTCAGAACCAATTTCCAGACAATAAGAATACTTTAACTTGGAATCGGTTACCTAAGTGTTCTTGTGACACTTCTAAGGGGGAGAAATAAGGGTAATGATAGGAATCAGTCTGTCCTCTTGGAATAGTTTAAATCATTATTGACCAAACTGAAGTCTATAGGGTCTAGACATTTTAGAAGAATTTTAAAATTTTGTTTTCCTTTTGATGATCATCTAAAAATTATTTTGGTCCAGTCTGACCATGATTCAAGTTCAGAAAACAGTGGTTAGGGTTCCTAAAATCTCTTCTCCCTCCCTGCTTCTATTTTATATTGTTCTAGTATATACTTTTCTTAGAATAACCAATCACCACATAATAGTAAAATAGATCATATGCTCAGAGCTACCTCTTGCTAAAGATGTAATCAAATGTAAAACTTGCAGGAATAAAAGGGAATATATTTACTTCCTATGAACTGGCCACATAATTGGCCACATGATGCTATAGCTTTGTCATTGAAAATGTTGAGAGGCAGACTCCATTAAAGAAAAAAAACCACACAAAAAACAAGGAGTCTTTAGAGGGAATATTTAGCCCCTTAGATACTTTGTTTAAAAAATAAGAGGAAATTTTATATGTTTATTTATTTTAAGGTTTTTTAAAATATATTTATTCCCCATAGATAAGAGGAAAAATTGGTTCAAAAGAAAAGATTAACTATACATGCAAAATCTTAAGTAGTTAAAGGGTTAAAGTGTTTGATTTACTGTTTGTTTACCCCATTATTTCTACCTTTGGGTAATGATGAGCATGCATTTATCTATAAACCACTAATTTGCTACCACTTTGCCCATGATGCCTCATTACTTTTCTGTATCTGATTCGGGGAGGCTGACCAGAATTTTTAAGAGATGCATTGGAGCAGAGAAGTGGGCTTGATGCTGTGGGAATCTTATTCTCTCTAGGGAAGCTATGCACATGTAAGTGTCCTGTACAGCAAGTGTGTTGTGGACCCCAACACAGATAAGCATTCAAGTGCAAATTCATTAAAAAGCAAGTAACAGAAATGAGCTTTTAAAAATCCTCATTTTAGAAATATAAGTGCCAAGTATACACATTTCAACTTAAATCACAAATAAACATATTTTTCTTTTGTTTTTGGCTATCTTAAACAACATATTTGGGTCCTACATCCCCCCCCAAATATAATGACACAATTTATTAATTTAGAGGGATTTCACATAATATTGCTTATGAACAGCACTTCAAAATAATACTTATCTTAGAACAAAATGAAATTCATTCATTGCGAGCATCAGGAATTGTGGGTTTAAAAAAAACAAACCTAGAGATTTGAAAATTTTTCCATTTCGTTTTCCTTAAAAACGAGGGGGGAAAGATGCAAAATGGCGCTTCTGACGTCTAGAATTGTTGTAATGTTGTAGGCATTGCCTAAGCCGCTAAAGGCAAGCTCTGATAGCAGGACAGAGAACATGGAGGGAGAAGGTCGACATATGGATGCATTGTCTCTTTTGTACAAAGATTCTAGAGAAATGCCAGGTTTAGATGAAGATTTGAGATCCACATTCCCCAGTATCACATAAAGACTTTCCAGTATAAATTTCTGAAGTTGTATCCATTTGATAGGTAGGTAGGTAGGTAGGTAGGTAGATAAATGATAGATAATCAGTGTTTTGTTCAAAATTATAAGTTAAATACTTTGTGATTTTAGAAATAAGAAAGCCAGGTTTTCATCATTAAGATGAGTAATTGGGCCCTGTCTATAGGTTTATGGCTTCCAACTTGTTTAAGACCATTCCCAGAGTGAGGGCTGACTTGCCACGGTTATGAAGCTTTCAGGATATAAACTATAAGAATGATAAACTACAGCAGTTGAAAATGTGCCTTCAGATACTCACTTGCAACTCCCATTTATGTCTCTAAGAATAGAGAAATGAGGATCTAGGGACTGAATCTGGCCCAGTCAGTAACAGTGTAGGTAACACATAAATATTAATGTTCATTGCTGTTAGTGTGGTAATTGTTAATTGCCAATACAATTCATTCATGTTACAGAAAACCATTTTACTATAATTTTACAATGATTCTACCATAATAATTATAAAATATTCATTCCATTTCTTAGATTGTTAAAACTGTATTTTCTGAAAATGAATCATTTATACTTCAACTTTTTGCCGTTTGCTTTCTATGTAGATTTGTCTATGTACCCGTTATTCAGTTTAGTCAGTGAAATAGTATCTGGTTGTGTCCGTTTACTGGTGCCTCTGCACTTAGCATTCTTTATACCAAATAGAATGGTCAAATAATTAAAGGCATTCATTACAGATTTCATGGTATTTGAGGAGTGGTCATGGTATTGGGGGCAGGGGAAGGCAGTCCCTACTTTCCCTTGTCAAGCCACCTGTTAAATCCTTTCTCTTTTGATTTCTTTTCCTCTATGGTTATTCATATTCCTTCTCAAGTCACTTCTGTTCCAGTGTAACAACAAATATTTACCAAGCACTTACTGCATGTCAGACATCACTTTAAATTTATTACATGTTTTAATCATAAAAACAACCCAATGAAATACTATTATTTTCCTGTAGTAAATCTCTGTTATCTCTGGTTTTTTCTTCTTTATTTCTTTTTTTTTCTTTTTTTTTCAAAACAGACCTGCAGGGTTTTTATTTTTTATTGTTGAAAGTTTTACATATGTCTTTTTTCCCCCATTGACATCTCCTCAGCCACTCCCACCCCCCAGCACATGCCCCCGCCCCCTATTGTCTGTGTCCATCGGTCATGCTCATATCATGGATACAAGTCCTTTGGTTGATCTCTTACTCCTTCTACCCTCCCCTGCCTTCCCTCTGAGGTTTGACAGTCTGTTCCATGCTTCTATGTCTCTGGATCTATTTTTGTTAATTATTTTATGTTGTTCATTATATTCCACAAATGAGTGAGATCATGTGATATTTATCTTTCTCAGACTGGCTTATTTAGCTTAGCATAATGCTCTCCAGGTCCATCCATGATATTGCAAATGGTAAGAGTTCCTTCTTTTTGTACAGCTGAATAGTATTCCATTGTGTAGATGTACCACAGTTTTCTAATCCATTCATCTGCTGATGGGCACTTAGGCTGTTTCCAAATCTTAGCTATTATAAATTGTGCTGCTGTGAACATAGGGGTGCATATATTCTTTCTGATTGGTGTTTCTGATTTCTTGGGATATATTCCTAGAAGTGGGATCATTGGGTCAAATGGGAGCTCCATTTTTAATTTTTTGAGGAAACTCCATACTGTTTTCCACAGTGGCTGCACCAGTCTGCATTCCCACTAACAGTGTACGAGGGTTCCTTTTTCTCCACATCCTCACCAGCACTTGTTCTTGGTTGATTTGTTGATGATAGCCATTCTGACAGGTGTGAGATTGTACCTCATTGTCGTTTTGATTTGCATCTCTCAGATGATTATGACTTTGAGCATGCTTTCATATGTCTCTTGGCCTTCTGTATGTCCACTTTTGGAAAGTGTCTATTTAGGTCCTTTGTCTATTTTTTTATTGGATTGTTTATCTTCCTTTTGTTAAGTTGTATGAATTCCCTATAAATTATGGAGCTTGAACTCTTATCAGATGTAACATTGGCAGGATGCTGAAAAAAAGAGATAAAGGAAGATATAAACAAGTTGAAAAATATATGTGTTTATAGATTGGTAGAATCAACATCATTTAAATGTCCATACTACCCAAAGTAATCTATAGATTCAGTGCAATCCCCATTAAAATACCAACAGCATGTTTCACAGACCTAGAATAAACTCTCCAAAATTTTATATGGAATAAAAAAAAAAAGGCCCCAAATAACCACAGCAATCCTGAGAAAGAACAAAGTTGGAGGGATTACAATACCAGATATCTAGCTATATTACAAAGCCACTGTTCTCAAAACTGTCTGGTACAAGCACAAGAACAGACATATAGACCAATGGAACAGAACAGAGAACCCAGAAATTGACCCAAAACATGCTCAATTAATATTTGACAAAGGAGGCAAGAGCATACAATGGAGTCAAGACAGTCTCTTCTATAAATGGTATTGGGAAAATTGGACAGACACACGCAAAAAAATGAAACTAGATCACCAACTTACACCATACACAAAAATAAACAAAAAATTGATAAAAGACTTAAACGAAAAATGGGAAACCATAAAAATCTTAGAAGAATCCATAGGCAGCAAAATATCAGACATATGTTGTAGCAATATTTTTACCGATACATCTCCTAGAACCGTGGAAACTAAGGAGAAAATAAACAAATGGGACTACATCCAAAAAAAAAAAAAAAAAGCTTCTGCACAGCAAAAGAAACCATCAACAAAACAACAAGAGAACCCAGTGAATGGGAGAACTAAAGTTTGTGTTTTCTTTTCAGTAACTACCCTTTCCCATTCCATGTGGGTTCTGGTGAGACTGTCAATCAGGATTTCCTACCCCTCCTCCCTGTTCAGGTGTGGCCACATGATAAACTATTCCAGAATGAAGGTGAGGCCCTACAGCTGAAGTTTTGAAGGAGTCAAAGAGCGGGCTAAAGGAATTTGGGGGTGAAAAAAGAGAATAAAGAGGAGAGAGGGGGAAGGAAAACAGAAGAATGAGTAGGCCAAATGGCAGAGGCTTTGTCTATGGAGCAAGTTAGCCCATGAGCTATTCTTATAGCAGGGTGGCCCCGGAACTTTTAAGAGTACGGCTATATGAGATTAAATATTATGGCATATATGTTGCAGAAATATGAACCTCCCTCCATTGCCTCAACTCCCTAGTAAACTTGACACACAAATACCTCCTCCTCTGAGTGGTTTGTGTAGTGGAAGTTATAAAAATGAGGGTGGAATGAGTCCCACATCTGCTGAGAGAAGAAAGGATCACAGAAGATGAAGCACAGAGAGTTTAATAATAATTCACATGGAGTCAGAAGTGCTCATGAGTTTGTAATTTCCCAGGAATTTGTAGATGGAGGGAGGACTACTTCCCACAGCATTAGCTTGAGTCAATTTTATTGCCATCACGAGGCCATGTTACTTCTGCTATAATCTGGGCAGCAGAGGCGATTATCATAAGGAGAGACTCTATGAAGGAGTTCGTGTGAGTGACTGACCTTGGGAGGGATTTCATGGGACCAGGGAGGGAAAGAGGACAACCCAGACAGAGGCAAAGGCTGAGCATGGCTGTGGGCGCAGGCAGGACGTGTGCTGGTGTTCAGTGGGTTGTCTGTGGAGAGAGTATTGGGAGAGTAAGCTAGAAGGCAGTTGGGATCACTGGGGGCATAGGAAACCTTGAAAGACAGGTTGCGAACTTTATAGGTTGTTTCATTACTTGGTAGGCATTTGAGAGCCTACCTTTTTCAAAGTATTTTGGTGTTTGTGATTTCTTTTGGTTTTTATAATGGACTTATTTATAGGAGGAATGAAACATGTTATTATTCCCATTTCACAGGTAAGGAAACTAAGAAATAGTTGATTAAAGTTGTTCACAGTCAGCATAGTAACTGAAGAAAAACTCACCCCACACTTCCTAGATTCTAATACAACTACCTTCTTGTGCTCTCAAGGCCCATAAATATGCGCTTTGAATAAACATGTCTGGGAGCTCCATGAGATTCCCTAGGGAGTGGGGGCAGGGAGGGAGATTTACAGGGCATGCTCTGGCTGATTTTCTTGGGAGCAATTCTGGAGGAGAATTTCTGATGAATAAAATTCTCCACCTCATTACACAAGCAACTAATCTAATCAACCAGTCCAGCAAGTGGGCTAATTTCTGGTGTGTGAGCTTCTGCCTCAGCCCACCCACTCTCCCCGATGTCCTTTCGTTCTTCCCAAGTATCAAATGATTGTTAGCAGTTCATTCATTCAACAGACATTCCGGGCCAGGTGCTCTGGAAGGTGCTGGAAAATAGCCTTTTGGGAACAGAGGTCCATCTTGTCTGAAACCAAAACCTTAATATTTCCCACAAACAAGAGTGAGTCTATCCAAATACCATATGATTTCACTTATATGTGGAATCTAATGAACAAAATAAACTGACAAACAAAATAGAAACAGAGGCATGGAACAGGCCGACAGCCGTCAGAGGGATGGGGGAGCTTGCGGGCTGGATAAAAGAAGATGAAGGGATTAAGCAAATATATACATATATATCATATAGACACAGACAACAGTGTGGTGATAGCCAGAGCAAAAGGGGGGTGGGGGGCAGGTGAAGATGGGCAAAGAGGGGAAAACGGGGGCCAAAAGAGACTTTACTGGGACAATGGGTGCACAATGCAGTGTGCAGATGTTGTTCCATTAATTGTACACTTGAAACCTGTATGGTTTTATAACCAATGTCACCCCAGTAAATTGAATTTTTTTTTAAAAAAAAGAATGAGTCATTCTGCTAGTCAGACTGCCTGGAACCTTAGAATACCTTAGAAGGTAAATACCAATAAATTGTTAAAATTTCTGTTTCAACTGTCCACCACATCCACTCATTTTCCAAATTCTATGTATTCTGACTCCCAACCACAAAGAGCGCCATCTCCTCAGATTTTCCTAACTTTTATTTCTGATTCTCCCCGCATACAGCTGTTGCATTCATTTTCAAGTTCAGTCCTGGTGGGGACACATTCTTACTCTAAAAGATCAGTAGGCCCCTGAGCAACAATCCCACTTTTTGGTACTTACCTTCCTCCAATCCCGCCCCGCCCCCCAAACGAAAGCATATATCCCCAAAAGAAGGAGTTTATAGCTGCTTTGTTCACAGTTGTTAAAAAACAAAAACAAAAAGCAGACACAACTTAAGTGCCTATTGACAGAAGCATGAATAAACAAAAGGTGGTACCAAAAAATAAATAAGTAGAAGGGGTCAATGGGGGAAAGGGGGACAGATGTAATACTTTCAACAATAAAGATTTTAAAAAAGAAAAATAAATGAATTTCAAAATATTATTCTGAGCAAAAGTGGCCAGACACAAAGGAGTGCATACTGTGTACTTTCATTTACATTAAATTTAAGAAAAGCAAAACTAATTTATGGTGACAGAAATCTGTACAGTGGCTGCTTGTGGGGCAAGGGGTTGGCTAGAAGGGGCCACAAAAGAACTTTCTAGAATGATGACAATGTTCTGTATTTGGGGGAATTAGTAAGGTATGTGTATGCATTTGTCAAAACTCATTGAATTGTACGTTTAAGATCTTTACATTTCACTAGATGCGAATTTTACCTCAATTAAAATAATTAGTAGTTCCCTACTTAATTATGTGCAAATTCATCTGCCCAATCCACACAGACAGAAAGTAGATTAGTAGTTGCCTGCGTATGGTGGAGGAGAGAATGGGGAGTGGCTGCTAATAGGTATGGGGTTTCTGGTTGGGCTGCTGAAAATGTTCTGAAATTAGATAATGTTGATGGTTGCACACTCCTTGAATAGACTAAAAACCATTGAATTGCATGCTTTAAAAGGATAGATTTTATGACATGAGAATTAAATCTCAATTTTTAAAAAATTCAACTACCCAACATAATAGTCATAACCCAGGTTTCTAGCTCAAATTCACTAATTTTGTAGTCCCCAAACATCCTGCCTCCACACCTAAAATCATACCATTCTTTCTGCCCAGAATCTCAACACACCCCATATCTTCACACATGAAATTCTACACATCACACAAGACCCATCTCAAAAACAATGGCTTTCCTGGTCTCTCCTCTGAACATAGGCAGAAAGAATAATTGTACCGGAAACCACTGAAGTATCCATCTCAAAATAAAGATGGGCCTTTCCCCAAGCTAACATAATCCGAAGGTCCAATAAATATTGTGATTCACTTGGATTATAACCCTAACAACCAAAAGGTCTCCTCTTACTGCAATTGTATCTGCAGGAGGAGAGAACATGTGATTCAGCAGGGCACCAACCCCTTGACCTAGACGGGAGGCCTAGCACACCTCCTGCCAGAGTGGAGGCTCTGAAAGGCGCAGAGACAGTTGATCTGAAGGACAAAGAGCTGAAAGAGCAGAAAACCATGTGCTGTCCTGCGTGCATTTTCTTTTCATTGTGTCCCTCGCTGGATCCACATGCTGAGAATGTCCATTAGCGCCCACGAGCTGAGCAAATGGATGATGTTCCAGGGATGAATCAGCTTGTTCCTGAGTGAACCTCTGCTTTTCCTTGGATCCTCCTAGTTGTAGGTCTCAGATCCTCCTGTCCCTTTTCACCGGTAATTCTAGGCAGAGATTTGCATGGAAAGCCCTGGCGAAAGAGCACTCTGAATTGAGTGCTTGATGAGAAGTGACCAGGTTTGGGGGCGGGCACCATTTGCTTCTGTTCTGAAATCATTAGAGTTGTGTTTTCCCCACACGTGTCACCGAAACAGTAACCGTGAGAGTGTGGCAGCAGACTTCACCGAACGTAGGTCTTCCCACCTCTCATTTCCAGAATAGACATTGCATTTGCATGTGCCTAAGGAGTGTGCACTTGCTGGCTGTTCACTGATGCATGGGCCGTGTTTATTTGACCTGCAATCTCTAATGGCATCTGTCCTAGCCATTCAGAGCAGACCAATCTCCCCAAGAGGTCTAGGGTGGTGGCCACCAGGTTCCTCAGACATGTTGGATCAGAGTTAAGGGTGAAGAGAGAGGCCAACAGAGAAGAAGGGAAAGGCGATTAAGGAGCAATTCCTCACCTAGCCTGGCTGTTTTCTCCCTTCACCCCTCTCACACTCCTACCCCTAATCAACCCTAGATTTATAGTGAAGAGGATGGGGTGGCAGTGGTGTGTCTCATGGGCATTGCTGCAGTGAACATGGGAGAGCAGTTACAGTCATGGAGTTTCTGAGACGTTCTGTGGTCTGGGGAGTCCTGAGAGCAGGACGAAGCTACCTCTAGGCTCCGTGAGTTTGGGCCTTCTTTTCGGTGACCTTGTTAATACCAAACGTCTAGAACTGTTGATCTAGCACAGTTGCTGTTCTGGAAGAGACCTAACTGCCGGGGTCCAACCCCAGCGGGTCCAGGGGTCCCCAAAGGTGTGGACGGAGTCGGCGAAGAAGGAATGACACGGAGACAGCGTTCAGTTGATCAGCAGCCTAGCCAGGATCTCCAGCCAAGTTCTGGTCTCGATCTCCAGAGAGGGTCTGCTTCGGATCTCCAGCGAGGTTCTGTAGCCATGTTCCCTCGCTAGGTTCTCCAGCCAGGTTCTGTCCAGGCTCTCCAGTCAGGTTCAGTGTCCAGGTTCCAGTCAGGTTCTCCTGCCAATCTCTGTAGTCAGGTTCAGTCCAGGATCCCTTGCCATGTTCTCCCGCTAGGCTCTGTCTCTAGGCTCCGAGGCCAGTCCCGGTCCAGGATCCTCTGGCATGCTCTCGCCAGCGAAGTTCTTCTGTCTCTAGGCTCCCTGTAGGTTCTGTCTTCTGAATTCTGTCTCCTGAGTTCTGAGTGTTTCTGTCTTGTTACAACTGTATTTATACCATTTGATTCAATCCTATCAATCTCTATTACAAAGGTTAGGGCGTTTCTTATCTCCATTCCAGGGAGAAAAGATTATGTAGTTTAAGCATGATTGTTCGTAGTTAAAGGGATTAATTACCCGCCTGGCACTTAGTTGAGGGGTTTTATTCCCTCCCTAACTTCAGGGGAAAATCCCTACCTGGGGATTCAACCTTTCTCGGAGAGGTGACTTTGGTTAAAACACAGCGCCAAGAAGGTGAGCAAACATATTAAGAAAAGTATGCCATATATGCCAGGTCCCCTGAAACAGCAAGGATGGACCGGCTCCCGGCACCTAACTAAACCCAGCCCATAGGCAGGATGGCTTCATTCTCCGGTTCCCACCTCTCCCCCTGTGACTTTCCTCCTTTGGCAGCCGCAGCTTTAGCCAGAGGCCACAGGTCTGCAAACATGCTGAGAACCATCTCTCCAATCACACACTAGCTGTGGGTCCTTGGGCAGTTAACTTCCTGAGCTCCAGTTTCTTCATCTGTGACATGGAAAAAATACTATCTCCCTGATGAAATAATGCATGTCAGAGGCTTGGCACTGGGCCTAATTCTGAGTAAACACTCAATTAGTGGTCACTAGGAGTGGTTACAATTATTCTTGTTGTTAGTATTCATATTATACAATATCAATGTTATTAAACAGTCTGACAGTGATTTTAGACCCAGCCCCACTTGTCCCCATGCTGCTTGGCACTGATGCCAGGGTGGATGGAGAAGCCTTGGCAATGGAGCCTGAAACTTAAGAACTTGTGGCCCCTCTAGTGGCGTGACATCAGAATCTTCGGCCACGGAAGAAAAGGTTTTCTTTCCAGGCCAAACGGTAACGGGAAAGAAGGAAGAGGTGAAGAAAAGGATTGTTTGCTTTTTCTTGGCTGTAGGAAATGTGGGTTTTGCACCAGAACAAGGTTGTTTCATAGCCCTGGTGGGTTTTCCAAGAATGGAGGGTTAGGAATGAAGTGATAATGCCTGTTGCTTTTCTTCTTCCCACATGCAGCCCTAGAATCTACAAAGACAAGCTTTCCTGAGCTCCCATAGACCAGCACACAGGGACACAGACGCCCCTGGGCATGGTGCCACCACCTTTGCTATGCCGCTGCCGGCAGACCGAGGAAGCATTCATAGGGCTCAGTTCCAAGGAATCAGGAGATAACTCAAACCAGCTTCTGACTCAGATTTGGCAATTCCAGGTTAAAATCTTTAAACATTTGTAAAGATTGTGATGGAGAAAAAGAGCTAGCAACTTTGTTCCATACTGAAATATTTGAGTGAAAATGCCAAGAATGTGTAAACAAAGAAAAGGTGTTTGTAGACCTTCCCTTAGGAACACAGTAGTTATAAAACCAAGAGATGATGAGCCTGTGATGCAAACCCTCAATGATGCCAGATACACCTAAGATAGAGTTCAAGCTCCTTACCCCAGTGCACAGAGTTCTCTGTCCAGTGCCACCGCCCTCTCTCCAGCCATAGAGAGAGATTGGATAGTGACTAAGAATGTCAGCGATGGGACCTGGCAATATTCATCAGACTCAAGTCTTCAAGCAAAACTCAGGTGTGGAGAAACTTTAGCCCAAGGGAAGGGATGGGTACTGTGGAGATTGAAGCATGATCTGTGGCTCAGCTTGTAGGCACTGCAGGCTGATCCCCATGAGGCCTGTGGAAGAGCTGGAACCTTAGGACCTGGGAATTATTAGTTGAAAGTTTAAATCTTACTGAGAAAGAGCCAGGTCCTGAGTTTCCTTTTAAATTTTACCATTTATTATCAGTGTGAACTTGGGTGAGCTCCTTATAATGCCCAACCTTATATTCTTCACCTATAATAATAACTACCTTATATACTTCTTGGGGGGGGGGGGGTTTGGTTTGGTTTTGTGTGGGGTTTTTTTTTTTTTTGGTGAGGTTAAATGCGTTCTGTAAATGTAAAGCATTGCACAAATGCAACTTATTATTATCCTCATAATTCTGGGTCCTTGGAAGAAACGATGACCAGGTGGTTATTTTCAAGGTTCTTAGAAAAAGGAGGAAATACCAAAAAAAACTTTTTAAAAATGATAATTTTTTTACTTTTAATTTTTAAAATTTTTATTGAATTGCTTGGGGCAATATCCTATCTAATAATAGACAAACATGGTAATTGGCCGTACCTTCGCTATGCCTCCCATTGGCTAATCAGTGCAATATGCAAATTAACCCAACCAAGATGGCGGCCGGCAGCCACGCAGCTGAAGCGAGCAGGAGGCTTGCTTGCTCCAGTGATGGAGGAAGCCAAGGTTTCCCACCTGCCGCAGCCCAGCTCTGAGCTCCAAAAGCAACAAAGTTTCAATTATAGAAGCTAAACAAACCCCAGATACCTGCTTTCAGCAGGCCATGGCCTCAGAGCTGGAGCGAGTAGGAGCTGGCTCTCAGCTCCAGTGATGGCAACAAAGTTTCAATCATAGAAGGTAAATAAATCCCAGAATAAAAAAAAAAAAAAAAAAAAAAAAGGAGATGTAGGGAGCTTCAGTCGCCGGCCAGCCTGAAAACAGCCCTCGGCCCCTCACCCAGACTGGCCAGGCACCCCAGTGGGACCCCCACCCTAATCCGGGACACCCTTCAGGGCAAACCAGCCTGCCCCCACCCATGCACCAGGCCTCTATCCTATATAGTAAAAGGGTAACATGCAAACTGACCGTAACAGCAGAAAGACTGGGAATGCCTGGTCACTATGACACACACTGACCACCAGGGGGCAGACGCTCAATGCAGGAGCTGCCCTCTGGTGGTCAGTGCGCTCCCACATGGGGGAGCTCTGCTCAGCCACAAGCCAGGCTGATGGCTGCCAGTACAGTGGTAGTGGTGGGAGCCTCTCCTGCCTCCTCAGCAGCGCTAAGGATGTCCGACTGCAGCTTAGGTCTGCTCCCTGCTGGTAAGTGGACATCCCCCAAGGGCTGCCGGGCTGCCAGAGGGATGTCTGATTGCCAGCTTAGGCCCAATCCCCCGGGGAGCAGGCCTAAACCAGCAGGTGGTCATCCCCCGAGGGGTCCCAGACTGCGAGAGGGCACAGGCCGGGCTGAGGGACCCCCGACCCCCAGTGCACAAATTTTTGTGCACCGGGCCTCTAGTTAGTTAATAAAATCATATGGGTTTCAGGTGTAAAATTCTATAATACATCATCTGCATATTGTATTGTGTGTTTACCACATCAAGTCAAGTCTCCTTCTGTCACCATTTATCTCCCTCTTTACTCTTCTGCCCCCCCTTTCTAGTAATCACCATTCTGTTGTCTGTATCTATAAGTTTTTTTATTGTTTTTGCTTAATCCCTTCATCTTTTTTACACAGCCCGCAACTCCCCTCCCCTCAAACAGCTGCCAGTCTATTTTCTGCATTTATGAGTCTGTTTCTATTTTATTTGTTTATTTTGTTCATTGGATTCCACATATAAGTGAAACCATATGGTATTTGTCTTTCTCTGACTGGCTTATTCACTCAGCATAATACCCTCCAGTTCCAACCATGCTGTCACAAAGGGTAAGATTTCCTTCTTTTTTACAGCTGAGTAGTATTCTATTGTGTAAATGTACCACAGCTTTTTTTTATTCATTCATCTACTGATGGGTACTTGGGCTGCTTCCAAATCTTGACTATTGTAAATAATGCTGCAATGAACACAGGGGTGCATATATTTTTTCAAATCAGTGTTTTGGGTTTCTTTGGCTAAATATTCCCAGAAGTAGAATCACTGGATCATAGGCAGTTCCATTTTTTTTTTTAATATATTTTATTGATTTTTTTTACAGAGAGGAAGGGAGAGAGATAGAGAGTCAGAAACATCGATGAGAGAGAAACATCGATCAGCTGCCTCCTGCACATCCCCCACTGGGGATGTGCCTGCAACCCAGTTACATGCCCTTGACCGGAATCGAACCTGGGACCTTTCAGTCCGCAGGCCGACGCTCTATCCACTGAGCCAAACCGGTTTCGGCAGGCAGTTCCATTTTTAATGGTTTGAGGAAACTCCATACTGTTTTCCACAGTAGCCACTTATGCATTATGCATTCCCACTAACAGTGCACAAGCATTTCCTTTTCTCTGCATCATCACCAACACTTGTTTGTCATCCTCCAACCTGAACCCCTTGGGGGGGGGGGGGTTGGGACTGCATGACCCACACCCTCAGTGGGGAAAATTGGCTATGAGCAGTGTTCTTTCTACCCATGAAGATACAAACAATTGAATTTTATCCAATGCTAATTTCTTGAGTGTTTACTATGCGCCGCCCTACCAGGGGGTGATTTGAAGACTAGACGAATGTATAGGACATGGTTTCTATCCAGCTAGATCACTAAATGAAGGAGAACAATGAACATACCAATAAAAGAAAAAGTTTATTATAGTTAAAACAGAAAGGAAAATTCAGGTGTAAGCAATGATTCTTGATCATCAGGATGATAACACTGGAATTTCCCCTGGAGGGAGAACTAAAGTCCTACTTAGATAGAAGATGAGACCAAACAGTCAGCCGTCTTAGTGGTTAGTCATTCCCCTGCCCCAGAACAGAACCTGGCGCAGGTAATATGGTGAGGTCCCTTCCCCTGAATAATTCTAAGACACCCTCATTTTAAAGTTGCTAAAAATAGAAGCATGGTGTCTGGTATGTAACAATATACAATATTGCAGCTGTGTCTTTATGATGAATAATAATACTTTGGAGTTATATGATGAGGCAATCACTTTGCAAGTGCAATCTCATTAACCCTCACAATATTCTGATTAGGTAGGCAGGTGGCAAGTGATCTGAACTCAATTTGCAGTTGAAGGAACCCAGACACAGCGAAGCTCAGAAACTTCCCAGGTAGCACGTGGTTTCCCTGTCAGAGCTGGGAACGTAGCCCAGGTCTCCTCTCCGAAATCCAGGTTCTGAGCAGTGGTCCACACTGCTGCTAAGTTCCAGCCCCAGAACAGACACAAAATTGGAGCTGACTTGGGTGTATCTTCATGGAAAACACTGCTGACTTCTCTTGACTGAATGCCAAAACCACCCCAAGATAAAAAAAACTTCCATGTTTCTTTGTCTCTACTCAGCTCTGGCAAGTAACCCCTTTCTCCTTCCAAATTCCAACTTGTCTTGAAAGGAACCCAAGAAATGTTAAAACTATGCCAAAACCTCTTTATGACCCCCCCACCCCACCCCGGTGCTGTTAAGCTTTTGTTTTCGTTTGAGGGTCCAGGTTAGTCCAAGGTCTGCTGTTTTAAGCAAACATCACCGTTTAAAAGTCTTTAAACACTCAGGCAGGCACTCCATCTGAACAGCTTTCTTCTCCCAGTCCTGGTTTTATTCGTTTCTTTGTTAATGGGGGGTGGGGGGGGGTGGGGGGAGAGGGGGAGATTCGTTCACTTTCCTAAACATGCTTTCCGTCAGACGAGAGGAGCAGGTTTGGTGGTGCTGATAGGGAATCATGGGGAAATGACACCATTAGCCAGGAACCGTCTGCCAGCCAAGAGTGAGGGCGCCTCTCCAGCCTCTGGGGAGACACTGACATTCCTCTCTGTGGGAGTCTTGAGATTAATATGGGAACTCGCATTTTATGTTTTGGGGATAGGCTTCCCCGGCCCCCTTTGAGACAATGACAGGTTGCCGCATCTTCAAATTGTTAATTATGTACTGCCCCCTAGGGATTTGGGTTTTGCTGGTGGCAACCTGCTTCAAATCCTATAGGAAATATTTATCAGCCAGTTTCAGCCAGTATTTGTCTCATAGAAAAAAAGCACCTTTTGGTGGCCGGCTTGTACTGAGTCCCCCCTTCCCTCCACCAAATCACACTCAGACACTTTACTCTTGGATTGTTGAATTTCTTCCTCCCCTTTTTTGTCTTTATTTCCCGAGGATGGTTACATTTGCATAATCTGGGGTAGGCTGATGCCTCTGCTCTTTCAAAGCTTTGCTCCCGCCTCCCCTCCCTCCCAACCTCCACCCGCCATTTCTCCTTGCGGTTTTGTAAACATCTCTGCATTTGGGGAAAAGGGGAAGAGCAAACTAAATTAGAGTCACTTACACACACGCAACACATATTCATCTGTACTTGCCTGTGGAGGAGGAGCTCGTCACACTCTGAAATGTTCTCTATGAAATCCCATTTAAATCAAAAACTTTTATCAGAAAAAAATGAAATTGCTTTATGATTGACTAGCACTTTGCTTCTAAGTACCAGCCATTGAGGCTGATAAAATGACCACGATGACAAGTCTTCCCCAGAAAAACATCCTTGCCTTTTGAAGTTGGAGTAAAAAAAAAAAAAAAAAAGAAAATCGGCATCATATTCCTCTGCATAAGTTCTCCTGGACAGGGGACCGGTCTTCAGCGATAATTGATGACATTTTGGCATCTGATAAGAATGTTGTAGATATGCATGCGTAAAACGTATTCGTGAAGTTTTGTTTTGTTTCCTTTTTAATAATGCAGAAGACAGCCCTGGGCAGGAATTTTTCTTCCTGCATTATATATATTTTAACACACACACACACACACACACACACACACATCCTGTACACACACAACTTTAGCAAATATATGCATGATCAAAACAGTTCAGAAATAGAAGATCTGGAAATGAGAAAGAGCAGCGGGGTTTTGAATAGGCTTCATCAGCGAGGGGAGAGGTCAGCCACAGAGATTAGTTATAGGAGCTATTAAGTCTCCTCTGACACCCACAGTACAAGCTGCTTAACATAATCAGCTGCAATCAGCAAAACTGCTGTTTATTACAAAACGTTTTTCCCTTTTAATATTTCATATTGTTATGTAAAATGGCGCGGTGTAGGGACACACACATTTCACCAGGGACAAATTGTACAAATTGTCAGCAATAATAATTTGTGGCTCTTCTCGTGACATCTTTTGAAGTTAAAAACCGTTGAGCGATGCCTCTCCAGGGCTATTTTCTCTAATGTGGTTAATGGTTTGCACTGGAGTTGACCAGCCACTCTCTGTTCGGTGTTGTCACCGTTTACCGGGGCGTGAGAAAATGTTTGTGTGACCGTACATCATTCAGACAAGTCTGCAATTCGGGGCCCGAAGCTCCGTTCTGCTCACGCGTCCCCCCTCGATCCGAGCCCTCTCATACATATTTCCTAGTCTGTCTTAATCACCAAAGTAATTCTTTTTTCACAACATGTTCATTTAAATAGAACCGATTATGAGGTGCACAATAGGCGTCCATGTAAAATTCCCTTAAGTTTCACACACTGGGTACTGGGATAAGAGAAATGTCCTAATCCTGGAGGACAGGTTGCAGTGCCTAGATTGAGGACACTTGGAAAGTATCCCCTCCTTCTCTAAGAAGAATGAGAGGTACCGAGACAAAGCCATTCCTGGCTCCCCTCCCAGCCCACTAAGGATCTCATACAGATGCCCCCAGGCCCTGGAAGCTCTGTGTCCTAAGGCTGGTCCTGCCCAGCTGTTCATGAGAATGCTGGCCTGAGGAAGCACTGGGACAGGACACAGGTATAGGATTTTTATTTTTACAAACATGCTAATACGTAAGACATAAAATGGGCATTGTCCTCTTCAAAGCGGTCACTTTAGCAGGTTAAATGATAGCACTTATTCAAGTGAACAATGATGCTGCTATGTCTCGCTTTTTTGGTCCATCTTGTTTGTAAGCCACACACAGTAATGCTTCATTACTTTACACTCTTGTTTTCTCTTAAACCCCAGCTCAATTGTTTATTGTATGCATCAGGTGTGGCTCCAAATGAATGGACATTTCTCACAATTTGTACATCCTTCTCTTAAAATGATTTGTTAATGTGTAAAAAAACTCCTTGAGGTCAGAAAATTTTCATGTTCACTACTTCATACATCGCTGTCTAGCTGCGTCAGGCACATAGTAAGCGCTCAACGGATGTTTGCAGAATAAATTAGTGAATGGTTTCTAGACATTAAATTCATTCTTAGATGACAAAGATGTGGGCTCTGGAGATGAGGGCTCTGGACTCTGAAGCCTATTCTCATTCATGAGTTTTCATTTCCTTGAACATTTCTCGAATGATGGAAACTTTTCAGGAGTTAGTGTTCATGGAGATAGTATGTCATTAAAATGTAAAGGCTCTATTTTGTTTCTTAAAACCCCAGACTTTCTAGACCAGTGCTGTCCAATAGAAATATAGTCCAAGCCACCAAAATGTTCTAGTAGCCACATTAAAAAAGATGAAACAGGTGAAATTAGTTTTGACTGGGTATTAATAATGGTCTACTTGATCCAATATGGCTAAAATTTTATTATTTCCGAATATAATCAAGTTAGAAATTATTAATGGAATATGTCACTTTCTTTTTCGTTATTCTAGGTCTTTAAAAGGTGGTGTCTGTTTTACACTTACAGCACATCGCCCCTGGCACTAGCCACATCGCAAGGGCTCAGCAGCCACAAGTGGTAGTCGCTACCACATTAGACCACGCAGTGCTAGACCTGCCTCGTAGTCCTTGTGATCTGTGCCTTCTCGGGACTGATACCTTTTCAGGTGGACTGCAGGGGGCAGCAACAGGCAATGACTGGAGGTGCCATGAGTGGTCACTTCAATACTTCCGTGCCCTTCCTCTACAGTCGGAGCAAAGGTTACCAATGGGATTTTGTTCAAATTAGAACTTCAAAGGCCCCTAAAATACATCAGTTTCCATGTTATCCATATTAACCACATCCTTATTCCTTAGGCCAGTTGTTCCCTTGGTGCTTTTCCTTATTTTCAGCCCAGCCCAGCTCATGAGGACAAATGTGTTTTCTATTAGACTAGTAGGAGGGGAGTTGATGGGACTTAATGGCACTGGATATGAGGGGAAACGGGGAGTCAAGGGTGTTTCATGGGTGATTTCCTTGCTCAACCACTTTAGATAATGCAATGGGAGAGAATGTGGATAGAGAACCAGGTATTGCTGATTTCAGAGCCTTGGGGCATTCTAACACTACAGGCTGGGAAGAGTAGAGGTAACCAACAAGGAAGGCGGGAAGAAGGAGCCACCTGAGTGCCACACACCAACCATGGGAGTGGGGCCCCAGAGGCCTCAGAAGAAACTGTCTGCAAAAGGCAGAAGTGGCCAGCTCCTGGAGGAGTAAGCCTTGTGGATAAAAAGAAAAAAAAAAGAAAAAGTAAAACACAAAGTAGAATGAGAAGACAACCTTGGGCAGGGAGCAGACCAGAATCAGGTTAGTCTGAGGACAGGGTAGCAGGTCACATTGACCCAGCAGGCCTGGACAAGTGCAATGGCTGGGTCAGAGGAGATCTGCCGTTAAAACCTAATCAGGCAAGCACTGGAACACAGATAGAGCAAGCCTACGTGTCAGCCTGGAGTGCTCTATGTCCCTCGTAAGCCCAGGAAAACTACCTCTCCATCCTGTTTCCTTTCTGCACAGAGAAGTGACACCCCTGCCCCCAAGGGTCCTGTAGAGTTCAATTATGTGGTGGTTGTAGCCTATTGAAGTTTAGCAAAACCTTGATTTACAAGGCCTTGATTTCTCAGCATTAGTTTTGCTTTAGAAATTTTATTACAGAAATTCTTGCTAATATAATTGAACTGAATGTTCTTCAATAGAGAATTGGTCAAACATTCAAATAATGCAGTAGAAAATACCCATTAAAAAGAGTGAGTGAGAGCTGTACATATTGACATATAAACATATGCAAGATCCATTTTTAAGTAGATAAAGCAAAATTCATAACAGTGTGTAAAGTATGCTAGTTTTGGGGGGGGAATATGCATAATAATATACATATTATGCATCTACATAAATACACTTTGTATATGCATGGGAATTTTCTGGAAGAATAAAAAAGAAGCTGTTAGCAGTAACTCCCTATAGAGGAGGAACTAGAAAGGAATTTAGGATGAGAGGGACATTTGACTTTTGTATATAATCTTTAGTGTTGCTGAATTTCTTTTGGCCAGGTACAGACATTTTTAAAATTAAAATAACAGTTTGAAGTGTTTAAAGAAATATTTTACTTAGACTGTTCATATTAAACACTATCTCTTAGAGAAAGAATTTGTGACCAGTACACTGCATTCATTCAATCACTCTTCCTAATTTCATATTTAGGATATTGCAAGACTGCATTGATTAGAGGTCCATTTTCCTCAATATTAAATATTTTCCCTTTAGTAATTCTACTCAGTGTCCAAAAATCAAGTTCATAGGCTAGCTGACAGTGAGGCATTGCTGTGACCCTGAACTTCAGGGCATCTAAAAGTCCAAAGAGCAGGACAAGTGTGAAAGGTAAGGTGTGGGCCACCTCTAGTTTTTCTAGTGCTTTATCAGCATCCCCTGGATACCATACTTACCACCAGGTGACACACAGGATTAGCCCCAGGGAGATGCCAGGAAGCTGTCTGTCAGGAAGGGGGCAATGCTTATTGCTCGGTAACTCCTAAACAGATGTGAAGAGGCCCTGCATGAGGCAGGATGGAGGATAATAGGATTAAAATCTTCTTTGGAGAGGTAAGAGAGAAATGGCTGCAGGCAAGATTTTTTTAGGCCCTGTATGAGGGCTACATACTACTAAGTTTAGAGGTGGTAAAAATCACTGATTTGCTAATCTGTGTGATTAGCAAAGATGGAATTTAAACGGGATCTTAATGCATATCAAGTAAGTATTATTTTAGAGCGTTACCCCAGGTAATTTTTATTCCCCTAAATTCTTGCTGTCCTACAAATTCTCCATCCATTGGAGCTGAAGTAAACTTCCTTTTAGAGAGATGCAGAATCCAGCCTTGAAGGAGGAGGACAGTATTTCTTTCTTCCCAGAGTTGTGAAAGCCTAGGCTTTCATTTGTGAGAACCAACCTTTGTTAAAGGAAGAAAGAATGGGTGGATTTCAAGGACCCTAAGTTAGAGAAGTAGAGTTTTATAGTCGGCCATAGTGAGATCCTAAAACCCTGGGAGAAGAAAAGCCCTTCCAAAGACAGGCTGTGGAAAGGAGAGAGATATCTGGAGGAGCCAGGTCTAGGATTAAAGCACTAATTACACCCATGAGAAAGGAACTCATGCCTCCAAGTTTTTGCCCTGGGCTTGAGAAAGTGAAAAATGATAGAAACCCAAGATACACAAATGGGGGTATGGGTCTTGTTTTCTGTTGAAATTTAGGGAAGAAACCATTTCATGGGTCCCTAAACCAATAAGCAGAGCTGCAGGAGAATATGGTGCTGCAATGTGGTTAGCCAGGGAGGGTCTGAGATGAAGTCCCCCAGATTCCCACAGGCTGTGTGTGGAGATCCAGAAGCCCCCTCATGATCCCATGGGGGGCATGGAGGCCTGAGAGACTGGATGGACCACAGAAGTCCTGGAGTTAGAATGAAAAGCTGGAAGACCTTGTGAACAGAGGTGACCTTAAATATCAACTGTGGACACCACTGAATGTTTCTGAGCAGCGAGTAACAGGGTGAATGTGGTTCTTTAGGGATGCTTGTCTTGTAGTTGGGTTGGCTCATTGTACACACGTATGAGATAGAGATTCAAAAACTTAGCCCTTACACAAAGTGACAGCCAGGAGGCAGCCTATAATAGAATTACAAGGTGGGATACTCTAAGGGAAATCATAAATTGTCTTGTAGGGTACGTTAAGTGTTGCTGTTGTTTTTAATCTAGAATTGAGGAAAGAGAACAGTGATTGCTTTCTACCTCCAGCAGCTCTGTTCTGTGGCCACTGCAGTCTTGGTCCTTCCTACCTGGGGAGTGTCACCTCTGGTGATGCTTATCTGGTTCCATACAGTTGATCAGAGCCTGTAGCCACTCATTACTAATGCGCGTGCACATCTTCACCTTCACTTGTCTGTAACATTGTTCATCTTAAAATGCATGCTTTTATCATTCAATGCTGTCTAATGGCCAGGAGGCAAGACAAAAAATCATAAACACCGTTAAAAATCTTGAGCTGGAAATGCAGTGTGAACTCAGTTCTTCAAGTAAATAATAAATCCAGTTTGCTACTGAGGAGGGACAAATTCTTTCATGTAGACTCTACTGTTGAACTTCTTTTAACTCATCCCGAGTAGCCTTTCCTTTGGGCTACATTTCTTTACTGTAGCTAAACATTCTTCTTAGTAGAGAGTCTAATGTCCTCATCTCTGCCATTTCTTGTGAGATGAATATGTTTATATGGCGGCTTTGACTGACTCAGCTGAGAAAACAGAACTGAGTGTTTCATCCCTGCTCCCTCCAACATGATGCTAGTATTATTCTCCAGCTAAAAATATCACCCAACCGTAAAGATACAGATGAAAAACAGAGTGGATGACTATTCAGATGCTTTTTTAACTCTATTCAACTTTTTCCACCAATACATGTGCATCCCATGCCTCTTTTAAATTTTATTTAGAGAGAAGAAACATTTACTCCATTATACATTATGCATGGTATCTCTGATGGACATTAAAGAAGATTGCAATGGATTTACTGCCCTGGGTGTATTGTGTTTTTCTCCTCCACTGGCTAGGAGCTAAGATAGCCAAATAGGGCCAGCAAGAGCCAGACACATCAGCTCATATGGTTTTAAAAGCATATTTGGCTGAATAGTAAGTCAAAATCCCCTCCTAATGAATTTCCATCCTGAAAATTATTTTCCACGTCAGAAAAGAGTCCACAAGGAACAAGCATCTTCTTTCTCTGATTTGCATTGCGGGAAAATAGCACAGATGCATTCGGTATTGTACAAAGAGCATATATGGGCATTTCAATCCCTAATATCACAGTAGTTTCTGATGCTAATGTAAAATATGTTCTCTTTGCATTTATAATCATGCCGAGCAGATGGCGAAGACGGTTTAAAGTATTACTGTATGTCTATTAAAATAATATATGCTGTTAGTGACTCTTCCCTAAAACTGGAGTTTAATTGCTTATAAACACATACATTAGAAAGAATCCTGATGCTGAGAGCCATGTGCTTTGCCAGGACAATTGTTAGTCAGAGTTCCCCACAACAGGCTTTGGCCGCAAGACTTCTCCTGGCAGCAGATGCTTCACTGTGCTCTCTCTTCTCGCTCTTAAAGAGGCTTAATTGACAAAAATGTTGGGAGGGGCAGAAAGAGCCCTGGTTTCTTAAAACAAAAGAGTCCTTCTTAAAATTACACTAAAGTGGAGAGGTTTTTTTTTAGTGGTAAGGGAAGAATTAAATATGTAAGTGCTCCATTCCCCCCCCCCTTTTCTATTTTACTGTCTTCAATGGCATCTTATAATTTCAGTGATTAACACTGATTGTACAGCCACTGTGCTTTCTGAAAGTAAGACCTGCCGGAGAGGAGGTCTCCCCTGCTCAGTTCTAAGGGGAGAGGGAGATGAAGCATCTGTACCACCCACAGGCCTTGTTGGAAAGGGAGTGCTCGAAGGAAGAATGTGTGATCATCAAAGCAGACGACCAAGTTGGGAGGATCAGAATCCACCCCGAACACCAGGGAAAGGAAATGGATGCTGTTTGCAAACAGGAGGAGGAGAAAGGGAGGAGGCGGCAGTAGAGAAAGGCAGGCTGAGAGCCAAGGGCCCTAAAAAGGCAGCAAGTTGCAGAAAACACTCATTTGACTAATTTGCTTAATATAATAAAGAAAGAATGGTTTTATTTTCAAATGCAGAAATGGTGATTGATTAGGTGGGCATTATATTTGCAGCATGTGGAATGAATAATGGTTGTGAATGGATATGGAAAATGTCTCACCAAGAAGGGGGAAAAAATCTATAAGCCATACAAGGCAGAGCACAAAATAAGCAACATACCAACATTCAGAGAGAGTTTAAATAATAACAGACTGAATCTTGGAAGCGCTCCAAAGAAACAGGGAACAGAAAGAGAGCTACACGCGGCATAATGGTTTCTAGACAATAGGCAATGAGAGAGGGTCTGCACATGGTAGTGAATGTGGTATTAGCTCTTTAATTATTATAATTACCTAAGTTTAAGGTCAAGTCACCTGTGTATTGCTGATAAAATGAATGATTTCTTTTAAAATAGTAGAAGTGGTGCTTAAATTACCAAGGATGTAAAAGGAAGAGATAATTCACCTGGGTGAGATATTATAAAATCATCCCCTATCTTGTAGAGCAACATCCCTGATAAAGAATGGCATGGAATCCCACCACATTTGCATTATTCTAACATAGAATCCTAGGAAAACACTTCCCTGCCTGAGTTCCCCTGCGTAAAGGTGGCCCCTCTGCTTACTAAGACATGCACTCTTCCGGCAGTTTTAAGAAGGGATTAGCTAAAGAACATACATGCATAGCCGGTGGACACAGACAATAGTGACAGGAGGGGTAAGAGACAGGAGGGTGGGGGCTGGGTGGAGGTGGGCAAAAGGGTGGGGGCTATGGGGGCAACTGCAATAGTGTCAACAATTAAATTTAAATTTAAAAGAAGAAGTTGCCTTGTAATAAGATTCACTCCAAGGCCCTCTGAGACTGTTCCTGAGTCCCTCAAACCTTTGCTAGCACAACAAAGCTGTAGGCTTAAGTGGCAAAACCAAAGTGGTAGGGAGGGGATGACAGGACTAAGTGGGTGATGCCCCAAAAGAGATACCAAATGGACACACAAGTTTTTCAAAAAGCTAATTTGGGCCCTAGCCAGTTTGGCTCAGTGGATAGAACGTCAGCCTGTGGACTGAAGGGTTAGATTCCGGTCAGGGGCGCATGCCCAGGTTGTAGGCTCGATCCCCAGTAAAGTGCATGCAGGAGGCAACTGATCAATTATTCTCTCTCATTATTAATGCTTCTATCTTTCTCTCCCTCTCCCTTCCTCTCTGAAATCAATAAAAATATATTTTTTAAAAGCTAATTTGGTAAAAAGTTGTGAAAGCACTTAAAAAGGTAGAGGCTAACATTTTGAATAAGTGAAACCTTCATTAAATAACTGTTTAGCATCCTAAAGGGATTATTTTCAAGTACAACTTTCATTAGAAGTAAAATAAGATTTGTTTAAAATTTTATATCCACACCTTTTATTCGATCTTTAAATAAAGCAGATAAAAAGGAGGGGCGGGAATCAGTGCTCAATGGGTGGTTGCAATCTTTAATCTGAAGAAAAGGTATAGAACTTGTGACTTTTTACTCTATGGGTTTAGGATCAAACTCAGCATTATGAGTCTTTATATTCCCTCCCAGCTATAAGATTTTACAGTTCTATATGTGACCACTATTCAAGCTGTTTTGCCTTTGTAAAAATGAGGGTAGTAGATCAAAGGATAAAATATCCAGTGCCCAGTAGGAGTGGGTCATGTAAAGTGAAGTCTGTCTCACATTGCCGGATAGGGCAGCACTCAAGGGAGAAGACCTGTTTTGAAGCATCAGTGTGCTCAACACCTGGTCACCCAAAGGCTTGGCGTGTGGAGGTAGCTATAGAACAAAATCATTTAGAGCTGGAGGAGGCCTCAGAGGACCCTGATTTGGATAGGCAAATTCTTAGAGAGGTGAATAGACTTGCTCATAGGAATTACTTTACTATGAGCGATGACCAGCATTTGAACCCAAGACCAGCATTCCTGTCTAGTGCTCTACCTAACTCACTTCAGTTGCCTTTCTGTTGTTATTTTAATCCACAGAGCTTTGAGATACTTAGATAAATGGAACACATTCATTGAGGGTAATTCTTTAAAAAAAAAATAAGAAAATAAGTGAGAGAGAGAGACGGGAGAGAGGGAGAGGAAGGAAGGGAAGGGAAGGGAAGGGAAGGGAAGGAAGGAAGGAAGGAAGGAAGGAAGGAAGGAAGGAAGGAAGGAAGGAAGGAAGGAAGGTCGTGAAAAATGATAGTATGATAAACACCTACATCTATTTTGTAGAAAGGGCCCCAAAGGTGCCCCTATCTCCCACCAAATCCCTTTAAAGAAAAGTAAGAATGTCTTTCTAAAGAAGCCTTTCCATATCAGCTGCCCTGAAGGAGCACTTCTTTCATCTTTTGCTTTGCTACCAGAAAAATAAGCAGGAATTAGAAGGTAGTATTCAGTAGGGTGTTCTATGCTCTGGGATGTGATCAGGTGATTGGGTACCTTGTAATCTTGTTAATCAAGCCACTGAATGCACTTTAGAAACTTGCCCGTGTCTAGACATATCATTCATAGTTCATAGATAATGATGTTTGAAGTCACTTCTGGAAAGCCTGAACATAGGATCTTTGAATGGCCATGTTACACCCCTGTCTATAAGTCACGTTGTTTCAACCAACAGCACCATTTTCTAGGAACAGGAATGCAAGGACTCCCAATCATAACATATTCCTAATTCTGAGACTGTACAGAACCCGCAGTAGGCCTTTTAGGGTTGCTTTGGGAACTTGCTGTACCTCAGTAATTTTTTAACAAACCCCAATTGGCATTGCTTTCCAGACATAAAGAAGTATCAATTAATTGAGGGTTTGGGGACAGGTGTTAGAATGGAGAATAAGTGGGTTTTACTATTGTCTTTAAAGCTCTCTATAATGATATTTTTTCTCATACCAACCATATTATAAAAATATCATTAAACCACTTAGTTTTGTAGAATTTCCTCATTCTCTAATTTACTCTTCTTATTCAGAGTATATCTGGATTAAACAGATGAAATTTTGAGGCCCCTGATAATTAGGTATTGCCCATTAAAAAAATCAATAGATGGAGTTTTTTCTCCTTTCTAATGAAAATAATCGACCAAACACACTGTTATTCTGAGGATTCATTCCTGGAGGATTTATTTGTTGATTAGAGGGGGAGAAATGTTTTTCTCCTTCATGTCCTTTTCCTTAATTTGGCTCTTAGCAAATGTTGTCAGTGGGAACTTACCAGCAGTTCTTTCTGGACTTGACTTGCCCAAGTCTCTGTTAGACAGTATTAGCTTGTCCACTTCGTCCTCACTAAAAAGACCTAGTATTTCTCCTCAAGATCAGAATGTTTTCTTATGAGTGTTACGGTGGACTTCCCCCCTCCACCCGCCCTATATTTTAAAACTACTGCTTTTTAAAAAATATCCACTCTATTTCCTTACAGTACTGAATGCTCTCTGCAGTTTTCTATAAAAATCTGTGAATTTTAAGGTACTATTTTCTTTCCTTATTATCTTTTACATCATTTTCATTACATTAAATTCTTTTCTAAAAATTAAGAGCATCATTTCTTCATCCTGTGTATGAAGCTCTTTGCTCTTTTCTCCCAATAAAACTTCCAGGCAGTGCAGTTTTGCCCACTTCTCCTCCCCTTTGAGGGTTTGTTAGCTGCTCTTGAGGCACTGAAAGCTTTTTCCTTTCTATTTTACTTCCCTGGCACTCAGAGACCAGGTAGGAGCTCTTTTACCTTCTTCTTGCCACTTCAATCAGAACGAAGGCCGCACTTGCTCTGAGTTGCTTGACTCCTTTGGCGTGGGTGATGGCTAATTTCTTGCTTTTATCCAGAACTGCATCATAGGAACCTTGTGCCTTTTATAGCAATCCCAGCTCTCTTACTACTTTCCCAGGTCCCCAGATGAGCTGCTCACTTCACATGCCAACAAAAATGCTGCTCAACTCCATCACTAGATGGAAAGCACACCGACTGTATCAAGCAGAGGAAATGTGTATGATTAGGATCCACCACGTGGATCAAAATGACTTCACTTCTCTCAGATAAACTCCCAACAGCCAAAGTGATCATGGGAATTTGCCACGTCGGATTCTGAAAAGCTCATCTTTGAAAAATTGAAAGTAATTTTAAAGGTGGATTTGTTTCTTAGAATCTATCCCTTGTTGACACTTTGCATAAAAATATATTGTGATAACAGTCTGATCAATTAATAGAACATCTTTTATAATGACACTAGAGGCCCAATGCACAAACTTTGTGCAAGAGTAGGCCTTCCTTCCCCCGCTGCCAGCACTGGCTTCCCTCTGGCACCCGGGACCCGGGCTTCCCTCACAGCCCAGCCTTCATCTGAAAGGATGTCTGGCCTAATTAGCATATTATGCTTTTGTTATTATAGATAATTGGAGGATTGGAGGGAAAAGTCATACATTTCTTTTTTTGTTTGTTTGTTTTTGGTAACAGTGATTCCTATGAATTAGAAATTATCTCATTCTGATAATAATTATTATATAGGTTACAATCTTTTTTATGTACATAGATTTCAAATCTTCAAACAGAATAAAAAGGAGAGGTTTCAAATTAAATATGGCAGAATTATAATATGCACTTGTCTTCTCTTCTTTCCCAAACTTCCCTAAAATGGTAATCTATATATATAAAAGCCTAAGCAACCGTTATGACCCGAACGAGTCAACCATCACTCTGATTTGCACTGACCACCAGAGAGCTGCCCTTTGGTGGTCAGTGCGCTCTCACAGCCAACCTCCTGTGGCCGGCCAACCTCCCACAGTCCTGGCCGGCCAACATCCCATGGTCCCTCCCCCAAGCTGGCCAGCCAACCCCCCATGGGCCCTCTCCCCTGCCCCCACTCACCCCAATCCAGACTGGGTGAGATAGCCCCAATGAGCCTCGATAGCCAGTCAGGCCAAGGGACCCCATCTGTGCACGAATTCGTGCACCGGGCCTCTAATAAAGGAATTTTTTTTAAAAAGTATTAACATATGAGGACAAAAGAGAAGACAAAACAGAAGCGATTTCAACAACATTTTTTGAAGGTGAAAACTGAGTTGAAGAGTCACTAGTAATCCACTTAGCAGAGTTGGGGAAGTAACAGGTAAGATGCTGCAATGAGGCATCTAGAAGCAGTGGACACGCCCTTCTCCCCAGCCCCACCAACCCTACGGAAGAGTCTAGGTTCATCTTGGAGAAAGCGAACAAAAGAGGCTTTGACTTGGATCCCTGGGATCAGTGTCAGAAAGGAGGCTTGGGCTCAAACAGAAGAAAAAAGTAAAAATCTGTGTGAGTCACAGCCTCCCTCAGTCTACTCCCTGAATACCAGCAGCCAAGTTTCCCAAACAGGAGACTGGGAGGCTTTTCTTCTTTAAGAAAATCTGAACAGCCTCAGAGAAAAGACTTTAGAATCTCACATTTACGAATCTCCCAATAAAAAAGCTGGCTTAAAGCCCAGCAGCCCTGCAGTGATGCCCAACCTCAGCTAGCTCACCCCTTCATCCCCCGTACTCAGATTTTCCAAATGATTGTTCAGTGTTTCAGCCTCTAGATCAGCAGACACTGGAGGAAAATCTCCAGCATGCAGAATACAGACCAAAATACATAAGTAGTGGGGCTGGTGAAAACTCTAAAATTTAGCAAGTAAGAAGTAGAAACATCTACATAGGAGATACAGACCCAAAAAGGTGTGGGGAGCAGGAGGAGAGAGAATTGGCCTGGAGAACAAGGACCTGCACCTTGTGAAGAGGCCTGCAATCTGGTTGAGCCAAAGTCATCAATGTGCTTTCTCTTTCACGGCCTTTGAGATAATTCTCTTCTCGGACTCACCCTGGTTAAAGACCAATCTTGTCTTCGGTGCCTGGAAATCCAAGCCTACTGGTTTCCTGATTTGGGCAACATAGAGGAGCCACGGAGTCATATTTGACTTGTCTCATCAACACCTCTTCTACCTGATCCACGTTGGTTGCTGTTGCCTGTGTGTCTGCCACTTCATCATAGTCTCACCTCTTTCATATTCCTGAGCACCCATGATGCTGTGACCTCACCTCCTCCCTTCAACCTGTCTTCAGGATCAGGATCAATACCTGCTGCTGGGCTTTTATTCGTGTGATGGATAGCTTTGGGAACTCTTATCTGGGCTGCTTTGCTGTCTGTATCTGATACTCCAAACTGGCCTTCAGCCTAAGAGTCTTAAAAAATGTCCATATTTTACGGAAAGATGGATGATCTTCTCTGTTTCAAATAAGAAGGAAAATCTTTTTATCAGAATGGGAGCAAGAGGGAGTTTTGTTCTGTCTTGTTTCAAGGAGTCCTTGAAGAGCTGTTAATAGATTGTCTTTCTTTCCCTTAATCATGTTTATGCCCCAAACTCAGAACCTGGCTGGGGGCGAGGGGATGAATAATAGCATCCTAGGTCATGAAGTAGGGCTATAAACAGGATCCAAATATCTTTTTGAATATTTGTCACCAGATTTTCTGTCTCTTCTTCTAGGTTCTAGAAACACTGAGTTATCAAGAAATAGCTAAAATATCACCTAGACCAGCCGTGGGCAAACTACGGCCCGCGGGCCGGATCCGGCCTGTTTGAAATGAATAAAACTATTGAAATAAAAGACCATACCCTTTTATGTAATGATGTTTACTTTGAATTTATATTAGTTCACACAAACACTCCATCCATGCTTTTGTTCCGGCCCTCCGTTCCAGTTTAAGAACCCATTGTGGCCCTTGAGTCAAAAAGTTTGCCCACCCCTGACCTAGACACTCAAATTAGACCCCCAGCTGAGATTCTGAACGTTTTCCTCATGATTGCTCATTTTTATAGATCCTCAAGAGCTTTGTTCTTGGGCTTTCAGCTTCAAGGGGGAGAAGAGATGCCATATATTCTACACCAAATAGTCTTTTTCACCCCATCCTCTGCAGATAGCTTTGGGATTTTGTCTAGAGTAAGTTGTTCCCTCATTTCATATTATGGTTCATTCTCAAGCCTGTCTTTCAAAATCTGCCCATTTAATTTAAATTTTAAAATGCTTATCAAAGACCTAAGACATGCAAAGAATAGAGCTAGCTATCAGAAGCTAGAAGCTAGGGGACCCCCCAAAAAAGGGGGTGATGGTGATGAACTTTTGACCTCAAGGAGCTTGTCAAGTATAAGGTAGAAGATAAGTATGAAAATAATTATAATGTGATAGTGTTATCAGAGAGAAAAAAATGAATACCTGTGTAAATTTTGAAGTAGACAAAAAAAGAATATTCAATTCTTAGGCATTTAGAAAAAAGTCCATGATACAGTGGGATTTTATTTGAGTGAAACCTGGAAGGAGTAAGATTTCAAGCATTGGTAGAATTTGACAGGACAGTTTGTTGGTTTAAAAAATAAAGAATTACAGTCTAACTTGGAAGAACTAGGCATGAATATCAATTTTAAACTGATTTATATTGTTTTCCTTTAATACTGCTATAAAAGAATAGATATGTCGTTGAGAAATCTAACTGTAAAGCAAATTTCTGCACAGTACATCAGGGATGCAGCCAGTTCAAAATGTTGTTTTCCCCCTAGTGGCTGACTATTTAAACCTGAAATGCATTTTGGAGGTGGAGAAAATCGAGGAGGTAGGGGAGTGAAAACTGATAGTTTAATTAGAACTTTTAAAGATTTAAAAAATTCAATAAAAATAATTTGAAGAGCTGTGAGAGATGACAAAGTCAGGCAAAAATGTCTGTTTTGACATGTATGCAAACTATATGGGAGGCCACAGATAACCACACCACAAGGCTCCGTCCCTGAGGATGGTGCCCTGAGAGCCTGGAGTGGCAAAGCAAAGCTTATGACTGATTCAGAGCAGGAACAGTTGGGGACATGAGAGGAGCTAACAGCACCACGACAGAGAAGGAAGACAAGTGTTTTGGGTAGAGGTGGGGTGACCATGGGACATTCTATGAATAGGTCAGGGAGGATAAGCTCTGAAGCAAAGACCTATTGGCTTTTAGACTTAGGACATCTCTGTGACCTTCCAGAACGGAAGAGACATGATGTGGGTCAAAAGGATGTCAGAAAAGAGAAAACTGAGATAGCTGATGCTGGCTGCCCTGCCAAGAAGTTTGTCCGTGAAGAAAGTGGGAGCAGAGATAGCTACAGACAGCAGTGCCAACAGCCAGGGACTGGCCTGAATATCATCCATGGGTATAGACCAGGGGTGGGCAAACTTTTTGACTCGAGGGCCACAATGGGTTCTTAAACTGGACCGGAGGGCCGGAACAAAAGCATGGATGGAGTGTTTGTGTGAACTAATATAAATTCAAAGTAAACATCATTACATAAAAGGGTACGGTCTTTTTTTTTTTTAGTTTTATTCATTTCAAACGGGCCGGATCTGGCCCGCGGGCTGTAGTTTGCCCAGGGCTGGTATAGACACTACTTTGTATATGTGCAAGGAAGATGAATGAAAAGACAGAAATGGACAGGGAGTGAAAAGGAGTTAAGGGTCTAGATATCAGGATGGACAGGAAGAGCCAAGAAAGGCGGGGCTGGAGAGGCCGTGATGACACCAAGGTGTTTATGGTACATGACAAGCCACCCTTGCAAGACAAGATAATATTCTCTATTTTACCCTATATGCCTCTGGTTTTAGTTGAAAATTTAGTAGGGAAGTTAACTCCTAAAATAAAGTTCCTTTAAAAAAACACACAGAATAATGAAATAGCATCTAAATTCTGCTTTAGTCGGGTTGATCGGAGAAGTGGAACCACTATGAGTGGTATAAGGGATTCCTCTAGGGATTAGACCTGGCTGGATCCCTGGAGCATGTTGTGCAGTGGCATAAGCCTGCTGTCCCTATGTCTGAGCGTGGACCTGAGGTTAGCAGGGCCAGCAATCAGAACGGGACAGTGGATGTGAAGTGGGAGAGAGGCGAGGACAGATGGGAGTTAGGGAGGAGGAGCTGGAACATGCATGTTTCTCACTGGAACCACTTCACTCTCTCGGCACCTGCAAGCCCGAAACTCCAACAATGGGATGTCTGCAGAGAACTGATGCGAGTCACCAGGAGCCACCACACACCTGCCCAAGAGTCCCCTGGACACTGAAGAAGCTTCAGAGATTGTGGTCCTTCATCCCCAGGTTTGAGAATCACAACTCCAAAGCAATAGTTCCCAAAGCAGCGCTCAGTAAGACCGCCTCAGCTGAATTACCTGGGAACATTTTTCAATGCAAGTGATTCAGTAGATCTGAATGGGTCTGATAATCTGTCACAGCTCAATAGATACTATTTACAATGGTCCACACCCTTCTCTTCCCCCTTATAGCGGGTTGAATGGTGGCTCCCAAAAGACACGACCACATGTTAACCCCCAGAACCTTATTTGGGAAAGGGGTCTTTGCAGGTATAATTAAATTGAGTGTCTTGAAATGATGTCATCCTGGGTTCTCCAGGGGTGCCTAAATCCAATGACAAGGGTCAGACACAGAGGAGAAGGCCATGTAAAGACAAGGCAGAGATTGGGGTTATGCAGCCACAAGCCAAGGAATGTCTGGAGCCACCAAACATTCCTTGGTGAAAGAGGCAAGGAAGGATCCTCCTCTAGAGCCGTCAGAGGTTGTGAGGCCTTTGCAGACCCCTTGGTTTCAGACTTCTGGCCTCCAGAACTGTGAAACAATACATTTCTGTTGTTTTAAGCCATCAGATTTGTGCAATTTGTTGTGGCAGCCATGGGACACTAATATGCACCTTCATGTCTCCTCATGATCCTGCAAATAAAAGTTAATGCCTGGTACAGTAGGGGTTTCCAGGACAGTGTTCCAACATCACAGACAGGCAGCAGCTCTGATGAGCTGGTGGATATGCCTCACCACTTGTTGAATAATTTGCAGAACAGCGTGAATAAAAGTATAAGCATGTTATTGAACACTGTGGAGGTAAACACCAGAAGAGCAATATAAAACAAAAATGGTTTAAAAAATGGTTAGGAGATTAGGCCAGGCAGGAAAGGAAATCTATCTTTTCATTTTGTTCTCCTCTGTACTGTTTGAAATTTTGTTTTCCATGTGCATATTATTTTGAAATCACTAGAAATAAGAAAACACCAGGTAATTCTGATACTCAGACCTATTTGAGAATGCCTGCCCTAAAGAACAGATAAAAGATTTACAAGAGAGTCAACCCAAGGCAAGTGAGGAAACAGATAAGGTAGTTCTGCAAGTTTTCAATCTAGATGATTCTGAGGGTCAAGGAAGAAAGGCCAGGCATCTGAATAACCAGAGGTTACCTGTTTCTAAGCTTCATTGCATTCAGAGCCTTTGTCACTCCTGAGATGGCCATGTTTCAGCCAGGTGTGAGGTCTGGGTTGGGAGGACTATTCATCCATGGGTATAGATGCTACTCTGTATATCATATGTACAGCACATTTGCCTAACTCCTGGGATATGATGAGGAGTGATTATCGCATACCTAAAATCACACTAATATTTATATGAAAAGAAAGTCACACCACAAAGGAAGAAAGTTCATGGTGCATTGTTGTCAGCCCCCATGACCACCAGTAAGGTTTGCCAAAAGTTCTGGTTGCAAAACATTGATTTTATAATAGCAATAAAGTTTATAAATGGCAAAAATATGAGCTTGTGTACTCCTGGGAGATTTTATTACTCATGCTAACTATTAGTCAAAGACAGAGGCTGTGATGTAAGTTACAAAACCTTTTATGAACCAGGAAGATCCCCCAAGAAGAGAGATTCCAGAGAAATGATTTTGCAAAATATCAGGATTTCTTAATCCTTCAATTAAAAAGCCAGACTCCATACCTGGAGCAAAGGTGAAGGTCAGTCAGGATCTTTGTAATAAGGCCAAAATGGAGGGAGACAGGGTTTATTTTAAGGGCTCTCTTACAGTTGGCTGTGTTTGAATCAACAGAAACTTTCAGATTGTGGGATACCTGCAGCTTAATCCCAAGTCTAACAAGCTGTCCTGAACTACTGAGTCATACACTGCTGGAGGGTCCTTGAATTTTGTTGCCTGAACAGAAGCTGTTCAGCGGGTTCTTCCAGGAAGCTTGCTCATTGCTGTTTTTCAGGGTCATTTATGCCATCTCTTTCATTGGCCTGCACTCAATACAAGGGCGACAGGGGACCTCCATTTCTCAGTCTTAGCCTGGTTCCTACCTGGCGTATAGTCTCTCTAGTCTAACTGTGGCTATTCATGAGAAGCTGAATGTACTTAGTATGAGGGAGATGAATCTGTTTGCCTTTTCTCATAATATATCTGCTTCGAACTTCCATAAAATGCATTGTCCACATTCTAACTATAAGTTTTCTTCCCACATAATGTGATGCTGGAAATTAAAAAATAACAATGATACAGCTAATTCTCCCAGTAGGATCCATTGCCATTTTCTTTAGGTAGGACTAAAGGGTTGTCATAGATCCATAAACAAATTGAAGCATGACCCTAAAACTCTAGTGATGGTAGTGAGATTTTTTGTTTTCTATCACCACTACCCCTTCCACTCTCTAAGCATTCATTTCTGCCTTTCTTCCCTCCCTCATACCAGGCCTCCCAAATTTTTAGCTATGTAATTTGAGTGTTCCTGACCCTTCCCTAGCTGGGACTAATTGGCCTTAATCACCTGTCTCTTCTGATTGGTCCAGAAGGGATCACGTGACACAAGTTGGTCTAAGCAGAAGGAAGCTCTGCTAGAGGAAAGCAAATGGATGTTTTCTCCTATAACAGCATGGCTCAGTGGTTGAGCATCGACTTATGAACCAGGATGTCATGGCTTGATTCCCGGTCAGGGCACATGCCTGGGTTGCAGGCTAAATCCCCGTTGTGGGGTGTGCAGGAGGCAGATGGTCAATGATTCTCTCTCATCATTGATGCTTCTATCTCTCTCTCCCTCTCTCTTCCTCTCTGAAACCAATAAAAATACATTTTAAAAGAAAAAGAATTAAGACCTATCTAACTCCAGTAGTTTCTGCCAACCATTCTGCAACAATAGGAGAAACTGATACAGTGCAAGGCAGGGCAGAGAGAAGAAAAGCTGGATGACACTGGTGACATGGTTGAGCTTTTGGACTAATTCTTGCATAAAGCTTTCCATACCTCTGGATTCTCTGCCAATAAGTTTCTTTTGATTATTGAAACCAATTTGAGTTAAGTTTCTCTTACATACAACTAAAAGCTAACTAATACAGTGACCGACACAAAAGTGTCATCCCATTTCATGCAAATCCCTGGGTTTCATCTCCAAGAGGAAGGCTGAAATGTTGGGGCCACCCCTAAATGACCCTCATTTCTAGGAAATTTAAAACACGTCCAAGATTCTCTCCCTTGCCTCTGCCTACAGAGATGGCAGCCATCTTCTACTCAGCTCCATAGGTGCCCTCAGACCCCTCATGAAACTCAACATTATCAAAAAGAGGAGCAGGAAGTTCACCCAGCACCAGTCAGACCCACATGTCAAAATTAAGCGGAACTGGCGGAAACCCAGAGGCCTTGACAACAAGGTGCGCAGAAGATTCAAAGGCCAGATCTTGATGCCCAACGTGGGATATGGGAGCAACAAGAAAACAAAACACATGCTGCCCAGTGGCTTTTGAAAGTTCCTGGTCCACAGTGTCAAGGAGCTTGAAGTGCTGCTGCTGTGCAACAGATCTCACTGTGCTGAGGTTGCTCACAACATCTCCTCAAAGAGCCACAAAGCCATTGTGGAAAGAGCAGCCCAGCTGGCCATCAGAGTCACCAGTCCCAATGCCAGGCTGCGCAGTGAAGAAAATGAATAGACAGATTGTGTGCACATTGTATCTATATTAATAAAACCATAAAATTATGCCATCTGGCATTTCAAACAAAAACACAAAACAAAAAAGAAAAACAAAACACTTCCAGAAATCTATGCACAGAATTTTAGGTTAGGATTTGAGTTTTAGATGAATCTGCCATCTCCAAGATTCCTTGGTATTTACTGAACAAGGCTCCAACCATCTGGAGGGGGGACAGCCCAGGACACCCTCGCTTCTCTAGGATCATTGGGCGTAAGGATGAAATCTGACCGCTGCCCAAGAAAAGTCATGGTCACACCAGGGTTTGGGCAGAATTAGGGCAACTTCCTCTACAACCACTCGTCTCCTTGCATTTGCTCTTCTGCTTCCTAGCGGCATTGAGTGAGTATTTACAAATCGGCGGGATAAAACAATCCATGATTCAGAGTTCCTTCACTTTACCACTAAGAGTTCTGTGAGAAGAAGAACCACAGAGGGATCCAAGAAAACATTACTACAGGGTCAGTCTGTGAACACAAGGTACTTCAAAATCTTTTCGATGGGTTTTGAGTATATGGTTCAATAATACATTTACCTATTTATACCTTACCTCCAAAAATTACTTGAAGTGGCATTAAAAATACATAGGATAGATAGGATTAAGTAAATAGATGGAGCCAAACAATATAAAAGTAAAGATAGGAAAATAAAATAAACATAAGGTATATAAAACTATTTTGTAATATTTATGCAGTTGATATTGATGGACAACATATTTGTCTCTGACCTCTCAAATTAGCCAAAGCAAAGAAGGAAACATACCTCTAAAGATTCACAAAGTCCAATATATTTTTTTAAAGAAAGAAAAGAAAGGAAACAAGCAAAAGTAGTTACACAGGAAAGGACAGTTTTCCTGAAAAAAATTCTCTCTTACATGAATTTATGGAAGGGACATGGTGCTACAGAAAACCTCCAGGAACAAATTTTGGAAAACATGTCAACATTGCTGATAGGATAACCTCACAGCACTCTTTAGCAAGCTCAGTTCTAAGGGGCAAATCAAATGCTTTCTGGTCAGGGTACATGGCTCTTTAATTATCTGCCTTGGTCCAATCAGACAATTCTCAGTGGTTACTTAAATTTTGGGACCTCAAGCTACCCATTGGCATCTTGTATCCACGTGGAGGAGCCACTTACGAGGAGAGCAAACCTGAGGGATGGAGAGAAGCACAGATGGATTTGATCGTCTGGCACCTGGACTGTTCAGTACCAGCAGCTCATAAATCCCCTTTCTGCTTGAGCAGTCAGAGTTGGGCTCTCTCCACCCTACTGCATTCCCATACCGTAGTGGCATGATGCACATATTCATAAAAAACAATGGCTAATCTAAGAAGAAAGAGGCAAAGGGCAGCACATACTTTTCCTAGAGGTAAGAGAGGACGGGGCGTGCTGATTCTAGTGCCTACCACTCCCTCCACACACTATGACCAAGTAGTAAAAGGGCAACAAGATGGACAGCTGCACATCCCTTCACATCTCTGGTTATTGTATGAAACTAATTGCTTCTGTTTCTGTATCTAATGCTACTTAAATTGTGAGTCAGTGAAATGATCCTCTATGAATGGACCCTATATATGAACTGAATAAACATTATTTGAGTAACCAAGTGTTGGAAAACAGGTAGTGTGTTGGAGTATGAGATAGTTTCCTGTCTAAAAACTCATTTTTGCGACTGCATTGCCCCCTGCAGCAGGACTGGCTTGATCCAGGTAATCTATATTTATCAATAGAGGACTAATATTGTAAAAATAAGGCAATTACACTCCAGCGACAGCTAAATATTATGTCACTATATGAAGCAAATGGCATTGTTAGTCATTTCTTCAGATATGATTTGCTTTATAAAAGCTGCATTTCAAGGCATTGGAACTCAGCAGGAATTCTTTGTCAACAATCTGCCATTTCTAGCTAAATTAAGTAATCATCTGGCTACTATATTTAGAAAGCATGCGCAGGCTACAAATGCAGAGAGTTCTAAATGATGCATTTATCTTCAGGGGACACCATTACATAGGAGTAGAGGAACAACTGTTTTTAAGAGAAAATGGGCTTTCTATTAGAACCACTGAACAAAAAGAGAACTATGAAGTTTCATATGCCACCCAAAAGATTCAGGTGTGATTAGCTTGCCTATGAAAACAATGAAGATTTTTTTACAGTTTTTCTTAAAGAGGGCTCTGTAATTAAATTTTTTTCCTCCCCACCTTTGCCCTACACAAAAGTTTTTAATGAGCCCTTCTCAGATTCCTTCAGAACCCCTCCTTCTATAGAAGGTACTCTGTGCTCACAGATCAGGGATTATTTTAAACTATTTCTGTGACTTTGGAAACAATGGTGACAGCCCCTGTTTATTATGCACTTACTATGTCCTAATTCATATATATTTTTTTCATTTAGTAAATAAGATCAAATTATATAGGCAAATGTGTATATGTGTGGACAGTGCCCATTGTGTGTAGAATATGTGTACAAGATATACCAGTATATTTTACCCCTGGTTTATAAATAAGAAAATCAATGCTCAGAGATATGAAAAATTGCCAAATATCTCACAGAAGGTAAGAGACATAGCTGGTCTGGCTACTTCTGAAGCCACTCTTACCATGGAAAAGACCACAGGACTGTGATGGTTATAAGCAGCCCTTGCAGGAAGGAGTGAGTAAGGTGTCAGGCAGCCGGGGTGCACCTAAACACACAGCTCACCAGGTTTATCCATCACACTTCCAGGCTTTCTTTTCTACCTGAGAAAAATTAATAGAGAAGCCGGAGGGAGGGGGATTCTCCTGTCTGGAATTCATTGAGCTCCTTTCACCTAATAAAATTTCCTTTAATCAAATTTGGATTTTAAGCTATTGTTTATTCAAATAAGTTATTGTTCTTTTTTCTCTCCTCTTCTTTCCATAAGTCATTGCTGCTCTGTCTGCTTTTTAGTGATTTTTCTCTACATATTCATTTTGTATCGAATCTATTCCTGTGTCTTCATGTTCACTGATCTCTTCTCTTTCAGTGCCTAATCTGTTAATTCCACCAAATTTTTCTTTTCAGATATTGTATTTTTAATTTCTAGAAGCTTCATTTGGTTCTTTTTACCTTTCATTTTTCTCCTCATGCTTTTCTTAACTGCTGTAAGTTATGTACTAGTAGAATAGCTGTTTTAACATCCTTTTCTGATAATTCTATCTATAGAACTAGCCTATTATCTGTTGACACCGTTTTTCTCCTGGTTATGGCATACATTTCCTGCTTTGTGGCATGTCTGAGGACTTTTAAAATTGGATTATGGACATTATGCATATTATGTGGTTGAATGTCTGGATTTCTGTTTGTTTTCTTTTAAAGAGCACCAGGCTTTGTTTGGGCAAGCGATTACTTGCTTTTTAGCTTGATTTCTTTCTAGACCTGTTTTCTTAGCTTTTCTGTAGTTTTATTCCAGAGGATGTTCAACCCCTATGATCTCCGCTGAACATCCTGGTAACCAATGAAGACTCTCCACTCAGGCTGCTCGAAGTTCAAACATCTCCCTGTCCTTGTGAATCTACATGGTCCTGATTGTGTTTTTCCCTTGCCTCACGGGATTTTACCCCTTGCACACATAACCTAATAATCAGCAAAGACTCAAGGGGTCCTCCATGGAGATTAGTGTAGCTCTATTTCTACATAGTACCCTTTTCTTCAGAATGATGACCTGCGACTTCTAAGCTCCTCAGCATCCCTGATCTACTTTTCCTCAGTTCGACAAGCCTATGTGCTCTGCACAGGGTTCCCTGTCCTACACTGTGGTCTGGAAATAGCCTCCAAGTATAAACCAGAGTGATAGTGGGGTTCATCTTGTTTGATTCTCATCTTTCAGGAACCATAGCCCTGAGCTGCCTCTGTCCAACGTCTAAAAATGGTTGTTTCATAGAATTGGTCCAGTTTTCTACTTGTTTATGGTGGAAAAGTAAACCTGGCCGTGGTATCTCTATCCTAGAAAGAAGCAGAAGGTCAAGGAATTTTTTTTTTAATTTGAAAGTTTCACAACATTTCCCACATTCATTTGACCATGCAACTTTCCTTGCAGAGCACCTATTAATATCTTTAGAACTCCCTTGGGATACATTTTGGAAAACTTTGCCTTAAGGAACATGATCCTTAGAGTAGGTATATGTGTAGGTAGAGGGTGAGAGAGGATGACTCTATGGGCTTAGCACATTCTTAATACAGTTCCTTTTCTCCAAAGGGCTCATCTTTCAGTAAGCTTGATTTGGTCTAATCTTTAGATTTATGAGTATTTCATCTTCTGAATTATGCTTTGGTACTATTCATTGCTATGTATCCCATATTTATTAAATAATTTAATTGTCAGGGGAAATAGTACTGCTATTTCCAATATATAAGCCCAACATTAATATAGTGAATCTATTCCTCTTTCATGCTCTCAACCTCCAATTGCTTGACTAGCAAAAAGTTTGTAATCTTTAGGGTTTCTTCTCCACAGAAATGTTAAAGGGTACATAGGATGCTTGTGTAGGTGACCCAATGTCCCCAGACTCACCAGTTGACAGGTCACCAGTTGACAGACTCACCAGTTGACTATTTCCCCTGGAGTGGAATGTGGAAGATGGTGTCATATGTGGTCACAGTTACTACCTTCAGCTCCAGGGACCTGCAGTCTCCATGACACCCAGGGTTCCTTACGGGGCCGCAGGGTGGTTTCAGACCTCAGATCATGTCCCACTGCCTTCCTTTGGTCACTGTTTTAACCCTGCATTCACAACAAGTTTTAAGCAAGAAAATACAATTCAGAAACAATTAAAGAGTTCTTTGAGGTTCAGGCAGAATCTCCAGATATAGACCAGGACACAGCTGTAACATGATGTGATTCAATTTAATTAATATTTATTAAGCATGCAGCATGTACAAGATGAAATATCTTTAAGAAGTCTTCTTTGCCGCTGGCCTCCTGCAGTTCCATGAGAACCAAGAGGGCGCGATTGGGACAGCATCTCATGGAATGCTTTTGCCGTCCCTAGCCAGAAACTCTATGTTTTTAGGAAAGTTTTTATTTCTGGGACTTATTAAATGATACTATGCCTTGTAGAAAGTTTGAGGGGAGGATCTGTTCAAAATACCAAATATTAACACATGAATGAACTTGTCAAGCTAAAGTCACTGCAGCTGCAATGTGACTGTTAGGAGATGAAAAAGGAAGCAGAGGAAAGAGCAAAACAATATAGTAAGTTAACAAGCTCAGGTCAACTAAATGACTGAAAAACGCAGTGACGTAGGAGGAATGTAAGACAATGAAATGAAACTCAAGGTTCACTTAAACATATGTGTATGTGCATGTGCCTGTGAAAATACAAAGCCGAAGTCATCTGAGTATTTCCATGAGAAAAATAAAAGCAGATAAAATAAAATAAAAACACTTCTCCATTTCACTGATAGCCTTATGTTACACAATTTTTTTCTTAAGTAGAAAAATATTATCTGTGGTTTTAGGTAGAATGAACCACTTGCACACATAAGTAGTTCAGAAAATATCTATAAACTCTTCATGAATCCCTAATCTCTCATATATATTTCTATAAGCCTAGTTTTATCAAATATAAGTACCTAGAACCTAGTAAGTACTTCATAAATATCTGTTGAATGTATGAATATATATTCCTGACAACAATAATATACTATACTGTGTAGCTAAAAATCAAATCCATTTAATCTCTCCTTCTCAGTTACATAGATGTCATATGTTTGAGGCTTAGAATGCTTATATTATGTGATAGTACCACTTTTTAAAGAAAATCTGAAAGAATCAATTATTTATGCTTCAAAATAGAAGTATAATAGCCCTGGCCTGTTTTGCTCAGTGGTTAGATGTCGGCCCACAGGCCAAAGGATCTCAAGTTCAATTCCTAGTCAGGGGCATGTACTCGTCTGCAGGCTCTCGTTCCCTGGCCCCCACGTTGGGCATGTGTGGGAACCAACCAATTGCAATGTCTCTCTCACATCGATGTTTCCACTTCCTTCCTCCATCCCTACCACACTCTCTAAAAATCAATGGGAAAAATACCTTTGGGTGAAGATTAACAACAACAAAAAAGTATCATAGAATTAACTGGGGGTTAATGAGTGTGCATAATATATTGTTTCTTATATTTAACCCTGACTCTGCTGAAAACACTGTTTTCTGCTTACATAGGTACATGTGATGTGAGAGCACATGTCTGACATGTGGAACTCATGTGTCAACCATCCTTTGGTTTGGAACTGTAGCTGCTTGTAACAGAACCTGTTATTTGTGGTTTTGCCTCACGACATCGGGGACTACCTCGTGCCTTTGTTCAGTGTTTGTCACCTCATCTCTAGTTAGCACTCATTATACTGCCTTCTTTTACTTTTTCTTTTACCACTTCCAAAATTCGATATTTAATAGCTAAACTACCTAGCTCAGATAGGAATGCCTCAGTAGGAATGTGCTCAGCAAACCTGCCCACCTAATCCACGCTGCCCTGTCGAATGGTAAGGTGACCGTGTGTGCCTCTGCGTTCACACCTTCCTCAGATGTGTCTCAAGTGAAGGTGTGACTTCGCCCCCCACCACACACATTTACTTCTATCAGTCACAGACCTAGCTGCTCACCTGCCTTGTCTGCCAACAGCAATGAGGTACACTGTATGCCTGGTGTTGAAACTGCCATGGAAGCCAATTCCAGAAGCCAGCACTAACCTTGGAGGGGAGTGTCCTATCTGTATTGGATGAGATGACTCAGTATTTCTGATAAAATATTGATTACTTATAAGGTTGTTTCAGGATAACTGGTGCCAGTGATCCTCACACTGCTTAAGAATCACCTGGGTGCTTGTTAGTAAGGTCAATTCTGGGCTCCCATTCTCAGAGATACCAACTCACAGGCCTTTAGGCGTCCCGGGAATTTGTATTTTAACAAACACTTCCAGGATGCGGGTGGCGCCTGGATTGCACTTTGAGACACACTGATCTCTACAACCTCAGATGTTAACACGGAAGTGCACCACTGGGCCACATTCGTAGATTTTACTTTTCAGAAATGCCGTCTGTATTTTACAAATAGGTAAACGAGGTATTGCACTCTGACTTTCATCAGCAGATATCACTGATTGCGTTAAGCATCACTTCCATTTCACTAGCTGACAAAGTTGAGTCTAGCTTAACTTTGAAATACTGTATCCTAAAGAGGATCACCAGCACTTGTTCATGATGGTTTGACCTTGATAAAGTAGCGCAGCACAGACATTGTGACCTAAAATAAGAGGACCTGTTCCGGCTAAGTCCTGAGACACCTGTGCAGAGAAAGAAATGGATTTGTTTCTCGGTCTCAACCAAATCCGAAAATTTGTCTCATTTTATTTATAACTAACACATAACCATCAAAGCTTCATCAAATTTGTCAAATATTAGCCAAAGATACACTTGACCTGGAGTGAAGTATCAGGAATTTTTAAACATTTAACTCCTACCGTGTATTAGTATGAAACCAAGTTGAGCAGAACCCATTAATGTCACAGTGATCGGTTACCAATGGAAATAAATAATTCATGATGAAGGGAATTAGTCTAATTAGCAGGCAGTTTGAGTCCTTTGATAAAACCCAGCTCTAATTCCGTGAAGGGCAGGAAGTGCTGTAATCAGTCAGCCCTGAAAAGATTAGCATCTATTATGAATGAGGTTCAACACCCTAGCGAAGTCATGTGTGTCCTGGAGACAAACTTAATATGTTCCAGAATGGGACACAGTTTGTCTCACCAACACATCACGATTCCTACCAGGCTATTGTATGTAATAACAAGCAAAGATCAGCGCCCCATCCTGTCACTCGCTCCACTGTCCGTCATTCTGACAACTGTGCAAATACATTCTCCATGCAAAGTAGGGAGTGTGCCCTGAATACTTGTAAAATTGCACAAGATGTCAAAGAAAATATGTGTTACTTTCTCACTCACCAAAACAAACACACAGAGCCAAATGTCAGCCCGGAAACTGACAGTTTCAAAGATGGTGGGCAATGCAGTGCGTCAGGCTTGGTGTAGACCCGTTTCATTTTGAAAACTGTTGTCAGCTCTCCCGGGAAATTTGCTCCCCTACTTATCTCTCTGTAGATATTGAAGTTACAAGATCAATCATAGGCTTCCAGCTTCTGCAACTGCAGATAAATGGAGATGAAGGTCCCAAGCAAAGTAGCTGCCGTGATTCCAAACTAATACATGAAGAAACGTAAGCGGGGGAAACTGTTTCGTGTTGTGTTTTTTATTACAGTACACAAATGACTGGGATCATTGGGATGGCTCAGTTCTAGGAAGATTTATAGTTTCTGAATCGTGTGTGGCCTGATGTATCTAAAAGATGTTGACTGTTCCACTGTGCAAGCCCCACATTATTTTGCAGCCCACAAGCTGACGCGGCATCAGCTGTGTTTCCATTTTTACTTATGAGCCTTTTGAAATTACATGTTTCCATTTTGCAATTTGATGTAATAATGAAGAAACTCCAAATTTGTAAGTTATTGTATTGCTTGTTTTTATTGTGTAAAATTAATTGCTTCATTTATTTATGTCATTAAGAAGGGGGGTACCATTTTGCACATTTTATCATTTGCTGTAATAATTACCATGCCAATAACACCACAGACGTCTTGGAAACAGGACAGATCAGGCCCGAGTGTCTGAACAGCATAGAACACGGCAGCCCTTGTTGTCAAGGGGCTGCTCCCAAAATTGTGGTGAGGAATTTAACATCATGTGAATATTAACAATCCTGATGAGCATATAGTAACTGCATTTAGTCAATATAAGAAGTGCTTTTTATAGAAGCAAAATAGAATAGTTCTCAAAAATTGTAATCGAGCTGTCCAAACACCAATGAAATGAACGTCGGTGCTGTAGATTTATGTGGGCTACACAAACTTGGCATTGCCAACTTACGAAGATTTGAAAATATATCCTGGTAAATATTTGTTATAGGTTCTTTAAACCTGTTACCGATGGGTGTTAAATATTGACTATATCTTTTTCCCAACATATGTATAAACCATCTAAAACCTGAAATATATCTAAAAGATGAATCAAAATCTCACAGGTTTGTGTTTTATGTAGTCAGCATCTGAGCAGTTTTGCAGGGGAGTAGAGAAAAACCTGCATATTCCCAATCACTGTGCATGGGTGTGAAAGTTGGACAGTGAAGTAGGCTGATAGAAAAAAATATATATCATTTGAAATATGGTGCTGGAGGAGAGCTCTCTAGATACCCAGGAGCACCAAAAAGATGAACAAGCGAGTCCTACAGCAAATTACGCCTGAAACATCACTGAAGGCAAAAATGACAAAACTGGGGCTGTCTTACTGCGGGCACACCATGAGAAGGAGGGGTTCTTTGGAAAAGACAATAGTGCTGGGAAAAGAGGAAGCAGGAAAAGAGGAAGGCTAAAGATGAGATGGATTGAAGCCAGGGCATGAGTCTATAGGAGCTGAACAGGGCTGTTGAGGACAGGACATTACTCATTCATAGGGTCGCCAGGAGTTGGAGCAGACTCAATGGCACTGAACACACAGAAACACTTTACAGAATGCGAATCTTTAGCATTTGGTGTATGCCTCCTATGATGACCACTCCTTTGCCCTTTGCCTAGACTGTAAAGGTGGCGTTGGACCCATCTGACTGCCATGGGGACAACAGCCACACACTAAAAATGGCTGAGTGGAAATATAGATGGAGAGTGAGGCAATCACAACACCAGATTTATCTCTAGATTTTATGTTAGATGAGAAAAAGAAAACTCCCCTTTTGTTTAAGCTGCTGTTAGGTAGGGTTTTCCTGCATTTGCTGCTGAATTTACATCCTAACCAATATATACATCCACGCCATCAGTCCTGATGAGCAGTGCTTCTCAACTTTAATGTGCACGTCAGTCAGCTGGGAATGTTGTTAAACTCCAGATTCTGATTCAGAGACTTGGGATGGGGCCCAAGAGCCCGCCTGTCTAAGCTCCCAGGTGAGGCTGATTCTGTCTGTCTCTGCACCATCCTTTGAGTCCTAAGGTTCTAGAACAGTGGTTCTCAACCTTCTGGCCCTTTAAATACAGTTCCTCATGTTGTGACCCAACCATAAAATTATTTTCGTTGCTACTTCATAACTGTAATGTTGCTACTGTTATGAATCGTAATGTAAATGTCTGATATGCAGGATGGTCTTAGGCGACCCCTGTGAAAGGGTTGTTTGACCGCCAAAGGGGATGCGACCCGCAGGTTGAGAACCGCTGTTCTAGAAGATATATAAAGCGAATGCAAATTTCATCCATGTGGAATTTTTTTCCCCTGGAAAGAGAGCCTATTGTTTGCATCAGATTCTCAAAGGCGGTTGTCAAACAAAAAGATTTAAAACAGATATTGTATGGGATTAACTGACAACAAAAGAAAAGGGCCAAGATGACCATCAGATTTAACTCCCCATCTCCGAGGGTCCTGGGGGAAAAGAGCAGGGTATTCTCTCTTTACCCTCAGTTCTTACCCAGCTCCATTCCCCATCCTTCCTTGCCCTTCTCTGCACTCTGAGAGGAGGACCCTATGAATGCCGTCCCCTGGACTTTCTGATTAGCTGGCCCTGGCTGTGTTTGGCCATTGGAGGCACCAGGAGGGATCAAAGTTCTGGAGAAGAAAGAGGTGAGGCTTTCCTCCCCCCTGTCATCCTGGGAGTCATATCTCTATGTCCCTCCACAAGGACAGCCTCTGCCCTCACTGGGCTCAGGCATTGGCATTCTTTCCTAACATCTTCAGCCCAAGGAGCAGCTCCCACTGTGGCTGGTCTCTGAGTGCCTCAGTATCCCTCTGAGGCAGCCCCTTCATGTAAGTCTCCTCACCTAAACCTTCTGCAATAGATTCGGTTCCTGCTGGATCCTGAATGATGTACATGGCAACTGCCCTCTGGGTCACCAGGCCAGTAGTCACCTACCAGTGCCCACTTTGGACTTCCCTCTCTAGAACCCAAAGCTATTTGCCACCATCACACCGCTATGACCTAAAGGCACCTTCTACAGATCCTCAGTGACATGAGGTAGGAAGTGAGGAGCAGCCCCTTCCTGCCACTGCTCAGGGTCTCTGTGAGCCCTACCCTCTTCCCTTGCCACAATCCTATCACTTGTAAGAGTAAACAAACAAAAACAAAAAAACACTCTCTTTAGCAGAGAGTCAAGGTCCCTTTCCAGTCTCATGTGCAACTTCACTTCCATTGACTCTCTGCCTGGACTTACACTGACCCATCTGATGCTGCCTAAATGTATCTTGCTATTTCAAGCCTTTAAACCTTTTTAACTGCTATTTCTTCTTCCCAGAAGGGTCCTCTCACTCCTTAGTTACCCAGAAAATTCCTACTTGCACTTTAAAATTCTGTCAAATGTCTCTCCCAGGGACAGTTAGTTCAGCCATTCTGTCCATCCTCTGCTTTCAGAACCTTCTGTGCATGCGTCCTTCTGCCGTCGCTCAGGTGATTGCAATTAGTTTGTTTATAGGTCTGTCTTCTCCGTTCGACCGAGCACGCTGAGGACATGAATGACAGCTTATTCAGCTCCAGCTTCCGCGTGTCTGACACATGTCAGTGCCCTTTAAATATGGGAGGAGGAAAAGGGGTAAAGAGAGATGGGGGATCCTTGGAAATGTTTACATCTATTTTATCAGCCTATCTTCTCCTGTGGAAACAAGAGTAGCAGCACCCACTTTCATTTCCCAAGAGCCTTTATGTTTACTTTAAATGTTGTGTGTGCCTTGGACGATAGGAAGGGCTAAGACCGATCCCAAAATAGTCATATGAGCAGGACTGACTCTTGGGGCAAGATGTTGCTTAGTGATAAAAGGTACAACTTGAGGTATGATTAAATGCTCATAAGCAACCCATTTACATCATTCCCCTGGAAATTCATCAGATGACCTGTGGTTTTTTTGTTCTTTCTGCAATAATTGTTTTTCTGCCTCAGTGTAATATTTGTTCTTCTTGGGTCTCCTGACTTATGAAATATAAGCTGATGAAAAGAGGGGGAAATATGAGTGTCTTATGGAAAGTCACTTAGTATTCACAATGGTGCCCTAAATGATAGCCAGAGAGGATGAAATAGCTTCAATAATTGCCATCTTCTCTCTTTCCCTGCCAATAACCCAGCATCTTTATCCTCACTTTGCATACTTCCATATGTGCTGTGTCTTAATAAGTGAAACATAAAAACTCTAATATTCATCTGCCTCCTTCTGGATCCCTTTTGTCCCCCCCTCCCGCCCTCCCCCCGCCCCACACCACCACCCTACAAAATCCCCAACAACAAGAAAGCGAAGTGTTGCTGCCACCACGGACACACCAAGTAACATTCACAGCTAAATCTGCATTACTTACAGGGAAAGCTTTTGTTCATCTTTAGGAAGTGTGGTAAAGGGGCCCCTAGTGACCCACTGGCTTTTAATCATGTTGTTTTGTATCGTTCTTCCTGTTGTGCACAGCAATGTCAGTGGCATCTGTCTCAGGGCTAACTGTCAATATCTTCTTTAGAACCTTTATGCTAATCCTGCCGCCTTCACTTGCTAGCTCATGGGCAAGTGTCAGATCCTGAGAATTGGACTCCCTAGAACAGCTGCTCTTACCAGGACTCTTAGCCTTCGTATGGACTTCAAACTGTACTCAAACTTCAGAGTCTTGAAACTCAAGAGTGGTGTCTATGTGTCTTGCAACATGCTTATGGCTTACTATGATCTTGCAGGGACACTCATTTCCACTTTTCTCCTCCTGAGAGCAATTAAAAGAGGAAGGGGTGGCAGTTGCTTTCCAATCCTCAACCAACCTCATCGACAACTAATTCATTTCTAAGAGCATCTTGTCCGTCCCCAGGGAATTTTTCACTCGTAGCATTTAGAAATCATCTTACTCTGATATTAACATTGTGTTCGAAGAGCAGGGTTTGCCTTGCTAAATACAGAAAGGAATGAATTCTGCCAAGGAATTTATTTGGACTCAAAATGAAAGAGAGGCCTGTCACCCAGATTTGGTGGCAATAGCTCCTAGTTAGGAGCTATTGAAAGAGAGGAATGTGGAAGAGGATGGGCTTTTCTTCTCTCTGTGGTTGTTTCTCATATGGTCTCATTATTTTGCAGTGTACTGGGTGTGGCCGCAGCTGCTCTCTGCCCGCTCTCCCCCTCCCCCCCCCCACCCTCACCCCTTTTCACTCTTTCCTTTCTCCCTCAACGTAATAGAGGTTCTAATTTGTGATGGGCTCATGGTCACCAAGAGAAAAAAAGATGACATTTCTTATCTTCTCTTGTAGGTAAAGATGGACACGTGAGTTAGCTCTGGCCAATGAGGTGGGAGTGCAATTGTTGAAGGCAGTTTATAGACTACACCCTTAAAAAGTAGGAGCATGCCCTTCCCTCTCACTTCCCATTGGCTAGCTGTGAAAGTAGGCCATCTCAGAAATGCTGGTGAAGGCAATATACTGTGAATGGTGGGAGGAGCCTGGGCCCCTGATTTATCTCTACTATTCTTCCGATGCCACAATCCTTGGGGTCCCTCTGTTAGAGGTCAAAGTTACTATTTCCCCAGCTTACCAGCAATGACCCTCTTTCCTTGCTGCCCCTCTTGCTAGTTGTTTTTACTACTGATAAAAAAATAAGACCTTATATCATAATTTTTTCAATTCCTTCCTTATATTTTACCTCTTGAGAACCTTACATTAGACTGAAATTCATTATCTCCTTCTTACAAATGAGGTAATTAAGACAAAGTGACTTACTCTCAGCATTGCTGTTACCATTCGTTGGAGGGTACAGAAAAGATCCAAGAATCAATATTCAATGATCCCCAAAAATGAGGGGGCCCCAGAAATGCATTGGCTCCTCACAGTGGCATATGTCCTACTGGGCCTGCAGTTTGCAGGACATTTCTGGTATCTGTGACTGGCCACTTTCTCACTGACCACTGCTGAGGTTCCTTGAAATGGTCCCTGGAGCCCGCCAACACTTGAATCTGGCAAGCCTTGGCATTGGCCTCCCTGCATTGGCACTCTTCTGCATTGTCACGTGGGCAGGGGCGTGGCTCCATTCCAAGGGCCAGCATGGTCATCCTGGTAAGCAGCGGGCAGCACCAGGCCTGCTCTGCTTCTGTGTGGAATGTCTACCCTCCCGTGCAGAGCTTAACTGCAGTCACGCTCCCTGTCTCCCATGCCAGATACTCTTCGATACCCTCCCTGAAATAAGGTGTCAGTCAATCCTTAGCCCAAGAACTGGTTCCTTCAAAATGTCTTGATGGTCTTCCCTAGGAGTTTGCCCAGTGGTTAGAACATCAGCCCGTGGTTTGAAAGGTCATGGGTTCAATTCCCAGTCAAGAGCATGTAGCTCCGTTCTAGGCTCAATCCCCTTCCCAGGTTAGGGCGTCTGTTACAGGCAACCTATCTCTCTCTCTCTCTCTCTCTCTCTCTCTCTCTCTCTCTCTCTCCCTCCCTCCCTCCCTCCCTCTTTTTTTCTCTCTCTCTCCTCCCTCCCTCCCACTCTCTCTAAAAATCAATTGGGAAACATCTTTGGGTGAGGATTGAAAACAAATGTCTTGATGGTCAAACAAGCAGAAAGCTGAACACCCTCGTAGGCCAAGAGCTGCTTATGGTTAGGAATTCACACCTGCAAATTTAGCCAATGATAAGCATCAAATACTTGTCTGTCCTTGAGGGACCGCCTTTCTGCAATCTGGCCTCTTGTCCAGCCCTTTCTTCTCCATCAGGTGGTCAACTGGCTTTTGATGTTCCTGATGTGAAGAAAAAGTCTGGCAAAACATAGGGCTTTTCACGAACGTGTTGCAGGAGAAACATGTTATTTGTAATAGCACAAACTAATTCCATTTAAAGTGTTAGTAAATGCGTATGTTAGTCCCTGAAAGCATTTGTAATATTTTTAAAGAATCCAAACCCAAGAGTAATAACCACAATAAAAAAAATTCGGGGCATGTGGTAACTCAGTGGGGGAAGTATGCTGGCTTAGCTGCAGGAGGGAAGATAGGAAAGTGGTGTGTGTGACTCACCCATTCAAAGCAGATTCTGATTCAGTGGGTCCTGGGTGTGGCCTGCAGTCTGTCTGGTTTCTGGCAAACTCCCCGGTGACACCAGTGCTGTGTGTCCAGGGACCCTGGTTTGAGCAGCAAGCACAGCACTTTATTTCTTTCAATGGCATCACACTACTGGCAATAACCTATTTGTTGATTCACTTCTGCTCATAACAAAAGCAGAAACACAGCTATAATTCTGACCCATATCTAAGCTCAAATGACTTGTCTCATTTTATACCTCCTCAGGAAGCTAAAGTAAGTTAAAAATTGCTATTATTGGGGGTTTCGGGAGAATCTTCTTAGTAGATTAGAATCTTCAGTGGTCCACGACTCAGCTACCTGTTTGAGATGCTCCAAATTACTGAGTGTAATTACAGCCACCTCTCTAGGTAGTACCACATTTTAGAGTCTGAAGGGACTGTGAAGGTCAGAAATCCGAGTTGCCATCTTCCCATAAAGCAGACTCTGAGATGGAGATCAGTGAGCAGGATGTCCTTGGGATCCATGCCTTTGACGGGAGGAAGCAGGACTGTGCAGTGGACACTGAGCTGTGTGTGTTGCTGGCACGAGGAAGTCTTTCGTCACCAGGAGCCCTGAAGCTGGGATGGCACTTCAGAGTTGTCCCTGGTTGAACCAAGGAGCCAGGTCTTTCAACCCTTGTGTTCATCGGTCACTGGATGCAGGCTGACCCTGGAAAGAGCACGACCTTGAGGAAGGCCGAGTTTTCCTCTTCAGAAAGCCAGTTGGGGCTTTCCAAAAGCTGTTGGAAAAGAGTTTTATTCCTGAAGGGGAATCTGGGTGGCCCATCACTCTGTCCACCAAAGGCTGCCTCTGGAGGCTCCCTCGGACCTTAAGGAAGGTTTCACCTGCTCTTCTGAGTGAGAAGTCTGTAGCTGACACCATAAATTGCCCTCTGAACAGCAAATGCCCACCCCTTTTCTTCCTTGTTTCCAATGCCTCAATTGTATTTCCCCTTCAGGAGGGACAGGCTCTGGCCTGCCTTCCGTGGTGGTCTCATTCTCCTTACCAGTGATGGATGGGCCTGGTAAAGGGCACAGTTCTGGCCAGTGAGACTTGAGGGGAAGTCTGATGGGGACTTCAGGAAACTCTTTCCTCTTAAGAACATGAGAGAGTGTCCCTTCTGTCTCTGCCTCAGATCAATGTTGTGATGTCTACATGTGATGGCTGGGACTGCAGCTTCCATCTTGCAACCAAGAAGGTAACGGTCTAAAGACAAAATGCAGGGGGGCAGACTATAAAGACAGTAAGAACCTGGATCTTTGATGGTGTCACTGAGCCACTGCATTATTCCACCCTGGAAACTGCCTCTTCTGGAGGTCTCATGGGAGCTAATACATGTCCTTACCTTTTAACCACTGAAGTTTTTTTTTAAATTATATGCAATCGACATATCTTAAGTTCAATGCAAAATCAATACTTATTAAACGCATAATGGAATGAATGAGTGTCAACGGGCTCAACCACCTCATGGGAGGCAGAGTGTCACGGACTTTATCACTTTCCAGTTTCATTTTGTTCTGTGTGATTTTGGAGCAAAGTGGTGCAAGGAAAGAGAGAGATGGAAAGAGTCCGTGGGCTTAAGACAGAGCGGGGCTGGTTGTTAAGAGCAGGACCGGATTTTGAAAGTCTCTACAAAGGCACATGGAACAAATTTGTCCCAACTGCAGTCCAGCTGCTCTGGTGGGGGCGCGTGCTGATGGAGGATGTGCATCACACCCCGAGAAAGCAGAGCAGCGATCAAACCTCATCTGGTAATGCTGCTCACTCAATGTGAGTTAATGTCTTAGAAAGAGCCCTCCATTTGACAGTCGCTAAGCCACATGCCAGCTCCTTTGTCTTTTATTCTATAATTAAACAGGGTTCCTCTTCTTGGGTTTGGAGCTTGCAGGAACTCTGTCTTTTGACTAATTCACCTTCATATCAGTGGTGTGTCTTGATGTATTACAGCGATAGGCTGTACCACGCGTGTAATCCATCATCGCAGTCAGCTGTTGCTGGGTCCCCAGCATAGAGAAGCGGGGCCAGCTGTTGTTCTGACACATCGGAGCAATGCATCACGCCAGCCCAGGATACCAGTGATCTATTACTCCGAAATGGCACTGTCCCGGATAGAGATAGTCCTGGGGCACGTGGAGCGTGGTGCTGGCTTGACAGAGACCCACTCGGGGCTGGGGAAGACTTTCTAACACTGAGTGGTTTCAAATAGATTGGTTTCCCAGACCCAGTCCAGCAGTTTTGTTAAGAGGGTGCAGAAGCCTTCCCATGTATTGCTGCTATTGATCCAACTTGGGATGTCAATTTCTTTGTGCTGTATTTCTGAAAAATCAAAGCCATCCTGACAGCATTTTACATATCTTACTCTATAGTATTGATTATCTACATTGCCTTTACATAAATCTTTCAAGTTGGCAAATGATATAGGCCACTGGTAGGTGTGAAGAATTGTTTAAATGCTGACTGCTGGGAATTTGCTGAACTTGTCTGCTTCCACTTTGCCTTATGTTCATCAAGTGAACACTTGCATTAGGTTCTGCGCCGCCCTGGTGCATAAGAGCACAAATAGTTGCCTGAGTCATTGCGGTGAACTACTTAGGAAAGCATAGTGACCCCTCATCCCTGCTCTCCCATTGACCCAGCCTTCCCAGTACTGAGGTGTCGGAGAGGGCATTGACCCAGATGGAAAGATTTGAAAATGAGTTATAAAAACTCTAAACTCTTGACTCTCCGTTTTCTACTTCACCTACAGAGGCCAAGTGTTTATAAGCAATTTCTCTGTTCCCCCGGCATCTTTAAGAAGACTAGTGAAACTGTTTCCCTGGCTGTGACTCCAGTGGCACAAAATGGACCCTTCAGTACCTAAACCTCCCCCTCTGCAATAGGAGACTCTGTAGTGAACTAAAAGAAGAGACTGCCTAGGAGGAGAGGAGGCAGCTCAGGCAAGAGCATCTTTTTAGTAATATAACAATCTTATCTATTTTTTTTCCTTTTTTTATCATGGCAAAAGACACATAAAATTTACCAACTTAACCATTTTTAAGTGTACAGTTCAGTGGTATTAAATACATTCGTAATGTTGCGCAACCATCACCACCATCCATCTCCATAACTCTTTTCATCTTGTAACAATGAAATTCTACACTCATTAAACAATAACTTCCCATTTCCCCTTCCCTAGCCCTTGGAAATCACCATTCTACTTTCAATATCTATGATCCTGACTACTCCAAGTACCTCATTTAAGTGGAATTATACCATATTTGTCTTTTTTGTGGCTGACTTATCTCACTTAGCATAATGTCCTCAAGGTGCATCCATGCATAGCATATGTCAGAATGTCCTTCCCATTTAAAGCTGAATAATATCCCATTGCTTGTTTATATACCACATTTTGCTTATCCCTTTTTCTGCCGATGGACACTTGGGTAGCTTCCCACGTCTTAGCTAATGTGAATAATGCTGCTATGAATATGGGTGTGCGAAGATCTCTTTGAGACCCTGCCTTGAGTTATTTTCAGTATATGCTCAGAGGTGGAATTGCTGGATCATGTGGTAATTCTATTTTTAATTATTTGAGGAACTGCCTTTCTGTTTTGTGTAGTGGCTGTACCACTTTACACTCCCACCAACACTACAGAAGGGTTTCCATTTCTCCACATCCTCACCAAAACCTGTTATTTTGTTGTTGCTTTTGTTGTTATTGTTTATAATAGCCATCCGAATGGGTGTGAGGTGGTATATCATTGTAATTTTGATTTGCATTTCCCTAATGAATACAATCTTATCCATTTAACAACAAAATGTTAATTTTACATAAAGAGAAAAGCAAGCCAAATAGTACAGAAAAGTTCAATTTGGAAATCATTCTTTGCTATTCTCTGTATGACCAAAAAATAATGATGCTGATGATAATTTCCATAAATAAAACATCCCCAGATAAAATTTCACGCACCTTAAAGGAATTAAAATGTCCACTCAGCAATTTTGTTTGAGGTCCATTCTCCCTCTCCCTGCCAGTGAATAAGGTCTCCTTTGTTTATACATGCACAATAATCACTTTTTACCTCCCCGACAAGAAGAGAAGCACAGAGTTCAGGGTACTTATCTTTAGAAAAGGAATGAAGGCTGTGTCTTCGCCCTGGATAAATAAGTTGGGTGACCAATTCATCCCAGTTTGCCTGGCACTTTCTCAGTTTTAACGCTGCAGTCTCTTGTCCTGGAAAACCCCTCAGTGCTGGGCACGCTGGGATGGTAGGTCATCCTAGCATAGTGATGGCGAACCTATGACACATGTGTCAGAGGTGACACGTGAACTCATTTTTTTTGGTTGATTTTTCTTTGTTAAATGGCATTTAAATGTATAAAATAAATATCAAAAATATAAGTCTTTGTTTTACTATGGTTGCAAATATCAAAAGATTTCTATATGTGACACGGCACCAGAGTTAAGTTAGGGTTTTTCAAAATGCTGACACGCCGAGCTCAAAAGGTTTGCCATCACTGTCCTAGCAGTAGGTCCTCAGGAATTCACACGTGGGGGCAGTGTAATTAAGCCCAAACCAGGCTATTCTGTCTAACCTTAGAGTCTATTTTCTCCTGGGAAAATAAGGTAGAAGATGTTGTGTGGTGTAAAACACAATTGGAACTAGGTTAAGAAATGGGTTTGCAATAGACACAGCTCTTCACAAAGAACCTTTGCATGGATTCTAGGAGAGGAGAGAAAGCGATGCAGCATTTATTAAGTAGCTATTTTAGGCACTTCACCTATCTCATTCATATAATTCTCATTACCTTGCAATAAATGTTATTAATACTATTTTTCACAGAGCACATTACTGAGACTCAGAGAGATAGTGTAACTCTCCTAGGGTCATACAGATAATGAGTAAGTGGCAAATAGGAGCTTTGAGCAAAGGCCTTCCTACTGCCTGGCACAACCTTAGAAGTAGGTGAATGAGTGGAATTATAGGAGGAACACCCGCCCAAAATAGCAACATAGTCTACTGCTTGTAATTCTCTCATTATAAAATATATTTCCCTGCATCCAGAAAATGTTAATAGCCTCCAATTAAAAGGCAACTGGTCCTGTAAGGGGGCAGAAAGTATTATCAGTTACCATTTTTCTTACTGGCTATAGCCGACTTTTATGTCTTTCCCAAAATCTAGGTTAATGGGTTCTAGAAAACACTCAAAGCCTAGTGCCCATGGAGTATCACCATGTTTATCCTGGCCCATGTCTATATTTTCTTCTTCAAATAATTTAATTATTTGATAACATTTCACCCAGAGTCACCTTTTTCCCTGTAAAACCATGGCCCAAGGTCCATGTTAGGGGAACCTGTTCCGCTTCTTTATCCATTGCTCAAACACAGCTCTCTCCAAACATGTCCATTCTAGAGGATACTGAAGTCATGGAACCCCGGACCATTGATAATCACTCCCACAAAGAATCCTTCAGAAGAGCCACAGCACTCAGCACTGCTCCCCTGTGCTATGCAGTCTGCCGCTCAACCCAGACCTAACCCAGACCTAAGTGGTATTCTTGTCTAGAAAATAGGTTGCACCCACCCACACTTCTCAGACACTTCTGGCCTTTCCCAGCTCCAACCAATTCCTGTTCATAGTCTGAGCACAATGTAAGAGAACGGTAGCATCTGAATTCCTGCATTAAAATACTGAAGATTTAATCCCAAGTAAAGGTTGCCTTTAATTTTAAACTAACCATTCACTTAGGTGAGGTACCTGGAGTAGTCAAATTCATGGAGACAGAAAATAGAATGATGGTTGCCAGGAGCTAGAGGAGGGGGAAAGGGGAGTTATTTAGTGGGTATGGAGTGGTTTTAGTATAGAAGATGAAAAAGTTCTAGAGATGGTTGGTGGTGACGGTTGCACAACAATGTGAATGTACTTAATGACACAAGCACACTTAAATATAATAAAATGATAAATTATGTTATGTATATATTACCACAATTTTGAAAAAAAAAATTACTGATCTATCATAGAAGAAAGACCTTAGACTTTCCTCAGACTTTCCATAGACTAAATGTTTGTGTCCTCCCCAAAGTCACGATGATATTAGGAGGCGAGACCTCTGAGAGGTAATCAGGTCGTGAGGGTGGAGCTTTCATGAACAGAGGTCGTACCTTTATAACAGAGGCCCCAGAGAGCTCCCTCGCCCCTTCCATCTTGTGAGGACACGGTGAGAAGACGGCCATCTATGGACCAGGAAGAGAGCTCTCACCAGACACGGAATCTGCCGGCATCTGATCCTGGACTTCCCTGCTCCAGGACTTCGAGAAATAAATGTTTGTTGTGTAAGCCACCCAGTCAACGGTATATCTATTCTAGCAGCCCCAGTGGGCTAAGACAGACTCACTCCCGGCTTTATTTGAATGAGTAGTCACTCTAACTATGAATCCAACGTGCTGGGTTGGGGAAGGGAGCAGAGTAGGAAACGATAAGCACAGCTCCTGCTCTGGAGGCTTAACCCTGGTGCCCAGGGGACTGTTGGAAAACAGGAAAGAAAGTGCGGGCAGGGAAAGTGAGCTCGCACTGAGTTGTGATGTTTCCAGTGCTGCATGTTGACCCAGCGTGAAGGAGGAAGGACAATCTTGTGTGTTTCACTGGAAAACGGTTTCTCCGTGAGAACATGAAAAGGCCCTTCATGCTTCCCCATACTTCTGCCCAGAAGACAATACAGTGTAGTAAAGCCCTCACATCAAACCCCCGAGGTTCAAATGCCCGCTGTGTGTCCTTAAGCCTTTACCTTAATCTCTCTGTGCTACAGTTTCCCCATCTTTGAAAGGGGGAAATGAAGTGAAAATTTCCTCATATGATCTTTGTGTGTAGCATGTGAAGTGACTAGATCTCACTTGACAAATAAGTATTCAATAAATGTTATTGGGTATTATTCCTGGCTATGCCTCTCTACCCCTTTCCAAGTGATGGTCAAATTAAGCTTGAGGTTTAGTGTTATATGTCTGCTTTCTTAGTTGTTCCTTTCTGTTCTTGGACTATCAGACTTTCTCTCTGAGCAGTGGTTTAGCCAGATTTACAGATCAAAAAAAGACTTTATACCCTTCGTGGTTACTTTGAAAATTTCCTAGAAAATCTTTTTGTTTTCCAGCCAAAGAAATTTTGACATACAAAGAGTAACATTAATATGCAAATCAGCATACTGTAAAATTCATTTTGGTGCCTCAGAGGCAGTATTTTTATAAATACAGAAACATAATTATGCATCCTCTAGAGGGCTAAAAATAATTATACAAATTTACAACAAAGCCCAAGGCTGTGTTTCCTTTTAACTGACTGTTTTTAATATCATTTAAATCTTGTTAGAACTTAATTACCAAATCTCTCTTGTAATAATTCAGGTGGAAGATTTAAAGTCTAAACTTGCCATTCAGAAAACAGAACCTCATCAGGGAAACGAAGACACTGAGGCACTCATTGCCCGAAGAGGACGATAGAAGGAACTGTCAGGATGGAGCCACAGGCCCTGAGGCGAGGTGGCCCGCTAAGAGAAAACGTTACTGTTAATATATGAGCCAAGTTCATTGTTTTAACCTACAATTTCTTGGAAAGACAAGATTACCTATTATGATCATTATGGATTATAAACCCAATTAACCATTTCTTCCTCATCTTTGTTTTTCCTCTATACTTTCCTTGTCCTTTTAAAATTAAGGTAAATATAATTGGGGGCAGCATTTTTTAAATGATGACTTAATTATCTTTTACAAAGTCTATCCAGTGTGTGTGTGTGTGTGTGTGTGTGTGTGTGTGTGAGAGAGAGAGAGAGAGAGAGAGAGAGAGAGAGAGAGAGAGAGAAAGAAAGAGAGATATCTAAACACTGACTTCTGTGACTGCAGAAAAGAATGACAAGCCAAGTCATGAGGAAGCATCCAATTTATTCTCTGTCTTACAGGCATTTATTTCTTAGCCCTCAGAGAAAATGGGCCCCTTATGAAATAAAAGGCATAAGAAGCTCAAACAGTTGAAATTCAAACATATTTTTATTTACCACTAGTTGATACTAGTTGCTAGGACTTAGAGTTTCCTGGACAATTAATTAGTCAGCTTATGCTATAAAGGATAATACTTTTTTTAAAATGTGAGCTATCTCTTGCATAGGTTGTTATCCATTATGGCAGAAGCTGACCAATTAATTTTCCCAGGAACTATAGCAATTCCATATATGAGATATCTATACCATGTTGCAATTCATTCTAGTCACTAAAAAATATCAATCAATTCACTGAAAAAATTATTCAAAATGGTTATTTGACAGCATTTAGACAAATCAGTTAGTTGGTTGAATTTCTCATTTTTCAACCATTTATTTTGGTTTGTGTAGGTATATAAATGTGCATGTGTGTGCTTATGGTATATGGATTGTTCTGTGTCAATGGCTTCAACCCTATAGAAAGGTCTATAATAGAACTTTGTGTGTGTAACAGACCTGGTGGGGTGGGGTGGGGTGGGGTGGGGTGGGGTGGGGTGGGGTAAAAGGCTTTGTTCTTGCTTCCTGGGTTCACAGGCCCTTTCCCGTCCCTTTCGGATGGATCCAGAGGAAGCAGCACATTGACAGAGGGAGTTGGGATGAATGGTCCAGCGAGTGGGCGGTTTATCTATTCTAACCCGTCTTCTTTCACTGACAGGTGATCTTTTGAACAGTTACCCACATTGTTCCATTTCTTTTTCTTACCATGAAATTATGTAAGTATCTGAATTCAAGCCATATTTAACTCCATTTATTATTTTTCAAAATTCCTGTATTGAAGTGTATAAATTTCCTATCCATGCTCTTGGCTGTCATTGTAACTGCTCCCAGTGGGACCTAAACTGACCTGTGCAGATTGCACATCTGAAGGAGGCCTGTCCAGCAGGTGATGCCAAAAGATCAATGGGTTCCACAGCATCTCTGAAAAACCTGCATAAAACCGTTCAGTTAGGGATAATAATTAAAGAAATCCAAGAACATAGGTTTCCCCTAATCTCTTTTTATTAGTGATGGAAGACTGTTATTCAAAATCTTGAAAGTGGATATATTGGCTTGGCTGCTGAAAATGGAGAAATTATACGCAGGCCTCAGAGCCTGTGCCCATCTTTCCGTTGGGCCAGTAAGGGAAACCACCCATGATAGCTGCCCATTGTCCACAGCTGTTGCATTTGCCAAATAATGTTTAGTAACAAGCGCTGTTTGTTCTTCTTGATAATTTGAACTTTCTCCATTTGTGTTTACCTTCACATCCACACTGGAACAACTCTGTTCTGAGTTCATTCCTGAATTCCATTATGGCCATGTAGGGGAAGGGGAAGAGAATCTGCATCCAAAACACCAGACAGAAAACAATGGGAAGAGGCAGCCATCCAAGAGCGTTGGCACGAGCTGCAGGAGGAAGCCGGCACTGATTAATGCTATCAAAATGCTGGTCTTTCTTTTGATTGATATTCCAGGCCCTCGTTACAGTTATTGATGCTGTTGACAACTATCATCAGACTCTTTCCAGTTTGCTGCTAGGGAGGGAGGTGGCAGGGACTTCGCCAGAACATTTGCACACCTGCCTCAATTTAACCTAAAACCCATTATTTTGTAAACAAAATTTATAAGCCCACCATAGCAATCATTGTTTCCTATATTCATTTATCAAAAACCCTCCAGCTCACAGTGGGAGGTAGGCCTGCTTCTGGCCTGTTACAAAAACAGTATATAAATGGCATCGTGGAGGGTAGGATGCACTTTTTAAAAAATGTATTTTATTGATTTCAGAGAGGAAGGGAGAGGGAGAGAGAGATAGAAGCATCAATAATGACAATCAGTGATTGGCTGCACCCTGCATGCCGCCACTGGGGATCGAGCCCACGACCCAGGCAGGTGTCCTTGACCAGAATTGACCATGGGACCCTTTAGTCCACAGACTGACACTCTATCCACTGAGCCAAATCATCTAGGGCTAGGATGCACTTTTAAAGATTCTTTGGGATATGAAATGTGGCAAATTAAAGATGTCATTTGGAAGGGCATTGTTTGTCCTTAGATGGTGACATTACAGCAGGCTAAAAACAGGCAGGGGGAAAGCTTTCTGGGGTCTGCCCTTCAGGAGGAAAGCATCCAACAGCCACAGGTATCTGAAGAGGACCTAGCCCTGAAGAGCCTGCCCAGATGCCAGAAATGTGGCTGTAAACACTCAGCACAGAGCACATGGGTTGTTTTTTCTAAAAATTGCTAGGCAGTGTGAGTTGTTTGTTACTTACTCTCAGGTTATCTCATTATTCTGGTGAAAATAATTGAAAAGACTAACCTCTGTGCACCTTCTCATTTAAACGACTCTGAATTAGAGACTTCTCCTACTTTCCTGCCTCTGATACCTCTGTGCCTGGGATGTTTGGTCTTTCTGTCTCCATGAGACACAATTCTAAATTATAAAAGCCAGAAAAGCATAAGAAGAGAAATAAAGTCTGTTTGACAAATGCTCTTCCAGAGAAACTCAAGTCAACTCCCTTGGAATATATAGATTTAGGAGAATATAGGAGATATTAAGGAATATAGGAGATTTAAAGAAACTGTGTGGCGTTGTTGTTGTTTTTAAAGGCAGACATTGTTAAAAATAAATTTATATATTCCAGACAATTTGTTTTCTCTAAAAGGTATTTTTGTTAAATAGTACTTGACATATGTGCAGAGGAGAAAATAACCATATTTTTTCCCACCTGCTATATAGCCAGGAACTAGAATTGCGCCCCACATATAGTAGGCACTCAACAAATACTTGTTGAGTGAATGAATGACTAAAACCAACAGAAATAAGCCTTTGTAGGGTGATGTTCTCTAAGGGTTGTTGCCAATTTAACTTAATCACTGTGGGCAGCCAGATCTTGATGAGAATTGGCAAATGAGGTATACTTAGTCCAGGTATCTGTTTGTACTAATATCAAGTGCAGTTTTCCCCAACTTTTTAGTAAGAAATCTTTAAACCTATAAAAATAAACTTAAGAGAGTTATAGTTCAAAAAATGGTGATCATGTTTGCTTTCTCTGTGTATGTGTATGACTTGAAAGTGATCCACAAACATCCTGACGTTTCATCTCTGAGTATTTCGGCATCCATCTCCTAAGCATAAGGACATTCTCGTACAGGATGTGATAAAGTTCTTTAACTGAAACTTTTAAGGAGAAAAAAAGAATAGGATTTAAATTAAAATGATAAATAATTAACTCTTGCGCTCAAGTGTACACAGCAAGTTTCAATGGTGGGATTCTCACCATCCTTCCCAGTTCCTTGTCAACAGGGATGAATAGAAATTCTTAGCATCTGTGCATACCCTTGTCTAGAAAATCAGGCTCCCTTGAAGTGCTCTATGCATCCTGTGCTGCTCCCAGCCTGAGGTTTCCTACACCGTGGCCCTTATTAAGATCTGAAGGGAACTCTCAGGCTCTGACTTTAACAGCTTCAAGTCCAGGTAAAGGACAGTCTATTTATCAACTGCACTTAAAGCATAAGATGTGCTCTAATGCTCTTAGTCCATTCGGGTGCTATAACAGAACACTACAGAGTGGGTGGCTTATAAACAACAGACATTTATTTCTCACAGTTCCAGAGGCTGGGAAGTCTGGGATGAAGGCACCAGCAGACTTGATGCATGTTGAGGGTTCGCTTCCTAGTTCACAGATGGCTGTCTTTTCATTACATCCTCATATAGAAGGAGGGGTGAGAGAGCTCTCTGGAGCCTTTTTAAATATATATATATATATATATATATATATATATATATATATATATATATATATATATATATATATATATATAATTTCAGAGAGGAAGGGAGAGGGAGAGAGAAACATCAATGATGAGAAAGAATCACACCCAATAGCTGTATCCTGCATGCCCCCCACTGGGGATTAAGCCCATAACCTGGGCATATGCCCTGACCAGGAATGGAACCACAACCTCCTGGTTCATAGTTCAATTCTCAACCAACTGAGCCATACCGGCTAGGCTGGGGCCTTTTTTATAATAGCAATAATCTCATTCATGAGAGCTCCACTCTCATGACCTAACCACCTTCCAAAAGCCCCATCTCTTAATACAAGTGCTTCAGGGATTAGGTTTCAACATATACATTTGGGGGAGATACGAACGTTCAGTCATGGTCTCTGCCAGGCATTGCTGTTAGTTGCTGCTCTAAGAAAGGCTTCTTTCCCCATTGCTGTGGGCTTAGAGCTTTCCTCTCTCTGAGCATTCTCTCTGAATGTGTGTGTTCTACGTTTTGTCTGGAAGAACTTGTAGAGTGAGATCTGAGTTGAAATGGATGCCCTGTGATGCTGAATAGAAATACTATTACCTTTCATGTGATTAGCACCTCCCGGCCCAGATTCCCCGTTCCACATCTTCTTAGGGCAGCCAAGAGCCTAACCATTTAACCTATGCTCTTTCTATATTATATGAGTCACATCATATATATGTTTATGTTCTTAACAATGCAAATGTCAGCACAATGAAATGTTTTTAATTCAGGCTACTGTATAGACTGGAGCCGTGGCTTGCATTTTGGCTCAGATGTTAGATAATTAAACACTAATTCACTGAAGATGTGTCCAAGATTATTTCCTTTTAGGAACGAAATTGGTGAAATGTATGTTTCATTTGCCATAGGATTCCTCCCCAACTTATTTGGGAGCTTATCTGGAAAGTGAACATGGCAAACAGTTGTAGCTTTGCTTAAGGAGAGACTCATTTCATTCCAAGAAACATTCACTGTCTGCCAAGCACTAGCCCAGCACTGAAGATACAAAGATGATACTTGTCCCCGAGAAACTCATAGTGAGAGAGAGACTCACTCCTTACACTTTCTCATTCCAGGATATTAAGTCATTTCTTCTATTTGAAGATACAAGAAGGTAACATGGAAAATGTCATTATAATCTTAGTAGCTGCCCTTGAGATAATACATTATGCCATTCTATTCTCAAAACAACTCGCTTATGTTGTTACTAATACCAGGTTAGATATACTAGTTACAAAGATTAGATCATTGGCCCAAGATCACCCTATGAACATTCAAATCCACACAGAGACCTCAGAACCCAGAATCATAACCCCTACACTTTCTATTGTCTTGCATGATACAAAAGAGTTCTGTATGAAATAAACCCTATGAATTTGAGGTCATAAAGACCATATTTATAAAGGGTGTCCCAAAATTCATGCAAGAAGTAATTTTGATAGAAAACACAAGTTTATAATTAAAAATTGTAAATGTTTTATTGATTCATAAAGTATACAGTATAGGGTTTTGTATGGAATAGCATATCGGGTAAATGGCCTCCACGGCTTTGCTGGCACATACGCACTCTTTTGTTGAAGTTTTCCATGACCTTTTTGCATAAATGAGGCTCATTTTCATCTTGATGGCTTGGTTAATCAACAAAATTGTCGCATTTGGGGCTCAGAAAATCCACGAGTGATTGTTGAGAAACAAATGCATCCACAACGCGTCACTGTTTGGTGCGGATTTGGGGCTGGAGGAATCATCGGACCATTCTTCTTCGAAAATGCGGCTACTCAGGCGATAACAAAAGAGTGCGTATGTGCCAGCAAAGCCGTGGAGGCCATTTACCCGATATGCTATTCCATACATAACCTTATACTGTATACTTTATGAATCAATAAAACATTTACAATTTTTAATTATAAACCTGTGTTTTCTATCAAAATTACTTCTTGTGTGAATTCTGCGACACCCTTTACCAATTGACTCTCCCTGGGTCCTCTCTGTAAAGGCAGTAAAATCTTTGGATTTCTCTTTTCACACCTTTCAAATGAGTGTTGTGTACCTGGTTACTTGGCCAGATTATCGTGTGGGTTTGTATGTAGATAGATGTGTGTCCATGTTTCTGTATGAATCACAGTGATTTTAATTCTCTTAAAAATTGATCATAAATAAATGACACAGGAAAATCATTCCCAACCTTTAGATCAACACTCTCCATAAAAGGATGAATTTGGGGTGGACAAGACTTTCCCAATTTGGGTTATGGTAATGATTCCCTGTGTCTTGGCTTTTTTATTCCACACTCCTCCAGCTTCCAGCTTCCACCTTCCCAAATAAAAGAATGATTTGGCCATTTTCTGAAGTTTATAGAAGACTCACCTCTTCCCTTTCCAGATTTCTCCCACATATCTTCTTTTTATCAGCAAAAGTTTGGTGTTTGTTTGTCAACACTTATTAGAATAGGCAATGGGTTGGTATGAAAAGTAATTCATCACTATTTCACCTAGCTGCAGGTAAACTTCCCTCAGCCTTTGGCCTAGTTGCTGATAAATTTGCCTCAACTGTGATGACTATAGCATTATTATAATTAGCTATCATAGAGATTGACTCTCCACCACCCTACCCATCCAGTTGTGACCAGCCTCAGGCTGGCGTTCAATCATCTTGTCTTTCTGGCTGCCATAATATCTTCAGCCTCAGGCTGGAGATCTCCCCCTGTGCTGCTCTGCACCAATCCCAAGTGCCTCACATCCACCTCCCCCACCCTCTCCTCCACAACATGCACCTTAACTTTGGTCACCAGCAGATCATCCCTCACCATACAGGTATTACCTAATCTAACCCCAAACCTCAACCTTCCTCTTCTCCCAGACCCTTCCATTGTGCCCTTAGGAACTTGCTGTCATCAGCAAACTTGTCTATTTCTAAATCTATCTTCCTGCTAAGGTCAGCCAGGCTGTGCCCTGGGGACACTACTATCAGCAGCCCTCTCAACTGAAAACTGTGTCTGCACTACTCCCCAAATACCACAGAGCTAGGGGAGATATAAATGTTCACTTGTCCCTCCTTCTCAACTTCCAGGTGTCTGTCCTTCCTCACTCAAACATCCCGGCTTTTTGAAGTAAATCATCAACCTTTTCCACCTCATTAAGTAATCTCCTGGTCAGTGGAGTCACAGGTTATGTCAACATATGGGTCACTGCCTCTGTCTCCACCATAATTCCTGTCATCATCCTTTGAGTCATCCAGCATCCTGATTCTCAGCTCCCCACTCTTCTTAACTCCATTTTCCTCCACCTCACCTCAGTCATCTACTCACATCACCATACTCAAGGCATTGCATTGCCCTTGGCTTCCAGATACCACACACTCTTTATTTTCCTCCTATATTGCCAGACACTTCTCCATAACCACATGTTCCCTGCCTTCCCCTTCCTCAAGTCCTCAATGCTCCCAGTACCCTTCCTAGGCTCCATGATCCATCTCATTTTAACTACCCTAAGCTAACTAAGTGCCATTAACTAAAACATTCTTGACCTCTTTGCCTCATCTCCCTCCATTGTACTCCCCTGGTGAAGCCCTAAGTCTTCTTAAACTCAGCAACTTACAACATCCCTGTACCCAAGCAGGGAAAATTTGCTTGAGAAAATCACACAACCATTATGTCAGAATCCGTTTCAAATTTATGACCAAAAATCTTCAGTGAGTACTCAACACTATCTGACAACTAAACTTCCCTAGTAAATTCATTAGCCAACTCCCAAGATGACCATCATGTACTTTCTTCTCAACCCTCAAATCTCCAACATCCCCTCCCACCCAACTCTCAGTGTAAGACTTTGTCATATATTTCATAGAGAAATATAGATGCAATCAGACCAAAACCATTTCAACTTCCCACCTTTCATTCCATAAGCTTACCTATGTCTGTAGTCACATGCCCTGGTAAATTTGTGCCCTGGATCCTATCTTACTCTCCTTCTCTTGGACTTGGCTCCTAAAATAATTTCCTTTCTTCTGCTTCATCTATTCCTAAATAGAGTTCTAAACCAAATCTCTGGACAATGATTGCAAGATGCAGAATTATTTCTCTCTTAGTTATTTCAAAAAGCCCCATGCCTTCAAATATCATCCATATGTTGATAATGCCAAAATATATTTTTCCAGTCCAGACCTCTTCCTTGAGGGTTAGACTTGTGTATATATAACTATATCTCTATTTGAATGTTTAATGTGCCTTTTAAACTAATAGAGATAAAGTGAACTATTGACTTCCCCTATAAAAAAAAGTCATTCCTAATAAATGTTTGTATCCCACAAAATAGCACCACCATCCACCCACTTGCTCAGGTCAAAACCCAAGGCATTATATTGGATTTCTCTCAATTTCACATTCATCCCACAGCAAGCCCTGTAAACATGGCTTCCAAAATGTATCTTGAATCCCAGTCACTTTGCACCATCTCCACTGCTCCCATTCTGGTCTAAGCCATCATCTCCTCTCCCGTGGACATTGTAGAGCAACAAACAAAGAAAAATAAGTTAAATAATAGCATGCTTCACAAGAGATAAGAAGGAAAATAAATCAAGGACATGGGATATTAAGTGTTGAATTGAGAAGATTGCAATTCTAGGTAGCGTAGCCATGGAAGGTCTCTGGCTTTGAAATGGGAGACTGCCTGGAATGTTTAAGAAACAACAAGAAAGCAAGTGTGTCCAGCACAGAGTTAAAGGGTGAAAGAGCAAGGAGACAAGGTCAGAGAGGTCACAGGAGTGGTGCCAGGGGTGGCTCAGTGGCCAGATCATGCAAGTTCTTCTGTGCCTGTGAACCTTCTCAGAGAACTTGATTGAGTCTTTGTAACTTCTTGGACAAAAGAGTCTGTGAAACGGATGCTCTGTGACTTCTGAAGCTGGGTTATTAAAATGCTGAGCACTTCCGCCTTGTTATCTTGGGAGATTTCCTCTGGGATCCCAGCTACCAAGTTGTGAGGAAACCCAAACTAGCTCACACGGAGAGAACCAAGTGGAAAGACCATGGGTAGGTATCCTGGCTGACAGTCCAACTGAGGCTCTGGCCAACAGCCAGTACCAGTCAACAAACATGTGAGTGGGCACCTACTAGTGATTCTAGCAACTAGTCAATATGCAGATGTTCTGGCTAAGCCAGCTAAAGCCCCATTAATCATCCATCAGCACCCACCAGCCATGACCCTAGCTAGTGGGTCACCCCCAGCTTTCTCAGATATCATAGAGACCCCAGCTACTAGAGGATAGAAACAAGCCGTTTTGTGTCATATTTTTGATCCACAGAATCTATGATCTATGAGAATATTAAGATGACTTTTATATCACTAAGTTTGGGAGGGGTTTTCAATGCTATAATAGTAACTGCAACTAGTAGGCACTTGCCCACTATGAGCATGGTACCGGCTTCAGTGGGGTGGAGACTAGAAAGATGATTAAGAATTCAAGGGACTTACCATCTTAACTCTATTCTTTCACCTATCTAACTTCTGTTCATTTTTCTTATGTCAATTTAAGTATTCCCTCCTCCAGAAAGTCTACCCACCCTCAAGCCATCTACTTTCAGGCTTTGTTAAATAGCCCTAATAGCACCTGGGCTTACCCCAACATGGCCTTTGCAAGTCTTTCCTTTGACTGACTGCTTGCTGGCTCTCCTCAAATCCACAGGCAGACCGCATGTTCCTGGAGGGCACACACTTTATTTACTATTAGATTTCCTAACACTTAACTCAAATTATCTCCCTTTTCTTCCACAATGTATTTTTTAAACTGGCATATAATTGACAAACAATATCCTATTAGTCTCAGGTGTGCATCAGTTTCAATATTTATATACATTATAAAATGATCCCTATGATGTCTAGTTACCATCTGTCACCATGCAATTATTACATGGTTATTGACTATATTCTCTATGCTATACATTACATCCCTATGACATTTATTTTAACATATGTGCTGCGAAAGCAAGCACATGACTTATTTATTTTATAACTGGAAGTTTTTTCTAGGAGGTTCTTCTATGCCCTCCTTAGTGATTATTCTACCCCAAAAGCAATTCCCACCCACCAGACCCCTAGTGGTACCTCAATGCTAGGATCCATACAGTTTATGTCAGTAGCTCAGTCTTCAGCATGCCTGCTGGTACTTCTGTCTCCACACAACTAGTCCCTGAGGGCCAGAACCTGGTCTTTGGCATCCACACATCTGTCTGAACATTGCCATGGCACCTGGCACCTGTTAAGAGCTCGGTGACTGAATAAATAATTGATGATGTACAATATCTTTCAAAAGGATTCCATCTATTATTATTATCCAATCAACATGTTTTAACTCCCAACTTTTCAGTAAGCTTAAGGACTAGAGTGGTTTGTATATGATCTCGGGATTACTGGGAAGTATTGCACAGCATATATAATTTCTCTAAAAGGAATAGGTTTAGATTATAAACATATGCTTGTTGTCCCCAGTGTTGTGATATATGTATAATTGCTCTCCAAGAATACTTAATCACAGTGGGTGAGGCTTTAAATAATATTACTTAATATATTAGGAATCCAACATCCATCAAAATAATATGGCACTGCCTTATTTATGAGGTCCTATTCTACTGTTATAGAAATGATATCAGGTATCAACAAAAAAGGGTATATTTTGAGTTTTTGTAGAACTCTCCCCAAAACAGAAGCCTGACCTTACCCCAGTGGATCTTAGTATTAAATTGATAACATTTCATCAGCAGCACATGAACTAGGAATCAAATTTTAAAAATTAGACACAGCTCTATAGCTTGAGAAATACATACAGTGTTTGAATATTTTTTAATCTCATCAGAGGTAGCTTGAAGTATCTTTTTCTTCACCTTCGTTTAAGTTCACTGGAATGTAATAAGTCAACTATTTTTTCTAGAACATTATAAAATATGGACAGTATCCTAAATATAGGAATTAAAATAAGAGTCTAATATTTCTGCACTTACTTGGATATGATGTAAGCTATATAGAAAAACTTGCTCTTGGGTGTGGTATAGTTTATATGATTAAATGCTTTATTCATACTCATATGTCAATCTATTAGTGTGCTGTTAATTCAAATGTTACTATGATGTATTTTATCCCCATTAGCACATTCATCACAGGTGGATGTGAAACTTAGACAAAGGTGTATGTTCTCATTAATGATGAGCGGCCTATTCATCTTACTAGAATGTAATTAATGTTAGTTACAATCCTTAATTTTTCACTGTTTGTCATGATGCATATTTAGCATTTCTCTTGTCCTTTGTCAACTGGTTCCCTCTTATCACACAGCCAATTCAAAAAGACATATTTAAGCAAATCCAGTGCTTCATTTTTCAAGTATTTTATACATGTATGTTTCTTGATGTTTGTGGCAGTTCCCATACTGTGAGGTTTCATATTGGATGTAGCAAGTGCAAAAGCAATATTAAAGTGATTAGTTGGTACATCTTATTTTTTAATGAATACCAGTAATATTGATGTAACTCACTTGCTAAATTAAATTTTAAAACTTAAAAGGACATATTCTTATATTCTTCACCTCAGCATCTACTGAATAGAGTTGTTTGTTAGATTTCAGGGGGGAAAAGAGCTTTTAAAAATACATGCATTGTTATGTATCACACAAATGCCTAAATACATATGCCTAGTTTTTCTCAATTAGACCATACTAAATATGTGTATATATGAAACTCACTTAATCCTCATAGCAATCCCCATTGACATGTTATTGAGATAGATACTATTTTTATTCCTATGCTATAGCTGAGGAAATGGAAAGACAGAGAGGTGAAGTAACTTGCTCAAAACCACACAGCTCGTGAGTGATGGCCCAGGACCCAAGCCCAGACTGCCTGGCTCCAGAGCTTGTGCCCTTGATCTGGCTATGCTGCCTCTCATCTTCATAATTTCTAATGAAGTTCACCAGTTAATGATATACATTAAGTAAGTACAAAGTCTAAACTAAGGTTCTGGATGTCATTATACTTAACGATCATTTTTCATCGTTTTGCTTTGTTAGTACTCAAATTACATAAGTGTCCTGAGTAAAATCTCTATATACTATTTGCAAAACAATGAACTTTAAGCTCTTTGCTGTCAGGAAGGGCTTTTTAAGTGAGTTTATCCTCCCCATAGCTAGACAAATACTTGTACTCAATAAATGTTCAATAAGTATTTTAACAAATAAAGGAATCTTTTACATTTAGGATTCGAAGAACAATGAAAGATAAATTTAATCCTTATACAAATTACAGTTTTAAGGCTAATCACATATTGCAAAGGTTTTCAGATGAGATTCAAGCACTTAGCTGTGCCTCCTCCATTTCAAATACCAAAGTTTAAAATTGATTCAACCATCCTAGCGGGGTGGCTCAGTTGGTTGGAGCGTCCTCTTGTACACCAAAAGGCTGCGGGTTCGATCCCAGGTCTGACGCACACAGGAGACAACCAGTCAACGTTTCCCTCTCATATCAATGTTTCTCTCTACTTTCCTCTCTCTCTAAAATCAATAAAAACATATCCTAGGGTGAAAATTAAAAAAGAAAATACAGTTGATCATTTGTATTTCTCAGAATAGAGTTATTTGGTATTGAAATAGGTACGCTCTTAATCCTCAACTCAGTTTTCAAAAACTGTAATTCTCTTTACTTTTCTAATATGGAACTAGTTTCTATCTCAGTAGAAACTTAAGCCTTCATTCTGCCCTCCAGTGGAAAACATTTTCCAATTCATGTGAAATGAGGGTTTGCCTAATTGATTCCGGGTAAATTTGCTCAATTTAGGATCTACTTTTCCCAGGAGAGGAATGTCATCTACATTCCCAGGAGTACGTGGCATCATGGCATCGAGGAGTGGCTTCGGTCCTCAGCCTTCATCTGTCCACCTGGGCAGCGTCCATCTGTCCACCTGGGCATTTTCAAAAATATGTGTCCTGCCTAGTTTTCAGGTATCTTCATCCTTCATGCTGGCGTTTACCAGGGTGGCAATACTCCCCACTGGCCTCCAGCTACCCAGCCCACCCCTTTTCTGCGGCTGCCTCCCCTCGCACCAGCCACAGGGCACCCAGGTCAGCCAGCTCGTGTCATCATGCCCATGCTGTCGTGGGCCCTGCAGGAAAGCATTTCACGGCCCCTGTGTCCTATCAGAGCCTGAAAATGCTTTGGGAATCTACCTTAGGCCAGGCTGCCCACATGTTCCACGGGAGGGGAAGTGTAACCACAGCCCCTGCGGTTCCACCGTTAGCTCTGTGCTACCCCGTGGGGGCCAGAGAGCAGGAAGCTGCAGATCCCTAACTCATCTCAGGGTCTGTCACACACCACACACACACACACACACACACACACACACACACACACACACACTCTCTCTCTCTCTCTCTCTCTCACACACACACACACACACACACACACTCACACACACGCGCGCGCACACAAACACACACACTCACACACACACACACACACTCACACACACTCACATGCACGCACACACACACTCACACACACACACCCTTGGCAGAAAGCACCATAGAGAAACTCCTTTTGGGGGAACAGTCGCTAACTTTTAACTACTTTGATCTTCTCTTAAACTCTTTTTCCTCTCATCACAAATCAGGAAGTCCTTCTGGGGACATGGAGGCCATGATAAGAACTGCTTCCCCTAAACCATGTATTCCTCCAAATAGTTCCTGTTTCATACCCAAACCATGGCTTAGGTCTTCATAGCTAAGACTGTGACCCACCCCACCCATCACCTTGGGTGTGAGGAGACACGGGAAGGGAAAAAATGCTATCCCATGTCATTCCTGTCCCAGTACCATATGGAAAAAACATATATATCTGCATCATTAATTGAATGTCTTCCATCTCTTTTAAACACCTATCCAATGGACAGCCCTAAAGTTGATCCTTGGTCCTTTCTGGTGTTTATCAGCTACTGTATTGGTATTCTTCCTTTTCTTTTAAGACAGTGCTCTCTCTACTTTTTCTTCTTTTCTCTATTTACTTTTTAAACAGTTTTCAGTGCTGATTTTATTTTAACAAGCAGAGACAGAACGTTCCCTGGTCCGGCACAAACTGGATTCAAACCGGTTCTTCCTCACACTGGGGCAAGCCTGGCCAAATGGGCTGAAAAGCCTTTTAAAAAACACCAAAGAGCCCGAACAAGTTTGGCTCAGTGGATAGAGCGTCGGCCTGCGGACTGAAGGGTCCCAGGTTCGAGTCCAGTCAAGGGCACGTACCCTGGTTGTGGGCATATCTCCAGTAGGGAGTGTGCAGGAGGCAGCTGACAGATGTTTCTAACTCTCTATCCCTCTCCCCTCCTCTCTGTAAAAAAGCAATAAAATATATTTAAATAAATTTTAAAAAACACCAAAGGAAGCTTAAGCAACCTTCTGTATTTTTCCTGTTTTAACGCAGATTTGGGTGTAGCCACTGTCACACTGTTAACATTTTAAACAAAGGGAGATATTTAGTAAATATGTTTATGATATATAATATTTCAAACCAAACTGACATTGAGCTGGTTCTCTATGTCTCCACCTGGCTGGTACCTCCGAATACAGCAAACTGGGGAGCACTAAGAGTCCTCTCACCCCGGGATAAAGACGCGTGACCCCCACATGGAAATATCCTTGCAGGTTACCATGCGCTCAGGAGGTCAATCAGAGGCCACCAGAGAGAGTGGCAAGCTGTCAGTTTCACAATGTGGCTTTGTTTCCGTAGACTTCGCTTTTCCTTCTCCCATTCCCTTCAAAGGAAACTCCTTGCTCACCAGAAAATCGTTCACAGCAAACCAACAAAGGCAGTGAGAGCCTTGGTGTTTCTATTTTGGAGACATCCTCCTGTGTACACCCTGAGACACTGGAAAACAGCAAGTATCTTCATCTCTGTTTCAAGTAAGGAAGACACCTGTTAGTTGAATCACCTTTCCAACCTCAGGTCAGGAGACGGTCCAGTTGACAAACGGACATCTCTCTACTACCAGAGGCGGCCTTTGAACTTGTCCCCCTCGGACACACAGTGCAGAGTGGCCAGCCAGCCCGTCTCCGCCAACCTTGAACCAGCCCTCAGGCGCGATGCCACCTATTCTTGTTTAGTCCACCCCTGCCTGGACGTTAACCAGACCAAGGGCAGCCGCGTGAGACCTTGCGTGCAGCCCACCACAACCTCTGGACAGTGGCTCCCTGAGAGGCAGCGGTGGTCCTTGCCCTGGGTCCCCGCTGTCCCCAGGGTGAGCCCTCCGCAGCGGAGGTGGTCTGCCCAGGCAGACGCAGGGGGATCAGCCTCTCTGCATGCAGCTTCAAACCAGTGTGCGTTTGCTGCAACCAAACCCCTTCTTTCCCTGCCCAAGAAGAGGCTTCCCTGTCGGAACGAGGCTCTGAGCTTTGTACAATCAAAAGCCTTTGATTAAATCGGACCCGGTCCTTCTACTTGCCATGGTATTGTGCGACCCGGAAAAGCAGCGGGGCTACAAAACAGCCCAATTTGTCGCTAGGTGGGCTGACAAAGCAGGGCTAAACACACGGTTGATTTCAAGCTACGTTACATCTCCAAGTTGCAAAGCTAGCGATAAAGCAAGCCGGAACAGCATCCCCGTGGGTGGATATTTCTCTCAGACAGAGGCCACTCTGCCTCTGAGAGGGCTGTTGTCCTTCCCACTGGGAGTTTTTAAGCCACTTAGGGACAGCGACCATTTGAACAGAAAATTGTTCCTGTTTCTAAATGATTTTTTTTTTTAAGGAAAGAAAACGGTCCCAGGAAAGATGCTGCTTTTCTGACATCTAACCCATCAAACACACACAGGGCCACACAAAAAGAGACCCGTTTACAAGAATTGACTCCAATAGGTGTTTGCTTACTCTGCTCTCCACCTGCTGACTGCTCTGTCCTCACTCTGTTTTTCTCTGACACTGATGTGCATTCTCTCCCCGGCCCCGTAGCCCTCGATAGAACCCAGGAGACCCCAGCTCACTGCTGCCTTTACTAGCAGCCCCCCAACGCCCCCCTCGGAGCCAGAATGAGACCTGAGGCTGCCCTGGGTATCATTTGGGACACTTTAACTCAATGTCCCTTAAAGGACCTTCAGCATTTAGTGACAAAAAGGTGAGCACTGAATAGGTGAAGAACACAAGAGGACACAAGTGACGGTGCCCCTGAATTAGACCGAAGCCCGAATTTAGCGGATCGTCCCCTCCTCAGGTGGCAATTTGGTTTCCACCTATTCTTACTCAAGCAGGCTCCTCGCACAGGGATGTCTCCGACCTGAGGGATATAGCAACAGATTGCTCCCAACTCCATATGTGCATGATGCTCCTGGAATGGATGGTGCAATACTTCCATTATAAGCTGATGCCTCCAGCATCTCCTGCCTGGCTCAAACCTGACTCCAGCTCTACTGCTCTCTCCGGCCTTAGCCCTGGGTAGACCTGAGCTCTGACCCAAAGGCTAGATTTGATGGTGAAGAGATCTGAGCAGCAGCTACTGAGGAGCAGGTGAGGACAATGAAGTAGGACCCAAAGCAAGGGAACTACAGAGTGAGAAGTCCCATCTGTGTGCCCCTCTGAAGGCTGGGATCAGCTTGTGATCACTAGAAGGTCCTAAGGTGACCTTGCACTCTGAGGGTCTATGAGCGACCTCCGCCACACAGGAGGCTCTACTCTACACCCTCAAGATCTGGGCCCATCCACCCACATCACAATACACGTCTGGTCTTTGCAACAAATGAAAAGACGGATATTCACATATTCAAGTTTCATCATTCTTTAATCCATAGGCATTAGAGTTCCTTTTTTTCTTTAAGATGACATTGAAGATTTGTATGTATTATCAAGAGCTGTAAAATCAAGGATAATGGGGCCACGTTATTGACATAGGGTGTTTCTGAGGCACATTCACAGTGAAAATGAGTTTCTAACACATTCCCACGTAGGCGGTTGCTCAGCATCACCCACCACTGGTTAATTCATTAATATTATTCAGTGAAAAGCATTTCTTCCATTTCATTTATTAATAAATCTATTTTCATTCTCATGGAAATCAGTCCCTTTCAAGTTCATTTAGGAGGAATATTTCATATCTTTCTAGTATGGGAAGTATTTTTATTTAAATACTTGCAACAACTAAATTGAGAACTTATACCTTTCATCTTTAAAGGTATCTTCCTTGTGGTTCTTCAATGCTTTGGGGTTATAAGAGATTGAGAAACTAGGAAAGAGGACAGGGAATTAAATAAAATGGAAATTGATTGCAATAACATTGGCTCCATTGGTATTATTTCTTCTAAATCAATGAAATAGTAGGAATTTATATTTAAGTTTAAAAATTTTTTTAAATATATTTTATTGATTTTTTTTTTACAGAGAGGAAGGGAGAGGGATAGAGAGTTAGAAACATTGATGGGAGAGAAACATCGATCAGCTGCCTCCTGCACACCTCCTACTGGGGATGTGCCTGCAACCAAGGTACATGCCCTTGACTGGAATCGAACCCGGGACCCTTCAATCCGCAGGCTGATGCTGTCCGCTGAGCCAAACCAATTAGGGCATAAGTTTAAAATTTTATAAGGGTATCATCTGCCTTATAAGGAGAGAAATACATGTGGTATATGTAATAACATCAGCAGGGGAAAGTTTGCTGCTAAATTTTTAATCCTAGGCAACTATTGTTGAGTTTTTTTCTTAGTAAAAATAAATAAACAGAGGCCCCCAAAATAGATTCTATTGTGTGAAACGCATCCAAGAGAACTATTGAATGGAGTGTTTTCGTGGCATCCTACTGCTTCTATAATGCGGTGTCTGGGAACCGCCGGCACTATGGAATTGTGTCATTTGTATTTTGCATTCATGTAAAAACCTAACAGAAGAGGCAACATTTGTGCATGCCTTAGACCTGAGGTGGTTAGGTCTTTGTTTTAGCTTTCAGTATTTCTCCCTTCCCTCAAGCTATTTCTAATGTACTTCTGTTGTACATTTTATTATTACATTTGCCCTCATTTTGTATCTACTCAAAATGGGTCAGCTTCCATTATAAACTTTTGAACAATAATAGATACAGAGGCAGAGCTGCCTCAAACAGATTGTCGAGCTGCAGCGGGAAGGCCGGGGAGGGTTGGGGGGCAGGAGGTAGGGGGGTAAGAGATCAACTAAAGGACTTGTATGCATGCATATAAGCATAACCAATGGACATAAGACACTGGGTGATAGGGGAGGCTAGGGGACTGTCTAGGGCGGGGGGATAAAATGGATACATATGTAATACCCTTTGTAATACTTTAAGCAATAAAAAAAAAAAAATGGGTCAGCTTGTTTGGCTCAGTGGAGAGTGTCGGCCTACAGACTGAAGGGTCCCGGGATCAATTCCAGTGAAGGGCACATGACCAGGTTGCAGGCTTGATCCCCAAAGGGGGCATGCAGGAGGCAGCCGATCAATGATTCTCATCGTTGATGTTTCTATCTCTCCCTTCCTCTCTGAAATCAATACAAATTTATTTTAAAAGAAAAAGAGAAAGGGGAAAGAAACAGTGCCTTGCAATTAGTAGGAGGCAGCCTACAGTGGTTGAGGTGAGGAGCCCAGGGAGCTGGACCAGGTTGGAACCCAGCCTTGCTGGAGCCCGAACAGGGATGCCTTGCAGAATGCCCTGGCATTCGTCAACCTGGCTGTTAGAAACTCATACATCAGGAGAAAATTTTAATAATGATTATTTTCAGTAGCACAGCACAGCCAAGCCCTCAAAAAGAGGAAGTTTTCATTGGGAAGGCATTGCATTTAAACAGCGAAATCTGGTGTAATGTGAAGTATGAAATAAGTTTTGAAAGGAAGCTGATGATTAAGAAGAAATGCAGTGGGCATTTAATAAGTGGAGGAACCGCAAGATAATTAACTGGCATGCATAAAGATTCATGCTTTATACCAAAATTTTAATTTTGCACATAAATGTGCCTGATGTAGGCAGCATTTAATCACCTAGCTGACAGGAGTAACTACTTTCATTTAACCTTGACTGAAGATCATGAATTCTAACAGGTTTAATTGGATACATCATTTAACAGGATGAACAGAGCAAATTTTTCTCAATTCATAGGTTCTGATTGACATGCACCAGCAATAAGGCGTTGCACAATTACAGCTGCTCTGCATTCCTGCCCTGGGCAGCAATTGCCATAGCGACGTGACACCACTGGATCACTGGGGCACGGGAACTAGGCTGAATCTCGCCTTGTTTTGAAAAGGGCAATGTTTTTTTTAAAAAAAAAAAAAAAAGGAAGAAGGAACAAATGAACAAGAAGAAAGAGAGAGAGAGAGAGAGAGAGAGATGAGAGATGCTGGAGAAGAAAGGGGTTTGGACACAAAATTTTTCCCCCATATTGATTGCGTTGATATGTACCTGCTGTAAGAGAAGGGGTATGTCATGTTATCAGCCACGTGGACAAATGGGGGAATAAGGCATTATCTTTTATCTGGTTAGCCCTTCTTTGCAGAGTGTTAGACAAGATAATAGTCAAACAAAACAGACACAGAGAGGAGGACCTAAAGGAAAGCCATGCTCGAAGCCTCCACGCCTGAAATGCAGTGTGATGTGAGCCCTCGGTGCTGGGCACCCACTCCCCGTCCCCAGAATCCAACGTGCACTGGGGGATCCAGACCCTGGATTTGCCTGAAAATAGAAAAGATAGGGTTTGAAATGGTTCTCTTTCTCTCTTCTTTGCTTCACTAACAGAAACCTAAATGAAGCCAGGAAAATAAAAAGGAAAGTCCCAAAATAAAATTGTCTACATTTTTCTCCTCATAAAATGAACATCAAACCCCAGGGAACTGCTCAGGTGGCTGACTCCTATAGTCCTTGGCCAATCTGAAATACCTCAATGGACTCTAAATATTCTAGAGGGATCTAGAAGATCTATACCTCATGAAATACTCTGCAAGTCCTGCTAGTTTCAGACATGGAAATACGCATAAAAAGCACTCAATTTTAAGGACTTTCCTCTACAAATCAAACATCAATAGTTTCCTTACTATTGTTTCTTTGCTTTCATTCTTGTTCAGCAAATCTATTCAGTTGTCAAAATACCTCCTCCACCCCTGCGGGCTGGGCGAGTTGCGCCCTCTGCTCCTCCCCCCACGTTACTATGTGATTTGTTCATTGTTACATTGATTTGTTCCTCGGTTGTCCTTTCACCTGTCACCTTCTCCTTATACACTCCCCCCCTCACCCTCCACATCCCCCCCCCACACACACACACCACCTAAATTGGGGGCCTCTTGAGAACAGACACTATATCCTCATTTCCTTAACCCCAGGTCCTGGAATAATGCCCAGTGGCTAACCCTGTAAGTGGGTGCTGGGGGTGTCTTTGAGTTGTGCTTTTGCTTTTCTCCTCCTGTCTTTGTCTTTTCCTTCCCCTCACCCAGTCTTTCTGCCTTTCTTTCTCTCTCCTAAGCTTTGTGAATATGTGTTAATTCAGCAGAAGTTTGCTGTGTATCACTTACATGCCAGGCCAGGTGCTGGGTGCTGGGGCCTGAAACAAGCTTCTCTCCTGCAGTAGCTCATGGACTCCTGGGGGAAGGAGGGATACGGATGGGAAATACAAAATTACAACACAGAGTTATTTGCATTGAACTATGGTGAGCCACAAGGCTGTGCTAACTAGGTGGGGGTGGGGGCATGGAGGTGTGACTCTGTTTGCCTGGATTCAGAGAAAGCATTTGCGAAGAAGGTGACAGGTTCCAGTGAGGAGCAGGTTTGGAGCCTGGAAAGTTCAGCAGAGAGGACCACTTTACAAGGTTCCAGGGCGTGAGACAGCATGACTTACTGTAGGAATGGAAAGTGCTTCTGTGAGCAGGGGTGGGTGAGGGCAGGGAAGGGAGTGAGCGAAGTTTGAGAGGGAGGCAGGAGCCAGCCCCAGAGGTTCCTGTGTGATGTGCCAAGGAGTTGGGCTTCATCCCCGAGGTGCGGGGGAGCGCTCAGGAGGTTTTGTTAGGGGCGGATCAGTCTGTGTTTTAGAAATGTAGCTCTGACACAGAGGTGAGGGATGGATTCGAGTATAAAAAGAATAAAAAAGCCGTTTACCTAGCTCCCTTAAAAGACCTTCTTCTTCTCTCCCCTCTTTTCCTTGGGGCGTCTAGAATTCCTGCCTTCTTTCTTTTCTTTCTTTCCATCTTTCCACTCCTGCCCCCCTTTTTTTTCTTTCCCACAAAAATGAGCTCAAATGATCTTCCAAAGAATTTCTGAACCATAAATCTTTGACACTTGATAACAGTCCATAAAGGGCACAAGTCTCAGATGGTGCCACGGGGCCCATAGGATGTCACTGCGCTTCTCCATTTGGGGAGGCAGCAGGGAAGGGCCTCCAGCAGGAAGAATTAGGTTAGAGAATTCTAAGACGTTTGAAGAGACATCTGGCCGGGAGCTGTGGAGACAGCTGAGGGGACCCCCACCCAGCACTGGGTCCCCATGGGTTCCTAAGGCACCTTGGGCTGAAGAGAGAACCCCATCCCTGTAGGTGAATGCCCTCAGGGCTCTCCCTCCTGACCCCAAACATCAAGTGCTCTGCCCTCTGACCCCCCTCAGTCACAAATCCAGAGGATACCCCACCTCCTGACAGTGCAGCTGTGAGAATCATGTCCCTCCCAGAGCCACCCTCTGGCAAGGCACACAGGACATAACTTCCAGGAGGAATGAGGACTGCACCCCCCTCAGGACCATTAATAAAGGGAGAATTTAAGTAAAATCCTGGCCACTGCTCTCCTTCCGCCTCTCCCCAGAAACAAGGGGCTTCTCAATCCCTTAGGCTCAGTATTGTCACAATTGGCTACAAATTCCCTTCCGTTATTTGCCCTCATTTGCATATCAACCCTCCTGTCTTACTAAACTGTGAGCATGTGAGGCCAGGGCCCATAACCTTATTCATCGTTGTACCATCCTCCCCTTCAAGTTCATAGCACAGTATCTGGCACCTGGTAGCTGTTATGGTTACATTGTGTGCCCCCAAAATTCATATGTTGCAGTACGAATCCCTCGTATGTCAGAATGTGACCGATTTTAGAGACAGGGTCTTCACAGAGTTAATCGAGTTAAAATGAGATCATTGGAGTGGGGCCCCACATCAACTATGACTGGTATCCTTATAAATATGGGAAATTTGAAGACATTCACACAGGAAGAATGTCATGTGAGGATGAAGGCAGAGATCGGGGTGATGCATCTATAAGCCAAGGAACACCACAAAGACTACCAAATTCCCTGCACAGCTCTCACCTAGAAGGTTCTAGATCTAGATCTGGGAACTCCAGCGTCTAGGACTGGGAGACAATAAATACCTGTTGCTTAAGCCCCCCCCCCGCCCCGCCCCCCAGTTTGTGGACCTTTGTGACAACAGCCTAGCAAACTTATACAGTAGCCATTTGTCTAATAAAGTATTAACCTGAGGGTATAGAAGAAGGGATCATGGTTTTTCTTGAGGAAAGATCACCCACTTCACCATCTGTGTTGTCATCAGTGCAGTTTTGCAGTATCTGGTCTTTCCTCCTAATTTAAAGTCAACCTTGGTTTTGCCAGAACCCAACCATGAGCGAGATTTCGGAAAAGAACAGAGGGACATGGAAACTCAGAAGGTTGGAGGGGGGTTGCTTAACTGGCTTGAGGAATTTTAAGTGGTGAACAGATCGGGGCTAGTCTAAGAAATAATTGGACAGGCCCAAGAAAAACTGACCGAGGTTCTTTTCTGAGGCTCTATAAACAAATCTTTCCTAATTTCTATCAGGTTCTTAGCCTCAGTTTCCCTACGTTTAAAACAGACTCATAACTCAGCAGTCCCTGGGTAGCAGATAGCCGTCCCAAAGGCGCTCTGAGATTCCCAACGAAGTCACGTGGCTGAGGAGTTTTCCTGGTTCTTACCAATGAGTTCCAGTGTTAATGTTTTTTCATAAAAATATCATGAGCAACATTCTACACTATGCCACATTTACAAATGCCTTCCCAGTACACTAGGAGGGCATGGGCGGTTTCCCTGCCTTCCCGGAAGTTCTTTATAAACAATAAAGGAGCAGACGATGTATGGAGAGAGAACAGCAGGTCAGAGATGCACACACACAAATAGTTCTTTGCTACTTGAACAATGATTCTTGAGTGTTGCCATTTCTTGTCCAAATCTCCCTCTTCTCACCTTCCCTCGCCCTCCCCTCCCCACAACAAATAGCCAAGTCTCTTGAACACACGTACACGCACAACCTTCATTTTCCTACCCATTCTTTCCACTTATCCTGGCTGAGCTCTGCAGCCCGCTCAGCGGGGACCCCCCAATCTCTTTGGCTCCCTTTCTGCATTACAGCCCCAGCTGGAAGGTCCGCTCTCCTGGCTCCTCCCAGCTCCCAGGACCCCTGCTCCCTCCCTCTGAGCTGTAGATTCATCATCTCTCTTCAAATCTCACCTTAAAAGTGTCCCCCTGGGCTTTCTCTGGAGGTCAGCTCTGGATGCAAAATCTTTTGGGAGACTTTGTGTTAAGGGTGTTATTGGCACTAATGGTACACACAAATCAATTGCATTAAATCTTCATGACTTCAGGTCATCTGTCTGGGGAAAATGACATTCTCCATCTCCCCCTGGGATTTTGAATTTGTGTGTATGTGCGCTTTTTCCTTGGTGCCGTTCGGAACAAACAACAAAAATTACATAAATGGCTGAATATCCTTTGCTTCCATTCCCCCTCCACCCCTTCCCGTGCACCTTCTCATTGTGCGAATTGGCCGTCTCCAGAGCGAGCGCCGTTGTGTTTACCTCCGCGGCCCACTGTATAATTTAACGTGCTGCAATATGAAATAAGTCAGCGGCGAGATTTTTACTTGTTCTGACAATGTCCAAAGTTGTCTCTCGCTGTTTTTATTTAAAGGAACTAGACGCAAACCTGGCTGCCTTCACCGCGGCCTCTGCGAGGGCTACAGCTGAGAAAATCCGCTGTCAGGGAGAAGTGAATAGAACTAACAAGACTATTGAGCTGGCCAACAGATTAGCGAAAGGTCTGGAGGTGAGGTCCTACAGGGCAGACTAATGAAGCAGGCCGCGGAAAGCACTTCTTTGTTATACACTACTGATCTGGCAATAACAGCAGCACTTAGCAAAGAGCCTGATGAGCTGAAAAAATTATGTCATTATCATTCATTTTTTTCATAATAGAAACATGTTTTTGACCTTTACATTTTCTTACATTTTACCATGCTGCGGCCCGTATTAACTGTAAGATTACCTAGTGACTCGCACATTCACGAAGCCCTACGGGAAAGGGAAAGTCGGTCCTTTCCTGAGCATTGACAAATAAAGTTGATGCCATAAAAGAGGCAAAGACTTTATTTGGAACAATTAGACAATGCTAATGATCGCGCCCTAGGTTGGTTTACCCCGACGCACGATGCAATTTGTCCGACTTAGTTAAGGAATATGATAATGCCCTAATTATCTGAGTAAGATGTGCCCTGGATATTACAGAGGAGACAAAGACTAAAGCGTGGCAAACCATGAATTATCCGAAATAATCCATATTGTTAAAGGTTGGCTCCTGAGAAAGTCTGGTCACTGGCAGCTTTCTCACTCGCCATTCATCTGTTGTTAATTTAATCTTTTGTATATATTTAAATTTCTTTCCCTGGGTTGACATTTGTTGGGAGAATGTCTCTTCTTGTTCCCTGCCATTGTAGGAGGCATGTTTTTCCACCCAGCGGCTCTCCGTGCCTTTCTTTTATTCTGGGAACTGGACTTGCAGTGGGCCAAGAAAGCATCAACCCATGCTAATTAAACAGATTTACCCAACTGGATATTGTTAGGAGAATTTAAAACATAAATTGATGAGTGCTTGTTTCGTGCCATTTGAAGTAAGAACTGAAAGGATTTATCGGCTGAGAAGGAAAGGCCCCAGTGTCTTAGAGGACAGCCGGAAAATCTAGTGAATTTGAAATGTATCCCACCCGGGTAGCCATGGTTCTTCTCACTGTGAGACACTGATGTCTCCCAAATTAATGGAAGTAAATGACTGTCTTAATCTGTCAAATGTATCACTGTTTTATCAAATCAATTTGCCAGCTCCTGAGTAGATCAGGGAAGTAGTAGAGGAGTAGCAATGAATTTATTTTTTCCCAAAGAGTCACGTGCACCCCATCCTCTAAAACAGAGGTTCTCAACCTGTGGGTCGCGACCCCTTTGGGGGCCAAACGACCCTTTCACAGGGGTCACCTAAGACCATCGGAAAACACATATATAATTACATATTGTTTTTGTGATTAATCAGTATGCTTTACTTATGTTCAATTTGTAACAATGAAAATACATCCTGCATATCAGATATTTACATTATGATTCATAACAGTAGCAAAATTACAGTTATGAAGTAGCAACGAAAATAATTTTATGGTTGGGGGTCACCACAACATGAGGAACTGTATTAAGGGGTTGCAGCATTGGGAAGGTTGAGAACCACTGCTCTAAAAGAACGTCCAGGCCTGAGCCTGACTGGCTTAGCTTCACTCCGTTTGATGGAGCTCTTTGTGCAAAAGATACCTGTCAGGCAAGCTCAAGGCAGTAACCCCACTCGAAGCTCAGAGTGGATCTCCTCCAACGTTGTCCATGTCTTCTGCGCTGCCCTTTCTGACCCAGTGAATCTGTGGCCTCCAGAGAACATGCGACCAGGGCTGTGACTGTAGGGCACCCGCGGGAAGACCTGCCTCCCTCAGCTGCGTGGACTTTGTATGGTGGCTCCTTTGCAAACCAGACTCGCATTTGACCTGTTGAGAAACTGAGTCACCATAACTCACCCGTCGGCAAGTAAATTCTCCCACCCCCTGGTGGACATGCTCATGTGGCTGCTCACCTCTTCTTTGTGGGAATACTTATGCCACTTATTTTGAGGCATTTTGTAGCAAATGAAAGCACTGGAAACTGTGTCGCCGTGCAGAATGGCATGTCCTTCTGTTCTTACTTCCATATGACAGAGCCCAACCACATCTGTGTCCCCCAACGCTGCCATCTCTGCTCCTCTGGCAAATTGGGTGGTTAAGGCTTCTTTCCTGCAAGCCTCTTTCGTGAGCTGAGCAGTCCTAGTACTTAAACATGTTTTGATATTTAGCCCATTAAATATTACCATCCCAGAGATAGAGTTTGCTTAAAAACCTTTCCTTTCTCTTTTTTTGCCTATGTTCTACTTTTGTGTCCTTTGATGATTTTTTCCTTTTAGTTTTTCTTTTCTTCATTACTATCTCCTTCTGTGTCTTTATTTTTATTTCAGCTTTATTGAGGTGTAATTGACAAATAAAATTGTAACATATTTAAGTGTACAACATGGTGATTTGATATACATTGTGAAAGATTCCCCCACTGAGTTAAGTAACACATCCATCACCTCACATTTTTTATCCGTATTTTTCTTGGTGAAAACGTGTAAGTTCTACTCGCTCAGCAAGTTTTAATTATACAATACAGTGTTATCAACTATACTCACCATGTTATACATTACATCCTCATCTTACAGTTGGCCTGTTTACCAATCTCTCTCTGAGCTCCTGGAAACACTTTTCTCATCTCCTTCTATGGTTGAGGGTTTTGTTTTGTTTTTGCTTTTTTTTGGCTTTTTTAAATTTTAGATTTTACATATAAGTGATACCATGAAGTACTCATCTTTCTCTATCTTACTTATTTCACTTAGCATAATGCCTCAAGTTTTGTCCATGTTGTCAAAATGGCAGGATTTATTTCTTTCTCATATCTGAATAATTTTCCATTATATATAATCTCACATCTTCTTTATCCATTCATCTGCTGATGAATATTCAGGTTGTTTCTGTCTTGACTATTGTGACTAATGCTACAATGAACATGGGAGTGCAGATATTTCTTTGATATTCTGTTTTCATTTCCTTTGGATATATACTCAGAAGCAGGATTGTTGCATCATATGGTAGTTCTCTTGATAATTTTTGCAGAATCTTCATATTGTTTTCCATATGCTACATCTCTCTCTCTCTTTCTCTCTCTTTTTCCCTCTTTATAAATCTTCCTGACTTCTTTTTTTTCTTTTCTTTTCTTTTTCCTCTTTCTCTCTTCCTTTCTTCCTTTTCTCCTTTGTTCCTTCTTCATTTCATGTATGTTTTTTTCTTTCAGGGAGTATATCTCTGTATTTTTCTGAGTGAAGAGTAGAAATCTAATTATCAATGATATTTTTAAAGGTAGCCCTTTTGGACCAAACTATTGAATTTTTGTATCTACCATTGTAAAAATACAAAGATGGTGTATTACAATAAGTGTGTTTACAGTTTGAAATTTATGTTTAGAGTAATCAGGATCTTCATTTATAAGTTCTGAGCATTTCTCTCTCTTTGGTACTATACTAATAGCCACTTCATTATCGTTTAAAATAATTCTTTGGTACCACTCATTAAATGTTGTTATGAGGATTGTTTCCTCCAAGACTATTTCATTACCATTATAAAATTTATTTAATTAGCATATTTTAAAATGTAGAATACACTAAAAATGAAATGCAAAAATTTACTAATACTTGTTGCTTTAAAACATATTGCTATCTTTCTGGAAGGAAATTTCAGAGCATGCATCAAAAATATTGAGTGAATATACTTTAACCCAGAAATCCCATTGCTAGGACTTTATCCTAAGGAAATAAGAATGTGGCAAGAATTCACTACTAGGATTTTTTTTTTTTTTTTTTTTTGCAGCACCGTTTATAATAGCTACAGGCTAGAAATCAATGTCCCCAAACTGGGTATTGACTCAATAAGTTATAGGTCATCCATAATATGGAATATCCTATACCCACTAACAATTGTTGCAGAACAATATTTTTATCAAATTGAAAAAAATGCTCTTAGTATCTTTTGGAGTAAACAATGCAAGTTACAAAACAAATTATATGTTGTGATCTCAGTCTGGCATTATATTGCCCCTCAGCTCCAAATCTTTATTTACCTCTTCTGCCTTAATGGGCTGGGCCCTTGACCCACTTTTCCTTTGCAGGGAGCACAATGTTAGGTTTGTCAGAAGGGGTGCAGGAGAGACAATGCAGGAGGAAAAAAGCTCCCCCTCCTCGCCCCAGGGCTTACCTTTTGGGTTTCTTCTTGCTCCTGCACCACTGTCAGAGGCCTCTGTCCCAGCCGACACCCAGAAGATGCAGTCCCCAGCGCGCACTCGGCCCCAGCCCAGCCAGTGGCCACCTTGCAGCAGCCCTCCCAACAAGGACACCATCACCCAGGCCTCTGCCTGTCCTGCTAGCAGCTGATTCTTGGTGCTCTGACTGCCTCTGATCACCTGCAGTGCAGAAGCATGTTCCCTGCTGGCCCAACATCTAGACCTATTGAGGGTCAGGCAACCCAGAGAAGGGCATGTCCGGTGGGGCTGCAGGCGCACCCCATCCTGCAGGGTCTGCATCCGTCTTGGGGAAGGGGCCCCCCTTTGAAGTTGCTCCTTTCTTGGATGCTCTTTCTTTCTCAGCCGTCGGGTCTTCTGTAGAGTTTTCTTTTCACCTTCCTCACTCGGCCTGCATTATAGTTAATCGTTCTTTATAGTAAATGTTCCCTCTTCAAATAACTGTGTGGTTTCTGTCTCCTGACTGGGCCCTGATGAATACATATGTTTATGTATAGGAAGAGAGAAATAAAGACTGAGATAAAAAGCCAACAACTTCACAGTGGTTGGTTGACTCTGGGTGGTGTGGTTATAGGTCTTTTTTATTTTGGTCTTGGTGACTCACAATATTTTCCAACATATTTTGTCAGGAGCTTTTATTTATTTATTTCAAATGCTAGGATTCATTATTATGCTAGCAAAAGTTAAACCTCCACACAAGTTTATGTTCTTGCTACAAAATTCAGATCCAAAACCAAAATGATCATATCTGGTGCCTATTCAATCAGCAGATTGGATGGAGCCGGCCTGAGAGTGGACCACACAAAGTTCCACAATTGCTTCTAAGAACTGGCTTCTTAAGAGTGAGCACCATCAGCGCCCTCAGCCCTGGAGATTCACCGCAACTCCGGTTTTAAAGTGGCCGTGTTGATGCAAAGGTGTTAAGAGCTCTTTCTGTGAATAGTAAAATGATTTTTAAAAATACTGTAGCCATCTAACAATATGTCATGCAATTTTATGGCAGCCTTCTGCTATTTAGAGATATGTGTGGATACCCAAAGCAAAGTGGCTGGTTACTGGTCAGCAGAAGTACCAGTAATGCAAGGATGTGGGCGAATTCTAAGATGCCCCAAGAGGTGCACACTCCTCCTCTGGTCATTTCGTCAAGCTCTGCAGTGAGAAGATTTTGCACATGCACTTAAAGTCCCAAACCAGTTGATCTTATGATGGGAGATAATGCCCATGGGCCTGACCTAATTATATGAGTGCTTTGAAAAGTAGCTTTTCTCTGGCTGATTGCAGAGAAGGAGGAAGTCAGAGGTTGGGAGCACAGGGAGCTTCAACGTGGAAGCGCTCCTCCGTTGCTGACTCTGCAGGTGAAGGGGGCCAAGAGGAAGGAATACGAGCAGTCTCCAGGGCTGAGAGCAGCTCCAGGCTGACAGCCAGAAAGGAAACAGGAACCGTGTTCGACAGCCACAGGAACTGAATTCTGCCAACAACTGAATAAGGCTGGAAGCGTGTTCTTCCCCAGAGTCTCCAAAGGAGAAGAGAGAAACTAGAAAGCAGGTGGGCTGGATCTCACTGGTCACCCCTCTTCTTAAGGAATAAAGACACAGATTTAAAAGCTCTTGGAGGGGCAACTGATTCCTTGGAATTCTGAGCCGTCACCTGGCACATCGTGCAGCAATGTGGTTGTCGCTGTGGAGCGGCTCCTGCACCACCAACATGACCAGGGAGCCTGGACGGTGGACTCACCCTCCAGATTAGTCTACGCATTGGCTTTTGGACGGACTGGGACTGCCCTTCTTTATTTCTATTCCTTGAGGATTTTATTACATGAGGATTTGACTTCATGTGAGTAAAGCCTTGAGAAATGACTACTACTTTTTATGTTTTGATTATGTAACCCCATAAAAATGTCATTTCTTTAATATAATCTTTTCTCTTTTCTTTCCTTTAGACTCAGGCTGGCCTCATTCAGCATTTACCTGCCTCCTTCTGCCTGCCAGGACCATCCCCTTAATTATTAAGCTCTCAGGACAATGGGGTTCTGATCAGCATCAAATAACCTTAGGAAACAAAGCCTCAGGTCTATTGACCAGAGAGACAGAGGATCAGTCAAACTAAAGATAACATCTGGCCTCAGCTGTGATCAGCTCCAGGTCCAGCGGCTGAAACCAGACGTCACGGCTGACCTCAGGACCAGATGCACTGATCAACTAGCGCCTACCCTAGTGCCAACCAATCGCTAGAGACCACAGCCCTGACCGAGACCCTAACTCCCTTAGTCACCATGATTGATGATCTCCCCCCTGTACCCCATCCCTAGGAGCCATCAGGGAGCCAGGTTTTTGAGCATTAGCTCACCTGTGACTGTGGACATGGGCCACTTTCTGAACTAATGAATCCTTACTTTCTTTGCTGCAAACTCCTGCTTGCGTCTTACTGGGCTCTGATTCACGCAGGCAAATGAACCCCTTTAGTCCACTACAGTTTCGGTTTTGAAATGGACTAACCCCTTGTTCAGTAACAGGCTTCTGTTTCCCAACACTTAACTCCTACTGTTAACAACCCCTACTTCTACTCAGTTTTTTTGCCCTAGTTTTTCTAATATGATCTCTCTAATTTGGTTACTTTTTGCTTTATTTTTGGTTTTCTGCATATTCTTTTTTTTTCACTTTCTTTTTTAGTTTTGGTCAGTTTCACAGGGGTAGAAAATAAAATGTAAATTTTACCTGAAACTTTAAGTGACTTTTGCCTATCAGCTTTCAAATCCTCAATGAAAATTTGAAGTCTGGTTCCAGATTTAAGTCATCTTTAAGTGATTTCTGCCAGTTACCAGAAAAAGAAGAGCTAAACTTTCCGTAGGGGAGAATGAATTTGGAAAGTCCTGAAGAGAAGGGGTTGGTCTGAACTTTGAACTTAGATGATGTCACCAGAGTGAAGAAATTGCCACCCTTGGATGGGAGCTGCCCCGGGACCTTCCACCACCCACGGACCCTCTGCCCTCTGAGTGCGTTGTGTTTTTCCCAGTGTCTGGTAGGGATTCATCCTTGTTCACTCGTTCTGAATACTTCCTCTGCGAATGGTTATTTTTCTAGTCTCCTGGTCACGTCAACAGGAAGGCAAAATAACATTTTATTTCTGTCGTCAACTGGGAATCAAACTACAGAAGCCACGAAATGACAGTGAAAGCCATGACATGATCCGTTTGGAAGGGCAGTGAGGCATGTTCCCTCCGCTGACAGCACCGGCATTATAGGTCTGAATAGTCTTTAATGCTGTTTCCGTCTGCACTCACCAAGAAGGAAAATGATTTCAAACTCAGTTGAAATTCAGCCAGCCCACGAGTTCCTCACCTGCCTTCCCTCTGCGAAGGGTAATTTCCTTGGGGACACTTTCCCATTGGAGACGACCCCACCCAGCAGCAAGGGAAAGAATGGAGGTTAAACACACAGGAAATCTACTTGATGAGTATTGTGTTGAACGGTGTTGAACTGTGTTCCCCTGAAATCCACCTGCTAAAATCCTAAACCCAGCACCTCAGAATGTAGCCTTACTTGGAAACAGGGTCATTGCAGATGTAATTAGATAAATTAAGATGAGCTCATACTTGAATAAGGTGGGCCTCTAATCCAATAAGATGAGTGTCCCTATAGAAAGGGAAATGTAGGACACAGGGACCCACACCTAAAAAGAAGGCCATGTGAAGATTGAAGGTTATATCTTCACAACTAAGGAGCTACCAGAAGCCAGGAAAGAGGCCTGAACCAGACCTTCCTTAAGCACCTTGAGAGGGAGCAAGGCAACACTGACGCCTTGATTTGTGACTTCCGGCCTCCGAAACTGTGACATAATAAAGTTCTGTCATTGTAAGCCACCCAATTTGTGGTACTTTATTACAATAATCCTAGGAAAATAATGCAATGAAGACAGTGATTCTTACTTCCTTGCTTTTAATTGAATGCCCTTGTGGGGTGGCAGGGGAAGGTCATCCTCATTGTCTCATTGCCCTTAAACCCACTATACCCGTGGTCGGCAAACCGTGGCTCATGAGCCACATGCGGCTCTTTGGCACCTTGAGTGTGGCCACGAAGTTTCAATCACACTGTACGTGCAAGCCTTAACGTGGTATTTTGTGGAAGAGCCACACTCAAGGGGCCGCAGTTTGCCGACCACTGCACATACTATCAAAATTACTGGCGGTTTGAAATGGAAAGAATGGGCAGGGCTGCATGAGGCCTTCACCCTAGGAGCAAACCAGAGATCTGTGGGAGCTGCTGCTCCAACTGCCCTCTGCAAAGCCCAGGAATGAGTCCTCAAGATGTTCTTTGCCACCAGAATTTCACTGTGGTGACCGTGCCGAATAGCTGCCCCATGCTCAGGATCTGACATCCTCTTCTGCTGAAAGTGGGTAGGAATAGTATGTGCCTGGAGCAGATAAAGTGTGTGTGTGTGTGTGTGTGTGTGTGCGCTCTAGTGTGTATGTGTGTGTGCGCTAGTGTGTGTGCTAGTGTGTATGTGTGCTAGTGTGTGTGTGTGCTAGTGTGTGTGCGCTAGTGTGTGTGCTAGTGTGTATGTGTGCTAGTGTGTGTGTGCTAGTGTGTGTGTGCTAGTGTGTGTGTGCTAGTGTGTGTGCGCTTGTGTGTGCGCTTGTGTGTGTGTGCTAGTGTGTGTGTGCTACTGTGTGTGTGTGTGTGTGTGTGTAAAGTGAGAATTTCAAATTATTTTCTGCATAAAAATTTTTTCAGTATAAAACAGCAAATACCCTAACTCTATTTTTCAAACTATATGGTGATCACAGTTACCTAACTATAGCTTTTGAACACCTTTCTTACTCATTCTGGGGTATCTGTATTATTTTTAGCAACTCACCAGCTTTAATTACTATTATAAAATTAGCCAGATTTGTTTTTCTTCCGGTGTGAAGGTCTTTTGTGGTGATATGATCAAATTAACTTATTATTTAAAAGTCTGCCATGTGTTTTATAATTTTTTCCACTATTGAAGCTTGCCTGTATTGTAGTTGCCTGCAATATTAATGTTTAATTTTATTCTATAAACATGGAGTTAAACCTGCTTAAATCTTAGTACACAGTCTAAGCAGATATATACAAGTGTATACAAGTTCTACTCGATTTTAATCACAGGGAGCCCACACATATTTTAAATATAGCTTCTGTATTTCAGAAGGAAACACATTCTTTAGAAGGTACAGGCAGTGGTGTAACTTTTCCTTCACCATTAACATCAGATTTATGGGTGGTTTTCACACCAGATTCAAAGATGGGCACAAATTAACCTGCAATCTTGTTCTGCTTATAGGTTTGCACATAACATCCTCCTAAGTGCAAGCCAGCAGGGGAGAGTGAGGGGCTCAGAGACAGAAAGCGTGTGGTGCTCATGTTGGCATCTCAGGTTTCTCCAGTTCCTGACTCAACTCGTGACCCCTCGCCCCCCACTTCCCAGTATAAAGGAGTAACGAATGAATGAAGCAAAATGGGGGGTGCCTTTAGCAAAATGCAGAGGGGCTCTTCATAGTGACAAAAAAGAAAACTCCTAATTTTATCAAGGAGGAGGGTAGGTTTAACATGTACCATAATTTCCAATACTGGATGAGGAAAGAAGTTGAAGATTTTAAATATGATTTGGCGTTTCTTACTGACCACAGTTTCTTCTGAATTTTTCTTTCTGGAACATTCTGTTATTTCTCAAAAGCCACCCAAGTCTCCACCCCAAAAACCTTCCTAAGGAGTCACAGTGTCATTTTGTGTCCCCCAGTTTTCACTAGGATTCCCTGAGGATCAAGGACAATGGAAAGAGAATATGTGGACACATCACCCCCCCCCCCCCCCGAGAGAGGGTCACCAGCATCATTTTTTAGATGACAGACAACACATTATGTTTTCCAAACCATCTCTGGCTAGAATACCTAAGTTTGTCAAAAAAGTTTTTTTTGATCTGTTAAAAATTGGAGTGATCTTGCAAAATATGAGGGATGAGGCATCCAAGTTTGAATGCAAGATTCTCCTCTTGCCTCAAACCGTACCTGGAAATACTTGATTGGGAAGGAATGAATTTCCAGCTAGATGGGGTTGATTGAGGAATTGTCTGGAACCGATGGGTGACTCTCACCTATGTGTGAGTTTACCTTGTCATTTGAGAATTTCTGAATATATAAAGGCCCCTAGAGACTCAAGAAGTGGGTACTAATGTGTCTGAAAAAATCCAGAAAAATACAGTGCTGCTTATTTCCTTGCCTTATGATTCATCAGGGCAGATTGAGATAGTTAATGCCCCCTTTAAAAAGAGCAATTTACTCTGCTCTCTCAAGTAAGATCAGGGCCAATAAACTGTAACAAAGTATAATATTTAGGACCCACATATAACTCCACTCAAGGATAATGTTCTACACATAATTCATAGAGTTAGTTCCAATCAATCCTCCTCCTGTGAACACACAGCGCTAATAGGTCTACTGTGGCCTTTAAATTTCCACCCACATTTTGATGTAGACGTTCACTAGAAAGCACAAATTATTAATCAGGGCAGCCTCTTTCATGCTTCTGTTATTGGTACCCAGAGCCACCTGAAATACAAAACAAGAGGCGTACATTCAAAGGTCAAATCATACCCAGTTTGCTATATGAAATGAAGAGTTAAGATGGAAAGTTTTAAGAAGAGGAAACATAAAACTTTTTCTCTTTCTGCTTCTAGGAGTCTGTTCTGTTTTCAGGTTTATGGCTGCCTGTTGCTAGGATATCATGTGAAATTAGCTATCGGGCCTTCGAAGGTGAAGAGCTGATTTCATCCCTCATTTAAGTTCTAAGGGATGCATTGCACTTAATTAAGGTAGCTCTTTATATAGGGTTTTTAAATATTTACAGTGCTTCTTAGACTGTCAACAGGTGAAGTTAACCAAACAACTGGAGAAGAACATTTGTCTCCAGATAATAATGGGCCAGCCAAAAACTTACTCACATGCTGTTTTCTCTCTCTCTCTCTCTCTCTCTCTCTCTCTCTCACACACACATTCTTCTGTTTTAAAAAAGTGATGGGGTGAAAAAAACTGCATAATAAGGAAGGATATTTTTTAAATACAGTAAGTGTTCAATTAAAGCTGATTTAAAATGCACCATCAAATGGATTTAATCATAGAGAATAAATTACCAACTATGTACGGAGGCTGTGCACTGGGGGAGGTAGGATGTGGGAGTGCAGGTCAGATGGCTTTTTGACATATCTGGACACCTCTCTATTGCTGGGTGACCTTCTGTGTCCATGCTTTGGACCCTACTTCACCCTTAGTGTGAAAGCACCCATCTGCTAATCTAGAACAACACTTCCCATACACCTTTTAGCTTCCATATTGAAGAATGTTGAGACTATGCCGGAATTGAAAACATGAGTAAGGGAGTTGGCTGTGACTCTCTACAATATAAGAAAAGGAAGCAAGTCACTGTGGTTTGGGAAGGTGAAAGAACTGTTACTTAATGGCAGGGAGATAATAATGATAACTTGGCAGAGAGATTCGCAATCTCTTATCTGAACCCCTTTGCATTATATGTGTTTCAGAATTCATAAATGTCAGGAACTTAGAGTTGCAATTGAGTATATATGTCAAGATATTATATAATATTGCTACAGGAGGCTGGGCACTACTCCATAATTAATCACATTCCCATTTCTGCAGCTAAATGTATAATGTTTATACTTAGTGGGATAAATAAAAACTATCTGATCTCACTCATTTGTGGACTATAATGAACAACATAAACCGATGAACAAAAACATATCTGGAGACAGAGAAGCATCGATCAGATGCTCAAACCTCAGAGGGACGGTAGGGGAGGGGAGGGGTAAGGGGGAGAGATCAACCAAAGGACTTGTATGCATGCATATAAGCAAAAGCGATGGATGCAAACAAGAGGGGGTGAGGGTGAGGGCAAGACTGGGGGGATGAGGGGACAATGGGGGGATAAAGACACATTTGCAATACCTTAATCAATAAAAAATTTAAAAAATAATAAAAAATAATATTAAAAAAATAAAAACTATCAAGAGCCTCATATTAGATCATGCCATGTTTTCCTGCCAAGAGTTATGAAATAACTTCCAGTTTTTAGAAAATTTTTTTAAATTTCAGAGTTGGGGGAGCATCACACACAAACATTTGTCAAAGATACACCAAGTTGGTTAAACAGGTAACAGCATCCCAGTATGACAATGTGGAACCAAGGGTATAAAAGGTGAAATGATTTGACCCAAGTCTTACAGCTGGATCTTGAAAAATTGAGAACCAAGCATCGGTTTGTTATTAATTAGAGATCGTCAAATAATCAGAAAGGACAATAAATAATAACCCTAGTACTGTATGAAGGTCCCACTGTGAGAAAAGGTGGGAACCTCATCACCTGGTCCATTGCAGACATGATGACCAAATGGGATGTTATCCTGGATGGGATCCTGGAAGCGAAAAAGGACATTAAGTAAAAACTAAGGAACTCTGAATAGAATATGGACTTTAGTTAATAATAACATCTCTAGCCCTAGCCAGTTTGGCTCAGTGGATAGAGCATCGGCTTGGACTAATGCAGTGGTTCTCAACCTTCTGGCCCTTTAAATACAGTTCCTCACGTTGTGACCCAACCATAAAATTATTTTCGTTTCTACTTCATAACTGTAATGTTGCTACTGTTATGAATCGTAATGTAAATATCTGATATGCAGGATGGTCTTAGGCGACCCCTGTGAAAGGGTCGTTCAACCTCCAAAGGGGTCGCGACCCACAGGTTGAGAACCACTGGACTAATGGGTCCCAGATTTAATTCTGGTCCAGCGCATGTGCCTCAGTTGCAGGCTTGAAACCTGACCCTGGTTGGGGCTCATGTGAGATGCAACTAACCGATGTGTCTCTCTCACATTGATGCTTCTTTCTCTGTCTCTCTCCCTCACATCCACTCCCCCTAAAAATCATTGGAAAAATATCCTTGGGTGAGGATTAACAAGATAATAATAATAATAATAAATCTATATTGGTTCGTTAGTTGTGACAAATGTACCATACTAATGTAAAATGTTAAAATGGGAAATTGTTTATAAATGTAACTCATGTGATAACTCACTGTACAGAGAGGATAGTTTTATGCTTTTGTTTCTTGCTGATCTTCGTTTGACCTCTCACTTTCTGGTTGGTGGGGAAAATAACATCTTGTTTTATGCCATTCAAAACTTAGTCTTATCCTACCACTTGAAAATCTTTTACATATTGTTCACTTTCTTGAGGAAGAAATATTTTCAGACTCTCAGTTTACTCAGTCTTCCTGCTGCTTCCTTACCAGCTGAATTTCTCAGACGGTGACTGGGTGCACCGGGGTGTAGCACGCCTTGTGCAGACATGTAGTGGAAGGAAGAGTTGGAGCTGGAGATTCTCTAGTCTCCAAGGAAATCTCCTGCCCACCAGATTGCCAGGCATCTATAACCTCTGAGGCTGAGGACTATTACTGGTGAACTTGGCGTTCCTTCCTTTAAGCCCAGATAAAGCACATGGGGGGTTGGAGCTTTGGCATCATCTTAGCAGGTTACAGCATTCAATATTTACTTCAACTCAAGACACTCCTCCAAAACCCACATTTAATCTACTTTTTAAAGCATTACAAATATTCTTAAGCTACAATATCTTCACGTCAAAACAAAACTGTCAGAGTTAATCTCTTCGTATGTCCTCAGATATCCTAAACTAAAGATCTTCTTCTCCCTCCACAGGGGATTTTTCATTAGCCAAACCCAAAATAGAGTCGTGTAGAGTAGGATTATGTCACTTGGTTTCTCTAAGGTCAGATGTCATACTCCTTGCTTTCTAAAGGACTTGCTGTGTCGTTGCTCATCAACTAATTCAAAAAACAGGCTGGCCCAATCCAGTGCTTCTGAAGCAATGTGTACTCAGACCCCTAACCGCTGTTGACAGAAGGATTAGGCTTATAAAGAAGACCAAGTAGGTCTTTTGTGGGTTAGCACTTAGGGGGATTTGGAAGACTTCCTTGTCTGGCACTGTTTGGACTTTTTCTAAAATGCAAACAGACTCTGGGCCCCTTCCTACTCTACAGCCCACTGTGAATAGAATGGAGAGCAGTGGAGCTTGCAAGTGGAAAGCTCTTTGTGTGAACAGGGTTTCTTCTGTGCCTTGTCGTGCCAATAAAGTGAAGGCGACAGGTTAGAAGTGTATCAGGAACAATGCAGGGAATGGTGTCCCTCCCCCACTTCTGATTCTTTCGAAGGTTTGACCTTTCTGTTCCAAATGGAGAACTTTAACTGTCCCGTCTCTTTGTTTGGCAGGACAAGGGAAAAGTTAAAGAGATTACAACTTCAACAGAAGAATCTTCTCTTGAGAGAGGAGACTCCAAAGTAGAATCAGCCCTCCCCTTCACCCACTACTATTTGCATCACACTCCTTGAATCAATGGTATGAGTAGTCAACATACAGACCTGGGCACAAGGCTGAATTCCATGGGGAAATAAGGACCTGAGCACTCCATGATCACAGCAACTTACTCCTCAGAGCTCACCACCACCCTTCCACCTTCCAACCGTCTATGCTCTGTGGAATCCCATTTATCCCCAAAGGCCCTGGTGCAATATCCCCTCTTCTAGAAAGTCTTCATTTATTTCAATCTACCCCTATGGGGTAGCAATGCTCATATCAGACAAAATAGACTTCAAAACAAAGGCCATAACAAGAGACAAAGAAGGCCATTTCCTATAACTTTTCTCTCTCTTTCTTCCCGACCACAGCTCTTCCTCTTTAATCCCACTACCAAACAAGACTGTAGATGAGACTCTTCAACATTGTCACAGAGAAGATCAATACCTGATTCATGAATGATCCATTTGACTTTCATTTTTGTGCATTGTGGTCTACTGAGACAAATATATTCTACTCAGCAGGTGTCTTGTTTTCCCACAGCTTTAATTAAAATACTTGTGATGAATGTGAGTACATATTTGGACCATATTTATTAGAATAAACTGGGAAGGTACATCCCAGCTTTTTTTATTAGCAATAGATATGTTCCCTCACATTATTCCTTCATTCATATTTCTTGAGAATAGGTCATTCAACAGGCCTACACAAGGTTAAAGTAAAGCATCTGTGATTAGAAATAGCACTTTGAGTACTATGTCTTCTTGACATGGCGTTAACTTGACCTATATGATAAAATTTTTACCTTTCAATCAGAAAGAGTTTATGGTCACTACGCAAGATTCATCTTCTAAACATGAAGGATGGCTAAGGGAATCCTGAGACAGCTTTTATATATTAACATTTAAAGTATGACAATGCTCATATTTTAATATTTTGCATGAATAAATCATCGACTACCAATAAATTACTGTGTGTGATTGTTACCAGGAAACAGTCATTATATAATCTGTGTCTCACTAAAAAATTCAAATCTTCTCAAGTCTGAAATACACTTTTTTTTAAAAAAATGCAGTGAGCCATCAAGAAGGGTTCTGAAGTGATAGGTAAGAGGGGGGAAATTTTTCTAGTGTATGTGCCTGAACTTTTCAGGATGAGAAAAGAGAGAACGCAAGGTAGGAAACCAGAGATCCTGGATGCTTGGGTCTGCTATGCTATATAGACTCACTGGACAAAAGCCATCTGGAGTGGAACAGATTGTTTCTGGCTGTTAACGCTGACACATGATTTCTGGGATTTCTCTCTATCCCCTGTGGCAGGCTGGAAACTTAATTCTAAGCATATACTAATGATGGGATGTAAACTGTGTGTTCTTAAGGGAGGAAGGCAAAGGGTCTTATACCTATCCATCCAATCTTGACTAGAACTCTAAAAAAGTAACTATGTGTTGGGAGGAGAAGGGAAGTAATGGTCAAAAAGTTTGAGAAACACGTTATACCTTCTCTGGGAGATGCATAAGGGACAGAACAAATTAAAAGTCTTGAGACATACCTGATTTGAAAAAATTTTGTTCTACCCAGTATTTCTCACACTTATTTGGTTCACAGGACCTTTTCTGTTTGCATTTGTGGAAACATTGCTATGGAGTTGTGGGCAATAAGTTTTCTTTCCTAGTACTGCCTCCACATGCTTGCAGACCATCACTCAGAGATGTGCTGATGTAAGGCAAGTACTCTTGCTATTCTTGGGAAATGATTCTGATTGGAAGCTCTGTCTTTTTCAATTATGTCCATGGCTTTTAATGGGACCTATGCTTCTACAGATTAGGTTTCCTTTCAGAAAAATGTATCCTTACTAAATATGGATTTAGGCAACAGAGACTCGTGTAGGCTCTAGGAATTGCCCCCAAGACTGGAATCACCAGAACTCAACCTTGACCCCTCTGCAAAAGCCCCTAATCTGAGCCACTAACCCAAACTTTGGGGAATATATGACATCAGACCATTGAATTCTCAAGTCCTTTATATATTGAAGGGTAAGGTCACAGAGATGGGCTACCCCTAAGAGAAATAAATGTACTCAAGTAACCATAACCTTGGGAAGAGAACAATCCTTATGCAAGGAAAGAGAAGGTAAATCTAGTTAAAGGAAGAACCTTTTCCTTGATCTGTAAAAGATTGAGTCTGGACTCCAGTGAGTGAAGCATAAACATGCTATATTAAGAAAGATAGCAGGTCCTGCAACATGGTTGCTGACAGAGTGTAGAAAGAAAGATGCCCAGGTGGGTATCCCCATGGGTGGGGTGATGGATGTTGATAGTAATCCTGTCTGCATCCTGGCCTCTTAGATTTAACTGACTTCCCATAATCCCAAACCCTCCAAAGTTACAATCTGCTCTCAACTTCCTCTGGGGAATTACAGGAAAGGTCTATGTCCATACTCAGGCTGAAACAGGACAGAGAAACACAGCAGAGCAGGAAACTGGCACAAAATGGGGGAACAGCAGAGCAGTGGCCCAGCGCTGGACAACTGGATTAGGCAACAAAGGATCAGAGAAATGTGTGAAGATGGTTTGAAAAGGGGGCCCTAGATGATTATGATAGGAACACCAGTGTGAGGATGAATCTGGGAGAGTGGGATACATGTTCAATACAGGACATTGTTCATATATATTTTTTTACAAATAAGGAATTAGCCATGGTTCTAATGCAAATACCATCTTGATAGAAATGTTCATGATTGTTCATCATGACCAAGGATGATAATATACATAGGGGTGGGTAAATGATAATATAAAAAGTGAGTGTGCTGGGAGAATTCCAAAGGAGGAATTAATGACAAGGAAAAGTATTAATGTGTAAAAGACAGTCTTTTAACCCTACATATACTTGGAGATAACTGCCTTTATTATTTCAGTGTTGATAAGGTGTCATGGCCTTATTTTTCAGAATCACTTTAAAGTCAATAGTATGCTATACACTTTGTGATCAATCTTTGCAACTTCGATTGGCAGTCCTCCCTTCCTTTCCATTAATAGGGCATTATATAAGCAAGTTTAAAAACTAAAACGAAGGACATCCTCCCATAGTTCCAAAGATTGATTTGCTCTTTTGTTACTAAAGAAGACATTCTAGAACATAAGGCCCAGAAGATCCTCACTTCTGGTAGAAAATCATTCTCTTATCCAAACACAAACTTTCTATGGATCCTTTGATTTTAAAATTAACATTACAATTTAACTGTCCTATGTAAAGAATGGTAGTGAAGTAGCTGACCGAGCTGAACTGGATATTCTGACTCATTACAGAAAAAAAAAAAGCAACTCTGTAAATACAATTTAAAATTAGCCGATGCCAAAGCAAAACCAAACTGCCTTCATGGTGGTGTTAACATTCAGGACACTGACTATTAACTCAGAATTTGCTACTCACTAGGGAGTTCTGTGGACCAATTAGAATTGGAGCCTAAAACACCTTTTTTTAATGTCAAACTTGTAGGATGTCAAAGAAAAGAACAAGGTAAATGCAAGTAGCAAAAATAGAAAATTAGGGAAAGGGAAGGTGTGGGCATTTGTATTTTAACCTCACGTAGAGATGAGTAGGGCTGTGAGTCAACGAGGCACCGGAACTTTGAGTCCCAGGCTTGCCTGGCATGGCTGTGCTCTGGAAGCTCCCAGGGGCCGCACATGTGTGATCAGCTTCTGATTACATTGGCTGCCTCAGGCTCACCAGCAAGGGCCCTACGCGAATAGCAATGGTGTCTCACATTTCAGAAGCTTACACAGGGCGTTATGGTTGAAGCCCACTACCCATACAGTTTTTAGCCTAGAATGAGTTACTTATCTCCTTTAGTAATAAGTAGCATTTCAAAATAGCATTTACAGAGATAATGACCAACTACATGGATTCCATGGTGTGCCTGTGAGGCTTTCTCTGAGTTTTTCTACTTTCCCTGACTTTTTTTCCCAATCCTCATCCAAGGATATGCTTATTGATTTGAGAGAGAGGGGAAAGGAGAGAGAAAAACATCAATGTGAAAGAGGACATTGATCGGTGGTTGCACTCTGCATGTGCCCCAACCAGGGATCGAACCCACAACCCTTAAAATCTCATTAGGCTAGCACACTAGAAAAAAAAAATTGTTGAAAACACCTTTTAGGCCTTGGCTGGGTAGTTCAGTTGGTTAGAACATCCTCCTCATACACCAAGGGTTAGGGATGGATCCTCCATCAGGGCACATCTAGGAAGCAGCCAATGAATGCATAAATAAGTGAAGCAACAAATCAGTGTTTTCCTCTACCCCTGCTTCTCTCTCTCTCTCTCTCTCTCTCTCTCTCTCTCTCTCTCTCTCTCTCAATAAAGTTAAAAAACACACCATTTAAGGGTACTTTAAAATCTAGTATATATGTAGTACATGAACATTGAGAGACTTTAGCAAAAGGGCTTGTCAAAGTCAGTGGTGCCAGTCCAGGCCGAGGGCGGGGCCGGGGCCTGGTCAGGACCTGCGCAGAGCTTGCTTCTGTAAAGTTTTAAGGAGCACGAACAAAGTACAGTCGCTGATCCAGTGGGTGACATATTTGCTCACTTCATAAGCTGTTTCTTACATAAGCTGTTACTGAATGGAAAACAAATGCGAACGCGCCAAGTCTGTGAACAGATGGTGCTTCTGTATGAGGAAGAAAAAAAAACGAGGGTGAGAGGACAGCAAGTGGAAGAGAGATCGCCCTCTCCCCTCGCCCACATTGTCTGCCTGGTTCCCTCCCCACCTCCAAGGGCCAGCCCCGTCTTTCTCTTCAGCTCCTCCCACCTTTGTTAGCATGAGAGATGTTACAGGTTGGAGAGCTAGAAGATGGGGCTTAATCCTAAATCTCCTTTGTGCGTTTGAGGCAAGCTCTTGTCTCCCAAAGGCAAATAAAGAGGCCCAGGCAGCAATAAGCCAGCAGCAAGGTCGCGCACAAAGAGCACGGGGCATATGGTGACCTTCCTTTCTCCCAGCCCTGCTGAGCCTGCTTTGGGGGTGGAGGGGGGGGTGGGGTCTTAAATAGCATTTGGACACTATTGTTTGTGTGAAGCCCGGAAAAATGTGACTGTCTAGCTGAGCTGGAAGGGAGAAGAATCTAAAGAGGGATTGATGGAAATGCCTGGAAATTTTGCCAAAACATCAGTGTACTAATTGTCTGCTGAGTTACATCTGCGGCAGCTCCATCGCTGTGTGTGGGTTTGAGGTGTATGTGTCCTTTCCCGTTGTCCTTTGGTTCTTTCGCCTTGTCTTGGGTCAGGATTCTGCGGGCTCCCAGCCGGAGTGGTGGGGCATGTGTTACATTGAGAGCTGTGCTGTAGTGACAATGACCACACAAATCGGATTGGTCAGGGTAGCTCCTATTTCAAACATTCTGTTTCTGTATGTCTATTTAGTACTCTCCTACTTGTCAGACCATATGTTGCCCAGGTTTTTCATTCCAAAAATAAAACTCTATTGGTCCCTTGTCTATTATGAAACAAGTACATAGTAGGCACAAATAAATATCGTAAGAAGGAAGGAGGAAAGAGGAAGGAAGGAAGGAAGGAAGGAAGGAAGGAAGGAAGGAAGGAAGGGAGGGAGGGAGGGAGGGAGGGAGGGAGGGAGGGAGGGAGGGAGGGAGGGAGGGAGGGAGGGAAGGAAGACCCTAGGCAGTTTGGCTCAGTGGATAGAGTGTCAGCCTGCGGACTGAAGGGTCCTGGGTTTGACTCCAGTCTAGGGCATATGCTCAGGTTGCAGTTTGATCCCCAGTAGGGGGTGTGAAGGAGGCAGCCGATCAATGCTTCTTTCTCATCATTGATGTTTCTACCTCTCTCTCCTTCTCTGAAATCAATAAAAATATATTTTTTTGAAAAAAGAAGAAGAAAGGAAGAAAGGAAAAGTGCTACATGAGGAGGTATCAGGAGGCTTAGACTTTAGTTGTAATTTTACCACTAACTGATCCGATGCCTCTTGACCAAGAAAAGTAACCCTCTGGGTCTTTGGTTTCTTCATCTAGAAAATGTCTAGACAAACCTAATTTATTTCTAGATACAGCCAGACCCACAAAATCTGTATCCTAGTAAAAGAAGGCTTCATCCAACATTTTTAAGCTCTTTTTCTTGGTTTCTGGTATGATGACTTTATTGTGACTTATCAAACGTGGGCAATGACATGTAAGTTTCTCTATCCTGTGGTGGGTGGCAAGCCCAGGACTGGGAGTCATTAAAAAAACATTCCATAATGGGGGAACATAAGCAGAAGCAGAATCTCTTAGGCCGATTGCATTTCTTTAAGAAGAAAATGAGTATTAGCTTTAGGACAGAGGAGGCACCAAGGTGTAGAGGCAAAAATTGAAGGAAACTTAGTAGAGAATTTGAATAAATGATTTAAGAATAATATACTAAGTGAATCAAAAGACATAAAAGTGAAATATGAGCAATTTGGGCTTGCATGGGGCTGTTCTATAATGAAGACAAGACATCTGAACTTGCAGCCAAAGAAAGAATGCCTTGTAGTTAACTGCACGCACTGGAAATGTGGTCCAAGTTAGAAGAGCAGACAAGAGAAGTATTTTTTTTAATAATTTTTATTCTACTATTTCATTTTGCTAGAAAAAGTGTTGTCATCTAATGCAGTAGTTAAGTAAAAGTTGATAGAAATGTAAGAAATGCATTCCTTTAAAGCAATGGTTCTCAACCTTCCTAATGCCGCGACCCTGTAACACAGTTCCTCATGTTGTGGTGACCCCCAACCATAAAATTATTTTCGTTGCTACTTCATAACTGTAATTTTGCTACTGTTATGAATCGTAATGTAAATATCTGATATGCAGGATGTATTTTCATTGTTACAAATTGAACATAATTAAAGCATAGTGATTAATCACAAAAACAATATGTAATTATATATGTGTTTTCCGATGGTCTTAGGCGACCCCTGTGAAAGGGTCGTTCGACCCCCAAAGGGGTCGCGACCCACAGGTTGAGAATCACTGCTTTAAAGGCTAGGGCCTCAAGAGATCTCTGAGCTTGGGGACAGGGGGGTGGGGGCTGGGAGAAACCTAGGGGAAAGAGCCAGCAGCAATCTCTCTCTCTCTCTCTCTCTCTCTCTCTCTCTCTCTCACACACACACACACACACACACACACACACACACACACACTGCAGTTCCCTGAAGGATTGCTCCCTGAGGACTAGGAGGAAGAGAAGGAAACTGGGGAAGTAAACTTCATGCGTGTTTTGGGGGGTACGTCTTACAGGGAGGCCCACAATAGCAATCAGTATCAGGTAGCAGACCACCAATTCTGTAGTATGTGCTGTTCGCTATAATAACAACATAACTTTCTAGTAACTTGTTCTCTTCTTATGCAATGTTTTTCATTGATCAGTTGGCAAACAGGTAAGTTTATATAAAGGGATTTCTTTTTTATAATTGATAATTTTTTAAAAGGAAGAGAATGAGAAAAAAAAAGAAAGGAAAGGGAAAGGATGGAAAATAAAAGCAGGAATGGAGAGAAGAGGAGGGGGGTGGGAGGGGGAGGCAGGGAGGGAAGATAATGTACTGCAACCCTTCTCCCTGGTGTAAAAACTTTTGTATTTGCCGAAACCGGTTTGGCTCAGTGGATAGAGCGTTGGCCTGTGGACTGAAGGGTCCCAGGTTCGATTCTGGTCAAAGGCATGTACCTGGGTTGCGGGCACATCCCCAGTAGGAGATGTGCAGGAGGCAGCTGATTGATGTTTCTCTCTCATCGATGTTTCTGACTCTCTATCTCTCTCCCTTCCTCCCTGTAAAAAATCAATAAAATATATTTTTTAAAAAAATACTTTTGTATTTTCTAAGCCCAGCCTCAGATATGGTTTCTCGCTAAAATCCTGGGTTATGGCCCTGGCCAGGAGAGTGAACTGGTCTCCAGGATATAATTCTGAAAGTGGCTTCAGTCTGTGTTGACGTTCCCAGAGCAGCATCCAGCACTGAAGCAAGGAAAGGAAATGGCCCCTCTCTGCTCCCCACTCCCTCTCCCTTCAGCTTCCTTCTGGCTTAGAAAAACTCCATAAAAAGAGAGGAAATATCTTTCAAAACATAGGCTATCCACTTAGACTTTGCACAATTTTACAATTTTGCCGTTGATCTAAGTATCTATTCCATCAATAACAACAACAACAACAGCTGTTACATATTGAGCATTCAAAATGTGGTCCACGTGCCAGGTAGTGTCCTAAGCACTTTACATATACGCCTTATTTCATCTTCACAGCACTCTATCAGGAAGTTAACAAATATTAGTTCCATTTTGCAGATGAAGAAATTGAGGTGAAGCGACTAGTCAAGTCACATGACCAGGATCAGCTTGGGCATTCTGGCTGCGGGGTCTGGAATCCTGACACTGGGTGATGTTGGAAGCTTTTTGCTGGAATTAAACCGCCTTTTTTTCACTTATCTTCTTCCTTTTAAAACACCACATAATACTTCAGCTTGTATTTCAGTGAAATCTAGAATCAGAATCAGGTAAAAAATAAATAAATACACACACACACATACACACACGCATGCACACATACATACACACACACATACAGAGTAGTTTTCAAAGAAATTCAAGTTGGAGAAAGTTCTGGAAGCATATTCGTTCATTTTAAAAGATTCTTACCAAAAATGCTAGTGTTTTTAATCTCTACTCCCATATGTTTAAAATAAAAGGCTTTTATTAGATCAAGTCATTGAACTAAGATGCAAATGTTAAAAAGCTAAAAAGAAAGAGACTCCTGAAAATGACCCAGAGCCATTGTATTAGAAGAAAATAAATAGGATCACAGATAGAAACAGTTTTTAAAAACTTTAAAAGAGTTTTTGGGTTCAGTTTGGATATTTTTATGTGTACCTCTACTCACCAAGGATTGCCATTATTGGCATTTTGGAGTATTTCCTCCAAAAGCATTAATAGTTCTAACCACAACCATATTGCTTATGTCATTTAACTCTTAGGTTACAAGTGGGTTGTTGTTGTTTTATGGGGAGTTGAAGATTTTTCTGTCTTATAAATAGCCCCCAGCCCTAGCTGGTTTGGTTCAATGGATAGAGCGTTGGCCTGCTGACTGAAGGGTCCCAGGTTCAATTCCAGTCAATGGCACATGCTCAGGTTGTGGGCTTGATCCCCAGTAAGGGGCATGCAGGAGGCAGCCGATCTCTGTTATCATTGATGTTTCTCTCTCTCTCCCCCTCTCCCTTCCTCTCTGAAGTCAATTTAAAAATATACTTAAAAATAATAATAAATAAATAAATAGCCCCCATAGGTTGGGGGAAAGTGTCAAAAGGAAGTGCCCACAGCACCCAAAAACCAGAACGTTTCATGAAGAAGTTAGTTCTGATTTAGGTGTAAGTCCATATTTAGTATCATCTAGGTTTTACATTTCTCATCTACAGAATAGACCTCTGCAACACTAGAAAAACTTTCCAGGCAATAGCTAGATTGTAGTTTTTGAAAAAACAAAAATCCAGTCAAATAAGATTTTGAGATCATGAAAAGGAACAAAAGAAATGAACCATCGGAAACATCTAAGTTTTAACTTTAACCCAGTTTTTGACATCATGGTCAAAGATATAGCTTCATTTGATCATTTCCTTTCTTGAGTTCCTTGAATGGGTTCAAACATTACCAGAATATAGCTCAGTAAACTCATTGAAAACATCTTTAGATGCTTGTTGAATTGAAATAAAAAATAAAATATAATTTTTTAAAAAGCCAGTGCAGTTTGAAATCTCCCTGTGGAATGCCTAACTCATGAGGAGTTCACAGAAAAGGTTGATAATTAATTGTGTTTAGGGACAGCTACTTTTTCTAGTATGTTCCTCATTATAGATGTCATGGTATTTGTTCCTTGTGACCTATGTGGTTCAAGTAAATATGTATGTGAATTTTTATGTATTTAAATGTATGTGAATTACAGTGGAATTGTTGTTCTGTGGGCGTAACCTGATGGTTCTTTACCCTAGCTGCTTAGGAGAATCACTAGGTGGGTTTCTTTAAAATGATGACACCCTGGCCTCTGCCCAGACCAAATTCCTCAGATTCTCTGGCTATGAAACTACTAAGGAAGTGGTGTGTTTTTAACTCCCAGGGCATACTACTGGTTTGGGGCACACTGGTACAGAGAAACTGCACAGGCTTGGGAGTCAGGTGGTGCTGGGTTCAGAGACTAGCCCTGCCCCTGATTAATTGTGCAATTTAAATCTTGTTTCCCCAAAGAAGACATACAGATGGCCAACAGACATATGAAAAGGTGCTCAACATCACATATCATCAGGGAAATGCAAATCAAAACCACAATGAGATATCACCTCACACCTGTCAGAATGGCTATTCCCCAAAAGACAACAAATAACAAGTGTTAGCAACAATGTGGAGAAAAAGGAATCCTTGTGCACTGTTGGTAGGATTGTACATTGATGCAGCCATTAGCCATAATGGCAAATGATATGAAGGTTCCTTAAAAAATTAAAAATAGCCAAAACCAGTTTGGCTCAGTGGATAGAGCGTCGGCCTGCGGACTAAAAGGTCCCAGGTTTGATTCTGGTCAAGAGCATGTACCTGGGTTGCGGGCACATCCCCAGTGGGGGGTGTGCAGGAGGCAGCTGATCGATGTTTCTCTCTCATCGATGTTTCTAACTCTCTATCTCTCTCCCTTTCTCTATGTAAAAAAAATCAATAAAATATATATTAAAAAAATTAAAAATAGAGCTTCCATATGACCCAGCAATTTCACTTCTGGGCATTTATTCATAGAAAACAAAACCACAAATTCAAAAAGATAGATGCACTCCAAGTTCATGGCAGCATGTTTACAATAGCCAAGATATAGAAGCAACCCAAGTGCCCTTGGATAGACAAATGGATAAAGAAGATGTGATACATATACATAATGGAATATTACTCAACCATAAAAAAGAATGAACTCTTTCCATTTGGGTGGACCTAGAGCAGTGGTTCTCAACCTTCCTAATGCCGTGACCCTTTAATACAGTTCCTCATGTTGTGGTGACCCCCAATTTCATTGTTACAAGTTGAACAAAATTAAAGCATAGTGATTAATCACAAAAACAATATGTAATTATATATGTGTTTTCCGATGGTCTTAGGTGACCCCTGTGAAAGGGTCGTTCGACCCCCAAAGGGGTCGCGACCCCACAGGTTGAGAACCGCTGACCTAGAGGGTATTACACTAAGTGAAATTAGTCAGGAAAAAAACAAAACAGAAACAGACTCATAGACGTAGAGAACAAACTGATGGTTGCCAAAGGGGAACGAGGTGGGTGGATGGTGAAAAAGGTGAAGGGGATTAAGAGGTACAGATAGTCATTATTATCATAATAACTTTGTACGGTAACAGATGGTCACTAGACTTACTGTGGTGATCACAACCTAAAGAATACAAACATCAAATCATCATGCTGTATACCTGAAACTAATAAAATATTGCATGTTAACTACAATAAAATAAATAATAAAATAAATAAATCCAATTTCCTTGTCTGGAAAAGGAAATAATACCTACTTTGGAAAGCCATTGTAACTATTAGATTTAAAAAAATATGCAGAAAATGCTTGTTAAATAGTAGATAGTCGTTAATGCAAGGTTCCTTCCCTATATACCTTCAAATTTGTTAATACTTTGAAACAAATCTAATTTTGCTAACATGTGTTGTGCAATGGGAATCTGACCCAAGAAGTTTTCTTTAAAATAAGGTATATAGCCGAAACCGGTTTGGCTCAGTGGATAGAGCGTCGGCCTGCGGACTGAAAGGTCCCAGGTTCGATTCCGGTCAAGGGCATGTACCTGGGTTGCGGGCATATCCCCAGTAGGAGATGTGCAGGAGGCAGCTGATCGATGTTTCTCTCTCATCGATGTTTCTAACTCTCTATCTCTCTCCCTTCCTCTCTGTAAAAAATCAATAAAATATATATAAAATAAATAAATAAAATAAAATAAGGTATATAATGTGGTCTTAAAAAACCACAAAAGATCTCACCTTAATGACCTTGAGAAGCTCTTGAGCTTCGTGAGGAAGTGAAGGGTGGCAAGTGGGCGTGGCTGGAGAAGTCAGAGGTTGTCCTCATATGTTGTGGGCCTTCCAACAACAGCCCTTTCTTTCCTGGCAGCCTGACGCAGGGGTGTGTGTGGAGGGCAGAAGTGACCAGCCCTCTCCTTAGCAGTGCTCTTTTTCCATCTTCTATTCAAGTCTTAAAACAGTAAGATTTCCTGGATTCTGGAAAGGTTCAAAAATTTTGTTGACTTCTGTGTTCACTTCAGAAAGAGAGAATTCTTTACGTTTTCATCATCGTATTTCAATGACTTAAGTTAAATACTATCCTGTCTTCCTTAATATTCATTATTTTGCCATGAAATGATATATACACTTTGGAGTTCAAGTTTGGATTTTCACCAGTTAGAAAAGGCTCACACTGTATCCTTGGGTCAAAAGACAGGAAACTTTAGCACAAACAGCCATGGCAACTGCATCAAAAGGCCACTGGATTCTATTTCAAATAAGTGCGCACTTCTCGTTCCATCTGTGGTGCATTGCCGGACTGCAATCTGTAGCTTTTCAACATAATATATGTCTAGATCAAACAGTATTAAATAATCATTAAAATCTGCTTTGTCCTTCTTGAAGAGCTGCTCATAGCCTCGCATTGTGCTATGGGATTAACGGAGCATCGGATATTCTATAAAACGTGAATGGCAACTGTCTTGTGTGGTAGACAGTTTACCAAAGTATTATCCAGAACACATGCTATCTGATTTACTAACTTATTATCCATTAAAAAAAAAATCCCTGGGTAAATAAATGTGTAACTAAAAGAATTGTTACTCTGTATAATCAGATGAATAGATACAAACAGGGAAGATTGCTTTCATTATGTTGTATATTGTGCTAAACAGATGTGCATGATTTTTGTCAAATAGTGTGCTGTATCAAACTGCTTCCTTCTGCCTAGGCTTTGCTTTTATCAATACGATGTTTTATATTTCAAATCAATCGTTGTTCTCGAAGAAGGCCATTCCTCTTTCTTTCTCTCCTTCTCCACCCTCCTGCCTCCCCACCCTGCCCCAAACCCCTTCAGCCAAGGGGGTTGGCACAAAGGGGACGCGACCGGAAACGGCACTGTGTTGCTAAGCACGGGGTCTGCTCTTACACTAAGGAGCACATCGTATCACAGGGCACATCAGACACTCAGCTCTAATCACAGTAACCAGAAACAGTCCTTGGAAGTTCGCCCCAATATCTGCTATGACAGTAAAAAGCTAACGTGTATCAATATCGCTTGTGTTGGGATTCTTCAGTGGATAAAAACAGAGCTGTACTGATCCAACCATCCCTCGTTTGTTCTCTCCATTGGCCTGTATATTTCAGGTAATTAGGATTTTTAAGAGCAGGCAGTAGTCGTGCCGCAGTTATGGGGAGAGACAATCACTGGTCTTTTCCTCCCATCCGCCCTCTCCTTCCATCCCTTCCCTGCAAGAAACCTTCCTAGGTGCCTACAACGTCAGGCAGCATGTTAGGGATGGAGGAGAAAGGCCCCCAGAGACTTGCCAGCAGGGCACCAATTATCATATGGAATAATAAATGGTGCCTGGCTCACATCAGAGATGCTTTTGGAGCACAGAGGAGGGGCGCCTGACTCATACTGAGGCTCAACTACTGCACTAATAGTTGGAATCAGGGAAGGAGGTAACCACTGAAGTGAAAGAGGCGGGATGTCAGGGTGAATTCCAGAGTTTGGGTTATGGTGTCTGCATGCCTTCACCCCTCCTGAAGCCGCTCAGTAGCAAGAATAGAGCAGGGCACACCCTGGAGGATCGCTGGGTGAGGTTAGCAATGGCAACCGGCTAACAGCACTCTAGGCCTGCGGTTAACGGCCCAAGAGCGGTTCTGGAGTCCACTTTTCCTGACCCCCATGGTTTCTCTTCTCCTGAGGCCTGGCTTTGGTTTTGGGGCGTGTGTGTGTGTGTGTGTGTGTGTGTGTGTGTGTGTTTCCAGCTTTAACAAGTTCGATCACATATGTATCCTTACAATAATACCAGCATTACTGAAAATGGTTCAAATGAGCTTAAAACGAAAAGCAGCTAAGAGGGATGAGGGGATAGTGCAGTCAGTGCAGGATGTGCTGCGTGCGAGGAGGAGCGGGGCTTCACGCTGAGCTGGTGTTGGGAATGTCAATGGGCCAGCAGGAAGGGAGTCGGCGCTGTGAACGGGGTTTGTGAGTTTTCAGTGTAGACAGAGCCCTCAGACACAGGAACGTGAAGGTGGAAGAGACAGAGAAGCCCACAAGGGAGAATGAGCAGGGCAGCCAGAGAGCCAGGAGACAGTGGCGTGGCCCCAGGTCGCACTCTGGTCTCACCGTGTTCCAGCCTAGATGCCAGCAGTCTTCGCAATACGGCTGCCTGAGTCTTCCTTTATTTCCTCCCCTGCTTAGGAAAGCAAACTGATTTCCCCACTCTCCACTTTGATTTCCATTTAACTCAGTGAACAATTATTGAAGGCTGACTTATACTATTGGTAATCACCTGGGGGGGGGGGGGGGGGGCGGTCATGATTAGATCCCTGGACTCAGGGAAGGGAGAGAAAGACCTGGTGTGTATTGTGAGCTTACCATGGGTCCGTCTGGCACCCAGCAAGATATTGCTTTACGTTTTCTTATTTAAACCTCTCAACAGCCCCTGCAGAAACTGTGAGCAACTGTGGGCTAAAAACAGACAGAACATGGCTTCTGCCCCAAGCAGCATCAGTGAGTGATTGTAAAACCTTGCTCTAAGCTCCATTGCAAAGTGGGATAATAACAGATGCCTCTGGAGTTGTTGTATTAAATTGGTGCTATTACCTGAATGAGTTTGTCCCACAACATTCATATGTTGAAACTTAATCCCCAAATTGATGGTCTTTGGAGGTGGGACCTTTGAGGTGATTAGGTCATGAGGGTGGGGCCCTCATGAATGGGATTAGTGCCCTTACAGAAGAGACCAGAGAGGTCCCTTGCCCTTTATGCTTCCTGAGGACACAGCTGAGAAGGTCTGTCGATGAATCAGGAAGCAGCCTGTCACCAGGCAAGGAATCTGCCAGGGCCTTGATCTGGGACTTCCCAGCCTCCAGAACTGTGAGGGGTGCATTTCTGCTGTTGATAAGCCCCCCAGGCTGTGGTAGTTTGTTATTGGAGCCTGAGCAGACTAAGACACTGAGATGATATGTGTACAATTCCTCACACATAGCAAGGACTGAATATACGGGCGCTGTTGCCATCATTATCACCACCACTTGTAAGAGGCAGACCTAGTTTTGGTCCCAGGTGTACAGACTGAATACTTGCCCCCTACACTGTATTACAGTTTATGAGGATGAGGGACACAGGGCAGGGGGGTCAGAAGAACCACCACTTCTGCACACACTGTTTGTGCAAGTCATCTGCCCGCTAACCCCCACCACCACACCCCCACTTCACCTGGTTGTTTTCTGGCTCTGGTAACACTGTGCACGACAGCATTGTATATACTGTCAAAATGCAGTGCAAAGGTTTGAGAGAAGTGGGAAGGGCCAGCCAAGCTAGGCTTTGTGAAGGACTTTTGGATATTCGAGATCAGTTTTTCATGCAAGTACACCCTTGGGAGGGGTCCCACTGTGGCCCTTATGAACCCCCACCTTACTTAGGCAATAACCTCTCGGAGGGAACACCTAAGCTGGACTCCAGGATGGCTGGAGGTAGAGGCTCCAGGGGAAGGGGAGGGTGCCAGGAGAGGTGTGAGGGGCAGACACGAACGTCCACGACCACAGCATTCATTTCCCTGCGGGTCTCTCTGGAGGAGCCGGGGCCCCACAGCCCCACAAATCCTCCCCAGGCCACCTGGGGTGTTGGTGCCATCTGTGGCTACATGGAACTGACTGAAACCCCCATAATTAGCCACAAGCCAGTAATAGAGAAAGCCAGGAAAAAAGACCACATCAGTGGAAGTTGCCTTTGGAAATGAATTCAGACCACCCAGAAAGGCACTTAATTCTTCAGAGTTCAACAAATCTTACTGCACAACATTATCAGTAACAAATAGTGTGAAGTGAACCCAAAATCAGACTCTAACTCTGAGTCTGACAGAAACCGACTGAGACAGAGCAGACATGACAGAGAGCTGTGAGCACAGAGCACGCAGCACACACCGCTGGCTCAGAAACACAGCCTACAACTCTGAGGTCGGAGACCTGCTGCCTGAAGGGTTCCCCCATTCTGCTGTGATTTACTGAGATTTGGTGAATTATGTTTATAAAGGCACCTCATGCAAGGGAAAGAGTGTTAAGATGTAACCCCCGCTTTTGTGAGGAGTACGTCCTGGTTAGGGACTCGTAGGGACCCCAGCAGGATATAATGAGTGCTAAATTGTGTGACCCCCACTCTAAGAGCTTCGCATTCAGCAGATATCTGGGAAGGCTCCAGAGAGGAGTTGGAACTTGAGCCAGAGTTTGGGAGAGAGGACGTTCCAGTTGATGAGAACAAGTGTCTGGCATATACACAGTAGGTGCTCAGTTAATTTTTGGCTGTACTTTTTTGATATTTTTGAACAAGGGCATGCAGGTGGCCGTGAGTCAGATGGGTGTCCAGTAATGTCATTCTGCAAAACCCACCCCCCGCCCTCCCTTATCTTTCTGCTGCTGCACCTGGTCATCATCCCCAAGCAAAGGCAGCCAAGGTAATACCACTTCCATTCCCACCGAAGCGGAGGCAGGATTTGGGGAAGAAGCAGAAAGGCCCTTCTAGCACAAAAGGCCTGCTCAGTCCAACCACTGTGCCTTAGAGCTACTGAGAAGCAAACCTTCAACGTGCACCGTTCGTTAACGTTGTCCCTCACGACCACCAGCAGGCGCTCTGGTTCACGCTGTTTTTCAGAGGAGCCTGTAAGTCCTTCCTTGCAAGCTGTGGAACCCCTGTTGGTATGTTGGGTGAATGTCCTCAGCCATTAAAGTTCATGTATTTCATGACTTAGAACAAAACCCTTGACGTCGTGCACATGAATGGCAAAGAGAAGCACACCTGCAACCATCCCAGAGATGAAGCAACGGGGACAGATGAAGACAGAGAAGTCACCACAGGACTACAGTGGCTGATAAACCAAACGCAATAAGAGAGGAACACTGCCTCCTCTTACCGTATGATTTTTGTCCATTTTGTCTGTTCGTAGACAGAAATCCACAACTTACCTTCCACATAAATGTGTCATCAATTTCCATCTTCAGAAGCACACGTTTTAGGAACTCAGTGTATCCGAACGTCTGACGTTCCAGCCAGGCGCCACGTGGGTGTGTGTAGAACTGGAGGAATCTTCACTTTACCGAGGAGGAAACTGAGGCCCAGAGAGACTAAGTGGCTCATCAAAAACCATAGCAACAGTAGTTAGATGCAAAGCCAATCCGCAGAAATGCGCAAGTTTCTCCACCCCCAGGACTCGGCTCGTTCGTCTGTGCTCAGCATTTCTCGAAGTGTGCTCCGAAGAACACATGTGCTGGGGTGTAGGTGCCCTCTGGGGAAGGGGAAATGCGTCCTGGTCAGATAAATTATGGAAATGCGGGTTAAAAAAAACTAAGTGGGTGTTTTTGTTTTTCATTTTCATTTGTTCATTTGAGCTGTAGAACTCCTGAGACTTGTAACAAGCTTTCTTGCCCAAAAAAAGGTGAGGGAGGGAGGAATGCATGGACAATGTGTACACTCTCTCAAACTCTGTGACCACAGAACGTCTTGCCCCTGCGAGACCTGGGGGTTCCCCAAGGACAGCGAGGCTGCATGGGACACAGCCTGGGACATGCTGCTCGAGCCACGCTGCTTCTCGGGTATCTCGCGGGCTGGACGGTTATGCTAGGACACGTCTGCGTTTTGCCGGGCTTCCTTCCTCTCTTCTGCACCGAGCGGCAGACATGGGGAGCGGCGTGCCTTGGCCCCTGATATAGTTGCTGCTTAAGGATTTTCTGTTTCTCCTTCCTGGGAATCCAATGTGAGAGCAGCAGGCACGGGGCAGTGACATCGGGAAATCTGGGTGCTCCCAACCGCGGGCATCTGTACAGCCTGGGCTGGCTGCAGTGTCCTGGCAGACCGCAGCCCCTGGTGGGGAGGCAGAGCTGGGCCTGGGGGCGGAGGAAGAGAAGAGAGCAGGGAGACCGGCTGTTTTGTTTTTCCTGTTTGGGGAAGACTGGTCACTCGCTCCTAAAATGCCTCTTTTATACAGCCAGGGGCCCCTGTTTCTAAAAGGCGTTCCTGCTTTCCTGGTCCAGGGACCGTGCGAGGGGAGACCCCTGTGTCTGGCTCAGCGACATGGCCTGCGGGTCTTGGTGCCGACCGCTGCGACCGCTTTGGAACGGTCTAGACCCGGTCACCGGCTTTCGGGGACCGCCGACGGGTTTCCGGAGCGAGAGCTCCTCCTGCTGGCAACCGGAGCGCTTCGTAGCCCTGCCGGGGATGACTGCATCCCTGCGAGAGCGCGCCCAGCCCTGAGTGACTGAGCGGCCAGTCAACCGCTTTATTCTCCTACGCGGGCTTTTTCCAAGCACTTGAGCCGACATGAAGTGTTCAGCCATCTGCTATCATGACTATCCCTTGGCTATGTCCCCTTTACCGAAAGACACTCCCGTGTTCCCACCCCCGATGGGATTGGACTCCTCCTGGCTGGGAATTTAGGTTTGGGCAATTTCCCAAATTAAAACATGGGAGTCCTTGTAGAACAAGTTTCTCAGTAATAAAACTACATTTCTCAAACACCAGAGCCTTTGAATTGCCTACCTAGATGGAAGAAAGCAGGAAGGGAGGGAGGGAAGGAGGGAAGGAAGGAAGGGAGGGAGGGAGGGAGGGAGGGAGGGAGGGAGGAAGGAAGGAAGGAAGGAAGGAAGGAAGGAAGGAAGGAAGGAAGGAAGGAAGGAAGGAAGGAAGGAAGGAAGGAAGGAAGGAAGGAAGGAAGGAAGGAAGGAAGGAAGGAAGGAAGGCCTGTTTTTCTATCATGGGGAAAAGACTGTCCAAAAAAAGAATGTTTCTCTTAATTGGGACCCAGGGGATGGAGGGTGGAAAAATACCTCCAGAAAGTTTCCCTTTGGCTGAGGTCTACAGCACAAACGCTGGGAGTCTGATTTCACTCGGCCCTGATTGCTAAGCCTTTCCTTGCTATAGGATCCTGTGGTTTCTGCCCAGCAATAAACAGTAAACCTTCCCTCATTTCCAACTTCATCTTCAGAGACCAGACTCTCCAGGCTCCCTGGTGGCTGAGTAATTTCGTCTTTCTCTATTCTGGGAATTCCCGCTAGATAGAGCTTTAATAGACACCATCCTATTTAACACTCTGTGCTGTTTTTTATTTCCCAAAGGGGCAAATGAAGGGAAGAGAGGAAGGGATAGTCCGAAATGCCTATCTGGCTTTGTGGTGCGGGATAGGAGCATGGTTTTCTGCTGTGTTTGGGGGTGTTTGTGTGTGTGTATGTGTGTGTGTGTGTGTGTGTGTGTGTGTGTGTGTTGTTCTTTTATCAGACGATGACGCATTGTTGGCACAGCATTTGGAGGCATGACAGCCCGAGAATCAGAGAGCATGTCCGCTGTGTTTCCTTCCTCTAAAGGTGGAATGTGTGCCCGTCAGGAGGCGGGGGGGGGGGGTGCCTCATTGAAAATAAGAAATGGAAAGACACCAAATGCAAACGCCTAAATAAAGCGCACCTCCTTCAACTCAATGAATAATTATTCAGATTTACAGAAATGAATAATAAGGGAGCAAATCTTCATTTTACAGAAGGCTGCACCGTGGGGTCCCTTTACATTCCCAAGTTCCCCTGATGCATAAAACATATGATTAGGTTTACAAAAACTTGATTTACATGGTTTTTTAGGAAAACATCTTTGCAGAAAGATTAGGTGTGATTAGATGCAAGAGCTCTTCTCTCAGGAGGGAAAACAAATGAGCTTAGCTAACAGGAGATGGTTAGGGAAACTCTTCATGCCATTTGGGAGCGTTGATTTCAATTTTGTGGAGTTCTCAGAGATTTCTTAGGCAACTCTCATGACTGCTTCCACGGACAGGAATAGAACTCCTCCAGCAGCCGGCCCCGCACACTGGGCGGTGCTCAACCTTTTCTGAGTTCTAGGTGGAGCCTGGCCCCTGGGAGGCATGGGGCTCTGCACACTGTCCTGGCGTATACTCCCCTTTCCCTGTGGCCTGCGGTCCCTCCACTGGTGTGACACAAAACCCTGTCAGAGAGAGAGAGCCTTGTGTGGCATTGGGATCGCTTGGCTGCGGCGAAAAGAAGAAATCTGTTATCCTAAATAAATCAATTTGTTCCAGGGTGGTCTAAGAAGTCTCTCGGAGCCTGCAGAATAGAGCTGGTTTTCCTGGTTGCAATTTCCATTATTTCCACAGACCTGACTTCCCATGAAATCCTGCCACATCAAGGGCAAACAATACGGCCCAGGGGGTGATATGCAGGGTGAGCTCTCATCTGAATGATCAGAATCCACTTCATTTTTAAATTAGCCACTAACCTGAAAGGAAAAAAGGATTCCCCTCTCCTCATACATGCCCTTGACCAGAACCAAACCTGGGACCCTTCAGTCCATAGGCCGGCACTCTATCCACTGAGCAAAACCAGCCAGAGCTCTTTAGAACTTCAAACAGAATTGTTTTCAATTTTCAATTGAGGGGTTATTTTAAAGCAAATAGATGAACCTGGTGAAAGGGAGAAAGGGAGAAAGAGAGTGAGGAGGGAGTGTGGGAAAGAGAGGCTTTGTCATGACTTCCATGTGAGGACAGCCTGGGACCCCTTTCTCCAACCTCATCTCCTTCCATCCTTTCTTTCACTTTATGGTTGGAACACATCACAATTCCCCAACTTGTACTCTATTTCAAGCCTCTGGGGTCTTACGTGGACTGCTCTGTGTCCAAGTAGAGTTCTTTTTCCTTCCTTTTGGTACGGGTTCAAAACCCTCTGCCTTTCTCCTTTCCTTCTTCTAGGGAAAAAGAAGAGAGGAGAAGAGCCAGCCCTGACTGGTTTGGCTCAGTGGACAGAGCGTCGGCCTGCGGACTGAAGGGTCCCAGGTTCGATTCCGGTCAAGGGCATGTACTCTAGGAGAGTCTTTCTAATTACCTTTCCTGTCTGTGTGAGGTACCCTCCCCTGCGGCCCAGTGCTATCCTGTGCTTATCTCTGTCATGGTTCTAGTCATATTGCATGGAAATAATCACTCTGATCCTCTTTTCTAATGAGATTGTGGACTCCTCAAGGACAGGAAGGTCTCTTACTCATTTTTTTAAAATATATTTTTTATTGATTTCAGAGAGGACGGGAGAGGGAGAGAGAGATAGAAACATCAGTAGCGAGAATCATTGATTGGCCGCCTCCTGCATGCCCTCTACTGGGGATCGAGCCTGCAACCCAGCAGAAACCATGCAGACCGAAGGGTGAAACCATGCAGACCTCCACTTCGCTCGCTGCCATTCCCGGCCAAGCTGCAGTGTTTGTGATGTTGCAGGTTCTGGTGATGCAGCCCATTTGCAGCTCATGAATATTTGCTGCTGAATTAAACCATTTGTCGCTCTATTACATAAAGAACACAATTTAGTTCAGAGCAAACCACTGAAAGAGAACTCATTATTATGATACCACAATTTTATTTTATTTTATTGGAGTGTTTTGATTGTTAACTAGACAATACCTGTCTTTCTTTCTCTCTTTTAATGTTAATGTTTGTGTTTTGTCTAAAGATGAAAACCTGCCTTTTATTTTGCAAACTACATTACTTGCTATCATTTAAATTAGGGAAAGTATTTTTCTAAAATATTAAATTGTTTGATTGGAGACAAATGGAGAAAAAAAATAATGTTTTGCCATGAGACAGGGCTTTGAAAATTAGAAAGGGAAAATATGCCCCCTCTTTAAGAAGGCCGTGCACTTAATAACAATTCCACTAAGAGACGGTTCAGACAACCAGCAGCAGCCCAGTTAGAATGTTTGTCAATGAAGAACCCGTAATTGAGTATTGCGCACATTGTTTTAATGCTATGGCTTCGTTTCGCCGTGCACGGATGCTTTATAAATGTCGGGTCATTATCTACGCGACTGCAGCAGCAGAATCCCTGGCTTGTGCATCCAATCGAGGCACCTACTGCGAGCAATAATGAAAATAACTGGGGTTTTGCTAAGCGAGCTGGACAGGAAATGGGGTCTTGCCCTGCCCACCCTGCTTTGTGTTGGGGTTTCTATGACTGACCTAGTTGCACGGATGAAAGACAACCTCAGAGGACCCTTCCCTGCATGCCCCGTCCCCTCGGGTAGAGATTGACTTCCGGACAGTGGCATTGGGTAGCCTGTTCTACAGCCTGGGTGCCCATCGTCGGTGAGAGGACATCGTAGGCAGTTAGTAAACACACAGAGATGCTCAGAGAAAAAGGTGTACAAACATGCAGAGGTGGGAAATTGTCCACAAAAGTGGCAAAGCTTGTGTGTTCATTGATGATGGTCATTGGTTTCACTTAACATAGCTATTTTCTTATTTGATTTTTTTCCCTTTAATGTGACCAAAGAAAAGGAGGAAACCGTTTCATAATTTTTAAAAAATCACCAATAATACAAATCAAACTATATAAACTACTTCTTGAAGTCGTAAAGATTTTTACCTTTATTTTCAATAATTTTAAGTCTTAGCCATGTAACAAATTTTGTTAGAGAACCAGATTTTAATATGCCATATCAGTTGTAAATATACTCAAATACTTTCACTTCTTTATTTTTCTCCTTATAAAAATATTTTGTTTTTTTTTTTTCAGGAGTCAAATTGCTTTATAAAAGTCCAGGGTAACATTCTGTATGCCCAATATTTGCTGATTCACATTATAACACTGAGCATGGCTTTTTTTTTTTTTTTTTTTAAATCCAAATGCTTCATCTGGTGTATGGTTTAGATGAAGCCATATTCAGACATAAAGGCCAAATAGACCTGTGCTTTCTAACTTACTATGTAAAACACCACAAATATTCAGAATTCCTCTGTTTTCTCTTGCATTCGATGGTTTTACTGCATAGTATTCCTTAAAAAACTGCCCACAGCACGTGGTCTATCACTGCTATTACCTCTAGAATAGCAGATGGCTCTCTGTAACGTTCCAAGATATAAAACAATACGAGTCAAGTTTCTCTTTAATAATCTGTTTTAAGTCAGAAGGTACTGTTTAGATGTTCATGATGACATTTCCTCATGATTGACATTATACAGTAATCTCCTGCATGCAACTGAATTGATCAAATATAATGCCCAAATTATCATAATTTGTGTTTTTATATTAATTGCCCATTATTGACCAAAAAGTAGATTTTATTTAATTTTTTTAAAGATTAATAACAACAAAAGCTGAACCCATAGAGTTGGTTAAAATGATGTGCTGTGTCTGCACTTTTGATTATGTTTTTTGTTTGGTGGTTGTTCGGTTTTGAAATTTTGAGGACTCAGAGCCCTCAGGTGTAAAATGAGGAAGTTGGATGATCTGATCGCTAGGTTTCTTATAATTCTGTTTCAATTTCAGGGCTGGTTTATAAAGCAAAGCTCTTTAGGATAAAATAAGTAACTTAAGCTAACTCCTCTGTGTGGTCTCAGCGGCCACCTGCTATCACTGTCAGATCACCGTGAGTGCTGCTGACCTTACAAAATTGGATGTTTTTCGTTTTGATTGTTGCCATTTTTTTGCTTTTCCACTCTTGATTTGATTTCGTCCCTTGGCCTTGTTCTCTCTCTCTCTCTCTTCCCTCTCTCTTTCTCTCTCTGTAACACACATGCAGTTTCTCTTTTCCTATCTTGCTTTCTTGCCTCCCTTTTCTCCCCATCCTTGTAAGAGATTTCTTCTCAGACTTTCTGTTCATTCACCATTTTCCTCAACTACCTACATCTAAATCACTTTAGACATAGGTCCTCCTGGAAATTTGCTGGTTTGCCTCCCTACTCCCAGGGCTAGAGGGTCTCATATGCTGCCTGGGGTAGAAAAGGCAGAGTTGGATTTTATTTGAAGAATGTGGCTGTCCACGGTCTTCAAGAGGAAGAAGATCAAGAGAAGACAAGAAGATACTATTGTGATGTGGGTTCTCTAGGGGCTCAGACCTGGCCAGGAAGCTTAAAGACTGGCCCCAGGGAGAGGGAGTCAGTTTTTATCCCAGAAGTCACCTAAATGTGGCGACCCAGACCTATATCCGCCCTCCTCTGTGGGCCGGCGAAGGCTTCCCAACATCTTTGAAGGCACCAGATTAGTGACTACTTAACTGATCACGTCACTCCCACTGACCAGCAAAGACACACCAATGGAGCTTGTCTTACTGTTCACGATGGCCCCGCCCACCGCTGTGAGTGAGAGGGTCATTGCGGCCTCCCATCAGTCACCCTTAACATTACCGCTTTGCATGAAATGGAAACCACACAGGGCTTAAAGGTTAATCACACCAAGTCCACTGCTTTAAGTCTCAGGAGAAAGTACGGCATTTTAAAAACATAGTGAAGTAGGTCATCAGATAGGATGTAATAATAGAGGCCAGCGCCCACAGAGCAGGAAGAAACACTTTCCAAGAAACCAGACAGCCCTCTTCCCCATAGTTATCACTTGTTATTTCATACGGGCCGTGTTGTCTACCAACAGAATGGTACTTCCCACCTACTCGCTGCTTGCATGGCTGCCAGTGCACAGAGCTCAGACTTTCTTCTCCACTCCTGCCAGAACTTGGCCTCTTAGCTGCACGTGTAAGAACCTGGTTGATTTACTAGGTCGCCTCCTAAGGCCAAGGGATAGCTTGTGTGCATGGGAAGCAGTGGCAGAGATCCTGGGCTTGACTGGGCCACAGAGAGTGGAGACCCCGACCCAGTAAGAATCCTCTGCTTGAGATGCACACTGAACAAAACTCCCCAGGCCCTCAGCGCCTCGGGCTCAGCCGAGTCCAGCAAGGGTCTGCTGAGGACCCACTGCAGGCCCTGACCCGGGGACAGCCAGAGGAGACAGCCGGCCCTGACTCAGTCAATGCAACAGGCCTTGGTTGTCCAGAACGGCCTCTGCCCAGGCCAGAGGAGCCTTCCCACCTGCTAGACATTGTCCCGTTTGCCTGGGCAGGGGACTCTCCAGGGGTACTCTGGGGGGCTGAGAACACTGCGACGATGCAGGGTCAGCAAGGAGAAAAAATAGCGGCTCCCTGCAGGTGCCGTGTGGATGTTAGCTGTCTGTCAAAGCCTTTTCATCTCCAAATGCAACCTGCTCACCGCTGGACCCCCACATGTCAGTGCTGTAGGCAGTTAGAAAGACATGAGCAGAGCAAAGATGATGGGCAGGAACCGAGGTCACCAGGATGGAAAGCCCAGGTGCCTAGCAAAGGACAATCGACTGTAGGGTGGGACCTCGCCCTCAGGGTGACCTTGCCTCCTCTAGCACAGCACTGGCCCTGGGGTTTGGACTCCCTGACCTTGCAGTTCCTAGAGATAACATCTAAGCCTCAGCTGTATTTTAGCTGCAGGCCCAGATACGTAACAAAACCAGCCATGGCTGACTGGCTGATGTCAGGACCAGCTGCATTGGATAATGACCCCCAGTCCCCTGCCCTGGTGCTGGCCAATCAATCAGTGGAGACCACAACCCTGATTGGACACACCTGGAAAACTGCTGAATAGTCTATTGAGACCTTCCCCTGGGGCCTCCCTTAAAATCTCTGCCCTTAACACCCTTAGGATGGAAGAACCAGTGTGCTCTCCCTGCAGGGAGCACGCCCATGCTTTTCCCTTCCCTTTCCCTCCCTTTTCCCTTCCCTCTCCATTTCCCTTTCTCTCCCCTCTCCCCTTCCCCAGGCACTTACCATGAGCTTCCTCACTCCCAAGCTCCAAGGGCCCTTTCTTTACCTCTAGAACGTGTCTCCTAAGCCCATTTCTTCTAGAAGTTACTTTTTCTACCTCTGTTAACTACCCAAGAAATGTTCTCTTACCGTTTGGGTCTGGACTTTGAATTCCTTCCTGGCCAGAACCCAAGCACCGAGATTGCTGAACCCAGGTTTGGCCTGACCCCACCTGTCAGGCACCTGGTGCTGTTCCCGCCGCCTGCAACATCAGCTCTGGAAGAAAGCCTGCAGCGATGACCTGAAAATACAAAATTGGTGCCATCCCCACAATTAATGAGGGGTAACCGTGGCTGCAGTTGTGGGAAAAGCCTCTCTGGGGGACAATTTCCTATTTGGATACACTCAAGTTCATCCGGTTCGTTTCAGAATCATAATAAACGCCCTCTGTGAGTCCAACGTACAAAGCCGTTCCTGGGGCTCTGCCAGACCCAGGCCCCTCTCTGGATCTCATGCGGGGGAGTAGATTTTTCCTAATTCCTGTTTGCTCCCTTATACACTGTGTCTTCTTGGGCTAGTTAACAGTGGTCACAGTAAAGCAACGAGGGAAAAGGAACCAACGGGTGGGGAGGCACGGAATATTTCAGATTTTTCTTGAAGCTGTTCACATGGGTTAGGGAACTGACGCTGTCATCTGAGATATCTGTAGGCACTCATGTGGTTCCAAGCAGCTCGCCTTCTTAAAATAAACCATTTGTGCCAGCTGAGGTTTTCTTTGCACTTGGCCACTTAGCTACCTTGTGTGTTTTTATGGCAACCTCCCACCCCCGCCCCACCATTTATCACGTCATCTTATCACAGTCTCTTCGGAGAGACGCAAATAGCACACTAATGTTTCCTTTTGTTAGGGTGAGTTGTCAATCTCTTCAGAAAGGGAACAACTGCAGACAGCTCTTCCTTTTGATAATCTTCCTGGCACTTGCCTGATCCATCAGAGAGCCTGGCTCCTCGGAGGTGCGCATGGACAGTCAATCAGTATGGATGTCACTTGGTGTCCATCAAGAAAATGTGTAATGCGAATTATCGTGTATTTTGCTCTAGTAAATAGCCTTCCTTTTTTCCTGAATCTTGTCTGTTTTTATGGGCTGACAGTACAAACACAACACACAGAACTCTGCCCTTTGACATACAAGTCTGAAAGCTGTGCCTTTGTGCAGTTTTCAGCTTATTGATACACTCTGTTATTTTTTATAGCAGTGGAAGGGGGCACACATGCGAAGAATCAAGATGCCATGCTTTTGACTCAAGAGCACCTTGTTAGGATTAGGAATTCTGGGTTTGGTGTGAAATTGATACAAAGTTGCATCACTAATCCTAACCTTCCGGCCACTGGAAGTCCTCTTGATAGAGGCAGAAATAAAATATTGGGGACCAGCTATAATTGTAAGAAATATTAATCATGCTCTGTTAACAGTGATTGTTTTGTTCTGATTAAAGCAGGCACATTCTAACCTGGCTGCAGTTATACATGGGACCTGGGAGCTCACCTGGAAATGCAGCCCATCCTCCCCATCAGGGAGCTGCCTATTATCATGGAAAGATTAACAACCTTTTTGCAGAAACCAGAATGCCAGCCCTTTGAACATCCCCAGCCTTTGCAAACCTCAGGCCTTTGCAAATCTCCAGACCTGCCAACTGCCCATTTGGCACATCATTTGCCTACTTCCCATGTAATCTTTGTCCTTCTACCCAATATAAGCAGCTGGCTTATTGTGAGGGGCAGAGCAGATTTTTGTGGATAACCTGCTACTCTCCCATACTGCCAGCAGGATTGGAATATATGATTCAACCCTGTCTTTGCTTAACTGGCTCAACTAGTGACAGGCAGCACGGACCCATCGATTGTCCAGTTATATTCTCATAGACAACACCAGCTATTAACAATGATTAACCCTGAGGTAATGAGACATGAGGGGCAAAATTTCAGTTTTTACTTTTCAGATGTTTGTTTGAATTTTCTAAAATCAGGATTTATTTGCTTGCCTATTTTTCTATGCCAATAGGAAATATTTTCTTTCTTCACTCACACAATTTCCTGGCCAGGAGGGTTTTAGGAAAGAAACGTCATGTGCCTCCATTGCTTTGGAGAAGGTATTTTGGGTGTTTTCTAGACACACATAAAAATAAAATAGGATAATTTTTAAAAAAATCTATGTTTAAAAAACTCCCATGCAGACTTTGCTCTTTTTGGCTGAGAAAATTAAGATTTGGGTGTGTTCTGCCAAAGCAAGTGAATTGAGTCGAATTTGTTTAAATGGAAGAGGAATGGGTTCTCCTAGGCCTCCCACAAAGATCTAGGGATTCCATGACAAAGAAATAAAAAACCTGTGGTTTCCAGACTAAAATGAATTCTGTAGGCTTGTAAACAAACATCCCAATAAAAAACCCTTTTACTTTAAATACATATCTCCAAGGATTATTTTTACATGTCTTTTTGACTGAAAATAAGATATCTTTAAAAAAGAAATGAAGTAACTGACCTGAAAAATGAACCCCTGATTTGAAAATTCAGCAGACGTGCCAACCCACAGCACTGGAGTTTCCTACAGGAGAATCTCGCCCCTAATGAAAACCATGGCGCCTCGTACAAAAATCCTGGGGTGTGGAGCTGAGCAGCAAGGCAGTGATATTCAGGGATTAGAGCGGACAGAACTGCACTGCGCACATTCCTGGAGGCTTTCCAGTCAAGTGGAAGGGGTGACATCACAACAGCGCGCCTGTATCCCGATAGCTGAGCACAGGACTCAGGCGCAGCGTGTTTTGTTTGTCTGTCTGTTTTGCCCTGTGAATTGAAAGAATAGAATGATCTGTGAAGAAATGAAATGAAATCTGATGAACATTTCTGAATGACTTTTAAAGCCTTATGACAGGGTGTATGAACCCAAACATATTTTCTGTTTCCTGCTCCAAGACTGGGCTGGATTGGGACTACTAGCATAACAATAACATAGAACACACACACACACGCACGCATGCACGCATGCACGCACGCACACGCACACGCACACTGTCCTTCAGCATGTGCTGAAAGATGGGTACCTGCTAGAGAAGGAACAAATGTTGAGAAGAAAAGAGATGGGAAATTTAAAAATGTAGAAGCATTTAAGAATACTCATACTTAATGACAGTTAAATTACGATTACAAAAGGAATAAATTTGCTCAGAGATGTTACCCTGATGGCAGTTCTTAAATATGGTCACAAGGGAACTATGCTAAATGTCCATCATAGGAAAGTAGTTTACAAACTATGCTACACATAGTAATAGAATGCAGCCATTACAAATGATGGTATAGTTTTTTATTTATTGACATAGAAAGATCTATACTAATAAAAGGGTAACATGCTAATTAGACCCGGAGACCTTCCAGACAAATCCATGGTGGCAGGGCTGAGGCAGAGACTGTTAGGGGCAAGCAGGCCAGGAGGGGAGGGCAGTTGAGGGCAAGCAGGCTGGCAGGGTGGGCAGTTGGGGGCAAGCAGACCAGCAGGGGGTGCAGTTGGGGGGTGATCAGGACGGCAGCGGGGACAGTTGGGGGTGAGCAGACCAGCAAAGGGGGGGCAGTTGGGAGTGATCAGGCTGGTGGGGGGGGACAGTTGGGGGCAAGCAGGCTGGTGGGGTGGGCAGTTGGGGGTGAGCAGACCAGCAAGGGGGGGCAATTGGGGGTAATCAGGCTAGTGGGGGGGGGTTAATTGGGGGCAAGCAGGCTGGCAGTTGGGGGCGAGCAGGCCGGCAGGCAGAGTGGTTTGGAGCAACCAGGCAGGCAGGCAGGTGAGGGGTTAGGAGCCAGCAGTCCCGGATTGCGAGAGGGATGTCCTACTGCCGGTTTCTGGCAGTAAGACATCCCCCGAGGGCTCCCATGTTGGAGAGGGTGCAGGCCGGGTTGAGGGACACCCCTCCCCATGCACAAATTTTGTGCACCAGGCCACTAGTACTATATAAAGTGATAACTATATAATTACATATTTGTGTATAATATAAATGTGAGATGTTGATGTTATATAAAGTAATATTATATAAATATTTGTCATATAAATATTAAGTAATAAAATTTGCATTTTATTTTATTATATAAGGTGAGATTAGATGCAATATTCTATAAAGAGGTCAATCCATTTTTGTAAAAATATCTGAAATACATAAAACAACGTGTAAAAGATGTAATATGGAGAGAACAAAGTATAAAACTGTGCTATGTGTATTAATATGCTGGGGGAGAGACCTTGGGGAGGGTATTGACTAGGAGGGGGAACAACAGTTATTGCGGTACAAAAATGTTTTGGTTTGGGTGGGGGGGGATATAGATGTACACTATTTTTTTTTAATTTTAATGTTTAGATGTGCACTTATGATCTGTGCATTTTTCTATATGTATTTTATACTTCAACGTAAAATAACAAGACAAGCATAGAACCAAGATATTAATGATGCTATCTTTGGAAGATATGGTGATTTGTATTTTGCTTAGTCTATCTTTATTAAACTTTAGATAGCAATCACATATTTATTTTGCAATCTGAAAACAACCCGCCATAAAGCAGTTCCTTAGAAAACAAATAAAGCCATAAAGACCAGGACTGTAGTGATTTTTCAGAATCAAGACAGAGTGTCCCTGTGCCAGACACATTTCTTGATTTGCGGTAGACATGTATTATCCAAATAATGTTTTCCATACATTGTACAAATTGTCCTCAATCCCAACTAAATCAAGTTTCACTTCCTGGTTAAAAGGTGTAAGTAACATGGAGACCTAATCCTCCTGCCTCATTAGGAAAATATCCAACCAAAAGAGGTCAGCCACCAGAGCCGTGTCCAGCCTGGGAGGGAAGTGAATGAGAGAGGAGATGAAGGAAGCGCATCCCAGCTTCCCACAGCTCGGGCCCACAAGTTGAAGGGCTCTGTTGAGGTATGTTGCTGTGTACGTGCCAGGTTATGTTTATTTCATGTTCTGAATGATTCCTTTTTAACCTACCAAGTATTTATAGCCCATAGAAACTCAGAGATGAAAGTTTTTCCAACGTGCAAAAGCCACAAATGACAAAATCTTGTTAGAGTGGCCGAAGCCAGGAGGGCTCTCAAGCTCCCGTGTGTCTGTCCGTCTGAAGCCCCGTTCATTACGACTGAGCTTTTCTGGGCTGGTCCTTAGTGGAGAATGGGTGACCCTAGGAAACCATTGCGACCACTGTGTTGTGAGCTGAAGGAGAGCCATTGAACACAACAAAAAGAATGCTTCAAGGACGCATTGCAACACAATCAGAACCATGCCACGGGCTCTGATGGCTAGGAGGTGACAGCAGGAGTGACACAATTAGGGACAGGAGTGGTTCAATTTAGGGGGAAAAACCAATAGAAGTGTGCTGTTTGCGGGACAAAGAGGCTGAGTTCTAACGTACCCCCAATAAGCAGCTTCCACAAAGAGCTGACCATGTGCACGCAGCAGCTCTGCGGATGGCTCTTTCAGCCGCACTCAGGCCTGGCACTCTCCAAAGGTTCAGGGCAGCAGGCTTGCAGGCAAGGGAGAGCGGAGCTGCGTGAGGATGTGCGTGTGCCCTCGGGTACCATGGACAGGCCAGGCCAAACAAAGCCATGCCTGGCAGGACTGGAGAGTCTCCAGCCTGCTTCTGCTCTCCTCCTGCTTCTTCCTCATCCTCCCCGCCCGGAACTCCCTGGCTTATGCATTTTGAAGTGATAAACCAGTTTAGAATTCCCACATCTCATTGATTCAGCCATTTGGGTTACAAAGCTCAGTCAACCCATCAGCGAGTGCTTTTCCTCTAGACACACATTCTCAGAAAATAAGAGCTTTGTAGTCTTCTGGAAAGAAAGGTTGGAAAAAGCTGCATCTTACCAAGCAGGAATAGTAATGATGTACACGATGCTCTCAGTGACCGTGACTAAATATCAAGAATAACTAGGGGGGGCCTGGCCAGTGTGGCTCAGTGGTTGAGCATCGACCTATGAACCAGGAGGTCACTGTTCGGTTCCTGGTCAAGGCACACTCCCAGGTTGCGGGCTTGATCTCCGGTGTGGGGCCTGCAGGAAGCAGCCTATCCGTGATTCTTTCTCATGATGTTTCTATCCCTCTCTCCCTCTTCTTTCCTCTCTGAAATCAATAAAAATATTTTTTAAAGAATAGCTAGGGGAAAATATTGGCGAAAAAAAAGATAAATGGGATAAAATATGCATTTAACCAAATCATTTTCCTGGAATACCAGGCCCAGGTTAATCTTTCATCACTGTGTTCACAACCCACCTGCACGAATGAACCCCAGCCAGCTTTTCGGGTGCTGCTGGGGCAGGAGGGTGAGGAAGCCCTGTACCGCATTGCACTACACGCTGCTCCTGAGTTTTGGGTGGAGAATAGCCAGCTCCACATACTCTAAACATCGATATCTTTGACTTTGGGGAGGGCTCTGGGTACACATTTTTTAAACTTCTCTTGCGGTTCTTGTGGGAAAATGTCCTTCTTCAAATATGCGTGGAGTTTGCAATGCCATTAGTGAGGGAAATGCGCCTGCATCTTTTAGAAAACTTAAGCCCTGTAAATCCTATCAGTTTTAGGAAACAGACTCTCTGTATTAGTAGACACAGGAGTAGTCTCCAATGGGAAAAATACAGACTTCACATTTACCACTTTGCCAGCATTCAAAGACTGGTGCGCGGGACTCAAGCCTTCTGAGTACGGTTGTGCAGCTTGTGTACTGAACAAATAAACTGTGACGTGCCAGCTAATCTATCATACATGGAGGTGTTGCTTGATGCGAACAAAGATGAATGTTTGCTCTGGGATATTGTTATTTTGAATCAGTGCAAGTACTTGCTCTTCTGGTCGCTTCTGCATGCAAGCCCAGGTATGATGGCAGTGCCTGCCTTCACCTGCCTCTACCTATGTCTATCCGATGCCCCGAAAGTCCACCTATCATGGGATGAGCACTGGGCACGTTCACCCTGCCACACAGCTCACCAGCTGCCCCTCGGTAACGGCGATGATTGTTTCCACGCACTGAATTTTCTACCACGTGCACGACATGCCAGGGCCTGTGCTGTACAGATGATATGCTTTAGTCCCTTACAACTCAGAGAGATGGACTGGCCCAAGTTCAAGCTCAGGTGTGTCTGAGCCCAGAGGCCACATTCTTTTATACAGTGATTGTGGGGGGCACTGCTTCCCTCCAGTCCGTGAGACCTTCCTGGTTGCACTTTCCCACCCCGGAATGCAGTTTTCTGTGCCTCAAATGCTCCCTCAACACTCCTCCACCTCTCCCCCGCCCCCCCCCCCCCATTTTTCCATCCTAACTCTTCCTTATCCTTTGAGTTTTCAGCTCCATTTCACTTCCTCAGAATAAGTTAGGTCTCTCCCTCCCCAGCTCTTATCCTACACAGACACTGGGTGTTCCTTTGCAGCTGTACTTATTCAAAGTCTGCACTCATATTGGGGGCCTGGTGCCTGGCACGTGCCCAGGACGCAGTCGGGCATACTAACATATGATGAATGAACGAAGGAATGAAGGAATGAGGGACTGGCCAGGGAAGGCTTCAGCGAGACGGATACTGAAAATAACACTGAGCTTCATTGCATCCTCTTCAAATTGCTTCTAGTTTAGCCACACGTGATTTTCAGTGTAGGGAAAAAAACACCTCAATTATCATTTGCTCCTTCCTTCAAAAACCATTTTTCTGAGCAGGTATCGGTGCTTCAATCAGCCTCCCTGAGGAGCCCTGCCTCCCTTCTGCCAGGGCTCCCCAGCGCGGCCCTCGCTGGCCACCGCCACCTGCCTCCCCAGAGGCCTCTTGCCCTTCCCTGGGTGATGAAAGCCCTGCCCCACCTCCTTTCCTAGGTTCTCCTGCTAAAAGGCAAGGCTGCTCACCATTTTTAACGTTCCTGTGCCTCAGTCCCGCCACGAGGTACAATATTACTCATTAGTTTCGTGTACAATGATCGTATTATAGTGATACAATACACTGTGACAATCTTGATACTTTAGTCTGACAAGCCAACAAACCTGACAATCTCATTTTACGCCATCTCCAATTTAAAGGGGGAAAAATGTATACTGTAATGTCACCGGGCCCTCCCCACGACAGGAGGGGTCGAACCCACTTGGAATACACATTCTGCGATGCTGTCAGAATTCTTAAAGTGAAACAAAAATCCTCTTGGTGTTACAAGTGAGAAGACAATAGCAGGCACTACCTGCATAGATAGCTGTCACTCCAGACGACAGCCCGCCTGCTGCTCAGACACCTCTCTTTGGTGGGGGGGGGGGGGGTGTATGCTAAGCTTTGGCTGTGTTCCTGCTGGCGACCAGCTTCCAGTGCTGGTGGGTGGCTGGTCCCTCCTCGGCAGGCCCTGGTTCCATCTGGGGAACAAAGGCTGCCTGGGGAACTGCGTGAGGCTCAGACCCACCGTCAATGACATTAACCCAGAAACCTGCCGTCTAAAGCCGTGTCCAGTCACAGCTTGTCAAGGTGTCATGTTACCATTGCACTCCATGGATGTATTTTTTTAAAAACTCTGCCTGCCCTCAGATCAGTATATTTTTTTTACACAGAGGCTCTCAATCAAAATTAATTACCCGCATCCTTCTAAAAAATAACTTAGCTCCATGCTATAAACAGAAGAGCAAAAATTGCAGCGGGTTCCGAGCCTTCCGCGGAGGAGGAAGCCCCCGGGCGCCCGGAAACGGTGCCCGGTGCTGCTGGCATTAGAGCAGGCACTGCGCTCCGCGGCTGGTTTTCAAAGCGCGAGCCCAACCTGCACCTCCGCGGTCAGAGCAGAGCCGAGCGCTCAGACTGGCAGGGCGGCGCGTGTCTGGAATCATTTCCCAGCCTTAATAAGAAGCCCTGTCCTTCCCAGGCAGCGGATTAGTGCTCCCCCGTGGCCCCCGCCCGCGCCGGAAACTCCAAGGCGCTAGGATGATGCTCACCTTTGGGGAAAAGAGTGCTTTAATCTTGATCCTGCTCTGATGGCTGCTAGAATCCCCCCCTGGTTGCTTGTCCTTGGTCTTTTCTCTTGTTTGATCTGTGGTCTGGGCGCCCTGGTCCCTTCCTGCCTGGGTGAGAGCTCGCGGGCCCGTGGGGCTCCCTCCCTCCATCCTCATCTGGGTAGCAGGCTTTCAACCCCCAGTCCTTCTTCCCAGGTAGGAAGCACATCACAACTCATTAGTAATTTACTGCTACAGTAATTTTTATAATTACTGCCAGGAGGCCTCATTAAATTTGATCTAATGAATAAATATTGTATTTTTCAACGTGATTACCAGAACAGCTTAAGCTGAGTGCCATAAACAATTATTTTCCTCACTACTCAGGATGTTGGTGACTATCGATTTCTATTTCGTAAAGAATTTACTGTAGTAATACCCATCTAACTGGCTTCGGGAATAGACAATATCCCCCGTGGCAATTCGCAAGCAGCATACAGCTCCAGAGACAGCCAAAGGGGAAGGCTGGGGGTCGGAAGGACAGGAAAAAGCTGTCCGGAATAAAGGTCTGCGGAGTGTTTGTGACCAGGGGAGGCAAGGGGGGGCCGGCTGGTGCTGCTCAGACTTCCCATTGTGAGTGGAGATGGAACCTGCGACTCCAGGCTTGTGGGTAGTGACTCCCAGGCAGAACAGCAACGTTGGCAGTGGATTTTGTTTGCATTTTGTAAAAGAGGGTCGCTAACTTCGGCTCAGTTACAAATCTCCAAAGTAAAAGATGAAAATTAGACTATAACGCCCAAACGCGCGTTATTCGCGTGTGTTTCTTCACTAAATATTTTGTGCTTTCCTGCTTTTCCCCTCTTTGGGGATTTCTAATGTCGAGTCATGGACTTTCACCCCTTCACTAGTAGGGTGGATATTTCCCTACATCTTCTGATTTTTATTCCACTTACTCCATCCTCCTCATACCTAAGCTACTGTGCAACGTGAAGGGGGGCTCAGTGATGTTTCTTTCTCTTCCTCTAATTTGCTGCCTCAGGTGACCCTCACTTCTCCTGGCTCATCTCTCCTCAGACCTCTCCTCCGCCCCAGAGCAGTCATCCTCCACCTGGCTGCATATCAGAATCCCGCAGGAATTTATAAAACACGCTTGCTGGTGCCTTGGCCCCACCCCACAGACTCTGATTAAGTTGATCTGGGGTGCGGCTCAGCCATCACCGTTCTTTTCTGAACTCACCAGATGATTCTCATGTGCTGCCCAGGTTTAAACCCACTGCCCTGGAGGTAAGTACACGCAGTCAGGAGAGAGGTAAGTGAAATAGGAGCCAGAGCGCCAGGCCCAAGACCACCAGAGTGCCCTGCGGAGAGTTGTTGTGGGCTGAATTGTCCTCTGAAAATTCATGTTTAAGTCCTAACACCGGTACCTCAGAATATGACTGTATTTGGAAATAGGTTCTTTCAAGAAATAATTAAGGTAAAATGAGGTCATACGACTAGGCTGTAACCCAATATGACTGGTGTCCTTATTAGAAGAGGAGATTAAGGCCCTGGCCAGTGTGGTTCAGTGGTAGAGCATCAACCCACGCACTGAATTCCCTATAAGGGCACCTACCTGGGTTTCAGGTTCGCTCCCCACCCCTGGTCAGGGAGTGTTCGGGAGGCAACCAGTGGATCTGTCTCTCTCATCTCTCTCCTCCTCCTTCTCCTCTTCCTCCTTCCTACCTCTCTCCCTTCTTTCCACTCTCTCTGAAAAGTAATGGAGAAAATATCCTCAGACGAGGATTAACACGAGAGAGAGAGAGAGAGAGAGAGAGAGAGAGAGAGAGAGAGAGATTAGGACACAGAGAGGCCCAACGGGAAGACCAGGTGAAGACACAGTGAGAAGACAGCCATCTACAAGTCAAGGTCAGAGGCCTCAGAAGAAATCAGCCCTGACAACTCTTTGATGTCAGACTTCTAGTTTCCAGAATTGTGAGGAAATACATTTCTGTTGTCTAAACCACCCAGTCTGTGGTACTTCGTTATGGCAGCCCTAGCAAACTAACACAGTGTCTTCTGGACAGACTGGAACCTAATGGCTAAAAGCAGAGATTCTGGAGGTAGACAGAGCTAAGTTCAAGCCCAAAGTCTGTCACTTACCAGGTGCACAGGGGTGAGCAAAAGTAGGCTTACTGTTATGAGTATGCAAAACACAGAGTTAATAAAGCTATTGTAATAATCATCACCTGCATGTGTGGGTTTTTTTTTAATTCTCACCCTAGGATACTTTTAAATTGATTTTTAGAGAGAGTGGAAGGGAGAAAGAGAAACATCCATGTGAGAGAGACACATTGATTGGTTACCTCCCACACACGCAACCCAACGGAGGGGCGGGGGGGGCGGGAGGGAGGGCGGCGGGCAGGGATCAGCCTGCCACTGAGGTGCGTGCCCTTGACTGGAATTAAACCCAGAACCCTTCAGTCCATGGGTCAATGCTCTATTCACTGAGCTAAATGAAACTGCAAACCTACATTTGCCCACCCCTGTATGTGCCTTGATGTTCTGGTGATATACCACTGTGTATCAAATTACCTTAAAACGTAGGGGCATAAAACAACTCTATTACATTCATGGATTCTGGGGTCAGGAACTTGGACAGGGCACAATGGAGGCAATTTGTCTCTGTTCTAAACTGTCTGGGCCTCAGCTGGGAGACGGGAAGAATGACTGGCTCTATAGCTGGAATCTAGAATCACCTGGCGGCTTGTTTCCACACGTCTGGTGATTGATACCAGCGATTGTCTGGGACCTAAGTTGGCACCATTAGCCAGAAAATTTACATGTGGCCGCTTCATGGAGCCTGGGCTTCCTCACAACAGGGGGCTGGATTCTGAGGGCAAGAAGCCACAGTAAGAAGCTGTTCCACCTTTGGAAACCCAGCCTTGTGAGTGATGCAGCGACAGTATTGCCACAGCATTCTATTCGCCGAGGCAGGCACAGAGGCTTCCCTGGTTCCAGGGAAAAGGAACTAAACCCCACGCCTGGGGGAATGGCAGTGTTCTGGAAGAGTGAGTGGGGCCAGAAATAGTGTTGTGGCAAAGGAAATGCTTGATTTGGACAAGTTTCTTAACCTCTTTGAACCTGTTTCCTCATTGGCAAATTAGAGTAATGCAAACTGACTCATGTGGTTGTTACAAGGATTAAAATGGCAACTTCAGAGCAGAGTGCCTGGCACACAGCAAGTGCTGAGGAAATTCTAGTTGCTCTTAATACCTGAGGCCAATGTGCTTATTCTGGTCAGGCCTGGAGGGATGATGAGGAAGAGGTCAGGAGGTCAAAGGATAGTGTTAATAAATAAAGTTAATATATCAAGAAATGTCAGGAAAGAAATTATTTGAGATATAGAAATTATCCCTCAAAAGTTATAAAAACTTGAGTTAAAGGGGTTGTCCCCTGGAGAAGTGGGGAAAGGCATTGTTGCTTTGATTATGAATCCTTCAGAACTAATTGATTGTTTTAACGAAATGCACATGTTACTTTAATTTTTAAAAAGAAAAGACATGCCAGCCGTGGTCAGTGTGGCTAGTTGGTTGAGTATCATCGTCCCATGCACCGAAAGGTCACCACCCAGGTTCCAGGTTCAATCCCCGGTGGGGATGAGTGGAGGATGGAGGCTGCTGATCCATGTTTCTCTCTCACGTTGATATTTCTCTCTCTCTCTCTCCTTCTCTCTTCCTCTCTCTTTAAAATCAATAAAAATATTTTTTTAAAAAAGACATGCCAAAGGTGGCTGTCCCAAATAAATGTAAAGAAATTACTATTATTTCTTATTTTTGTAGTGTATTTAAATTGATGTTTTGTAAAAATGAATCATTATCATTTAGATATTTTAAAAAAGAAAGATTAAAGTTATATGGAAAGTATGGGCTTAGCAATATTAACAATACTCATGTTTAGCATTAAGGAGTAACCCAGTTCTTAACTGTGGTTACCTATGAGTGGAAGGATTATGAGTGATTTTAATTATGAAATTGCACTTTTATCTAATTAGAAAGCAAAAGATATTTTATAATCATCAAACTATATCAAAAAAATAAATAAAATACATCAGAATATATTTTAAAATAATGAATGTAAGCTTATTTCCCATCTCTCTTCAGTCTTCTCCCCAACATTTCAGTCATCATTTTTTTATTATTTCTTTTTTATTATTTTTAAATTTTTTAATTAAATTCAGTCAGCATTTTCAGATGGATTATTAACTATGTTTAATTTAAGAGTAGGAACTTCTTCTTAATAAGGAAGTGTTGAAATGTTTAGGGTGAGACGCTGGAGGGTGGTAATATCCGTTAGCTGCATTTGGAAAGACTGGGGATCAGAAAGTGACTGTTAAACCCAAAGAATTAGAACTAGTTCTCAAGGATTCACTGAAAGGAAAACAGTTTCCTTAAAAATAATGGTAACTTTAATATACAAAAATGAGTTGTATTTCCATATATAAGCAACAAACAATCTGAAAAATAAATTAAAATCATTTCAGTTACAAGATCATAAAAAATAATTTGGGGGCAGGGGGAGAGCCCAGCCAGTATAGCTCAGTGGTTGAGCATCAACCTATGAACCAGGAGGTCATGGTTCAATTCCAGGTCAGGGCACATGCCCAGGTTGTGGGCTTGATCCCTAGTAGGGGGCATGCAGGAGGCAGGTGATCAATGATTCTCTCTCATCATTGATGTTTCTATCTCTCTCTCCCTCTCCATTCCTCCCTGAAATAATAAAAATATGTTAAAAAAAATAATTTGGGAAGGATAAATTTAACCAGGGAGATGTAAGATTTGTACACTAAAAACTATAAAACATTATTAAAAGGGATTAAAAACCTAAGTAAATGGAAAGACATCCCATATTCATGGATTAAAAGACAATATTGTTAATATGTCAATACTTCCCAAATTGAAGTACATATTCATTGCAATTCTTATCAAAATTCCAACTTCCATTTTTGCAGAAATGGATAAGCTGATCCTAAAATTCATGTGGAATTTCAAAGGGCACTGAATAGTCAAAATAATCTTGAAAAAGAAGAAAGTTGGAGGGATCACACTTCCCAATTTCACAATTTATTACAAAACAGTGTAATAATCGAAACAGTGATTGTATTGTCATAAGGATAGACATAACGATCAATGGAACAGAATCGAGAGTCCACAAGTACACCCACACGTTATGGTTAACGGATTTTCAATAAGGTTGCCAGGATCATTCAACGGGGAAAAGAGAGTCTTTGCGACAAATGGTGCTGGGACAATTGGATATTCTATACACATGAATGAGGCTGGATCCTTACCCTTACACCGTATACAAAAAATAACTAAAAATGAACCACTGACCTAACTGTAACAGTTAAAACTATAATAATCTTAGAAGAAAAACATAGGCATAAATCTTCATGGATTCTTGGATATGACACCAAAAGCAACAACAACAACAAAATAGATAAATTAGTCTCTATTAAAATAAACTTTTGGGTATCAAAGAAGAGGATCAAGCTAGTGAAAAGACAGTCTGGCAGTTACCCAAACAATGAAAAAGTTACTACATGACCCAGCAATTCCACTCCTAGGTATAACATAACAGAATTAAAACCAGGTATTCAAACAAAGACTTGTAAACAAATGTTCATAGCAGCATTATGCATAATAGCCGAGGGGAAAACAACCAAAATATCCATCAACTGATGATGGGTAAATGGTGGTATATCCATAAACAAATATTATCTGGCCATAAAAAGAAATGAAGTACTGATACCTACTACAAGGATAAACCTTGAAAACATTATGCTAAGTGAAAGAAATCAGACACAAAAAGCCACATATTGTATGTTCCCAAGTGTCCAGAATAGGCAAATCCACAGAAACAGAAAGCAGATGAGTTTCCCAGGGCTGAGGAGGAGAGAGAGTGGAGTACCCAGTTTCTTTTGGGGGTGCTGAAAATGTTCTGGAGCTACGTACTGGCTGGCAGTAGTTACACAAGTTGGTGAATGTACTGGAAACCACCGGATTGTACATATGGTAAATTTTATGTTATATGAATTTTACTTCAATTTTTTTAGGTTAAACAAAGTAACAAAAAGCTAAACAGTTGGCAAAGACCCAGCAAACCTGACATTGGGTTATTTTCAAAACCCAGCTCTTTGGTAAAGCAAACCAAGTTGCCATAGAAACTCTGCCTTACCGGGAGCAGCTCTCTAGTTCTCAAGTCCCACATCTTGCCTTACTGACATCAATTAATAGAGTTCCTGGTGTCGGCCCTAATCATCATGCAGACAGATAAAATTTAGTTAATATCCTTTACTCCCTCCCCAATGCTGAAAAATAAGATAAACAGAATCTATCTCCATAATTTTCCGTAGTCATTTATTTCAGTAGCATCTGTTTATGATGATTTACAAGAATTTGGCTGGCAACAAGAGTTGCAGGAAGCATGTGCATAAAGGAATTTTATTTACATATTTTTCCTCCTTCAGCTCTATAGATACTGAAAATGGTCATGTCTTAGAAATGCAGGCTAGCTCCAGTGGTAATGATTGCTTTTTAAAAAGCCATACTGGATGGTCTCCAAGAAGTGAGAAACATTTACAGCTATTTAATTTAGGAGACAAACTTGAGGATCAGCCTATAAAAGAACGTGTAATCAAATAAAAATAAGAGAAAACTGAAATACTGGTTCCCGCTCATATGAGATTTCGGCTTCCTTAGCACAAGCTCACAGAACAGTCTGTCCTTGGGTATTTGAGTAGGAGAGAAAACCACTCTCCACAATATCTTTTCCTCTGAAATGTTACAGCTTAGCTCCACGTTCATATATGTGAGTCTATTTCATCATTCTTGGTATGATCATTTAACTATGTATATCTCTCCCATATACTGTATATAGTTGTTTTGTTTGTGTGTGTTTTTTTTAAAAAAGGCCTAATAGAGAGAAGTATGCAATATGTAGTGATGCTGCCATTTATCTGAGAAGGCAAGAGGAGGGTACAAATATATATTCATATTTGCTTATAGTTTTGAAAATCAGAGTATACGTCATAAAACCTTTTAAATGTTTACCTATAGAGGGGAGAAGGATCAGGGTGGAAGGACGGAGATATCATCCAGGCTTCTCTAAAAACATCTTATCTGTAAGCTTGACTTTGAAAACATCGTGCTAAGTGAAAGAAACCAGACACAAAAAGCCACATATTGTATGTTCCCAAATGTCCAGAATAGGCAAATCCACAGAAACAGAAACATGTAACTGTTTTACATCAATCTACACTAATAAAAGAGAAAAATGGTAATTGGCGTACGACGATACCCTTTTCATTGGCTAATCAGGGCTATATGCAAATTAACTGCCAACTATGATTGACAGTTAACTGCCAACTAAGATTGGCAGTTAACTGCCAACAAGATGGCGGTTAATTTGCATATGTAGGCACAATGCAGGGAGGCGAAAGGGAAAGCAGGAAGAAGCCCCCTGCCACTGACAGTGATCGGAAACCCAGGAGGGAGCTAAGAGCTGGGGGGCAGGGCAAAGGCGGCCCTGGGGCCGCCTTTGCCCTGCCCCCCAGCCATGATCGGAGAATCAGGCGCCTTTGCCGCCCTGGCCAGTGATAGCAGGAAGTAGGGGTGGAGCCAGCGATGGGAGCTGGGCACGGTGGAAGCTGGCAGTCCCGGGAGCTAGGGGTCCCTTGCCTGGGCCTAAAGTGGAGCCCACGATTGTGGGGCCGCTGCAGCTGTGGGTCCCCGCTGCCCGAGCCGGACGCCTCAGCCAGAGGCGTTAGGCCTGGGCAGGGGCGGAGCCTGCAACCACAGGGAGCTAGGGGTCCCCTGCCCAGGCCTGACACCTCTGCCGGAGGCCTCAGGCCTGGTCAAGGGGCCGATCCGGTGATTGGTGATTGGAGGGTGATGAGGGTCAACTCCTCTGGCCGAGGCATCAGGCCTGGGCGGGGCTCAGAGCCAGTGATGGGGGGAGATGGGAGTCCCCTGTCCAAGCCTGATACCTCTGGCGGAGGCGTCAGGCCTGGGCAAGGGGCCGATCCTGCGATTGGAGGGTGATGGGGGTCAACGCCTGAGGGCTCCCAGTATGTGAGAGGGGGCAGGCTGGGCTGAGGGACACTCCCCCCCCCCCCACACCCAGTGCACAAATTTCGTGCACCGGGCCCCTAGTATAAAATAAAATTAAATTCTAATTTTTTTTTAAAAAAAGGAGCCTTTAAAATCAAATGCAAAATAAAACAAATGAACCTAACAACGTATCAAAGAAAGGTTACAGCTCAGGAAATAATGCTTCCAATGTTGGGATTCCATCATGTTAGTTCTCTCTACCAAAATCTCAGGAATTTTCCTACCCAGGACACTCAACTTGTCTTTTGATAAATATTTAATAAATATTTGTTGAGTGTCTACTACATGATAAGGGTATTTGGATCAAAGATGGTCTACAGAGGGAAATAAGTTAAATGAACTATGGGTGGCAGGTATTATGTGCCATGATCTAGGTATGTAGCCAGATCTATCAGAAATCCTCCCAAGGGTGTTTGGTGCTAATACCTCTCTTCTTGGGTTAGGAGAGCATGCGTGGGCTCTTGAGTCTTCAGAAATTACTCAGCCTTGTTGAGTCACCTCATCTCTAAAGTGCCTGCTATGAAGAACTTACATACTGCACTGAGCACTGAGCACTGAGCCTGGTGCCTAGGAGGTGCCCAGCTGACTCTTGTTTGCCTCCTTTGGCAGATAGTCATAATGTTGGATTGAGCACTGCTGCAATCATGCATTATCAGCAGGTACTTTCATCTGACAATGAACACTTGCAACAAATTCAAGTCCGGGGATTACATAAAAATGTTCATTTGGCCAGCTATGCAGATTGGCAATCTCACAGGCTGAGCCCACCTGCAGAGAGCCATGCCTCCATTTTGGTTTCCAGTTAAGCAGCTCACCTCCTCTCCCTCCACCCTTGGACTACACCCAGTTTCACCTGAGCAGCTCAGGTCTATAGATCAGCCCCACACTCTGAAAAATCCCAATCTCCTACCTTCCTTCATCCCGGTAATTGAGTTACTGCACTTTCTAGAAATTTATTTTAACCCAAGATTCAGGCACAACAATGTTAATTACAGCATTACTCATAATAGCGATTGTTAATAATCCAGATATCCCAGTAAACTATGTATACACACACACACACACACACACACACACACACACACACACACACACAAATACTGTATAGCCATTTGAAGTGTTTTGACATTCTTCATGCTAAAGAAGTTGTACATAAAACATAAATGCAACCTTATAAAACAAAATGCAGGGGAGATTGACGAAACTCAAATGTTAGTAACTTTTAACCTTAAATGTTTCCTTTATTTCTTGCTCTTTCCTTCAAACAAGTCTTGCGTCATCTGGATATTATCTTGGAAAAGGCCCTCTACCTGGAACATGTCAATTTCTCTGCAATCAATCCATTCCTTACACATTCCCAAGCAAAGATCCCCAGCTGCCTACTGCCTTCCTAAGCTTTAGTCCATCCTCCATTGGCTCACAGCAACACTTTTGAGGTTCTTGCTCTCCTCTTAGCATTCTTCTTCCCCAATGTTGTAGTTAATCTAAGGAGTCTTCTACCTACTGGAGTTTAATGCCCCCAGTTAAAAGGCTGAATGGTTTCAAATATCTATGCTGAATGATCCAGTACCCTGGTTCCCTACTACCCCACTCCCAGCCCCTCCTGACGGCACAGCCCTAGGCCCCCACCCAGCCTGGCCTGTCTCCCTGCTCAACAGGGTTTCTGCAGAAGCCATTCAGCCAGGCTTCCATACCCAAGACACCTTTATTCTCACCGACAGAACCTGAGTAGCCCCCTCCCCTGCTTTTCTGAGTCCTAAGGCAGGCAAGCTCAGGTTAGTTTTAAAAAATAAATGTAACAAAACCCTAACACACCAGTCTAGCTCTGCCACTGTGTGACATCGGACAGTTTTGTCACCTCCTCTGGATTTACTTCATCTTTGAGATATTACCCCATAAATGTGTGGTAAACATTAACATAACACTTGCTCACCTTTTATTTCCCTCAGAATTTGCTGTGACTCTCCTCTCAAAGTGGAATCCTCTCCAGCCTGGCTCCAAAGCACTCAACTCTTAACCGCAAATAACCCAATTTTCTACCTGACCTTGAGCCATCAGTTCCCTCACTCCTTCGTTCTAAAAATAAAGCACAAATAAAGCCCTCCTACAGCCCCCTCTACTGCCTTTGCCCTCTTCATTAGGAAGTTACTTTAGTCCATTATAGTTTAGATTTCGTTCTCAACCCTAGTAATGGCGATAAAGGTAGGTACCATCTCAACCTTGGATAATCAGGTTGGAAAGACAAATATACAGGCAATTCTTGCTCATTTGGGGCAGGACTGTCATAACGCTACTTCTCTACATCTGATCATCAAAATTTTGAGTTCTCTCAACTCTAAGGATGGTGTGTGGAGCTTCCAGTGGAGTGTGTGGAAGGAAGCATGGGGTCCTCACTACCAAGGCTGGGACTGAGCAACTGACCTAAGGTTTCCTTGTCAGATGGGAGTCATTACAGAATCCATGAGCCTAACCACTGTTAGGTAAGAAATGCTTGGTAATGAGAAAATGCCAATTTTCCTCTCTTCATTCCTAATCAGGTTATAGGTTTGTGTCTTAGTTTCTCCACTACATTGTAAATCCTTTAAGAGTTAAGGCCTTGGGACTCAACTGTTACTAGTCAATATTTCTAATGAAAACCACTATCAGTTCATAGTAGTAAAACATGACAACACCACAATGTTCCAAACCACCACCAATTTGAATAACTCTAAAAATGTAAGCTTCCTAATCATATACCTAAAAATTTTAGATTATAATTTGGGTTCTTAAGATTCCAGTTTATGAAGATATCCATTTCCTTTGGATCTACATATGTTATAAAACTTCAACCCAAATAGGCCATATTGCCTGTCACAGTTTTCACAACCCTCCAAAAACGTAAAAAAACAACAACACAGAAATATAGTTCCTGTGCCATATGAACATAAGGCTGCAGCAGGATCTGGAGCATGGGCTGCAGCTTGCCAACCCTGGTCTACAGAATTGGGTTAAGAGCTTTCAGACCATCCCTTTTTTGTCTGGATTCTCAGTCCTAGAACAAGTTTCAAAGCACAGCATGCCTTTAAATAAATACTTGAATGGTTGATAAAAGCAAGCTAAGTATTGTGAAATCGCTGTTAGTACTTGTGTTGGCAAATGGTAAGGGAAACACTGCAAAACTTCAGGGGCACATGTTATTTCTATCTGGCCATCTAGCTGTCTGTCTTGGTAGATTTTCTGATCCCAGCTATCAGACATTCAGAAACTTAATGCACAAGGGAGATTAGAAAAGGCAGAAATAGTCTGATGTTTAAATAGGAGGGAAAAAATTAAAATTCAGTGCAGTAAGATTGAGCATTATAGACTTAAAAAAAGACAAGCTAGAACAAAATGTTTTATTATCAAAATAAAAACTTTATATAAAAGCATTACAGATCAAAAGCTCTATTTACATTTATTGATTCAAGTTCCATGTATGCATCACTGAAAGGACACAGCAACAGGCTGCACTGGCAAAGGGAAATGGACCACACTCAGACCCACCTCTACCAAGTGATTAATGCGAAAAAAATGGGGGGGGGGGTCGACACATGAAATCTGCCCAGAAACTAAACTGGCGGAGATGTCAAGTCAACAAACTGGAAAGTCACCCATCTCCAAAAAGGCACTTCTCGTTGCTCTAAAAGTGCTTGAAACCTGAACACTGAACACGAACCTCGTGCCTAGCTTTCATTGGTAAAAGCCTCTACCTTATGTCTGAAAACAAAAAATTTCTTCAAGAAAACAAAAACTGCAAATTGTATGCTAATATTAGTATCAATTTTCCAAGCAAAATGATCAAGAATTTGAAATGCCTTACATTTATTAAATGAAATAAAGTTGGCAAGCTACCATTATACTGAAGGTTACATCATGAATTCAAACCACCCTATTTCATACTAATTCCCTAGGACCGTGGTCAGCAAACTGCGGCTCGCGAGCCACATGCAGCTTTTTGGCCCCTTGAGTGTGGCTCTTCCACAAAATACCACGTGCGGGCGCACGTACAGTGCGATCGAAACTTCATGGCCCATGCGCAGAAGTCGGTGTTCGGCCTGGGCGAGTCTATTTTGAAGAAGTACTGTTGATATTTGGCTCTGTTGACTAATGAGTTTGCCAACCACTGCCCTAGGATGTCTTTTCTATAATGACTGCGAATGTAGCACTGTCCACAATTCTTTGGATTGTGCCAGTTTGAGCCCGATGTACCACCCAACCTCATGGTGGAAAAAATCAGCAACTAAATCCCAGTGATGACTACTTGTATAATAAGCACCATAATGGAATATTCTCATTAGAGGCATCCAAAGTAACATACCCCACTTTCCAACAATTACCTCATTCCTCCACATCGTTTTTTAAGAATTTCGGGCCTTGATTCTGTAAGAAATGTCAACTAGTGTGACCATCATGCCCACTGTTTTTGTGTCAACAAGTTAGAGGGCTGATCTCAATAGATGTAATTAGTTAACACCACTACTGCGTTTCTAAGTGCTCGGTTTTATAGGTGGATTCCAGGGCTATTTCAACACCGATTAAATCAAACATGCTTTCATAAAACTGTCGTTTTAAAAGAATTCAGAAACGAGAGGGTGAGAGAGACCTACTGTAAATAGAGGGAGTTGGTGTGCGATGAGGGGCAGGAGAAAGCAAAGAAATGGCAAGAGGACAAAGCACAGCTGGAAACATGCCTCCGGGAGGCTGGGAAACACAGCCGATGAGATTAACTTGATCTGAGTTTCCTATAAACAAACTGATCATCAGAATTCTTAACTCTGGATTCCGCCGCGTGACACCATGGAAAACTTTAACAAGGAAGACGGGCGCAGTGGAAAGCAGGAAGTGGACCTTCCAAATACTATGCCTGCATCTCAAACTCCTGCTTCAGGCTGAAAGAAGAAAAGGAAACATGTCAGGGCATTGTTTTCAAACTAAGAACTCTCTCCTGAAAGCCTAATTCACTCTTTTAGAAATGTTTTTATTGAGTTATAACATACATGCTTTAACATATGTTGTGCACATCTTGAATTTATACACACACATGCACCCACACACAGATCTCCACTGCCCAGGTGACATAAAATGTTTTAAACATTCCAAAAGACTCTCAATGTGCCCCTTTCCGGTCAATACCTGCACCCCCACCCCCTGAGATAACCACTACTCTGACTTCTACCATCCTTTTATTAAGACATAAATGAATATAATATTTGGGTGTGGAAGAGAGAAAAAACACAATCATTACCTTTTCAAGTAAGCGTGCACATTCCCAAAGCCATGGTATTTGGCTAGGTACACCAGGACCCCAGTCGCACACCGCCCATCTCGCTGACGACAGAAGCTGCAATTGCAGATTCTTCGACAAGGCGGGCAATGCCAGTTCTGAAGAATTGTGAAAAGGCACAATTAAATCAAACCTACTCCCTCTCTCCCCCTTACTTATCTACTCCTATTTAACCTCTAAGGTGAGTATCATCAATCGCTTTTAAATCTTTTCATTTTTTTATTAAAAGAAAAAAAATCTTAACATGGTTAATATCCACTAGTCACGCCTAATGTTCCCTTAGGAATTTCAGCACAGAAAGTCATTCGGCATTGACCAGGGGAGAACATGAACGGAGAATCAGATTCCCCTGAACAGGCAGGTCCCGAGCTCTCGGGAAAGGGCTGACACCCACCCAGCACCAGCACTATGAATTCACCTGCCTTTCCCGAAATGAAAGCCCCACAACAGAAACCCTTTCTCCGATGCCATCTTTCTGGCCCCATCAGCTAGCGCCTGACCTTCAAAGCCCACAGAACCACCCTTCCGGGCACCTACTGGATCCAGCAGGGCGTCCTTGACCTCTTCACCGTAGCGGTTCCGAAGGCAGGGGCCGCAGAACTGGCCCCGAACGCCCCAGCACTCTGGGTTTCTGCAGTTTGTTTTGGTATCGATGGTTTTCTGGCGGCACTGATGACAAGTAGATCCCTACCAATAAAAAGCAAGTTAAAACAACAACAACACTGCTTTCTGTAGAGAAAACCAGCTTATTTAAAGAATGTCCTCCCTGATAGGTGGTCTGACATTTTGAATCTTATTTCCTATCTTATATACACATGTATGTGCTAGGACAGTGGTCGGCAAACCGCAGCTCGCGAGCCACATGCGGCTCTTTGGCCCCTTGAGTGTGGCTCTTCCACAAAATACCATGTGCGGGCGCGCACGTACAGTGCAATTGAAACTTCGTGGCCCATGCCCAGATGTTGGTTTTCGGAAAGGAGATAGACGAAACAAGTATACCAGACGAGTGTGGATGGGAGAGTGGGAAGGGGCCGACCTCAGCGAACGTACCCCAATCAGATTGAGGACGTTTTTAGCAAAGGCCAGCTTAGGAGTACCCTAATTAAGTTAATCACAATGTACCTACCTATATAGTTTAAGTTTAAAAAATTTGGCTCTCAGAAGAAATTTCAATCGTTGTACTGTTGATATTTGTCTCTGTTGACTAATGAGTTTGCCGACCACTGTGCTAGGACATGGAAAGTATCTCAAGCATGGCGATTTCATTCGGTTGGCAGATTCAATAGTATCTACACTTCTTTCCTTCAAATAAAGGTCTTAACGTGCAAGAACACTTGCCCAGAATCCTTTCTTATCTTTAGCACACCACCATCTACCCATCACCCATCTATGTAGACACGCCTAATAGATACACAGGAAATATGTGCTGGATGAACCAATTTCTAAACTAACACAAAAGATTTAACGCTACTGAAGACTGAGGAGGGCTAGATCCCAAGGATGCTACAAAACTCTCTTTTCTCATATGAAAGACTCAGGCACACATCCCATATGCCTGGACATTTAGAACATCAGCAAAACTCTAAGGAGAGAGGCTATCCTTCCTCTCACAGACGTTTACATTTTCATTCAGAAAGTGGAGGCTTTTACCAATGAGCGGCTGTATATCTTCTCTCGAGAATTGTTGCAAATGTTCTCCAACTCCTCCTCTGTAATCTCTTCCACTGAGCGGATGACATGTGGAAGGGTCATGGATCCAGGACGACGACCACGGGGCATGTCATCATCCTGCATAACAGCAAGCACGGGAACAGTGTTCTGACCGGCTCTCCTCAGTCCCGAGTCTCAGACACCTGATTTATCATTTTTTCACAGAGAATTCAACTTGGGAAATCTTTCTTAAGGCTTATGGAGAGGAGACAAGTCCTCAGTTTACAAGACACCATCATGGAAATGATTCCTAAAACTAAGAAAAGCCGACAAAGAAGAAAACTTTGACTCCTTCACCCGCTAACAAAAATCATCAAATATTCCAGACATTCACAACTTGCAGTCATAAGAGAATCCATTTATAGGACAGAAAACTTAAAAATGTAGTCAGTGTGGTAAAACCTTTAGACAGAGTTCAAATCTTACTCAACATAAGAAAATCCACACTAGAGAGAAACCTTACAAAGGGTAGTGTTATGTGTCAAAGCTTTTACCCCATTTGCAAGCCTTACTGAGCATCAGAAAATACTGAACAGAAACATTATAAACCTAATTTATGTAGCAATGCTTTTATTCAAAGCTCAAGCTTTGGGAATCATCAAAGAATTCAAGTAGAAAGAAACCTTACACATATGACTGAGATAAAACTTATGTTAAGTGTTCAAGCCTTACTCAACGTCAGAGACTCCACTGTGGAGAGAAATCATATAAAACTCATATATGTGGAAAAGCCTGTAACCAGGGCTCACACCTCACTTGATACCAGAATTTACAAGTGTGGGTGGGAGTACATGAAACACAGAATTTATTCTTGTATTTTTCCATACAAACAACTGTAAACCTACTTTTGCCAACCACTGTACCATTTTTGAGAGAAACCAAACAAATATATGGCAAGGCCTATCCAAAGTGTAAGCCTTGTGGAACATAACAAAATTCTTACCAGGGAGAAACTTTACGAAGGTACTGCGTGTAACCAGCTTTATGAAAAATGCACAACTCTGTAGTCATGACAGAATTCATATGAGATGGAAACCATACACATGTCTCAAGACCTTTAGCAATGGCCTGGATACACCAAAGAATTCCCACAGGACACAGACATTACAAATGTAATGAAGATGTAAGTTTAATCAGTTCTTTCAATGAACACACACAAAAAATCACACTAGGGGCACCAAGTCTATTACTTTTGAAGGTTAACCAATGTCAGATGTTAAATTCCAAGAGAATGAAAAGTTAAAATTGCCCTGGCCAGTGTGGGTCAATGGCTAGAGCATCAAATGCTCACCAAAGGGTCTCGGATTTAATTCCTGGTCAAGGGCATGTACCTGCATTGCAGGTTCGCTCCCTGGGCACGTGTGAGAGGCAACCAATCAGTGTGTCTCTCTCACATCAATGTCTCTCTCTCTCTCTCCCCTTCCCCCTCCCCGCCTTTCCATCCTCTGAAAAGCAATGAAAAAAATATCCTCAGGTGAGGATTAACAACAACAAAAAAGTTAAAATTATTTAAAACTCATGAGAATGCTGTATGTCAATGGAGCAAGAAAATCTGTGGAAAGTCTAATTATCTTCAGTTTATAAAATGTTCTTTGAAGTTTCTTGAAAAGTCTACACTGTTATTGATGACTTAAAAAAAATCACCAAATAACTTGGTATGACATTAACAATTCTGAGCAGTTTGAGAAGAACATTTAATGTGAATCATTTGGCGTTAGGCCTACAGAAGATGAGAAACAGAAGCGCAAGCACAAATGTGGAGAACTCACGTTCAAGTAGCCGTCCATGGTCTTCCTCTTTCTCACCAGCACGTACTTATCCTCCTCCTCTGCCTCCTCCTCCTCCGTGGGGAGAGCGCCACGGGACCCAAGGATCCGGGACCTTGACCTGGTAAGAGGACGTGCTCTCCGATCGGGGTTTCTCCGGGACGTAACACCTGGGAACGTGCGCCTCCGGGGTGTCTTTGGTTGCTAAACAAAACACACGACAGACCCATTTATTCCAGAATGAAGGGAAGTGGTACCTTCTCCTATGCATGTGTTTAAGTAAAGGGAGAGCTCCATTTTCTGATTTTCTGTTCTTTCTATAATGCATGGGAAATGAGCCCAAAAAACAGCTGCTATAATTTTGCTTTTGTAACACCAAGTCCTGTTTCTCTCCAACTGAGAAGTAATTTATTTATTCATCTACATAATAACGATGTAAGAATAAATCTCATTTTCCAAAACAACCTTTTCTACATCTCTTTTTAAAAAATATATATTTTTTTATTGATTTTAGAGAGGAAAGAAGAGGGAGAGAGAGAGATGGAAACATCAATGATGAGAGAGAAAGAATCATTGATCGGCTGCCTCCTGCACACCCAACGCAGGGAATGGAGCACGAAACCCGGGCATGTGCCCTGACTGGGAATCGAACTGTGACCTCCTGGTTCATAGGTTGACACTCAACCACTGAGCCACACTGGCCAGGCTCTACGACATCTCTTAAGCCCTGACACACTCACTGTTTCTACAGTACACAAAAGAGAATGTATGTGTGGCTTTCCTTCTTCCATTCCTTGCTAGCTTCTTCCTTTTCTCCTCAAGGAGGGGTAGGGAAGGAAAGTCTTTTCTTTTGTACCACAGCAGACAACACCAAATTCCCCCGAGTTACACCAGCTTAGTTCTCAGAATACACTCACATATATTAGGCCATGACTTGGTTAAGAAATCATTTCTTTTTCCTTCTCAGATTTTAAAAACATTGATTACTATGCATCTACCATGAAAGAGAAATGTGCAAATGCTGGAATACAGGAAAAATATTTTCCTATCTTTATTCTGTGCCCTTGAGGGGTTTAGTCTGGTTAGAAAAAAAGAGAAATAACCAATCAAAAGGGGTCTGAGCACTGCACAAGCCTGGCATAGGGAGGCCACACCTTCCCCAGGAAGAAGAGTCCCAGAGGTGTGTTAGGTTTCCTCTATTTCCTCTTTGTCTACAAAATCCCTCTTACACACATCCCCACACCGCTCTATGAGAAGGTTTCCTCTTTGTCTATAAGATCACACAAAATAAGGAGACTGGATTTACAAATATCCTAACAAACCTACCTCAGACCTGCCCAAAATGCTACTGAACAAACAAGGAGTTGCACTTACTGATCGGGGGCCTGGGAGGGAATGCCGTCCAGGGAATGAGCCAGGGAAACTTTCTAATTCCGCCATTAGCTTTGCAAGCTAAAGGGAAGGAAACGAAGCAGAAATTATTGGTTTAGCATAACTGCTGAAAATGAGCAACTTATGGAAATTACTGTCGAATATCTCAGAGTTTCTGATTTCTCCTACACATTTACCAAGACTAATAGATTTTTTACAAAAGGAAAGTGAGCTTAGGGAAAGAAACACATTTGAAAGCACACACTGTAAAAATAATGACTTCATAGCTACACTGAAAACAGTTCTTGACACAGATAATCAACAAGTGGCTTAGAGAAAAGCTGGAAGAGCTCATTCTAACACATTCCAAGTGAGACACCTACCATTGCTTTGTTTTGCTTTATATTTAAAGCCCTTTTCTCCAGAAAATTCATGCCATTTTCATCTTCTGAATCAGAGTTGGAATCAGCCACAGATTTCTCGGGGGGTGCAGGAGCTGCTGCTCTTTTGCTGGCTGCGCCCCTGGTATTTCGAGCTGGAAACTTCATGGCCACCCGGAGAGGCCCGGACCGTCTGCTCTGACTGCGGGTCCTGCAGCCGGCACGGTCTGACTGTAATCGCTGGTTAAGCAGAACAATTGAGTTATCAGTGACTTGTCTGCTGAACAGGCTACATTGCCTCTGAACAAAAGATGCTTGCATCAAATACATTTTAACCGGCCACTTGAATGGTCAATTTTAATTGGCAGCTCTGGGTAACAAAACCGGGAATGATCAATACATACAACAATCTGAGTGCAGGGTAACTCCGGCAGCCTATCTGGGACACATTGTGATAAGCCATATTCACAGCTCCTAGGTCAGTGGTTCTGGGCCTTTTTTTTTTTTTTTTTTAAATGTGACAATCCCAACTCTCTTTTTAATTTAAAAATAGATCTTTATGTATTTCAAAATTATTCCTACAGGAACAAATATGTGCTCTCCCCTAAACATGATTTCAATGCGAATGGCAATATTAAACTATACTGATGATGTCTCAAGGCTTTAATCTACTTTTTAAAAAATTGTAGTAAAATATACTTAACATAAAATTTACCATTTTAACCATTTTTAAGTGTAGAGTTCACTGCTATCAAATACATTCAGATTGGTGTGCAACCTTCACCACCATCATCTCCAAAACATTTTCATCACCTCCAACTGAAACTCTGTGCCCTTTAAACAACTCCCTGCAGCCCCTGGTAACCACCAGTCTGCTTCCTGTCTCTATGAATTGACTACCCTAGATCCCTCTCTAATCCACTTATCATAAGGCTAAAATGAGAAAATTCTTATTTTAAAATAATGTAGGCTTCCATCATTAAATATGTGTTAAGATCGGCCACTGGGGAAATGCAAATCAGGATCACAAAATACCACTTCGCACCCACATACATTGCTGGCTGGAATGTAAGATGGTGCAGCCACTTCGGAGAACAGTCTGTCAGAGCCTCAAAAGGTTAAACAGCTACTCTATAACTCAGCAGTTACACTCCTAGGTAGATACTCAAAAGTGTATGTCCACACAAAAGCTTGTACATCAGTGCTCATAGCAGTCTGTACCATAATAGCCAAAAGGTACAAACAGCCAAAACATCTATCAACTGATGAACTGATAAAGTGTGGTATATTCACACAATGGAATGTGATTCAGTAATAAAAAGATGCTAAGTATTGGCTTATGTCACAACATGGAAGAATCTATGTGAAACAAGCCAGTCACAAAGGACTACATATTGTATGGTACCATATATTACATGGTACCATTTCTATGAAAAGTCCAGAATAGGCAAACCTATAACGATAAAAAACAGACTGGTGGTTGCCAGTGACTGAGTGTGTTGGGAAAGGATGCAAAGTGACCGTTGATGGGTACTGGGTTTCTTTTGGAGTAATAAAAATACTATCCCAAAATAGATTGTTGTGATGGTTGAGAAAAAAAACAAGAAAAAAAATCCCCCATAAAATCCCAGAAAGTGAAGACCCACTTTCAAAATTCAAAACTTTCTAAAATCCCCACAGCTTTTACTACTCTTCATGTACTTTTCGGATACGCAAATTGAGACTATAAAATGACAAAAAACTTTCATGAGTTCCGAAGACTTTTAATTGATTGGCATTTTATTGATTACAACACTCAGCACCTACAAAGAATTGAAACAATACCCAGAAGTGATTTGGGCTGCAGACTATGATTGGGTCACGTCCAGATTTTCAGAGCTGCCCTGGCGATAACGCCAATATGCACGAATTTAGACCAGTATTACTTATTACAGGAAATACTGCACTGCCATGAAGCTATGAGAGCCATAAAAACATTCCCTGGTCAGGCCCTCTCACTCATGTCAGCGTCACTCAAGTGTGGTTCCAGGCGGTCAGACCACATTGAGCTGCAGAGCATGCACCTGACTGCAAATCAACACACGGCTTCCTTTGTCAAGAAAGTCTTGCTACCAAGAAACCATCTGCAGAACTGAACAGTATGTTCAGGGAGAGTGGAACCCAGGTGGTGCAGCAGCAGCAGCAGCAGCAACAGCAGCGGCAGCAGCAGCAGCCTGAGCAGGAGGAGAGGTTAAAAAGGTAAGGCAGTGTGTGCAGGAAAAGGAGCGAAAGTGGAAGCAGGAAGGGCCCTAATTGTCTTTATCTGCACTCGGGCCCTAGCGTATGCGTTACCATCACTGGTTTTCCAAATGCATGGATCTACTGTGGGAACATTTACCCAAGGCCTGGTCTATGCCAGGCACTGGACTGGGCACGGGAACCTAACTGTGAATGGAACTAATCTTGAGGACACAGGTGTGCTTCCTCTGATTAGGCTGGATATCTGTGGCAATGGAAATCTGGAGGTTGGCCAAGTTTACCTTAGCAGTTTCCAAGATTTTCCGAGCCTACAAAACGTTCCAGGCTTTACACATAGGACTACTTCAGTAAACTGCTTTAAGACCTAACTACTCTCAAATTTTAAAACGGTCAACAGAATCTCTGGCATGACTCAAATGAAAATTATAAGAAAAAAAAAAAAAGCTCTTTAAAAGCAAGTACATCACGCCTCAAAATGTACCTTACTTCTTGATATTGGTGAAATTCTCCAACTCACCATTCCATCTTGAATCTCACTCTCTGAGAAACCGCAAAATGATTCATCGTCAGAGTCGGCGTGAAAAATGCTGGCCAGTTTGTTAGTGACATCTGGCCTTGTTTTCTGTAAAAATCCACAATGGTCTAACACATCTTGCACCTCACTTTCTGAGAAGCCGCAGAAAGATTCATTATCAGAGTCCTCATAAAAAACATTTGCCAGTTCTTCACTGATATCTGACCTGAATTTAGGTTTCTGTAAAATAAATAAATAAATGTGGTTGTGCATCTTCCCCCCTCTTTCAAGAACCAATTTCCCATAAACCGTGCAGAGAGCAAATCACATTCACAAGTGCACTACAAGAGAATAGCTTTTGTTACAAAGAAAAACGGTTCAGAGGTTTACAAATGATTTCTGAGTTGTTATGGCAAATCATCAAGCATGTTAGGTTAGGCGACATTTCAAAAGGATAGAATAAGTAGCTAATCTGCCTCCAACAATTACTACCTAGAACCACAGCAAAAAGTGAAATGAAATTACAGTGCATACTGTATTTTCATAACCGCTGTATAGAAATGTAGGCAAAAAGCAAGCCGTTTTAATCACGCACAAAGCACTTGGGGCCTTTTGAGCACTGCAGACTCAATTCTGTTTATTCTCAGGCAGCACTTACTGTGTTTGCAAAATTATCAGAAGCAAAGCTGTCACAACTGTCATCAGAGGATGACGAGGTTTCCATGGAAATCAACTTCACATAGCTGAATTTCTTGAAGTTCCTCTTTCCTCTGTGATCCTTTTGCTGCAAATGGAAATGGCAGTACCATTAAGTGGGATGCTCACTACAGCAGCTAACTAAAACATCATTTTTTAGTTTAGTAGCTTCAAACAGCACAGACATATCCATTTTTTAAACGCTGTATAGGAAAAGGGTAGAATTAGCAAATGCTACAGAAAATTTTTCAAAACTAACTAAAATCCTAAAAAGGGATCCCCTCTGAAGGAAAACTGTAATGATATTTATCAACTTAAATAAATATCTGTAGAGCTACCTCTCTACCGACCTGAAGAGCCACCAAGATCTTAGCATTATACTGAGCTCCCAATGAGTTTAATGCCAAACTCCCAGAATCCGCCCTTTAAAAAAAAGTAAACTGTATTTCAAAAGTGCAAAATGGTGGAGTGATCTCTCTCCCTCAGCTAAAAATCAAGCTAATCGGGTCTTCTGCTGCAAGCCGTGGGCTATGCACTATGATACTAAGTCCCCAAACTACAAAACTGGACACAGCACTTCTACTTCAAGATGGCAGGCTTTCAAACAGGCCTTGTTCCGATCAGGGCGGGTAAAGTGATTTCAGCACAAGTCCTTACAAATAGAATATATCAACACAGTGAGCAAATAATTGTTCAAGGAGCCAAGTTAAAGGTCAAACAGAACTCCAAACCCAGGGAGTATGCCAATTCCACCCCAGCGCTCTACTAGCCTAGCCTGACTTTCAAGCTCTTAACAGTCCCCCTGCTATACAAGTCTTAAGTTTTAAGAAGTCCTTTCATAAGGCACAAATTACTTGTAGATATAAAAATGCTTCTTTCATTCATACTAGCTGTACCGGTTAATAAGGCGGATTTTTTTTTTCAATAGATGGAGTTACACATATATATGCGATTTGATATGTATGCTATTTTGTTGTATTGACAACAAGCTTCAAAGCTTCATGTCAAATTTTCTGAAGGTATTAACATCATAGATATTTTTTGTGCTTAAAAATGCCGAATTTTGTGCCCCCAAAAAAGAGCATTTGCGGGAAGTTTTAATTGATTACTTTATTTTGAAGAAAAGTGCTGCTGAAAGTTATCGTATACTTCGAGATACTTGTGAACGCCGGTTTAAACGCTTTAAATGTGATGATTTTGATGTGAAAGACAAAGACTGTCCAGGTCAACCGAAAAAGTTTGAAGACCAACAATTACAAGTATTGGATGAAGATGTGTGTCAAACTCAAAAACAACTTGCAGAAAGATTAAACGTTGCTCAGCAAACAATTTCCGATCATTTATAAGCAATGGGAAAGATTTTAAAGGAAGGAAAATGGGCGCCACATCAACTGAACGAAAGACAAATGGAAAACCGAAAAGTCATCAATAAAATGTTGCTTCAACAGCACGAAAGAAAGTCTTTTTTGCATCGAATTGTGACTGGCGATGAAAAGTGGATTTATTTTGAGAATCCCAAATGCACAAAATCATGGGTTGATCCAGGTCAACCATCAACATCGACTGCAAGGCCAAATGGCTTTGGAAAGAAGACAATGCTATGCGTTTGGTGGGGTCAGGAAGGTGTGTATTATGAGCTTCTAAAACCAGGTGAAACCATTAATACTGATCGCTACCGACCACAAATAATCAATTTGAACCACAAACAGAATGGGCCAGAAGACACGGCAGAGTGATTCTGCTTCATGATGACACACCACCACACACTTCAAAACCAGTTAAAGACACGTTCAAAGCTCTTGCCTGGGAAGTATTAACCCACCCGCCGTATTCACCAGACCTTGCTCCTTCAGATTAACACTTGTTCTGATCGATGGCATACGCACTTTCTGAGCAGCACTTCAAAACATACCAAGAAGTGGAAAACGGGGTCTCTGAATTGGTTTGCCTCAAAACAGGAAAAGTTCTACTGGGACGGTATCCACAAATTACTGGAAAGATGGGGGAAATAGCTAGCGATGGACATTTCTTTGAGGAAAGCACTTTTGATGTTTCTCTTGAAATTATCGTGTTTTCTTTGGATTACAAAATCTGCATTATTAACCAGTTGACAGTTAATCCGCATTATTAACCGGTTGACAGTTCATCTGAATTATTAATGGGTTAGACAGTTAATCTGCATTATTAACCGATTGACAGTTAACCCGCATAATTAACCGTAATCAAAGAAAACACGATAATTTCAAGAGAAACAGTCTCTTGCAAATAAAATTATTTTCATGATGATGGTACCCAACCATCCTATGCTCCTAAAGTAGACTCCATTCAGCCACCTTAGGAAGTTTTTGTCTTTTGTCCTTTTAGAAAGGCAATAAAATATGATAAAAGGTAGAGCTACTACATATTAAAAGGATCTCTGAACCCCATTTTTCAGATGAGGACATTCAAGGCTCCGGGAAGATGAAATTTATTGTCCAAGATCATAGGGCTGGAAGGAGAACTCAGCCTACAATCTCCTAAAACAGCAGTATTCCTGCATTACTGCAGGAATTATCACCATTTACTTATCAACCAAGGCAAGCACAGGCTCAAGACAGATTCGAGGAAGGCATTCCATTGGAAGCAGTCAGGGAAGTATATGCTGGGCTTTTAACAAGTCAGCACATGCCAAAAGTTGTTACTAGGCAAATGTTTGCAGGGAACGACATAGAAGAAACAAGGAAATACTTATGATTGAGATCAACTTTTTTGACAGACAGGTAATAGACTAATAGCACTTAGTAGGTGTTTTCGGTGCCAGGCACTAAGTATGCTTTCACATTATAATTCATTCTTTGCAACAAAGGTGTATCATTATTCCCACTTAACAAATGGGGAAACTGAGCTTCAGAGAGGTGAAATGGATTATTCAAGTCGAGCGATTGCTTAAATTTGAACCCAGGCATGTCAGATTCCAAGCTCAGCTACATACGGCTTTCTTCACCCTGAAAACCAAAGCCTAGTTCTTAGGATGTCTCCGAAACCACGTGCCCAACCCGCTCCCCCCACCCCCAGCCTCCCCACTGTGAACCTAACTCTGATATTTATTTTAAGCATGTCACATTCTTCCTTTTCACCCTACCCCCACCTCCTACCCTCCCCGGGGGCAGACCCCACGTTCCGGTTTCCGTTAAGAGCAAAGAGTAACGTTCCACTGGGCCAACATCCTGCAGCTTGAGAGTAAGGGCCCTGGGGGCTGGGGAAAGGAATGGGAAAAAAACGAAAGGCTGCAAATAGTTTGGACCTCCAAGTCTTGCAATTGTACTTAATCACCGCCTGGGACTAGAAACACCCCCGCCCGTGTGCGCCACCAAAGTGTGTGCAAGACCTTTAAACGTCCAACCCACCGACCCTGAGCGGTTAGAAGTGGCACAAGCGGGCGGGGAGCTGGAAAGGGCCGGGGCGCTGCAGGGCATGCAGGGTAAAGTCACAGGGAGCGCATCCCCCCGGCCAGGGTCGGGCCCGCGGACACAGTGGGGGCCCCGCGGACACTATGGGGAGACTGGCCAACTCCGTGCGCTGTCCGGCACGTGCACCTCGACCCCACGTGGCCCTGGATTCCCCACCGCTGCCAATCATCCTGCAAATCGCTCAAATCTCTGAACCGCCGCGCACCACTTGCGCACGCCCGGCGGGGACTGTCCCAGATCCCGAATCACCCCAAACTGCACAAAACCTGGGGCTTTCCTAAAGGGGCGCCGCCCAGGACGGCCACCCGCTGATGAGTAGCACTCAGTCCTTGGAGTTGGAGGGGGTCGGCCCGCACCCACCGTGCCCGCCCCGCAGGTTTGCCCACCAAGCCCTCACCAGCACGCGGCGAGCATCCATGGTGGTAGCCGGGGCCCAGGCCGGCGTTTGGAGAAGAGAGAGCCGAGTAACCGAGCGCGCCGCGGTCCCAGCGAGCAGCCGCCGCAGGCGGGCGGGGCGCACAGACCCGGGCCCCGAAGGGCGGGGCTCGGACCGGCTTTCCCGCGGTGGAGCGCAGGTCCTGCAAGCTGTGGTATCGGCCCGCCCGAGCGCCCGACCCGCTCAGCCCAGAAATAAAAGAGGCTCACTAAATATTCTGAACTCAAGTGAATTCCTTGGGGTTCCCTAAAATCCGCCTTGAAAAAGTGGTGTTTTGAGGGCTCCAGGACTTCTCTCTTTATGTTGCTGCACGGTCCTGAGCGAACGGCGCGAAAGTGGTTTGTATTGCTGGGGGGGTTAGCAAGATGATTTGCATGAATTCCGGGCTGGGAGAAGAAGTGAAGATGAGGGCTATGGGGAACCCGCGAGGGTCCTGAGGGTCTCTGCCCTGAGCATTTCCAATTCGGCCTGCAGTTTGCATTATTAAAAATCAAAGAATCAAGCACGAACTCCACTCCTTGTTTGCACTTCTTATCTGGTAGCCACGCCATTATCTATTCTAAAGCAACAAAATGTGTTAAATCCTGATCTCTCTTACAAGCAGAGGAAACCGAGTTGTCTTACCTAAGAGTTGAAGTTTCTAAATTAGAAAAAAAAAAAAAAAGGCATTGCTAAGACTTCTCTATTAGAGTGGATAGAAGCACGGTACTAACAGGGTTTGGAGATCTTTTCACTCGTCACCTAATTAGAATCAGCAAAATCAGAATGAACGTGAGCTATTTTTCATTGCTCTTTTACTCAAATCTGACACTACGACGAAATGAAGAGACAAATTTTGTAAAGAGCGGAGGGTGGGAGGGGGGAGAATTGCTTTTAGAAGAAAAAGCAAAATAATCTGGGTTGTTTTAAAAGACCCTAATTATAATCTTACATTTAAAACAAGTGCTTGAAATAAACACTCCATGTTCCCCCTTCAAAACTTTTTCTCTCTGGAATAATTCCTTTGTAGTAAGAGAGCATGCGTAAACACATTCCTTTCCTCTTCCAATGCAATTAATGCAAACGTTTGTGAGCAAGTAATAATGCACGAGAACAATGGATTGGAAGAGTTGGAAGGAACTTGGTCACCAGGTCTTCCCACCTTTCTAAAAAAACGCCTACCCAGGGCCGCAGTGCCACAGTGCAGGGGACAAAGAGCTCACTGTCTCAAGGCAGGCGCCTGAAGAGGCTTCTGGTCTGCCTGGTGAAATTCCTGCGGTAGCACGGGCCCTCAATAAATATTTGTTGAGCAAATAAGCAACTATATGAATGGTGAATGAACTAAAATTGTTAGTGCTGTGTCCTTGGCCATGCAATCGTGGGCCATTAAAATTAAATATATGAGAATTTGAAATTGTGAAATGCATAAGGTAGAAGATTAAGTCCCTTTGCCTATGAAAGGTTCTGAAAGGAAAATTCTTAGCCCTCCGGAGGCACTAGAAAATAATTTTGGTTTACATACATTTTAAAGGATCAGATCTCTGACAGTCTTTTTAGTAATCAGGCAAATGCAAATTAAAACAAGGAGATACGGTTTCACTCAGACTGGAAAAAATTTAAAAGCCTGATAAGACCAGGTGTTGGCTAAAGAGATGAGGAAATTCCTGCAATGATGTTAGTAGAGAGCAATTCAAGGGTGATTAGTAAAACCCAACAAAAACCACTTGCAGATATATCCCCTAAAACAAAGTTTTTCACACTGCAGGTTCAACTTAGTTGTTGCACCTAGCATATTTTCTTCTATCTTTGTTTTTGAAATAAAATAAAAAATAAGCCCTGGTCAGTTTGCTAAGTGGTTAGAACGTGGGCCTGCAGACTGAAGGATCTTGGGTTCGATTCCAGGAGTGACCAGAAACCCAGTATGCTAGACCATCGAGAGCAAGGGGAAGAGAGGGAGAGGGACCAGATGACGTGGGGTCTTCCTGGCCATGGGAAGAGTTTTAGACTTTATCCCAGCTAGGATGGGGAGGATTTTGTTGAAGGAAAGATCTAATCTGACCCCATGAGCTGTGTGAACTACATATAAATGGAAGGGGTGCAAAAGTGGAAGCCAGAGAGACTTAGGAGTCCCTGAAGGAGAAAGTGATGGCTTGGACGGGGGCACTTGTGGAATAAGTTAAAGTGGTCAGTTCAAGATATATTGTTCTGAAGATAGAGATAATCAGAGGGGGGGAAGGATGGTTCATTCATAGTAACATTGTATATCAGTAAAATATTGCAAACAATCTAAATGCCCCTCAGAAGGGAAATGATACATGAACAGTGGTATATTCATGCAATGGGATTTGAACACTAATTCAAAAGGATGGCATAGCTTACTTGCATCAGTGTAGATAAATCTCTCTTTTCCAAGTTCTTAGTTTACTAAGCCTCATGGAAAAGCCTCACAATCGCCACAGATAAAGTCACTGAAGAACCTTTACTTCTTTTTGCCAGCCCAACCTCGGCCTTTGCAGTCCCCCGACTTTCTTCATTCTGTTCTCGTGTTCCTTTTACTGTTTCTTGAGGTCATCTTCTTCTCATACAGGCCATGTCGTGCGAATTGGTTTGGGTTTATTTTTGTTTGTGTAATCCAAGGAATCCTAAACCATGCCAAAGCCAATCATCTTACCACCACCAAAATGGGTTCTGAATCCAAAACCCAAGATGACATCTTGTACATTTTGACTAGTTTTCCCCAAATTTCTGTCTTTGGTACTGATGCCTTCCCAGAGTGATGGATGTCAATGACCACCTATTTCTGCTAAAGTCCTGTGTTGGTCATGAACTTCCTGATCTGGATAGTTACTGTGTCGTCATGATGGTAGCCGATCTTGAAGATGCCAGGGAGGAAAAGAGTGTGTAGATAAATCTTAACAAGGTTGAATGAAAGAGCAAATTGCAAACGTTTCTGTAAGGTATTTCCCTTATGCAAATTTTAAAAGCACAAAACCTACATGAGTTGTGAAATTATAAAAATATGGACAAGCACAGTAGAGTAAAGGTAAGCGCTGATGAAGGAAAGATGGAGGAAAGAGGGGAGGGTAAGGTTTTAAACTCTACTATTAATGCTTTTTTAAACAAATAAATGGCATGAAGCAATATGGCAAAGTGTTAAGTGTGAGTGGTGGGATACATGAGTGTTTTTTATATTTTTACTCTCCATGTTTTGTTTTTTTGTATCTGTAGCATAGTAAAACATAGCTGTTATATTAAAACCTTTTTAAATTTTGTCCTGTCATTCAAGATATATACAAGGGTGTCCTAAAAAAAAATGTATATACAGTTTAACAGCTGATTCTATTACATGTTGAAAATGAAATGTATTTTAATAAACACAGCCTTTATAATTATTCAAAGTGTATATACATTTTGGGGACATCCTGTATATTTGTAGTGTTTAAATACATAGTCTCTTAATAGGATTCTATAAATGGGAATGCAAGTTTGCCTTGCCATTTTAGGTACCTCATAAAGGTTTTATGTCTCTGTGTTTAATCATAGGCTGGTAAATTTGTTTATTTTTAAGGAAAGACACAAAATGAATGGAAATGCAATGTGCAGAGAGAGATGGGGGCCCAGGACACAGCAACAGCTCATAAGGAATGACATTTCATAAGCACCTACCTGACATATACAGGCAGCATTTGATATGAGGGCTGTAAATACACCAGTACTCGGTAAATACTTACCAATTAGAATGCTTGCGATGGAATTTGAAATCTGTAAAACATTTTAAAATACTAGTCTCCTGTTCAGGAGCTTTGAATTCCTCGGACTGTTATGAACGTTAAGGATTATTGTGTATTGTCCTGTAGCTTTTATTCACCTTGCACAAAGAATTCTCTTTCCTCTTACTAAGTTTGAAGCTTGACCCTGAGGTTCTGAGCACTCGGCACTGGTTTAAAGCGGGGAGCTGAAGTCAAACTTGAACTCAAGATGATTGCTTTTAGCATAAAGAATGAAACAACTAATAAGATGTATCATTTTTAGTTGCTATTCCTATACCCAGTAGATTAAGTCCCACACACCCTTCCTTCTCGCAGACAATGTAACTTGAGCCCAAGCAGCTCTGGAACCTTCAATAGACCATGCACACCCCCAGACAAAGGGCTGGAAAGAGTTTTCACTATGTATGGATACAGACAGGTTGCAGTCTGTCAGGTCACAAATCTCTGTTTTAAATAACCTCTAATTATAGCTTTACCTCCCCAGCGACGGCTTTCAGGATGCACAAAGGCAAGAAACCTAAAAGGCCTAGAGTTACCCAGCCCCTCTGCGGGAGGGCCCAGCCCCTACCACCCTGGGTCGGTCTAGGGCAAGTGCAGAAACCAGCCCCTCCAAACTACATGGCATGTTTGCTTTCGACCATCTGTCAACACTCTTTCAAGTAGGTCATTCTGCGGACATCAGATCCTTGGTTAGAGAAAGACGTATGGAAACATGAACGCAAAGGTGGCCATTTTGACCAAGAAGAAATACGTGTTTTTTCCGGGATCAGCAATGTTCATTGTGAAATATTCAACTGTTAGTACGAAAGCATTATGAACACTGGATGAGATAACGTCCAGTTTTGATCATTGAATCAGCCAGTTCCAACATTATGGGAGCTAAATGATCATTATAACCTAACTCTACCGACATTTTACCACCCAAAATCCCCCTTTAACTTCTTCTCCTTCCATAATATTTTAGTTTTAATTTGCACCTGACAAGATTTTTTATTGGGGTGCAAATATCTCTTCCAGATAGTCATTTCCTTTCCTTTGGATAAATACCCAGAGGTGGGATTGCTGGATCATATGGTAGTTCTATTTTTAATTTTTTAGAAGCTTTAATATGTTTTTATAATGACTACACCAATTTATATTCCCACCAGCAGTGTACAAGGGGTCCTCTTTTTCCACACTGTCACCAACACTTATCTCTTGTCTTTTTGATGATAGCTTTGTAATGATAACTTTTTAAGTGTGCTCAATGGTTAGAGTGTCGGCCCTCACACTGAAGAGTCTTAGTTTTGACTCCCTTGCAAGGGCACGTTCCTGGGTTGTGGGTTTGCTCCCCAGCCCTGTCAGGGCACATGTGGGAGGCAACCAGCTGATGTGTCTCTCTCACATCGATGTTTCTCTCTCTGTCCCCCTCCCTCTCTCCCTTCCACTCTTCACTCTCTCTGAAAAGCAATGGAAAAAAATATACAAGGAGGAAAAAAAAGACCAGAAAGAAAGATACATGGCCAAATATTAGCAGAGATTTCTTCTAGGATGGGGGGAGCTATAGGTGACTTTTTGTTTGTTTCTTTTCCCTTTCTGTTCTTTCCAAATTCTTCAGAATGAGCACAGATGATTTTGAGACTCAGGAAGAAAATACAAAAGAATGGCTCCCTGTCCTTAAAAACACAAAAACAAACAATGTAAAGGGCGAGACACAGAAGCAAGTTAGGGTGACTTTCAGAGGATGAAGGATTAGGGGGGGTAGGTGGATGAGGGAGCCAGAGGGGAAGATGGAGTCAGGGAAAGTGAGAGCCTGTTGTGGAGGGGGGCGGGGGCAACCCGCTGTGAAGTGCTTCTCAGTCATACAGGTAGCTCTACCAGTCATTCTGGAATTTCACGTATCCCAACCCACAGACCTCATTAAAGAAAAGAAACACTGACAAAACCGAAAAGCTTATTACTCTACCTTACCGTTCCTTAGGCTTTCAGAAAAACAGCTGGTACCACACCCAGAGCACCCGTGGTGGGTTGAATGGTGGCCCTCCAAAATATACACCCTTGTTCTAATTGCCAAACTCTATAAATGCTGTTATTGTCCCAATTAGATAGCTTATTAATATTAATCACAGGAAGCCCAGCCAGAGTAACCCAGTGGCTGAGCATCGACCTATAAAACAGGAGGTGGAGGTTCAATTCCTGGTCAGAGCACATGCCAGGGTTGTGGGATCGATCCCCAGTGTGGGCCATGCAGGAGGCAACCAATCAATGATTCTCTCTCATTGATGTTTCTATCTCTCTCCTTCTCCTTTCCTCTCTGAAATCAAGAAAACTATATTTTAAAAACTATTAATCTTAGGAAGAGAGCAAAGGTGAGGCCAGACACTGTGAGGCATGGTCATCTGGGCAGCTTCACCAGGTAGCTATAGCTTCATGCTCCCCAGGGAACCACCAGTCCATTCCCCGCAGGTCACTGGGGGAAGGGATCGAACAGAGGGAGAGATGGGTGCATTCGCGGTGAAGTCAGGGCGGCATAGGGGAGATACTTGCCTGTCGGTCTAACCTGGGAGAAGGATAATTGGCTAAGGGGGTGAAGCCACTGCAAGTGTGCGAAATCTTGAAGGGTTAATTGGTTAAGCTCCTGATTATAATCCCCAGACAAAGAGTTCTGTCTCCCCCTTGTTTGCTGTGGCGGTCTCCTGTTCTCTGACCCGTACTTGCCGTGTGCTCGGCTGCTATGCGCCCTTATCAGCTGCATAGCCCATGGCCATGTGGACCACACATGCAATGGACTGCAGCTGAGAACACGAGCTAAGCTACCCAGATGCTGGACTGAACTTTAATATGGAACAGGAACTCTGGGCAGTGGCCTTAATTCTCGCCCTACTGAAGACATGATAGGACTTTTTCCATGGCAGGGCGGAGCGACATGGGACCCTGGAAACCCGTGGGTTTAATTCATCCTCCTGTGTGAGTTTCCGGAAATTCCTTTCCTTGCAATATCATAAGAACTCCACTTCCACCACCGGTAACAGATGGGGACACAGAGGGCACCCCCACCAATAACGCTACCTTATTTGGAAACAAAGGTCATCGCAGATATAATTAAGGGCTTTGAGGTGAGACCATCAGGCATTACTCAAGGAGACCTAATCCAGTGACCAGTGTCCTTATAAGAGACACAGAGAAGTCATGTGAAGATGAAGGCAGAGATTGGAGCGAGCAGCCACAAGCCAAGGAATGAAGATAGCCATCAGAAGCTGGAAGAGGCCAGCAAGAAATCTGACCGAGAGCTTCTGCGGGGAGCACAGTCCTGCCAACAGCTTGATTTCAGACATATGCTCACCAGAACTGTGAGGGAATAAGTTTCTATTCTTTTAAGCCACTAACTGTGTGGTAATTTTTTATGGCAGCCACAGGACACTACTATGCCAGAGGCTTCCAAGCCTCGAGTATAAAAAAGAGGAGTCCAGACAGCACCAGCTCCACCAGGCCCTTACCTAGACGTGGGGTTGCCATTACAGCTCTAGTGAAAACTAGATCTTTCAGACCTTTACTCTGAAAGAGAATAACTTGAATAACTAGGCTTTACCAATTTCCAAAGTATTCATGATTTACGGAGCCAGTGCAATGGAGTGGATGTTTGTGTGCCCCCCAATTCACATGTCAATGTCTAAACCCCAACAAGATGGTATTTGGAAGTGGAGCCTTTGGAGGCGATTAGGTCACGAAAGTGAGAGCCCTCATGAATGGGATGAGTGCCCTTATCATAAGAGACATGAGAGAGCTTGCTTCCTCTCTCTCCGCTCTGCACAGGTGAGGGTACAAGGAAAGGACAGCCATCTGCAAACCAGGAAGCAGGCTCTCACCAGACACCAGATCTACCGGCACCTTGATCATGCACGTCCCAGCCTCCAGAACTATGAGAAATGAATGTTAGTTGTTTAAGCCACCCAGTCTATGATATATTCCTTATAGTAGCCTGAGCAGCTGCTGTGACTGTAAAACTGAACAGCCAGTCTTGACAGTTTCTACTTATTCCAACTTTTGGATAATTCTCCTTAACTGTTCAAAGCAACCCAGCTTTCTTACTAGTCATTTGGCCTCTTCTTCTTCCTCATAACACTGACTCACAGCAAGCTGTGATGTGTCATGGATTCAGAGCATCCTTTCACCTTCAATCTTACCACTGACCAGCATTATCTCTTGGTGTTAACTAGGCTAAACCAAGAGAAAGAAAATGATTGGCGTAAGTGCATCTTGGGGATGCGTATATGGGGTCCCTAAGGTATTGTGGGTCAGCAGACCCTATGTCAGGGGTCCAATCTGTGGTGGTAGGGAGCAGGGGAACATTATCACATGGTATCAAATGTGGTGCTTAAACAGAAGGGCCTGGGTTTGATGGTAAAGAGTTTCGGTTCTACCCAGGTTCTAATAGTATCTCGGCCATCCACCACGTGTTTTATGACATCAGGCATGTTAATTTCTATCTCAGTTTTATTTTCTTATCTGTATAATGGAGATAATAATCCAAGTCTGGGTTGGTGTGAGGATTAAATGAGTACATCTGGCATAGAGTAAGTGCTCAATACATCTGAGCTATTTATTAGGGCTTTAATCTACCATTTATGCCATTTAATTTTGGGGCTTTTTTTCTCTTAGTTTTTTGTTTGTTTTATTTTTCTGCCTTCCTGTGGATTACGTAAACATTCTTAAATTCAATTTTGATTTACTTATAATACTTTTAGTGTATCTCTTTGTAGATTTTTATTAGTGTTTGCTCTAGGTATCACATTATCATACTTAACCTATCAAAATCAACTGGTGTTTTTCACAAGTTTAAACTGTTATTGAGCCTGATAAGCACATAATGTTTCTCATTCTGCTGTTCCAAAGATGCCCTAGGGCTAGGCTAACATGATTCAAATATCACTTTTCTAACCATAAACTCACATTTCTATTCCCAATTGTACATTTTTTAAAAGCTCCTAAAATTATATCCAGCTACTGTATATAGAGATGATGTCATGGGGCAATATTAAAGGTGCTTCTCAGTCTTAGAGTTCACAGCCTCCTATCCATCCCATCTCTAGTTCTGCTACAACCTGATTTTGCCATTCTATAACCTATAGAATAAGTGGTACCTTTAACCTCCATCAACATTGCTGCTACAGTACTTTTAAAATATTTATTACTACACATATTAAAGTATATGAAAGTATTAAAATATTTATGTATATTAAGTATATGTGTCTATTAAATGAGACAATTTAAAAGTAAATTTCTGAGGATCAAATTAATTGTAGGATGAGCTCAGCCTACTATGTGCCTTGTTCCCAAAAAAACAGATTCCCATTTTCCTGCCTTCGGTTCATATATGTTGGTATAGCACTGGGCACATAGTGAATATCTACAGACAGAGCAATTACACTAATGTGAGGTCTTTGTTATACATTGTTATCACCCTAATAATTATATAATTTCAATTGGAGACCAATGCTGTACTTTTACTTCTAGCTTCTTTTGATTATTGGGGTTACAGTTTTTAGTTGGAAATGTGATAGAACTATTAATAGCCCATAAAGTTATCATAATTCACAGCTTCTTTTTTGCTATAACAGTGTTTAATAATTACAACTTAATAAACCAAAATAACAGTACTTTTCACTATCATGGCACACACATATAGTACATATCCAAACTTTTACAGCATTGTGAATGTAGCTCTTTGGCTTGTTTTTGAGGAAACCAATGAGATTCTCTTCCTTGTAATGACTGCATTCTAAGTCTCTTTTTCAATCCTATTATTTTATACTCCTCTCCCACTGGTTTTATGCTTGCTCTCTCTGACTTCCTAAATCTCTCTTATATCCAGTTTTATGCTCCCCCGTCCTCTAATCCTACTTGAATGACATGAATTTAGACCCTCATCATTTCTCAACTGGAATAGCTTCCAAACTCTTTTCCCAGATCCAGCTTTCTTGCTCCCTTCCTGCACAATCTTCGGCTGCTGCCAGAATGTTTCTAAAATGCAAATTTTATAATAATGTTCCTTTGCTCAAAACCCTATCACCTTTAGGATACAACACAAACTCCTTAGGCCTTTCAAATTCTAGCAGAAGAAGCTCATGTGATCCCCTCTGTTTCCATCACATCATTCCTGTTGCACGTGCCAGTGCCTCTTTTCTGCTCCCCTACTCTGTGGTCCTAGTCAGCAAAGCACCTTGCCATTTCTGCTCACAACACCTCATCATCTCCTCAGTCACTAATGCAGATGCTCGGTGACACTTGTAGCTGCAGATGCTGGTCTTGCTGAGGTAGGAAAAGCCTCTCCCCCACCCCCATCTTTACAATGGTGTCATTAAATCACAAAGGGCGTAGCCTATGCTGAGTTATAGCTCAGGAGAGACAAGTTTCACCAGGCCCATTGGAGACCATTTGAGTGGAATCATTGTGCCCCACTCCACAACATCCCTTTGGGCCCAAACTTCACAAGTGTTCTAGGAGATTCCTATCCCAGCCTGAGCATCCTTCAGAGTCATTTGCTTTCACATTGGGTGACACTTACCAAGGGACAGCAATGCAAGATCTTCCAAGGCTGGATCTGTGTCCCCTTGGGCCAGATGGCAATTCTGGATTTCTTTTTATTAATTTCTGATGGCCCATGAAGTGAGTACGTGTTTGTGGCTGTAGAGATTATGTGCCGCTAGAGGCCCGGTGCACGAAATTCGTGCACTGGAGGGTGTGTGTGTGTGTGTGTGTGTGTGTGTGTGTCCCTCAGTCTGGCCTGCACCCTCTTGCAGTCCAGGACCCCTCAGGGGATGTCTGCCTGCCAGCGTAAGCCCTATCCCCCCCAGTGCTGAGTGAAAAAAAGCCAATCTCAAAAGGTTACATGCTGTGTAATTCCATTTATTTTTGAAATGACAAAATCATAGAATTGGAGAACAGGATAGTGGTGACCAGAGGTTAAGGAGGAGATGAGGGCAGAAGGGAAGTAGGTGTGAATATAAGGAATCATTATGGTGATGGAAATATTCTGTATCTTTTTGTGTATATATTTAAAATTATTTTTTATTGAGTTTTTTAGAGAGAGAAGGAGGGAGAGGGAAAGAGAAAGAGAAACATTGATGTGAGAAACATTGATCAATTGCCTCCTGCATACGCCCTGACCAGGGATTGAACCCACAACCTGAGTAGGTGCCCTGACTGAGAATCAAACCCAGCATCTTTCAGTGCACAAGACAATGCTCAACCATTTGAGCCACACTGGCCAGGAGGAAATGTTCTGTATCAATGTCAGTATCTGATTGAGATATTGTACTATAGTTTTGTAAGAAGTTACTATTGGGAGAAACTCATTAAAGGGTACATGGGGTCTCTATTATTTTTTATAACTGCATGTGAATCTATATTTGTCTCAAAAATTAAAAAAAAATAATTAAAAAATAAAGCTGCTACAGGACAGTTCCAAGAATTTCTTCCATGGCTACAAGAACTAAGCAGAGATTTCAGCTGCTGCCAATAGCAGGGGAGTCTGAATTTAAAGTTTGAAGCATGCCTAGTTAACTTTGTATTAAAATAAACAAGCAAGGCTCTTTGGAACAATAGAACAGAATCCAGAATCTCTAAAATGATTATTTATAAATAATTTATTTTATTTATAAAATCCAAAATCACTAGACATAGGGGAACAAAAGAAAACATGGTTCATGGGCAATCAATGCAGACTGACCTCAAGATTCCCCAAATGTTGAAGTTAGCAAACAAAGATTGCAAAACAGCTATTATAACTATGCTCACAGACACAAAGGATAATATCTTATAATTAACAAGCAAATAAGAGATCGTAGAGACATCAAAAGTACATAAAAAACAAAAATAAATGGAAATTCGAGAGCTGAAAAATAAAATAACCTAAATATAATATCTAATGGATGGGCTACAGATGATATAAGAATAATGAACATAAAGATAATGGTTAGAATTTATTCATTCTGAAGAATAGAGAGGAAAAAGATTGGGAAGAAAAAGGAAAAGATTAGAACAGGGGTTTACTGACCTATAGGGCAATATAAAAAATTCCAACCTTTGGGTAATTGGAGTTCTAGAGGAAAGTAGGGAGAAAATTTCCCAAGTTAATGAGTTCAAGAAACTCAGCAAACCCCACACAGGATAAATATGAAAAAAACTACATCTGTGATATCCTTAGTAAATTTTCTTAAGACCAAAGATGAACAGAAAAATTTTAAAAACAATTTTAAAACATACATTATACAGAAGAATACAAGACAAATGCCCATTGACTTCTCTTCAAAAGCATTTATTGGGGAAAAACCAAGATGGCGGCGTAGGTTAACGCAGGAGGTCGCTGCCTCGAACAACCACTTCAGAGATATAACTAAAGGACAGAACGGACATCATCCAAAACCACAGGAAGGCTGGCTGAGTGGAAATTCTACAACAAGGAGGAAAGAGAATATCATACCCAGACTCAGAGGAGGCGCAGTGCTGAAGTGAAATACTCAGGTGCAGAGTGCACGCGCGGAGCGGGCTGGCGGCGGAGGGCGCGGTTGTTGTTTTCAATCGGGAGGGAGTTTCAGACTCTGAGCTCCAGATCCAGGCGAGTCTCTGGGGAGCAAGACTCAAACGGGAGAAGCGGGACTGTCTGGCTTCGGTCGGAACTCAAAGGCAGCTTTCTCTCCGAGGTTTGCAGCCATTGCTGGGACTCTGAGAGGCAGAGCCCCTGGGGAAGGAACTGAGAGCAGCCATAACTGCTCGCTCTGGCCCGCCCTCTAGATCCCCTGGGACCCGCCCCGCCCAAGCCCTGCGCAGAACCATTTGCCGGATAGCCTCAGGCAAAGGCTAGATTAGCACCGCCTTAGAGATCCAGCACAGAAGCCCTCCCACTGCAGACCCAGCGGACTCTCATAGCCAGTTAGCCTGGAGGTCAACTCACCCCCGGTATTGCCGACATCAATCAAGGCTTAAAGGCAACAAGACTGCACACAAAGACCACTAGGGGGTGTACCAAGAAAGCATAAAAAATGCGGAGACAAAGAAACAGGACAAAACTGTCAATGGAGGATATTGAGTTCAGAACCACACTTTTAAGGTCTCTTAAGAACTGTCTAGAAGCTGCCGATAAACTTAGTAAGGCCCTCGAAAAGACTGGTGAGACCGCCGATAAATGTTGTGAGATCCTCAAGAAATCTAATGAGACCCTCGATGTTATATTGGGGAACCAACTAGAAATTAAGCATGCACGGACTGAAATAACGAATATTATACAGACTCCCGACAGCAGACCAGAGGAGCGCAAGAATCAAGTCAATGATTTGAAATGCGAGGAAGCAAAAAACACCCAATGGGAAAAGCAAAATGAAAAAAGAATCCAAAAATGCGAGGATAGTGTAAGGAGCCTCTGGGACAGCTTCAAGCGTACCAACATCAGAATTATAGGGGTGCCAGAAGATGAGAGAGAGCAAGATATTGAAAACCTATTTGAAGAAATAATGACAGAAAACTTCCCCCACCTGGTGAAAGAAATGGACTTACAGGTCCAAGAAGCGCGGAGAACCCCAAACAAAAGGAATCCAAAGAGGACCACACCAAGACACATCATAATTAAAATGCCAAGAGCAAAAGACAAAGAGAGAATCTTAAAAGCAGCAAGAGGAAGAAACCCAGTTACCTACAAGGGAATACCCATACGACTGTCAGCTGATTTCTCAACAGAAACTTTGCAGGCCAGAAGGGAATGGCAAGAAATATTCAAAGTGATGAATACCAAGAACCTACAACCAAGATTACTTTATCCAGCAAAGCTATCATTCAGAATTGAAGGTCAGATAAAGAGCTTCACAGATAAGGAAAAGCTAAAGGAGTTCATCACCACCAAACCAGGATTATATGAAATGCTGAAAGGTATCCTTTAAGAAGAGGAAGAGGAAGAAAAAGGTAAAGATACAAATTATGAACAACAAATATGCATCTATCAACAAGTGAATCTAAGAATCAAGTGAATAAATAATCTGATGAACAGAATGAACTGTTGATTATAATAGAATCAGGGACATAGAAAGGGAATGGACTGACTATTCTTGGCGGGGGAAAGGGGTGTGGGAGATTCGGGAAGAGACTGGACAAAAATCGTGCACCTATGGATGAGGACAGTGGGTGGGGAGTGAGGGCGGAGGGTGGGGCGGGAACTGGGAGGAGGGGAGTTATGGGGGGAAAAAAGAGGAACAAATGTAATAATCTGAACAATAAAGATTTAATTTAAAAAAAAAAAAAAGCATTTATTTAAGTATTCCAAAATCTGTGTTTTAGTGTAATTCAATGTTAGCATACCAAAAAAGACAGCAAGGACCTATGTTCATAAAACCAGGCTTTTAACAGAATTATCAGGAATTTTTTCTTCAGTCCCATCCTTCAAAATAGATCAAATAACCAGTTATACCACAGTGGACTGACTGAAACCTAGTTACTTAAGAAAGTAAAATTTTGCCTTCACTATATAAATAAGTATTTGCACCACATTGTCATACCAACCATTGAAAAGCCAGGGAAGAAAGGACTGGTAGCAGAGTTTAGAAAAAGGGGAGCTGATTAATTGGATTATCATCCTGACAGCCCCTTCCTCTCATCTCTAGTCAAGGCTGCCTCCCTCGGGGTTTATTTTCTTTATATTCTTCGGATAACAAAAGTGTTACTGTTCAGGTCATATTGACCTGATCCAGGACTAGAGTCAGATGACTTAAAAGAAAAATTTATAACTCTCCTCAGGATCAAGATCAATGCAGAAAAAAAGAAAGGTATTCTTTTATACAGATATTCCTGAAATTGAAGTTTCATCAGAGACATTCAAACAAATGAATTTATAGAGGTGTTTTAAAGCTACCTTCACAATGGTTTGAAATAGAAAGCAAAAATCAAATAAAAAACATAGATCAGAAGTGGAATTGAACATGTTATATTGACTTTTACAAAATTTGACAATCTATAAGGATAAAAACATCTCAGGGAACCAAAGATAGAACCTCTTAGAATTCTCAAAAGTTGTATTCTCAACAAATTTACTTCTAGTTATAAAATGTGATTCTAACAATGGCAGTGGACTGAAGGTCTTAAGCCTTTGAATTTTCTTTCTTTTTTTAGAGAGAGTGGAAGGGAGGAAGAGAGAGAGAGAAACATTGATGTGAGAGAGACAGAAAATAAAACAAAAAATAGAGAAAAAGCAACTTGGTGAAAACAGATTCTACAGGGGAAAAAGTAAATATTAAAAGTAATGGCATTAACAATCCCAGAGAGATGAGAAGATATTAAACAAGAACAGAGTGCTGTGAAGAAGGAATGAATAGCCCTGGCTGGGTGAGTCCATTAGCTGGAGCATCAACCCCTACACGGAAAATGTTTCAGGTTAGATCCCAGGGGTGCCTCAGGGAGGCAACTGATTGATGTTTCTCTCTCTCCCATGCTCTGTTTCTCAAATCAATGAAAACATATCCTTGGGTGAGGATTAAAAAAAGAAGGGATTAACATTCAAATAATAACAAAAGGAAAGCTTTTCAAAATAAAATCACAGAAATAAAAACTTCAATTATATCTGTTGGAAAATAGATTTGAGGAAACCTTATTTACCTTTCTATCACCATGTTCTGTGCACATCAAATAATGAAAGATTTGTTAAATGACGGGTTCATTGAATTAAGACTATAACACAGAGACATTGATTTGCCCAAGGTCACACAGAGAATTTGCAGAACTGGAATATAACCAGGTCACCAGGTTACCATACCAGAATAATATCTAAACATTTAAGTGCATTTTGTCTTATAAAAAGATATGTTTTGTTTGCCTTTTGATATGTGATAAGAAAAAGTAGGCTGCCTGGTCTGACGTCTGAACACTGGTGTCATTATTTGAATTCATTGTCAGTGTCAGCTTCTCTGTGCCTATGACTTTTGTGAAATTATTGGATATTCAAAGGATATCATCAATCACTGTGATGAAGAGAAAGCTATTGTGTAGTGAGAAAAGATCAACCTATAGAAAGACCATTTTAACTTTATTTACATATTCTGTATTAAAATCAACAGTGAGACTGTACACATCAGGCCATAAGCAGTATAGGAATTTTGAGAAAGGAAACTCAAACTCTCTGAGAGTCTGGATACTTAGGGAAGGCCAGAGAGTCACTGGGAGAAGTCACACACCCTGGAGATCTGCAGAAGGGACAGCTGGACGTTGGGCTGCCCCTGGCGTATTCAGCTAACCATGCTGGTACTTTCCAGCGGGGTCTAACATTGAGCCTTTTTTGTTTTTCCACACCAGCTTTTACACGTGGTTAAATATAATCTCCACAGACCGTTACTAACTTTAGACATAGAAAACTCCTCCTACATAACCTCCAACCTGTTACAGCCAATGATGTGATTCCGGAGCTCTGGAAGTTTACAAGAATGAAAAACCAGACCAAAAGGCTTCCCTGTTGCCTGGAGCCATCACTAAATAGCTATGCTGATCTCTATTTTATTTTCCAGAAGAGCATGGTTTTCTTTCTTCCAATTTATTGATATGAAATGTCAAGAGGTCTTTCTGGCTCAGGTTTTTTTCCCTGTCAATTACCAAATAAAGCAACTTGTTTTTTGTAGCCCAGGGTAGTAAGAGTAATTAGGTCAGAGGGCATTTCACTATGGAACTCAAAATTCACATGAGGATCTTTGAGGTACATCCTCAGCACCCTTGGAGCTGGGTTCGTGGAAAACAGGCTTAGGAGGCCAAAGTCTGGTCCTCAGCAGCATGGCTCACGCCTGGTAACAGGGGCATCCCTGGTGCTGGCGCACAGACATCCTGGTTATGAGTGACAGCTCAGAGGGGAGGGAGGAACCAAGGCTACTGAAGAAACGCTGTGCCCTTCAATCAGCTCAGCAACTTCCAGCTACTGGTCAGGGGACAGCTTCTGCTAGTCTTCCTCAAGTACATCCACATTTGTGGGGACATCTGCTGTGGGGGGCGGCTGGAAGGAGAGCAAGACCAGGATTAAACAAATAATCAGGGACTCAGCATTCATACACATCCAAGATGACTGAAATTGACTGGAGGCAAAGCCAGCTAGTTATGACTGTAGTTTCTTGGAAACCACCTCACCAAGTTTCTCCACGAGAGAGATTCACGTTCTGCCACTCAACTTCCAGGAACATCCGTCACAGAAATTACTTGAGGCTGTCTATGTCTGCTGTGTTTTCTTCACGATGACAATTGTATGCACATTAATGCTTTTCTGACAATGGTTATCTTTTGAAACACAATCATGCATGTAGGCAGTTTGCCATTCTGATGGACGGATGGAGTTGCCAATGTTCCTGAAGTCTACTTCACATATAATAGCAGCTGCTTATATGCCAGGCTCTCACCATTCTAAGCACTTTACCTGTTATACAGGATACATACTATGCTGTTGAGGAAACAGAAACACAGTGGGGTTAAGTAACTTGTCACACAGTTTGAAATAGTACCCTGGATTTGAGCTAAGGCAGTCTGATTTGAGAAGCCTCTAGCTGAAGCCTAAGAGTTTCAGAGATAAAGACTTAGAAGGTAATTGTGTTTTTTTTAATTTAAAAAAACAACAACAACACAGATTCAGAGGTCTTGAGAAATCTGAAATGAACACTGCTAAAGAAGTATTTTATCAACGTAATTACTTAGAAAGGGAGAAGCTCTTTAAGAATACAGGAGTTTAATAAGTTGGATGGGTAAGCAAGACAAACACTAAATTATTCAGGGATTAACAATAAATAACATTTCTGATTTGGTAGTCATTTTGTCAGCTGCTAAACCACTCTAAGAGGCTGAACTAAGTACAGACTTTAGATGTATGTAAAAATATAGATATATATAAATAGTATTATCTGAAGAGGCAATGCACCTTCATCATTGCAACACCAAAGAAGTGCAACTGGTTCCCTGTTGGGGTCCAACCCCAGCAGGTCCAGGGGCCCCCAAAGGTGTGGACGGAGTCGGCAAAGAAGGAATGACACGGAGACAGCGTTCAGTTGATCAGCAGCCTAGCCAGGATCTCTAGCCAGGATCTCCAGCCAAGTTCTGTTTAGGATCTCCAGCGAAGTTCTGGTTAGGATCTCCAGCCAGGTTCTGTGTCCATGTTCTCTTGCTAGGTTCTCCAGCCAGGTTCTCCAGCCAGGTTCTGTAGCCATGTTCCCTCGCTAGGTTCTCCAGCCAGGTTCAGTCACCAGGTTCTAGTCAGGTTTCTTGCCATGTTCTATCCAGGTTCTGTAGCCAGGTTCTGTCTCTAGGTTCTGTCTCTAGGTTCTGTGGCCAGTTTCTGTCCAGGATCTTTTGCCATGTTCTCTCCAGCGAAGTTCTTCTGTCTCTAGGTTCTGTGTAGGTTCTGTGTCTAGGTTCTGTGTCCTGTTGTCTTGTTACATCTGTATTTATACCAGTTGATTCCAATCCTATCAATCTCTATTCCAAAGGTTAGGGCGTTTCTTATCTCCATTCCAGGGAGTAAAGATTATGTAGCTTAAGCATGATTGTTCGTAGTTAAAGTGATTAATTACCCGCCTGGCATTTAGTTAAGGGGTTTTATTCCCTCCCTAACTTCAGGGGAAAATCCCTACCTGGGGAAACAGCCTTTCTCAGAGAGGTGACCTTGGTTAAAACACATAGTGCCAAGAAGGTGAGCAAACATATTAAGAACAGTATGCCATATATGCCAGGTCCCTTGAAACAGCAAGGATGGACCGGCTCCCGGCAGTTCCCGGTCACTGGCAAGGCAGTGTGAGGAGGCCCTTCCTTTCAAAGATGTTCACACTTATGAGGTACGCAAAGGGCTCTTTTACCTACAGAGAGGAATTACAAGAATGGCTTCCATTCGTTGAATGTTGGCTCCTGGAGTGTTACACTCATCCCCAATACAACTCTCCTGTGAAGTCAGGGTTCTTGTACCCATTTTGTAGATGGGGGATGTGTGTCTAACGATACCCTCAGTGAGGGATTGACATTTAGGGCTGTCTCAGTCCCAAAGGTGAAATTGTCAGTTCACATCTGATAAGAGCACAGAGGGCCTTTTCAGTGGCAGTGGTATCTCTTTGTGCTAAGGTTTGTTGGTTACCCCTTGAAAATGCCTGGCAGGAATTGGGGGGGCAGACAGCAAACTGGGCACATTGTGAATAACTGGTGTGATTCCTTCAGGCCCTAGTGAGATACAAAATGAATTCACTGGGCTGCAGAGATAGAAAGCTCTCTCAGTCGGTTTATCTGAAGATTTTAGATTATAATATTTATATAAGTACATTTTAAGTTAACTGAAAAAAGATACAAATAACTCACCTTCGTTTTTGAAGTATTAAAACAAAATAGCAGAACCAGGAGAAAATGCAAAGCACCTGCTATCCCACCACCCAGAGATAAACAAAGATAATATTTTACTGCATATCTTTCCAAACTTTATTGTCAATACACACACACACACACACACATACACACACACACTGGTTTTTATAACTTGACTTTTTCATGTAATAATATCAGAATATTAGATTGGAATCTTGGGGATCCATTAAAAATGTACAGAATTTTATTCAGTTTACCAAGCCACTTATTTAGTGTTTAAGAAAATACAAACTTATACAACCAAGTCCCTGGGGCAGCGGGGTTGTATCTAGCTGACTAGATGATGAAATTTTAAGTTATTAAAAAACCGATCCACTACTAACAGAGTATCCTTAAAGCACTATAAAAACAAAACTAAACAACAAAAAAGGGCTGATGAAACAGAATTTTTGGACTGGAACCCGGATTCTTTGTCCGCCGGAATCAAAGAATGAATCCACAGACAGAAAGTGGTATAACAAAGGTGGAGATTTATTGAAGAACAAGTACAGACTCCCCCATGGGGAGAGGGAAAGAGCCCCACAGAATGGGCTCCCAGGTGGGGAGGGGGAAAGGGTCCCACTGAGATCCTTTTCCCCAGGGCTTATAAAGCCTGCAGATCCCAGTGCCCTGACATCCCCTCTGACTGGCCACTACTCCCTTGGGCTGGTTACCATAGCAACTCCTGGGCTCAAAGGTTGAACCTTACATGTTGAACCTCACAGGGGACACATGAGGTTCTCCGCTGCCCTCCTTCCTTATTGTTTTCCTATTCCCCCTGGACTTTCCTCTTCTCCTTATGGATGAAGGGCTTCCTTCTCTTTATTTTGTAAATATAGACCTTTTGCTGTTCCTAGCACCCTCATTCTATAGAAATGTACCTACTGCAGCTTTCCAGCTTCCCTATTCTATGGAAATATACCTTCTGCTGCTCTGCAGCCCTGTGCTTCCTCCATGGTCCCCTGAATTTCTAAAATTTCCTAAAACCTGTCTTTTTCACCCCCCAAAATTCCTATTTCACTGAGAGGAATGATTTAAATAAAAAGGACGGAACAAGCATGTAGGCGCTTACCTGGTCAAAATCAGAGGAGAGCTTTACCATCTGTCTCAGGCCTGGCCATGTGAGTTTGATCTAATAAAATACTAATAGCAACAAAGAGAAAAGTTATAATTTATTGGTCCCATGGCAGGAACCAGCTCGAAACTGAGTAGTTTACATACATCTCATTTTTATTTTTGGAGTAATCTCAGATGAACAGGAGAAAAATAAAGCCGTTTAATTACATCATACCCCACTCAAAAATGAGACCCAAAGGATGGCCAGAGGATTGAGATTTAAATACCGTTCTGAGCTCAGGACCAGGATAGGAGCTGGGACTTCACAGCGGGAAGCAATTCAGAGGCAGGTGAGAAGAGGAATGCTTGGTAAACAAAGGTTGCAGGTAAGCCCCTCAGGCGAAACAATTACCTGGGAACTGCTCGCTTCCTGGTTTAGGCCCTCTTTCTAATGTAAATTTCTTTTCTAAATGTAGATTTCCCTTACAAAAGAGTGATTTTTATTCTGTTTTCAGAGCTTCTGCATCAACAGTTTCTTAAAAATAATTAGCTCAAAATAAATCCTTGTACCAAAGAGCCGTATTTTGGGGCAGCACTTTCAGCTACCCTTCAGTTAGGAGACGGAAAATTATCCCCAAAATGACCTTTAAAAAATTAAACTTCTTTATTTTGTTTGGTTTTAGTTCTTGGTTCTGTTTACTTTGGTAAGTGAGCCAGAACTTTCAGTGGGTCCAACAAGACGCTGTGCTAAGGGGGCGCTCCTTACTCTGGACCCAGCTCGCCTTTGGCAAATGTACAGGTTTGCCCAAAGCTAAAGGTTGAACCCCGGAGCGTTGCAGTGATGGGATTTCTTTTCCTGGCCTTGCCCGTTAGTAGTAATGTTTTAATGTTTGGTTTTCAAATGCTGGAATCAGCAAACTCAGGAATGAGGATTTGAACGGGACAGTGTGGTTAATGACCATTGCTTTATATTTATGTTTTTGTGTTCTTAATTATTTGTTTTAAACTAGAATCAATGTTATTTTTTTAAAAAAATATTTTTATTGATTTCAGAGAGGAAGGGAGAGAGAGATATAGAAACATCAGTGATGAGAGAGAATCATTGATTGGGTGCTTCCTGCACGCCCCCTACTGGGGATCAACCCAGGCATGTGCCCTTGACTGAAATCAAACCAGGGACCTTTCAGTCCGCAGGCCAACGCTCTATCCACTGAGCCAAACCAGCTAGGGCACTTTTTTCAATCTTGATATAACATCTGTGCTAGGGAGCTGCAGAATAAATATATCCTTTAGATATGCCTAGACATTTCTGTAGTAAATAACAAAATTTGAGATATCTATCCCATTTAATAGAAGCGATTAGCAACAGGAATTTCTTCTGAGAAATTCTCTTTTAAGATATGCATAAAATTAAAGAGGGAAGTTTTTTCCATTATTATACATGTATGCTTTTCTCCTATTAATCTGTCTTTGTCAGTTTAATTTTCAGACCCAGCCAGGGAAACTAAGAGGGTCAAGGAAAACTTTTCCGCCCACTACAATGTTGTTGTTTTTCTCTGTTGCTACGCTTGGAATCAGTCTTGCAATGACAGTATTGTGCATGGGGCCACAATGATCTGAATTAAGGGCTAAATTTAAGTTCTTCTGCTTTCCAACTTGGACAGCACTCTAGATGTTTCCGATACCTCCAGGGAAATCTTTTCACCTCTGCAAAATAGAGATAAGGGCATCCACGCAGTGACAAGGGGTTTATGGGGCTGGTTATGGGCTGCGGCATTTGTGGCTTGGAGTTTAAGCACTGCAAAAAGGAAGAGCTTTGTTACCTTTGACACTTTTCCTGTCTGTGTTTGAGAAACTGGCCTACATAAAAATGATCGATGGAGAAAAGAGGAACGGTGTTTTGTTTTGTTTTGTTTTTTTTTCAAGGAACTTGGCTAAGGAGAAGTAGTTCACAGCAGAGCACTCAAAAATACAAAGGTTTCCACTAGCATGTAAACGGTCTTTTATTGAGAACCAAACCACAGTCAATGAACTGTCTCTCTTTAAGGACTACAAAAAGCTCTCAAGATAATGACTGGACAAGTATCATTAATTCCTCATCCCAGCAAATAGATGTGATAGCCTGGTTCAGGTTGAAAGACACCCCTCAGGACCACTCGGGAGCCATTCATCTTGAAGAGCTGCCTCACTAAAGAGACTTCTTCAATAAGACGAAGAATGGGAAACAAAACAAACTGGACAACTCAAGATTTGAGGAATTTAATTCAACATTAAATAAGATGTCGATAAAGCACTGGTCACATAGTAAGCTGTAGTTAAATTGTTGTTATATTTATTTCTGCTACTAAGACTAGGAGAGAGACGCTGGCCAGTGTTTATCAGTGGTTAGAGCGTTGGCCCCAGCACCCAAAGGTCTCAGGTTCATTTCTGGTCAAATACCTGGGTTTTGGGTTGGCTCCCTGCCCTCAGTTGGGGCACGGGTGGGAGGCAACCAGTTGATGTGTCTCTCTCACATCAATGTTTCTCTCTCTCTCTCTCTCTCTCTCTCTCTCTCTCTCTCCCTCCCGTCCACTCTCTGTGAAAATCAATGGAAAAAAATATCCTCAGGTGAGGATTTAACAACAATCAACAACAAAAGAATAGGCAGGGGAAAATTGGGAAACCATGGATTTTAATTATCCCAACCTTTAAAAAGAAATTATAATTATGTGACATGATAAAGGCACTAATTATCACTACAATGCAATCATAATATACAAATGTGTCAAACCAACATGTTGGACATCTGAAATATGTCAACTATACTTCAACTAAAAAAAAAAAAAAGGAAAGGAATCAGTGATTCAGATAGGCAAGGACTGACAAGCCTGCCAGTGTGGGGTTTAGGAAAGAAGGCAAGTATAACAGCTAGTCTGGGCTCTGTTACCATCTTGCTGTGGTCCTGGGCACTTGAGTTCAACAACAGTGAACTGAGGATCTAGGTTCCGGGCACTGGGAATGAATAAGTCACAGCTCCTCTAAGTAGCTCAGAAGTTGCTTTATATTTCAGGGTCTCCTATCTACCATTTGAAAATGACCTAAATCAGCATTCCTCAAACTTGAGTGATGTATGGTATCCTTTTAAAGGAAAAGAATTGCTACGTTCTGCCAGCATTATTAACTTACTTTGTTTATAATGTTTCTTTAAAATAAGTATCACCACCTAAAGAAGCATAAACCCCTTACCTTATAGTTGTCATTCAATGATATAACTGAAGCAAATTTTTAAATTAAATATTTAAAAAATCAAACAAAAACATTAATTAGAGACAAAGAATAATGTTTTTTGAAGTAAAGTTTCTGTTTTCATCATGAATATAGTGCCTCCCCGTACTCAATTCTGTCATCATTTTTCTCTGTTCAAACTACTGGGAAACCAAACCATTGCATCCAGTGAGTCTTGTCATAAATGCAGTTTTTGTTGTTGGGGAGGAAAAAAAAAATTGTCCTCTCTCCTTAGAACAGTGATTATCAACCTTTTACAGGGGTCGCCTAAGACCATCGGAAAACACATATATAATTACATATTGTTTTTGTGATTTATCACTATGCTTTAATTATGTTCAATTTGTAACAATGAAATTGGGGGTCACCACAACATGAGGAACTCTATTAAAGGGTTGCGGCGTTAGGAAGGTTGAGAACCACTGACTTAGAAGTTCTTCCAGCTGGTCTAAGAATTAAATTGATTCAGGACACATTAACAGGAGAAAATAAAATTTTACAAAGCCCAAGGAAATAGTTCCATAACTATTTTCTCCTGTTAATCTGAATTTAGAAAGAGAGGAAAAGAATTCACCAGTTTTGTTTCCACCAGGCCTGCAAACAGAGATCCAGGATGCTGACATGGTCAGAGGTCCCAAGATCTCTCAGCTGCAGCCGCCTTGAGGAGAAGTGTGTGTGTGTGTGTGTGTGTGCGTGTGTGTGTGTGGGGGTGGGGGGCGGGGGGGGATGGGGGGGGTCTGGCCATTAAAGTTGATTCTCTAACGACACCAACTGTTGTGGAGGAAACATTTCTCCTCTACCCTTCTAGGTTCTTCTAGCTGGTCTAAGAAATAAACTGATATAAGACAGATTAACAGCAGAAAAAAGATAAATTTAATTTCAGACATCCAGGGGCTCCATAAGAATATGGGAGCCCACAAGCAGTCAGGCAATTTGGACGTATATGCTATTCTGAACCAAGGAGAAGGGGTTTGAGTGTGGGACTTCAAAGGGGAGGAAGGCAATTCACAGGAAGGTGGAAAAGCATGTGTTTGGTAAACAAATGTTTTCTGGGCCATGCAGAGACAATGGGACACTGAGAAGACTTGGGCCTGCAAGCCCTGCTGAGCGCCCCCATCTCAACTAGCCCCTATTTTTGTAGTCATCTCTGGTGATAGCTTTTCTTCCTAGAAAGGCTCTCTATCTATAATCTTTCAGGCAGTTAAGTGGGGGCAGCAAACATCAGACCCTGGTGACATGGGAAGCAGCAGCCATGTGGGCATGGCTGAGTTACATTAATGGTAGAGCTTGGGGGCAAGTAGCTAGCAACCTTACCCAGGCCTTTAGACCCTCCTTGAGATCTGAGCAGCCCTCCAGCAGCAGTCTTTGTGAGGCTCTATCCTGCGACAGTGACTCCTTGAATTACTTTGGGCAAATAGCCATGCTCTCTATGCCTCGGTTTTCTTAACTGTAAAATGGAGGTAATAACAGAATCTACCTATGGGGTTGATTGTGGAAAATAAGTGAGGGAAGGGCTTAGAACTGGGCTTGGCATATAGTGATCACTGAATTAATGTTAACTCTTAACCATAGTTATTTCTTCCATGATATATTTTATGTTACAATTGTGGACGAAAGGGGCCACATGATAACCTGACAAGCTCAGGGGAGGCCTGCATGGCAGTCTTGCAAACTCAGAGACCTAAAATAACCACAAAAGATGGTCTTAAAATTAAGCATTTAACTACAAACAGGTCATAGTGGGTTGTCATGTCCTAGGCCAGTATTTTCCCTGATGAAGATCAACTTCAGTGGTTCTCAACCTTCCTAATGCTGCGACCCTTTAATACAGTTCCTCACGTTGTGGTGACCCCCAACCATAAAATTATTTTCGTTGCTACTTCATAACTGTAATTTTGTTACTGTTATGAATCGTAATGTAAATATCTGATATGCAGGATGTATTTTCAGGGGTCGCAACCCACAGGTTTAGAACCACTGACTGAGCCCATTTGTCTTTTTGCCTCTAAGATAACGTATCTGTGTATCTGCGAAATGTCTGGGTAAGTTGTAACTTCCCTTTTATTCTAGGCCCCTCGGGGCACAACAAATGGCACCAGGACATTCTCTCACTGTTATTGTTATCAACTGTTAGTTGTGTTAAACTATCCTCTATCCATCTATGTAAAAGAAGCATATGTCCATCATTTCACTTTTTATCCAATCCCAGAGGTCCCCCCCCCCCTTTGCTTTATCCCACCTCCTTAATCTATCACCAATGGATTTCATGCAACCCACCTATGTTCCTTTCCTTTGATTGCAATGTATAAATACAGACGTAACCCGCCATTCTCCGGAGCATTATCTCAGTTCATTGAGGTTATGCTTCCCGGCATATGTCTACAGTTTGGCTCAAATAAACTCACAAAAATTCTTTACAGGTTTCAATGTTTTTTTTTTTTACGTTAACACAATCAATTTACCTGTTTTTGAACTAGCTACAATGGGACTCTGTTTCTTATAATGAAACTTCTGTAAAACAAGTAGGTGTTGTAATTTTCCTTTGCGTCTCCTTGGTTCTTCATCTGTGCTGGTAAGAAGTATGGGCTTTGGAGAAGTGGTCATATAGAATTGGATCTCTCATTTTTAGTGAATTCATTTTGACCTCTGATAAATTAAGACAATGAGTTGCTGTAATGGTTCAAATTTAAGGAAACATCACTATTGAGTGTGTTATATTAAATACAGGGACTAGTGAGATTTTTTCATTTCTTAGACAAAGAGAAAGAATAAGTGGGTAAGTTAAGTTCTGAGAAATTCAGAGCCACAGGTCCCCCAGGTAAGAATGAAATGCACACAGTTAAAGGAAAGGAATGGAATGGGATGGTATACAGAGGGGGCCAAAGAACTGGCTAAAGAGTAGGGAATAAATTATTTCTGTCCCATAAAACAAATGATTTTTCTTTTTCCACCTCTTTCTTTCTAATGTTCTAATTTAGTCTATAGGAAAATAATTCCTCCTACCTCTGAGACTTGTTTCTGAATTAACAATGGAAATCAGAGGGAATGCAGGGCCAGTGCCTAACACACGGAAGGAGCTCAGCAAATGTTTGCTTGCCTGAACTGAACAATAAAATGTACTTTACAGACAACTTTGTTAGAAATACTTATTCCATAAAACAACGGGTCTCTTGAAAGCACCACAGAATCCAGAGGAAACCAACATAGAAGCATGTTTTGTTTTTAGAAGCATTTAGTCACACCTACTAACCCACCAAGACTTTCCCAATCTCCATGGAGACTCAAGAAGACTCCACTACACCAACATAAAATAAGTGTTAACTTAGAGCTGCCAGACCTCATGAACACCAATTTCCCACGTGACTAGACATTTCACAAAGCATTGGGCTTCCAGAGCAGTGTAGGAGGAGCTGGCTGGCCTTGAGCTCTGCCTTTGCCTGTAACCCACTGGGTGACCAGACAGGTGCTTTACCCCTGCAGATTTTTTTTTTCCAGCTGTAAAATGAAGACATTAATCTTCTGGAGATAGTCTTTAAGATGCCTTCTGGCTCAAACACTAAATTAAAGTATGCTCAAGTTCAAAATTTAGATTGTGGGAAATGTAAAATAAGCAGATAATGCAAAGTTCAGGAAAGAAGACGGCAAATTACAATTGGGGAGTCCAGGGATTTTTAACAGTGTCTGCGGTAGGTGACCCTCCAGTGATTCTTGCCTCCTGATCTTCATACCTTTGTGTGGTCCCCTCCCATATTGAATAGGGCTGACCTGCGTAGACAGTGGGGTTTACAGAAGTGGCTGAGTGTGCCTTCTGAGGCTAAGTCATAAAAGACATGGTGGCTTTCACTTTATGCTCTTAGATCAATCTGGGGGCATCTGGACACCATGTCCTGGGGACACTTGAGCAGGTAGAAAGGTCCACATGAGACGGGACTAAAGACTCCTGCCAACAACCATGGAGAGAACTGTCTTGGAAGCAGACCCTCGGGTGCCAGTCAAGCCTTGAGAGGAATGCAGCTCCAGTGAACACCTGGACTGACTTCCTCAGAAACCCAAGCCAGGATCAGTCACCTGACCAACCCCGAATTCCTGAGCCACAGACACTGCGTGAGATAACAAATGTTTATGCTCATTTTAAGTCACTGAGTTTTCTTGCATAACAATATGTAGCTGTTAGAATGGCTATTTAAAAATAAATAAATAAACGTTTTTACAACATGCACTGGTTGTTTCATCTTTACTCTTTAATTTATTCACTCATCAGAAAATTTATTGAAAACTTATTCGTGCCAGACACTGTGCCAGGTGGTAGAAATTCCGGGGAAAAAAATAAGTCTCCTATCTTCAAGAAGCTCAAAATCTGAGAAGCTGGGGGTGGAGAGAGCGGTGCCAAACCATAAATGCTTGTAACAGATGCCACTTTAAAATCCCTGCTTTCATATCGCATCTTCTCTTCCTGCGGGTGTTTTGAGTACATAAACTTTGGCTGTGGCTTCAGTGGTTGAAGAGAATGCCACATGATTGTTTTTGGTTTTAATAAGAGTGATCAATACCATCAGCTCCCCTTTAAATGCTAATGAATGCTTTAACACAGCAGATGCAAACATACAGTACACTGCAGATTAAAATTAGGCACAAAATTAAATTGCTTACACATAGCAAAGGAGGCAGTTTGGACATCTTTATAATCAGTCACAGCCAGCTGACAAATCTTGAATTGTCCCTGAACCAACACTAAGTCTCCCGCAGTCTCAGCCAGAACAGGCATCATCTGGTATCAGGAGTGTGTGTGCCTGGTGTTCTCGGTACAAAAAGGGGAAACAGCCAGGTCAGGCTTTCAGTGAAGCTGCAGAAGCAGCCCAAGCAGGACTGTAGAACCCACTAGGATTAGGAACAATTGATATCAGAAGGGCACCAGAATTTGTTGCCCTAAAATATGCCTCTTTGTCATAAGGATTATTTTAGGCTGATTATTTTTAAGAAACTGAAGACACAGAAGCTCTGAAAGCAAGTAAAGTTACCTGTTTGTAAAAGATATAAGGGCTTCATTTGTAAAGAAAGAGACGGATGACCAAATCTCTAGAAACTCTAATCGATGGACAAGGCAATGACTTAAACCTGTCTAGCAACCTTACTCTGTTTACTGTGCTTTTCCTGGTCAGCCCCATACCTGGCTCCCTCCCCTTCTCACCAACATCTGCTTTTGCCTTTAGATTGAGATGGTATTTAAGGTGATGGTGTGGGCCATTTTGGGGAGTTACTCCTTTTTCCTGGGTATCTCCCTCGTATACAGGAGTTAGACATGTTATCACATTTCTATTTGTTTTCCTCCTTTTAATCTATCTTTTATTATGGGGGTGGAGAGGGTTTCAGCCAAGATCCTGGAAGTATAGAGGGAAAACTATTTTTCCTCCCCCACATATTAATTAAAACAACAACAACAACAAACAGAACTATGGGGCCATGAAGTGAAAAGTGATATAATGAAATTCTATAAATGTCCAAAAAGACAGTGTCTGTGTGTGAATTTCTTGAGCATACATAGTGTTTCTATTGTCTTTTATTCCTGCGACAAGTGTTTATTGAAAGCCTGCTTTGATAGTACCACACTAGGTAAAGTTCAAAGTGGAAATGAGTTCACTATGCTGTAAGGGGCTGCTTCTTGGGATAAACAGACAGACCTTTCTGTTGGGAGCCTTTGGTATACCCAGAATCTGCTCTCAGCAATAAGTCCAAAAACATAATCTCTGTTTCAGAGCTGTGCTTAATGGCCAACTCCCATTGGCAAAACTCACAAAAGACTGATGTGTAAAATAAAAATGGCAATTATTTGAACACTAGAAATATACCTCTAACGTTGATCAGAGATGGTTGTTAAGGTCCCTTAATGAGCATGAGATTAGAACAAGAATTTAGATGATTTAATGGTTTGTTAGGCTGGTTAATGAGCTAATCAATTAATGCTTTCATTCAACATATAGATTGAGTACCAAATACGTGTTTGAGATACACTGGTGATCAAGACAGGCATAGTCCCTGCCTTCATAGAGCTGACAGTCAAGTGAGGCATACAGATAAGCAAATTTTGTGACAATGATAACAAAGGGGGAGACATATGATTGAAACAGAAGGTTCTGTTTGAACACGTCAGGAAGGGCCCGCCCCAGAGCTGGGTGGGGAACAGGGAAGGTTTCCTGGAGGTAGTGATATCTTAGCAGAGAGTTGAAGAATGACTTAGCCAGACAATGTGGGGGAAGCTTGATGGAGGGAGTAAAAGTTTTGGAGACAAGAGAAAGCATGGTAGCAAATTTAGTGGGGCAACCTTGTGGTGTTTGATTGCTATGGGGAGAGGCAAATGGAGATGCAGAAATGGTAACAGGCGCTGGATGATATGACCACTTCCACAACAGGCTTATCTCTCTGCGACTGGGTAGATTCTCAACTCAGTTTGGGAGGAGCTCTACTGGACAGGACTGTCCTTTGCATGGGCCTCCATGACTATGCCCTCCATGAAGACCTGGTATGGACAGTACCGCTAACCTTTTCCTTTGTGGATAACCTTATTCTGGGCTTCTAAGGCTGACACTCCTGGCTGTCCCCAAACCCATCTGCAACCCTGCCACTGCCTCTAAAAGATTCAGGCTCTCTTTGGATTGCTTCATAGCTCCCATCTGATTTACAAATATGTTTTTCAGGCCTGAGAGGTATTGCAGTGTTGTGGCCATTCCATCAATTAATTCTCTGGACTTAGTCTTATTTTCCTATTGTCAATTTTGTGGGCATCACTGAACTGTTCTCACAACTTGCAGAGGAGGGGGATGGCAAGGGTTAAGTAATGGTGCAAGGGAGTGTGTGACAAAAGGTCCCCAAGAGGAGTACAGAATGGAGAAAGTGGCCGGAACTATGTGGGGAGGCCTTCGGGGAAGCAGATGTCAGCTGCACCCTGAGAGCTGAGTGACATTCATCTAGGATATAGGGAAGGAAATTCTTTGGGAACGCTGAGTAAACAGAACATTGGTTCTGAAGAGGACACCCTGATTTTAGTTTTGAATGAACTATGAGGTCATAAATTGCTTTCATTTTTTAACTCTCTTGCTTTGGCCATGTAGTATTTGGCCAGCTGATTACTCAAAGGGAAAGGGCAATTGAGTAAGAAGTCACTGGTCCCTGCAATACTAACGTCTTGACAATTTTGAACTTGGCACTTATTCTACCTCTGCAATCTCATAAACCAGTTCTGGTAAAAGAAGATAGAACTGGGTCCAGGTCTTATGCTCTGACTTCCTCAAGGCATCTTGGCTTAATTGTAGCTTCTCAAATCCAATGATGGCAAAAGATTTTTTATAAGCCTCCTGAATGCAGTGTCTACAATTCAAAATTTCAATGAACAAGTTGGCACAATCTAAATCATGGCATCTTATAACTGAGTAGTTTCTGAGAGCCAGTGTGCCAGATACATGCCATAGCTGTACCAACTTGTTGAGGTGAAATGGTAAGTTACAAAGAAGGCACTTAGAAGACATAAAATATTTGGCATTTCTGAACAGAAACAGTTGCAGTTAAGTCAGAATGCCCTGAGCTGTAGCCAAAATGTTCTGACCCTGTCATTTTGAACTACTGGATGTTCTGATCTTGCTGCTTTGACCTACATCCATGGGAAAAATTTTGACTCTATATCTATGGGAAAATTTTTTTAAAGCAGAACTCTATAACTATTTTTGTCAAGAAAGAATTTCTTGGAGTGAATACCATTATGTCAATTTAATTTCCCGATTCTCCACCCAACATAATAGTTTCTCATTTTCATATTAAATTTTTTTATTGTACTAATTTTCTTCCCATGAGGTCAGTTCTTTTCAATTTCAATTTTACAATGAAGATTTTTATATATCAAATTTTCTTTTGTTCATACAAATTATCATTTGTGCCAGTAAGAGGTTTTGTGTGTGCCCATTGTTTTTTAATCTGATTATTCACAGGTCAGCTTTTCCTGTTCTAAATTTTACTATGCATAGTTTTAAACATTACAGCTTAATTTTATTACTTTTATGAACTAAATTCATGAATTGGTTGAAAACAATTGTCAGTTTATATTTATATCTGAAGTAATCCTTGATAAATAACCCTTGATAAAATGTTTTCCTTTACATATTTAGGATTATGTAATTATTCGGATTAGTTCTTTTTTTTTTTCAGGTTAGTTCTTATTTATTATTTATTGAGTTTTAGAAAGAGAGAGAGAGAGATGGAGAAAGAGAGATAGAGAGAAACACCCATGTGAGAGACATCAACTGGAGCTGGGGTTGAACCTGCAACCCTGGTATGTGCTCTTGACTGGGCCAACATCCTAACCATTGGGCACCATGGGCCAGGGCAGAACATCCAAACCTTATTATTATTTTTACAACCAATAAGCAGACTCTAGATGTTCTTATTTTGGTTTTGACCGAGAGCATTGATGCTGACAAGTATTTTCCCATGAGATATTACAAAATGGCCAGTTGTGTGGACTGTTGGAATAACCTCTCTGTGACCAGCTGCGATACTAAATAGGGCTGAGGTCATTAAGTTATTTTACCACCAGCTTGGACTCTCTAACCCATGGCCCGAAAGCAAGAAGGGAAAAAGAGCAATCATTTACAGTGCCTTTTAAACCAGTTTTAAATCATCCTCCAGAATTCACATTTTTGTTTAGTAGTTAAAACCATATTTTGTGTTCCTTTCAGAGTGGCTCCGTTAAGACCCTGTGTTCAGCTACTTACCCAAAAATTCTAGTCAAAGAAAATATTTTACTGCATCTGAATGTAGCATACCATTGAGATAGCATACTTTGTATTAGTCCATCTTTCTTTAACTTTAAACACGAACAAGGGGAAACATAACTAAAAACTGTGGTTGATATAAGCTTAGTGAGAAAGGGTCCAAACGGAGCTTAACACCTTAGAGAAGGTATCCAGGATGGAAAGGAGTGCCTTGCTATTGGATTTCACCGTTTCCCATGGCTTTTGCTTGTAAAGGCAGATGGCAAGCAATGTGACTTATAAAATCAAGTTGTTGAAGCAACGTTTAGATCACAGCTTCCCTCATAAATAAAGGTCATTTCCTATAACCTTGACTTTAATGCTACCCAAATACAGTTTTCCCCACCAGGCCCAAGCACTGAGTTAGAGCAGGGCAGCCACTCTGGGAATAATGTATGCATGTACTTGATGGCTGATTTCTATTAAAAGAGGATTGAACCCCACGAAATTACCAGGGTGTCATCAGGTTTTCTACAGGGCATGGCGAATCCTGGGCATGGCAAGGGACACTTGATATTTAGGGTGAGTGAATGTTGAAGAGAATCTCAGAATATATTGAAAGTCACATTAACTTATTTGACACATAATACGTTTGTTGCACACCTCCTCCCCCCCCTCCCTCCTGGCCCCCCTCCCAGTCTTTTTGGTTTGCAAAATATGAGGAATTTCACAAGTTGGATCCACAATTCCCATCCTAAATGGCAGACAGTTTTCTCACACCTGCACCCATTACCTCTTTGCCCCCAGCTGCTTAGCACTTCCTTGCTGCAAAGATAGTATTTACTGTCTTGCTGGAACAAGGATGTTGGTAATTTTAAGTTTCTCTGGCTCTAAGCTTGTGACATTATTATCCTGCTCTGTGTCAGTTTCCTTACAGATTTTAGATTTCTGACATGCCAGGTTTCCCTCTTTACTCCTCCTTCGGTAAAATGTTGAAAAAAATATTCAAAAGCCCCCAGTTGCTTAGGAAAATAACCACAAATCTAGATCTTTGGTTTCTGATGAGTCTTAATGAATGAGATATGCATCGTAATCAGCATTAAGTTCAGTAACATTTTTTATTGCCTAAAAATGACAACCTAAATCAGTTCAGCTCCAACCATAATAAAAACCCAAACATCTCACTAAAATAAATACTAACCAGTAGTGTTGAGACTAGGATGAGGCAAGTGAGGCACTTGCCTTGGGCACAAAATTTAAGGGGACATTAAACAACAACAAAAACCCCTCAAAACGGAACACCTCAATAATCAAGAAAAATTATATTTTTAAAACAGAAAATTAATGCCAAAAAATCATGTGGAACAAAATATCAAAATTTTAAATAAAGACAAGATCAGTAACAGCACCTTGTCAAGCCATATTGGAGCCTTAGGCAAAAAGAAAAATCATTAATATTGATTCTGTCTTTATCTAGGATTTTGATTTTTTTATCGCATATTTTTGGCATTAACTTTCATTTATTTAAGTATTGCATTAGCATCTTATTTCTCTTGACTATTGAGCTTTTGGGTGCTCCCTTAAATTTTGCACCTAAGACGAGTGCCCCCACTTAACCTCATGCCAGTCCAGGCCCTTGCTAACCAGACCAGCAATGGTTAGGGTCATACGATGGCATATCCCCTCCTCTGAACATGTTAATTCCGGGGGGAAAGTAAGTACACTGTGATCAAGTCTAGTTACTATCATTGGTCCACCAGCATCCATAATTTAGGGTCTGGTTTGGCAGTAGTTGCAATTAGAACGTTTTTCCCAAATCCAAAAAAATGGAAAAGTTGTCTTCTTGTCAATTCTATCTGAAGGCATCATCTTATGAAAACCCATTCATTTTTTTAAATTATTTTTTTTTACAGCTTGCTTAGGAAAGAAAACTCATCTAGTTCAATTCATCAAAAGGTTCTCCTCCCGCGGTAGCTTCCTCGGGCCCTTTCTCTGTTCGTCTTGGCAGGAGATGCTCTGTGGGGCTTCTTCCGATATTCCACCTTCGTCCACCCTCCTTCGCTGACTTTGTTCTCCTCTTCGCCGGCTCCCGAGTCAGTCTCGGGGTTCAAAGGCATCCCTGGGATGGTCCGGCGTTGGTGGCGGTCATTTGGGCTTCGCTTGAAGTCAGGCGACTGATGCGCATTGAGCGCAGACTGATGAACTCGGTAGAACTTCCCAGAGTATCTCTCTCTTGAAGGCGTGGAGTGCGAATTCTTCCCGCTGTACCTTCCCCGAGGAGACGAGCTGAGCGACACACATCCGCGGTCGTATTTGTTCCGACTTCTGCCTGAGTACTGGGCCCTCTCCGAAGAGTTGTCGGACGTGAGACTGGCAAAGCCACTGTCCTTGGAGTTGAGATGCAGAGAAGTTAAGTTCCTGGAGAGCCCGTACTGGGTGGGGGAGGAGCTCCTGGACTGGTTTATGGGTGTAATCTGTTGATACTTAATGGGCACCTGGGTCCGCCTCACAGCAGCGGCGTAGGAATCCTGGTCGTTGAAGTAGGGGTAGAAGGGTGACCCCAGGATGGGGTTGCTCTGGGAGCGTTGCAAACCAGTGTTGGAGGCAATCTGCCGCATGCGCAGGGTGTCCAACCACTGGCAATCAGCATCTGCAGAAGAAATGGGAGTGAGCATCTCTTAAGCCACAGCAAAGCTGCACTGCCTAATTCATCAGCCTGTCTCTGGATAATGCAAGCCTGTTTGGGATGCTCTAAGCTTTACCATTCATAGAAATTCTAGGCTGGGTATAAGGACATTTCCTTTATTATTATAAACTAGAGGCCTGGTGCATGAATTTGTGCACCAGTGGGGTCCCCCAGCCTGGCCTGTGGTATCAGATCGAAACCGGCTCTCCAACATCCCCCAAGGGGTCCCGGATTGCAAGAGGGTGCAGGCCAAGCCGAGGGACCCCACAGGTGCACAATTGGGGCTGGGGAGGGATGCGAGAGGTTGGCCAGCCGGGGAGGGATCATGGGAGGACTCCAGGCCATGTTTGGCTCTTCTTGCTCAGTCCGGACCCCAGCAGCAAGCTAACGTACCAGTTGGAGCATCTGCCCCCTCGTGGTCAGTGCACATTATAGTGAGTGTTGAGTGGCCTTAGCACATCATTAGCATATTATGCTTTGATTGGTTGAATAGCTGACTGGCCAACTGGTCACTTAGCATATTAATTAGGCTTTTATTATATAAGACTAGAGGTCCGGTGCATGAAATTTGTGTGTGTGGGGGGGGGGGATGAGGTTCCTCAGCCCAGCCTGCACCCTCTCCAATCCAGGATCCCTTGGGGGATGTCTGACTGCTGGTTTAGGCCCGATCCTATAGATCCGGCAGTTGGACCTCCCTCTCACAATCCGGGATCACTGGCTCCTAACAGCTCACCTGCCTGCTGGCCTGATCCTCCTAACTGCTCTCCCCTGCTGGCCTGATCGCCTCTAACCACCTCTGCCTCGGCCCCACCACCATGGCTTTGTCTGGAAGGTCGTCTGGCAGACGTCTGGTCTAATTAGCATATTACCCTTTTATTAGTATAGATACATTTAAAAAAATAAAGGCCTTTACACTGTATATTTATACTTATATGCTTGTCATGATTCCATAGGCTTTATTTATATTATTTCATTTAATCATCTCGCTATTCTTTTCAGGTAAATAAATACTAATAATCTTATTCCATAAAGGAGGAGCAAGTTTGGGAAATAAGTAACTGGCCCAAGGCCACTTAGCTAATAATGCTGGGCCCATCTGCATCTAAATCCCATCTTCTTCCCACTTAGCCATATTCTCACTTGTGAAAACGCTGTGTGAGTGTGTTTGGATGGCAGGGGCACATTCAGAAAACAAAAAGCTTTTTCTCAGCGAGCACTTTTAAGTCCTCAAGAACTCTGCAGGTAAAAGAAATTGGATTCCAACAGGAGACAGCTAGAGATTGTTTGGAAGAAAGACAGTTCATATCTCCAGAGGAGAGATTCCTGAGGTTCAGGAATAAGAAAAAAAAATTTTTTTTTTTCCCATGGAAATGAAGCAAACAGGAAAAGGTTAAGGTAAAAGAAAATGGTCAATTAGCAAGAACCATTTTGTACGCTATATTTTAGTAAATAAGCAAGGTTCTCACACCTGGATCTCTCCCGTCTTCTCCAGGGCCCCACACTACGTTGCCTACATTCTTGAGTTCCCTGCTGGTCCTCCCTGAGCTCCTGATGAAACTTCTGACAAGAACAGAGGATGTTCACTTCTCTCTGCCAGCAAGTAGCCTCCCTTTGAAGAGTTCTGGGTTCGATTCTGGCCAAGGGCACATGCCCAGGTTGTGGGCTAGATCCCCAGTAGGGGGTGTGCAGGAGACAGCCGATCAATGATTCTCTCTCATCATTGATGTTTCTATCTCTCTAGCCCTCTTCCTTCCTCTCTGAAATCAACAAAAATATATTAAAAAAAAAAGAAGGAAAGAAAAGAGAAAGCTACAGCAGATGTGGAGAGAGAAGACTCCTACAGATTTCAAGGGTGGAGTGTTGTATGGATCAAAGGTGTTGCATGCATCAAGTGGGATCATGACTATGACAGCCTACAGAAGTAAAATGTGCATTAAAATATTATTTTGGAGGGGAAAATTGTTGTAGTAAGAAGTCCTTAAGGCTTGATAGTATTTGCATGCAACACAAGATTGTTGAATTAGCAAATCAAAGAACTTAGAGTTCCTCCTGTAGAGAAGCTAGTGAGGATCAACACCTACAATATGGGGTTAGTCATGTGTAGAGATAGCATGCCCTAAGAGATGCTTGAAGATGCATTTGTGGCTGAGAAGGTGGGTAAAAACTCAAGCCCAGTCATGATGGTCAGAATATCTTCTTGTGATCAATTGTGAAAGAAAATAACCCAATCAACTGTGTTGACAGAGGAAGGCAGGTCCAGCATGCTATTAAAGTATGTGTTGGAGAGTTTGGCTTACTGTCCAGGATCTGGGCCTCCGGGCTGGTGCATATGTAAAAATATCTGGGCTGGTTGACAAGCTAGTCCTTATAGTAGAAGACATGTAGCCAGGCCCTCATAACTCAGTGACACTAGCCATTAGGGTCCTTTGTCTCCATGCCAACAAAAAACCTTCTGATATGGCTTCTCAGGTAGATTTTCTTACTAGGGAAAAATGCACTGATCAGAAAACATGTATTTCTGGTTTGTTCGCAGGTATATTTTTCATGATAAAAACTGAATTGCATGGGGTTTATGCATCCATCCCCATGTGTTTTTTAGCTTGTCACAGTCCTGCAGAACATAACTTTGGGTTGTATTTGAGTTTCTGGACTCATAAAGGTGACAGTCAGAACCTCTTCCCCGAATCTACCAAATGATGACTAATTTACCATCAAGTCAGCTGGCCTGCCTCCATGTTATTTCTAAATTTTTTCTTTATCCTATATAATAAAAGCCTAGGTGGCGTCATGCGACGTTGTTCCAAGATGGCTGTCACAGATGGCTGGCAGGGGAGGGCAGTTGTGAGCAATCAGGCCAGCAGGGGAGGGCAGTTGGTGTGACCAGATTAACAGTGGAGGGCAGTTGGGAGCAACCAGGCTGGCAGGGGAGGGCAATTGGAGGGAACCAGGCTGGCAGGGGAGGGCAGTTAGGGGCGACCAGGCTGGCAGGGGACAGCAGTTGGGAGTGACCCGGCCTGTAGGGGAGGGCAGTTGGGTGTGACCAGGCCTGCAGGGGAGGGCTGTTAGGGGCGACCAGGCCTTCGGGGGAGGGCATTTGGGGGTGATTGGGCTGGCAGGGGAGGGCAGTTGGGGCGATTGGGCCGGCAGGGGAGCAGTTAGGCATCAATCAGACCAGCAGGGGAGCGATTAGGGGGCGATCAGGCAGGCAGGCAGACAGGCGAGTGGTTAGGAGCCAGCAGTCCCAGATTGTGAGAGCGATGTCTGACTGCCGGTTTAGGCTTGATCCCTGTGGGCAGTTGGACATCCCCAAAGGGGTCCCAGATTGGAGAGGTTGCATGCTGGGCTGAGGGACAACCCCCCTCATGCATGAATTTTGTGCACTGGGCCTCTAGTATTATCTATAACTACCATCACCACTATCCATTATATGCATATCATGTTTTCTCTTTCTCTATCCTCTCTTACCTTTATTTTCCCCCTCCCTACTTTCCTTTCTCCCTTCCTCCCACCGTCTCTCCTTCCTTCCTTCCTCATGACATTCCTATGCTTTGATGTATGTATGGTATTCAGGACTCAGGAAGTTGCCCCAGTGATAGCAGTAGCTTCATAAGAATGTTTGTTGGACATAGAAAATTCATATCTTTACCTACAATTTTGAAAACTAAATATATATATAATTTTATTTAGCAATATAACATAATCATTAATTTTCATGTTTTATCACAGCTAACCAAATACTGAAATTTATTATAATATGCTCATATCTATAAGTCCATAAATACTATTTAAAACAAATATTGAAAAAATAGAAGAAGGGCCCTAGCTGGTTTGGCTCAGTGGATAGGGTGTCAGCCTGTGGACTGAAGGGTCCCAGGTTTGATTCCAGTCAAGAGCACATGCCTGAGTTGTGGGCTCGATTCCCAGTGGGGATTGTGCAGGAGGCAGCCAATCAATGATTCTCTCTCATCATTGATGTTTCTCTCTCTCTCTCTCTCTCTCTCTCTCTCTCTCTCTCTCTCTCTCCCCCTCCCCCTCTCCCCCTCCCTCTCTCTCCCTTTCCTCTCTATAAATTAATAAAAATATATTAAAGAAAATAGAAGAAGGAAGTATTATATTAGAAAGCTATATCTATTCACAGAGTGGTGCTTGTCCCTGGCATGAGAATTTGGTACCTAAGGGTTTGGAGTCTAGTCTAGAGCACGTCTAACTTACTTGAGTTAGACCTGCTTCCAGGGTTGCCCTCTGAGTTGGGGAATAGTGGCTGAATGGCAAGTTGGATGGCTTTCACTTCATCCTGAGGTTTCGTTCTATTCCACTGAATCGAATGAACATGTTTAGTGCTTTTGGGAGTTCTAACATCACTCTGTAAAAAGAAAAAAAATTAGTGAAACCCACAACCAAATATACACATGTTAATAAAATAGGTAGGAAAGAAAATCAGGTTATCATATCACTTCAATTTAACTTCTTAGAACACTATAATAAATGCATTAGGTGACATATTTATAGTTTGCCTAAATATGGTAATTTGATTAAGAGACACATTTTATCCACTTTATTCCAGATGAAAGCACTTTATTCCTTAGTGGATTATAGTCATTAAAAATGTGGCTATCTTCTCTCAGAATGTATTATATTTGGCCAATCTCAACTTACTTCTTTTAAAATAAGAAATGAAAAACAATTTCTTCTGTTTATAGTATTTGAAAGCTGACATCTTGTTGAATAAATAAAAATCTGACCACCATTTTGCCTGACTGCCTCTGATCAGCAGGGTAACTGGGCAAGTGTGGGTCATTTGGTGCGGCTAATTACCCCACGGGAGGTACAGGTAACAGATTCAAAAGGGAGAGAGGATAGAGTCAATACCAAGAATTTGAAAAAGAAGAGGACACCAGATCAAGACACAGCACTTTCTTGTTCCCAAACTTCCCTACTCACCAGGTGTCACAAAGCAGGATTCAAGAGCCTCTCAGTGTTCAATAAGGTTACCAATACATGTTTAAAGAGCCCTGAAGTGACAGTTACAGATGGATGGAGCCTGAGAAGAAGGAGGAGGAGGAAGAGGAAGGGGAGAGAAATGGAGAAGAGAAGAATTCCATGTAGTATGTCTCCTTACTGACTAAGGAAGGCAGAGAGGAAGTCTAGCTATTATCACTGTCTACAATAGTAAAAAGAGGGTTTTCCTTGGTGGTGGGGTGGGGAATGGTCAACAGGCTCCAGAATAGTCTAGATTCCAAGTTCCTCAAGACCAGTCAACCTCTGTTTTTAGGTTTTGTGTCCTGCAAGCAACACTTTGACAATTAATGCTATTTCTCAGGTGACGCTGTGCACCTTGGCTGATGAGGATAAATAGCTGCTATAACACTATTGGCTTCCAGCACTGGGCCACCCTGGGGCAGTGAACTGGCCAGGGTTTGGATTCTAATGTTGAAAAGCCAGACCTGGGCGGCTCAGAAGACCATCATAATGTGCTAGTGCATGGAGTCCAATTGGAGGCTGTGTTTACAGTCAGAGGACCTGGTGAGACTCCACCCACAATGACACTGACAACTCCAAACCTCTGGGCTACCATTCATCTCTCCAGCCTATTTTCCCTAGCTGCCAAGTGAAGACAATGCTACCTATCTTTCCGTATTTACACAAGATCGATTAGATAAAACCTGTAAACTCCTCTTACAGTGCCTAGGTCATAGTAAATCCTTCCTGAATGTTCCTTGAATGAACACTTGAATGAATGAATGAAATGCACATCATATTGATGGTAGATGCATACCAGTATCTCCATGTGTGCCGAGACTCGGGGCTATACCTGGTCCCCTCTAACCCCGTCCCCCAGGGTTTCTCTACTTTGTATGTCCCATCAGACATAAAGTCTTCCTAATTTTCAAAATATAATTAGGTTATTTTTTTAAAATATATTTTATTGATTTTTTACAGAGAGGAAGAGAGAGGGATAGAGAGTTAGAAACATCAATGAGAGAGAAACACCGATCAGCTGCCTCCTGCACACCCCCCACTGGGGAAGTGCCCGAAACCAAGGTACATGCCCTTGACAGAATCGAACCCGGGACCCTTGAGTCCGCAGGCCGACGCTCTATCCATTGAGCCAAACCGGTTAGGGACATAATTAGGGTATTTTAAGCATTTGGCTTCCCCACCATGCTTAGAGTAAATCCAAACTCCTCACTTTGGCCATGAGCCTGCATGCGCCAGCCACGCCCACCTCTCTAGCTTTGCCATTGCCCTCTGTGCCTCAGGAACTCGCACTTGCCTTTGCTCTGCTGTTTCTTGCTTCTTCTTCCCCCTCAGAGGAGCGGCCTTCCCTGGTCACACAATCTCCTGCCCGAGTCTCACTATTTTCTGGTTAGCACTCATCACTCCCTGACATCACTTATTTATTTGTTACCTATTTATTTTCTATCTCCGCCCTCCCTCACTGGAATATAAGACTCAACAGAGTACAGATTTGGTCTATCCTAATCACAGAACAATTATTTGTCAGTAGGCATTTGCTAAATAGATGAATTTTAATTTTAATAGTATATTTTTTAGTGTAAGCTTTTGTAATTTTCTGTATATAAAATCTATGGAATATGCTTTTGATAATAGATCCCCCTTACCTCTGGAAGGTAGTTGAAGTTGAATCTATCCTTGTGAAGAATCACTGATCTACTCTTACCCCTCAACTTTAAGCACTCTGTTTTTTCACTGGCATCCCCAATACATAACACATTATGTGGCACGTAGGACGTGCTCAGACATTAACTGATGAATGAATGAATTACTACCTCAGTCTCTATCTAGGTAAGTGTATCCTATTTTCTTTCCTTCCCAACACTTTGTTAGAGTAATTACATTGATCTTCCCATATTCACATTGGTTCAATGGTTTCTCGTCCAAATAAATTCCTACTGAGAAAGCCACCAGCCCCTCCACCCTTCCATCCCCACCCCCCCCCATCCCAAGCTTACCTCATATGTGACAGTACATTCTACAGTCTGATTTCCTGTTATTCCCACAATCCACTTCTCCATTACAAATGGGGGCTGAAAAACAAAAGTTAGGCTGGTGTAGGGCAATGGTACAGCCTGTTCTGCTACAGCATGTTTCCCTGAGGCCGGCTGCACCAGACACAATTGGCAAATAGGGGCATAATGTCAGGTTAGCGTGGAAGTCGTGTGTGATTACTCATAGCGTGCCAGTGTATGGGGTTTTGGTTTTTATAAGACATCCTTTCATATATTTACACACATCCAGTTCTGGCCTCCCACAATCTCCTCTTTCCTGATATATCACCCAATCCTATCATTAGGTCATTAATTCATGCTAATATTTTGAAGCATCAGCAGAAAACCTTCTCACAATGAAGAGAAAGCCTTAACAATGTAAGACTGAGAAGTACCTTCCTCAAGCAGCGGCTGGGCCAGTGGCTTCAGCAACCACTCTGCCCTCCCCTGTATCAGGCTATTGGCAAAGCTCTGCGTGCAAATGAGACTGTGGAGACATTTCCCCACTATATTAAAACAAAGGATCAGTGAAGAAGTGTACGCCTTGGATCCTATTTTAATTTTGACGAAAATGGTCATTATTAGAAATGAATCTCTCTGCTCCTCCCCCCGACCCCACTTCATCCCAGGTGTCTGTGAACTGGGTACAAAGCAAATTCGGCTGAGATTTAACTGGGCTAGTAGGTTTTTTTGTTTGTTCTTCTTGCTGTTGTTTTGACTAGAATTGTTATTGCTTCTGATGGTGTTAAAAAATTCTACTTATTTTGAGTGGTCTGCCCCAATTCTATTTTCCCTAAAAGCCCTATTAATGTTGGCGTGTGATTTTTGCAGACGATGCGTCAGGAATGCATATATGGCATTACAGCAGAAACACTTGTATTTGATTTAACGCCTCCGCCCTGGTCTTTCTGCCCTGAACACCTTCCTTCCCTTAGCAGGCAATGGCTTGGATCCTGAATGACACTGAAGCAAAGAACAACTGCTGCAACCAGAGCCGGCACAGGTAGGGAGGAAAGAAGTACCTGTCCAGTCTTCAAGATGTCACAGCAATATGTCCCCCAAAATAAAGGAAAGTTGCAACCAGATCATAACCTTTACAGGTAAATAACACCATTGAAACAACTCCATTGCTCAGGGAAATCCAACAATGAATGTCAAATCAATCTACTTGATGAACTTGGGAGTTTAGCAATTTTAAATGGAAAGGATTTGGGAGTTTAGCAATGTGATGCCTGGGAAGGGAACACATTTGCAAGTCTAATGATGTGGCTTTGAAGACTCTTTTCACTTCCCATGTGGGTGAACCCTGGTTTTTCTTTGCTACCAATCCCATTTCCTTCACTAACACCAAACACACACTTAAGAGTGTATAAGAGTTAATGGCACATGTGAAGTTCAGGGTGACAGTCCTATTGATACCATAGCTGTTGTTGACCTTCTGCGATTTAAGCCTCATATATATATTTTCAGTGTGATTGGTACAGAGTTGAAATTTTTTTCCCCCAAGTTCTTTCTTTATTGAGTTTTTTAAAAAACCTTTATTGTTGAAAGTACTACAGTTGTCTCTTTTTCCCCCATTGACCCCTTCTAGCATGCCCTACCCCCCACCCCCAGGCCTTCACCACCCTATTGTCTGTGTCCATGGGTTATGCATATATGCATACAAGTTCTTTGGTTAATCTCTTCCCACCCACCCACACTTGCCTTCCCTCTGAAATTCGACAGTCTTTATTTTATTTTATTTTATTTTATTTTTAGGAGAAGCTAAGCATTTCTTTAAGTCTTTCTTCAGTGTTTTAATGGGCAGGCTTCTACCAGTGACCCTAAAGCAGGAACATGCTCTCTGGCCTCGCCAGGGATTCATAGGTGTGAACTTCAAGAAGCTGTAAAGACTTCAACACGTGCCTCATGACTAGCCTCGTCACTGCCCTTCAAGAAACTGAGCACAACCAAGAAAACCTTCCTCCTTACAAGTTTTCCAAAGTTTAAAATGAGCCAAAATTTGAGGTAAATATTTTCATCTTTAGCATTTTCTTTCCTTTAGTAAATGACAGAATGAGTATAAAGAAATGTAGAAAAAAATTAAATGATACCTTCTGTAATACTTTTTAGCTCACACAGCATAAGTGGAATTTTAACAAAAAACTATTATGATCTCAATCTGCTAAATAAAATGTGCCTTTCAACTGCCAGCTTGAGGCTTGGCTGATGTGAGCATCAGCAGCACAAAAGCACACTGCTGGGGTATTTTAATGCCTTTGTTTGATATCTGTGAATTCACAAAAGCTTTTAAGCCGTAAATAGAACCCTACCTTTGTCATCTTTAAAATCTCTGCATCAGGTAGGTTGGTGTTGAATGTCACATCTTTGATGTAGGTTATTGCAATTTCATCCCCATCTATCTCCATATACATTTTCCACTTACAGTCCTGGAATTAAAAACAAAAATTACAGAATTTGAGAAAGTGAAAAAATATTTTTTTAGTCTCAATGTTTTATAACACATGAAGTATACTATATAATAAAACCCTAATATGCAAATCGACCGAATGGCGGAATGACCAGTCGCTATGATGCGCACTGACCGTCATGGGGCAGATGATCAATGCAGGAGCTGCCCCCTGGTGGTCAGTGCATTCCCACAGGGGAAGAACCACTCAGCCAGAAGCTGGGCTCACAGCTGGCTTCTGTAGTGGTGGTGGGGTCCCCCAAGGGGTCCCGGACTGGGAGAGGGTGCAGGCTAGGCTGAGGGACCCTTCCCCACCCCAGTGCATGAATGTCGTGCACCGGGCCTCTAGTTTTAAATAAAGTATTATTGGAGTGTTTCTTTTCTTTCCTCCCCCATTTCAATAAAAGACATGAAATGAAATCTCTCTACATAGCTAAATAACCCCCAGTGAGGGCAATCTTGAGACATAATTTTTTTATATATATATTTTATTGATTTTTTACAGAGAGGAAGGGAGAGAGATAGAGAGTTAGAAACATCGATGAGAGAGAAACATCGATCAGCTGCCTCCTGCACATCTCCTACTGGGAATGTACCTGCAACCCAGGTACATGCCCTTGACCGGAATCGAACCTGGGACCCTTCAGTCCGCAGGCCGACGCTCTATCCACTGAGCCAAACCGGTTTCGGCCTTGAGACATAATTTATCAATGTAAGTGTTGTATTATAGGGGTTGCAAACTCCAAATCCTAAAGGGGCCAGGCAGATAATAAAAATGAGTAAAGCCAGGCAGTTTCATTAAGGAGCCTTAAATTATAATCTTTCAAAATTGACCCATTTAATTTCCATATAAACGTAGGAATATTTTTTTCATTGACACAAAGGGATGTAGTCTTTCCACTTTTTTTTTTTTTTTTAATATAAAGCCCTCTTGATCTATCTTTTCCTTTTCCAGTATTGATAATGTCAAGGAAGAACTCACTTTCCTTTTAACAGGAAGGAAGACAATATCACAAATGTGATGATGTATGACAATTGGCCTAACCAAGTATTGGGGAGTTATGGGAAGGGGAAGGGACTCTAGGGAACAAAAGGGCAACTGTTTTAAAGGAACAACAGCCACCACTCAGCTTCTGTTGATTGTCCCCATGTGGGAATACAAGCCCAGTGTTGCTAAGTCCTTTCATGTTTCATGAAAAACTGGATATCTGGATTCTTACATGAAAACTCTTGCTTTTGCCCTAGCCGGTTTGGCTCACTGGATAGAGTGTCGGCCTGGAGACTGAAGGGTCCCAGGTTCGATTCCGGTCAAGGGCATGTACCTTGGTTGCAGGCACAGCCCCAGTAGGGGATGTGCGGGAGGCAGCTGATCGATGCTTCTCTCTCATCGATGTTTCTAACTCTCAATCCCTCTCCCTTCCTCTCTGTAAAAAAGCAATAAAATATATTAAAAAAAAAAAAGAAAACTCTTGGTTTTTTAAATGATGGCATGTTACATTTTCAGGAAAAGAACTGTATCATGTAATGATACAGTGCTTTACTACACCATTAGTCACCAGGGGACTTTAAATTAAAACCACAATTCGATACACTATACAACTACCAGATGGCGAAGACTGATAAGAGCTAATGGTGGCCAGAATTTGGAGCTACTGGATTACCAGTAGGAGTGTAAATGGTATAATTATTTTGGAAACAAGTCTTGGCAATTTATTATAAAACTAAACATACACCTATTCTTCTATGACCCACAAAGTCTTCTCCTAGGTATTTACCCCAGAGAAATGAAAAAAGAGTTCCACAGCATTGCTCTGATTAGCTTTCTCATGAGAGCCCAAGAGCTGGAAGCAGGCCAAGTGTTCATCAACAGAGGGATAGACTGTTGTATATTCATAGAATGGAATATTACTCGGCAATACAAAGGAACTATTACTGATGCACGTAATGACGTGGATCTATCACACAAACATTACCGTGAGTGAAAGTCTTATACAAAAAGAACATACTAAGAATTCCATTTATATGACTTTCTGGAACAGACAAAACTAATCTATCATGGGAAAAATTCACAAGAGTGGTTGCTTCTGCAGATGGGATTGAATGGGAAGGGGCGTGAGGAACTTTCTGGGAGTGGTAATGCTCTACTGATGGGGGTTTGGGTTATATAGGTATATGCATTAAGTGAGCAAATGCATATTGAGATGTGTACATTTCTCATTGAACTCTAGCATACAGAAATATTTAGGAGAAAGTGTACTGATGTCTGTGAAGTACTTTGAAATGCACAAAAATAGGGACTGATAGGTGGACAGATATGTGATAAAGCAAGTAGAGTAAAATGTTAATGGTTGAATCGTGGAGGTGGGTATATGAGGGTTCACTATAAAATTTTTTCAACCTTGCTGTATGAACAATATAATGTGTTGTGGGATAAATACTGTGTGTACAATTAAAAGGAAAAATAAACTCATGTCTTTGCATCAGATTTGACCCCTGGACTATAAATTCACCTCCTTTCTTATATTCTTTGAAGGATTCTGAGAGATTGAGACTAATGTACTGAGCGCCTTACGTGCTGAAACTAGAAAATGCTCTTGTAGCACTAGCCCTGGAATGCTTCCTTAGCAAGCCCAGACAAAATGATTATGAAAGAGCACTAACAGGAAGGCTGTTGACAACCTGTTGGCTTCACAAGGAAGCTGGGGGAGCCTGATGTCTTAGGAAAACTTGCAGAAGAATTGCAGAGCCAAGAGGAGCCCAGGCCTGAGGGGAGTCACCCGCTTTCCCCAGTCACAGGCACAAGAAGGAGAGACAATTAGTGATGGAAAAGGTCTATTAAAAATACGAAAATCTAGCTCTTGGCTAACATAAGTCAAGTTAGTCACTCAGAATTGACAAATCTCTCAGTATTTCTTTGTTTTGGAAGCACTGCTTCCGTGACAACTTGGGCCCAGAGATGACTGGGCAGGATAATGACTCTTTGGAGTCTCCATTGCTTTTCTCTGAAACAGACTCAAGGCAGCGGCTGGAATAAAAAGCCTTCAACAAGCCGAGTTTATGTAGTTCTGTTTCTCTTACCTGTCAAGTTTTGGAATTAAGTTAGTCAAAGCACAGTCAAAAGACCTTGAACTGTGTGCAAATGTCCGATTCCCTCTGCTTGGCTCTCCCATCTCACAACCCAAGTACTCTGTGACCTCATTCCCCAAAGTGCACATGCTCAGAGAAACTCTGCGGTGAGACGGGGCTGACAGGAAGGGACTCACAACTGTGGAATGCTTACTGTGCTCTAGGCATGTTGCTGGGTATGTATGCAGTTAATATCAACTTACTTAGTCGATATCCTTAAAAATAGGTAAGAGAGGAAAATGGGCCTCAGGCAGATTAAGGACTTTTCCAAGAGTTTCCTAGCCAATGAGCTGTGGAGGTGTGATGATAACAGCACAAGGAGGCCTGGCTCCGAAGTTGGAGGAGATGCCAATGGGGGAGGACAGTTGGGAAGGGTGGCAGGATGGACTCACTGGGTGGTTTGAGGAGCTTCACAATGGGGCCGGCTATGGACAGACAGGAGGGAGAAGGACCAGAGAATATTTTGCTAATACAACCAAAACATCAAGTGGCCGTCGGTCCTGCCCTGGGCAACTGCTTCTTTGTTTCTCAAAGTCTAAGTTGGAGAAACAAAGATCTACATAATAGCCCTTACAGGCCTTCTACTTTCTAAATTCCCCTTTTCTCTTATCTGAAAGAAAGCCTTTCACCTGAGCCATAAAGGAAAATAGCTGCAGAAGCAATAAAAGTATAATCAAGGCGGTTATAAGACAAGGGTGGCATTCTCAATTCATTAAAAAGCAGGTACTTCTTCTTACAAAGCTGGGTAAGAAGGAAAGAGAATATGCATTGTTTACTTGAATTATTAACTCAATCTGTCAATGCCCTGCTATTACTCTTAGGTATTTTCAGGGCCTCTATGATTCAATTGTTGTCTACTTAAGAAAAGTAATCCACAAAGTAATGAAATTCTTTAACTTTTTCTCAATTTCAAATTACCCTAAAGTATTCCTGGTATTTTTGTTACCCAGTGAGTCATACGTGTCAATGAGCATTCTCCACAACTCCTAGGATTTAAACAAGTTATTGAATTCCACAGGAATTCAACTCCAGATGGAATGCCATGGAATGAGTTCTTACACAATTGATCACTGAAAAGGTTTTCATACAAATAAGATGAATTGAATCATCAGTAATATCACTAAAAGTAACAATTCCACATACTTACAAGCCCAATATAGATTTTTACATGCACAATTGCTACCTTTTCAGTTCCTTGGTAGTGATAGGGACCAGGTCATGGGAGTGAGGGCTCTGTTTTAAAAACCATTCAGTTTAACCAGGGTGAACTATTGATTTTGGCTGGATGTGAGTGACAGAAAGGTGGGTATTGATTTTTTAATCGGAAACATTCTAAAGTCACTTTGGACGTGTGAGAATGACTCTCAATTCTGACAAGCAGAAATCAAAAGCAGGCCACTCTGTATTTTGAGAGAGCCTGTGGGGCCTCAAAGAACTCCCTTTCCAAAAGCATTTTACCCATGGTGGTCTGAAATAGCCCTGTTATTCACTCATTAGGTTGAAGATTTTGAGGATTTCTTTTAAAAACGGAAACAATATAGGAAAGAATGATACATTAAGCCATTTACTAAGGGAGAAGCAGGAGGGGGAGATAAAAGACCACAAGTCTAAAGTCCAACAACATGGGTTTGAATCCCCCCCCCACCCCAACTTTCTTCTCTCCCAACCTTAGCCAAGTTATATGTCCTGTCGGAGCCTTCGTGTCCTTTAATTACAAACAACTAGTTGTGCTCTCTGAGGTTTAAATGAGATAACGTAAATTAAGTTCCCAGCACAGTGTCAGAGCCAGAAAAGGAGCTCAAAGAGGAGTAATTATTATTGTTACCAATACTGGCACCAACAGAGCTTGTTATTGGACTGGGTGGACCATCATCTAGCAGCAACCTAAGGGAATGGGCCAGAGGTAATGAGTGTTCACTGGCAGGAAGGTACGAAGAGTGCCTAGATTTGGGATCTGGCCAGAACAGACAGGCTGGGCCAGAGCATCTTACTTGGGCATGAATTTGGGGATCCAGAGAACACTAAATAACTCTAACGCCAGGGAATGTCCAAGGTTGGGAAAAAGAAGAAGGTGCAGCCAGGTGGCAATATAACACTGACTGATTTTATGAAAGAAATCAAAGAAGGAGCAAGCGTGTATCTTCTTACATAGATAAATGAAATAACACCAGTTCTTCCCTTTCCTGCGTCAATGAATCCTGATGCGGCCCTACCAATAGGAACATCATCTGGAGGTACAATGGCTATGAAAAGTGATTGACAGCCAGAGAGCTTTACCTCAGATGAGGAAACTAAAGATGAGGTATTCGACCAAGACAGCAAGTTGTAGAGCTCAGAACTCAATCAAGGTGGTGTACTATATGAGAGCAGGTTTTCCCTCAGTCTTTTCTGAATCCTGAACAATCCGTGTTATGGGTTAACAAAAGTAAGAATTACAGTACAGAGGACTTTTATCTTCCAAAGTCAATAAACAGTGCAAATTATCTCAATGAATTCCTTTTTAGGGCTCCATGGCAGAGATTGGAACACTGAGTCTCTAACAAGTCCAACATGGCCGATTTCCCCCTCCATTGTTGAAAAAGATCATTGTTAAAAGTGCATATGGTGCCATCCACGGCCTGTATGCTCCTTCTTGACTGATCTGGCCAATGCCTGGAATCACGAACACTTCCCTGCAGCCCTGGCGTCAAGGGCTTTGTGGTGAGGCATGACTTCCACTTCCCAAACCAGCAACAACCCCGTCCCGTCCAGTTACACAAACAGAGCATGGGACAGGCCCTGGCCACCGTGGATTTTAACCTCCTAACTGGATTCCCACATGAGAAGACATTCCCACTGCTCATATCTGCACCTTGACGCACATTTCGAGGGGACGCTGATTACTATTCAAGAGGGAAAAGACACAGAGCCGGGCACTGGGAAGCTCTTTGTTAGGGTGTTGAATAGCAAAAAGAGAGTTATCCACACCTTTCTACCAGCGAGATAATCTGCCTCCCAATGCGAATCTAAAGAAATATATGGAATTTTGTTGAGGAGAGGGGAATTTTTGCATTTGAAACTGATGAAAAAGTGACAATTCTGCTGGGTACCATTTATCTGGGCAGCTGCTGAAATACCTGGATAATTTAAAGAGCAAGTGCCTGGTAGGTGGAGGACAAGCAAGCATTCATTCCCTTTGAACGGCTTCAGCATTGCCAACTTTATGAAAATTTTTTCTGATTTAAGATTATTGGCCGAGTAAAAGAGCAACTATTAACCCTGTAAAGACAAAATTCTAAACAACACTCAGTTATGCTAAAGTATGTCTTACTGAGAAATCATTTTTATGTTCTTTGCAAGCTGTTTAAAATCCTTTGGAGTATAAGCAATGCCAAACATAGATATCCCTGCTCTCCGCCCCCCCGCCACACACACACACACACACACACACACACACACAAATCAAGATAGCAACACATTTTCCAAATGGGAAAAGGAATTGAAGGAAGTACAAAAATTAAACTTTAAATATTAAATTCTGGGCAACTCAGGGAATATAATCTCTCTGTAATTTTTTCCTATCAACACTTTATTGCAAATATGAACACTACAGATTAATCTTTAAACATCTAAGGCCAAGATTTTTCAGGACATTTCAGAAGGAAACAGACCCCATATCAGGCTTTTAGGTTCCTACAGATCACCTTTACCTGAAGGTTGCAGACAACATTTTTTTTAATGTATTTTTTTTATTGAGGCATAATTTGCATACAATAAAGTGCAATATCTTAAATGCATTGTTTAATAAATGGTGACTGATGTATATACCAATGTAACCACACAAACAAGCAAATTATTTTTACTTCCCTAGAAAGTGCCCTCATGCCCTTTCCCAGCCGATTTTTCCTGCACAACCAGAGGCACTGCCACTGTTCCAATTTCTTCACCATCAATTAATTTTGCCTGCTCTAGAACGTCACAGAGCTGGAATTGACAGACTGCACTGTATATACCCAGCTGTTTCCACATGGGTGTTTGAAGTTAGCCATGCTACTTAATCTTCACAGATTTACCCTCTCATAGATACCATTTTATAGATGAGCAGACTGAGGCTCAGAAAATGTAGATTTGCAGAAAATTCACTTAGCTGCGCTAGAATTGGAGCTTAAGCGCTGGGCATGCCCCGTCTAATGGTAGACACGCTGCTGTTTAAAGTCCCCATCAGCCCCCCATCTGTCCCCCACGAACAGAGGAAAAGTAAAATCATCAGAGATCGCTCAGAATTCTAGCGAAGATGCCCCTCCGCCTGACAAAGGCCTGTACCGAGGAAACACTTTAAAATATATAAAACACAGAGGTCGGAATAAACTTTTTAAGATTCAAGAGGGGGGAAGAAAGGGAAACAATCTCATAGCAGGCGAGAAACGCAAGATGAAATAAAAATACGATAGAGATGTTGGTCATGCTGGTATTAAAAGTAGTAAGATGTTGATGATTTAGGCCTCCGAAGGCGTCTTCACATGCGTTGCTATTATCTAGCTCAGCTGCCAGAACCTGCTGTTTTAAAGGCAGGAGAGGGGAGCATCCCGCACTAGCACCTGGGTTATTTATCATTATGTATCACCCCGCTACACTCGGTTTTATGATGCTGCCTTTAAAAGGGAGATAATGCAAGTATGGTTAATTTGCTCCTCTTCTTTAGCTGTACAGTGTCGTGACCCATCACGGCTTTGTCCCACGAGATTTGTTTTTCCACCAAAAAGAAATGCACAAGAAACTCTCCCTAAAAATTCCATTAATAACCTCTTTCAGCGCGTATAGGTTGCCGGGTCTGGAACTAAGAATGTTTTAATCTCTTCAGCAAAACAATGTCTCATAATGATGTACAGGACTATTGCTGTACTGATGAAGAATCATACATAATTCAGCACCTTTCACTTGGCACCACTGTGATGTCCTCATTAGCGGTGGCTCACAGTGTCTGTCAGATGGTGTCCATGCGAACGCAGGCATTATATTGTCTTTGAGATGTGCAGCTGCTTCCATGACACTGCCAGTATATAAAAACATGACGCCAGTTTGTTTTATTTAGTGCTAAACCTTCCAGTTTGTAAAAACAAGGCTGACACAGAGCCTGACATGAGGCAGTGAAAATAATTAGCTCTCATTTTCTCAGCCTCCTATTTCCTTCTCCCTGCTGTGTTCTCTTTCCACTAAACCACCACATGTCAGTCGAAATGGGAGGCAATTAGTGGGCTCATTTCAGTCCCCACAACTGTGCTGAAAAGAAAGTATTTATGATGGCACAATGCACAGCTGAAAGATTAAATAACATTTGCCTTTTGAAAAGAAAATGACTTCTAGCTAAATGGGCAATTTTTGATTATTCTCAAACAAGCTTAGAGTAGTTGGTTTTTAAAATACAAGAAAGGAAAATGAGTCATTTTTAGGTGAAAGAATCAAATAAAACTTGACACAGTAATGCAAATAACTGATGTTTTATTGCAAAATATGTAAATGTGTTACACCCTTAACAATGGCTTGTGTCTAAGGTCAGGGCAGATTGGTGCCAACTAGACACCAGTGGAGATAAGGTTGTTATATTGCATTTGGGGGGATTGTTATTTGAGTTATGTATGAAAAAGGGGCTTTGCAGATGATGGTAAAATAAAGTGAAATCGAGTGAGACATACTTTCATATGATGTATTAGACACTTGACTACCTGAAATGGTGTGGATGTTAGTTGACATGTTTGAAAAGGGCTTTTTTATTTTTTAAAAACTGTATTTGAAAGTGAAAGGTGCTAGGTATTCATCTTGGAGAAAAAGAATAGTAAATCTTGTTATTGATTTTTGAATAATTAAGAATCTATTCTATCTCAGACTGAATTTCTCAGTGAATATAGAAGGTGATCTGGATTACCTAATTACTGCTTAAATTTTTTTTAATACTGAGAAATGGGCTGCAAAAGAACTTTTACCCAGGACCCTCAAAATATAAAAACAGCTCTTTTACATATTAAATTCTCCTCCCACCTTCCATGACTTCAAGAAATATGATTTTTTTTCTAATATATTTTTATTGATTTCAGAGAGGAAGGGAGAGGGAGAGAGAGAAACATCAATGATGAGGAGAGAATCACTGATCGGCTGCCTCCTGCAGCAGAATAGAACCCGGGACCCTTCAGTCTGCAGGCCACTGAGCCAAACCAGCTAGGGCAAGAAATATACTTTTAAAGAACCACTAGCCTAGTTAATAGGCATTGTTTACCAGTTGAGCTATTCTCAGTCCAAATCCTAATGTCCATGATTGACAAGGTCGTCATACATCTTTGCTTTTACAATATGCTGCTTTTAATTTCATTTCAAACGATCTCTCCCTCTTATTGCTGACTATTTTTAAGACCTAATTGTTGGTTCAGAAAACACAGGTCACTGTGAGTTACTGAAGTCTTCTCTCTGCCGAACTTTCAATGAGCCCCAGAGGCTTTGGGAAACCTGTATGTAAAAGCAGAATCTCCTCTACTATTACCAACATCATGGCATCAACAACTACAACTGTTCCAACATCTTAAGAAACAATCACAGATTAAAATTTTGTTTATCTATTTCCATAAGTATTTGAGTACAAACTCAAATCCTAATCTTTGATTCATACAATATGGTTAGTGCACCTGTATGAGCCAGTGCGATTCAAGGTGTCCTAAGCCAACAATGGAGTCATTGGGAGGCTCGAGCTCTCTTTGAACTAACTCTGCATATAATTCCAGCTGGAAACCAGCAACATGTATTTGCAATTTGTTCAGACCAAAGTCTTTTCATGAGATCCTTGCTATGAGCTATTTTAAAAGGAATTCAGAATCTTGACTAAGAAGACCAAGAGTGATCCAATGGTGTGCTGGAGCCAGCTCTCCCTGACTCCAAGTTCAGTGATGTCAGATTGGTAACTTGAACTTGGCTGTGGTGGGAGTATTTATTTAAACCATGGAAATCTGCAAACACTACAAGTGAGGGCTGCTTTTTCCAGTTGTTAGACATTTTCTGGCATGCCATTTCTACACCTCACTGGCAAGTACGTACTGAGCACCTCTCAGGTCCGCTTAGTTGTATAGGCCACCGACCAACCCATTTGAAGTCTACCTCCACGCTCTAATTAGAAATCAGCAGCATGTTGTGTAGTCAAATTCCGAACTGAATTTGTTCCTTCGCTGTCAATTAAAATTTGATTTCCTATAGAACCCTACCACTGCAAGCTTATGTACTTAGTAACACAAACACATGCGTGTATGTATATTTCCCCCTCAAAATAGCTGAACATGGGAAATAAATTTCCCTACACTGAATTTTTAATAAATGCAAGATATATAAGAGTAAAGAAAGTGCTGGTTTTAACTGTTTTGAAATTTACAAAAGGTGTTGGCTTTTTACTTCCTTACAAAATCCTTTTCTTTGTGCCCTGTTATTTTATTCATGTTTATCCATTTATAAAAATTACACAATAGGGATAAAAAGCCCTATTTGACCGTTTTTGATATTCATAGTGCTATGAGAAAGGGCCTGGAGATTCAATTAAGTTTATTAAATGCAACATTTTATAAAGCAATCTAATAAAGACCTAAAAGCACAATAGTAAGTGGGAAGTATTTGTAAAAAGCAGCTTTTTAACCTATAGATGAAAGAACCGGAGAGTGGGAGTGGGAGAAGGGGACAACGACGGTGTGGAAAGAGGATGTGGGAGAGGACAGGAAAAGCCTTCACTCTGATGGGCAGTTAGTGCTGCTTCCCTCCCTTCTAAACAGCCCCTTCAAAATACGGCTCAAAAGAAACCAGAAGAGATGGTCATCTGGTGGGACGGACTGGGGTGGGGAAGCCTATCTCTGTGTAAGGGCCTCTGAAGCTGGGTGTTGGGGGAGACGTTGCTGTTTTTGAAGCTTTTCCAACCCCAGTCTCTTCTCTGTGGCGGGTAATCAACGTGGACCCACAGGAGCCCAGCCGCAGTCAGGTTTCCTCGCCTCACTGGGAAAAGGAGGACATCAGGATAGGGAAGAACAAAGTGTATGACAGCCAACAAGGAATGAATGGCCTCCCAGATAGTTCCTTTGTAACTCTGCTTTTGAATTTTTTATGGCACGAAGTCTCAGAAAGATCTTAGTGAGAAAACTGCTGGGTGATTTGATAGTTTATTCCTTGGCAATTTGAGAATCAATATTTCTGACTGGTGAGTTTCTTACAGATATAATAATAAACTCTATGCAGCAGAATATTTCAATGAAAAAGGGTGGTTGCCAGCCTCAGGAGTGCATGAAGCTGCCTGAGATTCTAGGAGCCCCTTTCCTTTGTGCCAAGTCAAAGGCCTTAGATCAAACCCGGCTGGTGTGGCCCAGTGGTTGAGTGTCCACTCATGAACTAGGAGGTCACGGTTCAATTCCCGGTCAGGGCACATGCCAGGGTTACGGGCTTGATCCCCAGTAGGGGTGTGCAGGATGTAGCCAGTCAATGATTCTTCCTTAACATTGCTATTTCTAACTCTCTGAAATCAGTAAAAACACATATATATATTTTTAAAAGGCCTTAGATTACAAAACACAAGGCACTTTCTACACAAAACAAAATGGCAATTTAGTATTAACTGACCAACAATTTTTGCTTTTTTATTACTAATATACTTGGGGGATGATGATACTTCCAAAAAGAGGAAGTATAACAATATGGTTCCACCCTTGCACTGAATCTACCCCTTACCAGGTGGAGACTCTGGATGAAAAACTTGACCTCTCCCTCCTTCAGTTCCCTCCCAGGGATGATACAGGGATAATGCTCCCTGTGATGGTGGATTGTAAAAATTACATGAGAAAAATGTTTGCAAAGTAGTTGCCACAGTGTCTGCCAGAGGTATAAAATAATAATAATTATCATAGGCATTTCAAGCCCCTAGCACAGGAAACTTGAGCTGAGAAAGACCCAATTTCTGCTAATTCCATGGTCATAACTTCAAGGCTGCCTCAACATACAATGCTTTTTCAGTTAATAATTAATTGTACTCTTTAGAAATAGGTCAGGTAAATAGGTAAAATGCATTCTCACTAATTATTAATTTAATTTAAAATTTCAGTGAGTGAAGCCTTTGGCCCAATCATTTTCTCTGCCAGATTGCCTCAAAAAAGGAAAGGAAATGGCTATTTTATTTGTGGAAGAATCTTGAAGTGTAGATGGTGCTAGGGTCTGGTGAGGGCCTCATTCTCCAGAGGGGTATGTCAGCAAGGACTAAGATCTAGGCAAGCACAGTGGCTCTTGACCACAGTAGCAGGCATAAGCTCTCACATGTGACTGGCTTTGCTCAGTTGGACAAACCAACCTCACTTTGGTGTCATAATTCATCTGTCTATAAATAAGGCTTAAAAAAAGTTAGTATGGAAGACATAAACAAATGGAAGAACATACCATGTTCATGGATTGGTAGAATCAACATCATTAAAATGTCCATACTACCCAAAGCAATCTACAGATTCAATGCAATCCCCATTAAAATCCAATGGCATACTTCAAAGATCTAGAACAAACTCTCCAAAAATTCATCTAAAATAAAAAAAGGCCCCAAATGGCCACAGCAATCCTGAGAAAGAACAAAGTTGGAGGGATCACAATACCAGACATCAAGCTATATTACCAAGCTATGTTTCTCAAAACTGCCTGGTACTGGCACAAGAACAGACATATAGACCAATGGAACAGAACAGAGAACCCAGAAATCGACCCAAGCCATTATGCTCAATTAATACTTGACAAAGGAGGCAAGAGCATACAATGGAGTCAAGACAGTCTCTTCAATAAATAGTGTTGGGAAATTTGGTCAGATCCATGCAAAAAAAATGAAACTAGATCACCAACTTACACCATACACAAAAACAAACTCAAAATGGCTAAAGAACTTAAATGTAAGACAGAAAACCATAAAAATCCTACAAGGCTCCATAGGCAGCAAAATAGAAGACATATGTTGTAGCAATGTCTTTACTGACACAGCTCCTACCTAGGGCAATGCAGACTAAGGAGAAAATAAACAAATGGGACTACATAAAATAAAAAAAAGCTTGTGTACAGCAAATAAACCATCAACAAAACAACAAGAAAGCCCACTGCATGGGAGAACACATTTGCCAATGATATTTCAGGTAAGGATGTAATCTCCAAAATTTACAGAGAAAACTCATACAACTTAACAAAAGGAAGATAAATGATCCAAACGGACCTAAATAGATACTTTTCTAAAGAGGACATACAGAAGGCCAAGAGACATATGAAAACATGCTCAACGTCACTAATCATCCGAGAGATGCAAATCAAAACAACAATGAGGTACCATCTCACACCTGTCAGACTGGCTATCATCAACAAATCAACAAACGACAAGTGCTGGTGAGGATGTGGAGAAAAAGGAACCCCCGTGCACTGCTGGTGGGAATGCAGACTGGTGCAGCCACTGTGGAAGGCAGTGTGGAGTTTCCTCAAAAAGTTAAAGATGGAACTCCCATTTGACTCAGTAATCCCACTTCTAGGACTATATTTTGAGGATGTCTTTTTTCAGGTCCACCTTTAAGGGTCAAAGTAACAAAATTTTCATGTGGGGAATTGGAATTTCAATTTAAAGTGCTTTTGTGAGAAAATATTTCATAATGTAAGGGTATAGGCTGGCATAGCCATCTAGTTTAGAACTGGTGAGTAATTTATTGTAGTATTAGTTTATGAAAGTTTACAAATGGCTCAAAAACCTTGGGTCAGGTATGAGAGAGAGCACATGTTTAATATAGAGGTGATAATAAAGATGTAATTTCTGGACTCAGCTCTGTCCTCGCCTCAGCTTACACTCGCTTTCTATCAGTTTTCTAACAAGTGATGACAATACTGTGCCTTATGCATCTCACAGACATGCCAGGGGGATAAGTGAGATGACATTTATGAAGTCACCTTCACTCTTTAGAAAGAAGTACTCTCTAAGCATAAGCTTTAAACACTATACTCAGGGAATTATTTGCAAACAACCCCTTCAAGCCCGTTTCAAAATTCTTCCCTTCCAAAAAAGCCTTTCCTGGTTAAACGCACCCATTTCAGTTGTTTCTTTACACTGTTAGCACCTTGGCATGACGTCCACATTGTACTTTTCACTTTTTGACCTACTACACTATAACATCACCTGTCCTGCTGCCGCACTAGAATCTTTGGTACCATCCTGGCTCCTCCCTTCTCCTCCCCCATCTCCAGCTAGTGACAAAGTCTGTTCAGGCCCGTCTCAGAGTGTCCTTGAACCCCTGGCACTGCACTGCCACAGCTTGATAAGCTATGAGCTCCTTGCAAGCCGTCTGTACTTTTTGACTTTGTATTATGGAGTATTTAGCCTAGAGCCAGGCACACTGGAAGTCCTCAGTAAATGTGTGCTGAATGAATGGGGGAAATTCCTCCACAAGGTGGCCAGGGATCAGCAGACTATCAAAGGTTACGGTGATTTTAGGCCTTGTGAATAACCAATGACTCAATTATGGTCAAAAACAGACTGCTATATTTGGTATCAAATGTCGTTGATAGCATTTATAGCTTCTAATATTTACTAAACAATTACTTTTTAATTTTCCACATTAACGAATCATTTCTTTGTTAGTTGAAAATTATTTTCTTGGTTGAGACTACCCTTGACTAAATCTGTTTTAAGAAAAATACTTTCCTCTTCTTTTATCAACTACAAGCAATTTAAACACAGAGTACTCACCAATTAAGTGCCATGAGGCCAAGGATACTAAAGAAGGCAAATTAAAATGTGCAACTTGTTTAACATGAGATGGGCTCAAAGGTGCTCACCGCTACTGATTCTCAGGGTTAGAAGGGCCTGTGCTTGCTGTTGGAGAGAGAGGAACTTACTGTCCTTCCCCCTTTCTGTGGCTGCTTCTAACAACAGGCATGAGTAGACAATGACCCATTTGCAGAGGGGAAAGAAAAATATTCATAGACAGGACACCTGGAGAGAGAGCAGCTCTCACTCAACCAAGTTATGTGGCTAAAACAAGGGAAGTAAATATTTCCCTTCAGCAAAAGCATCAATTCAGCTGCAGTGCAGGAAAGACACTCTGTCAGGTGTCTAGAAAGAGCATCTTTGGAAGCCCCTGGTGAAAATTCAACCCTTCGCAACCATTTCGATTCATTCCCAAGCACTGGTTCCAGGAATGGCCTGGGTCAGCCTCCTTGAGTTAGTGAAGAGCCAGTGGGCTGACACCAGCCCTATCAGAGCAACTGGCTAGCAAGCATGTCAAACTCACAGCTGGGCCACATGCATCGTTTGTGGCCCGCGGACTGCGAGTTTGACATGCTTGGAGGAGCTGCATTGACAAGGTCTCTGGCTGTCTCCAAGGAAAGGAACAAATCGTGCAGTAGTTAAAAGCTTGGTTCTGGGGTCTGAGAGGCCTGCATTCAAATCCTTATTCTGCTACTTGCTAGCCATGTAACCCTTGGACAAGTTATTTTATCTTTCAGAGCCTCAGTTTCCCCATTTGTAAATGGGTGAAAACAACATCAACACCTCAGTACTGCATACCTGGAACGTCATATGTGCTCAATTAGAAGGTGTCATTATTGCTAGTTACCTGTGGGAATCCAAAGTAACACAATCCTATTATGATTCCAATTCGTACGCTGCCCGGGCCAAAGAAGTTTCCCAGACTTTAAATATAACGTAGAGTGAAAGCCTGCCTGAATGAATCTTGGTCAAATGTCCTACAGCCCTGGTTAGAGCTGATAATTTGAGTTTCCATGTTGCCTACTGTTCCATTCTCAGCGTTGTTTTACTCTTGACATTAAAAATTGCTTCCCCTTAAGAAACAGGAAAGGAGCAGCTGTGATGCAAAGCAGCATAAACACTCCGTCCGTCCGTATTCACCCCTCCCCGTCCACGTCCACGCTTTACTGTTCCCTGAGGGTTTGGGTGGCAAGAGAGTAAGACTCCTAGATGGGATTACAGAGGCAGTGGGCAGTTTCAACTGAAGTCTATTTTATAAAGCCTAGAAATTTACTCAGAGTCCAGTCACCAGCTGGGAGGGGGGTGGGTGTATAAAACCACAGAATACCAGGAGAGAAAAAGAATAAATTAGGTTGAAATGTATCCAAAACAACTTAAAATGCGATTTACCTGTGGGCCTGTTTCTGGCTTCAAGTGAAAACCAAAAACAAGTTCAAGGTTCACTATTTTTTCCTCATTTTCTTCGGGTTCGCCTACTGAGTCCTAAAACAGAAAACCAAACACCACTTATTCTAGATAGAGTTTTTCCTCTTACTTCTCATGGAAAAAAGATGCTTTCTCAGCACCAGCTTTTCCATTCTAATATATGTTTTAACTTTTGGTTATTTTTGGAATAAGCTTCAAGTGACAATTACTTAAAGCAAAGGAATGACATCTTAAGTTTTTGAGAACTTTGCCGAGTGATTAATCTCGCCCGCTCCAGGTTGAATGTCACAGGCGTACATTTGTCACAGTGCTTCTTGCATTGTGTAATTTTACCCCAGAAATGCCCTGAGCACTAGAGATGCACTGAGAGACTTTACCTTGAGCGTTTCACAGCACTCAAAATATTTACAAACTCTTCCCAACGAGGAATTAGCATATGGGGATGGAGGACCAAGCAGAGGAACAAATGAGCCTTCTAGGGCTGAGAGATGGAGAACCATACTTGTTAATGAATGAGAAGGTTTCTGTGTATTAAGAGCAAGTATCTGGAGGTTAAGATATGGGATGTGAGTTTAAGGTTTAAGACTGGTGAATGGCTTCTAAGTCGTATGATATTTGCTATCAAAATTGAAACAAAAATTCCAAGTGAATTTTCTTAAGTGATGCATAGACAATTCAGGAACAAGTCACTAATGTTTTTTCTTGAGGAGAGTAAGCGTTCTAATTCTTATTAATGTGCATTTACTTATTTCATAGATATTGGAGACCTTTGTCTTTTAGTCATTTAAACGATGTTAAAAGCTGGTTCGGTGAGAATATAAGCCATAAAAACAACTGGTAATGCGCAGATTAAGCACAGTTACTTAAATGTGAAAGCTTCAGCAGTCGGTAAGCTTATTTAGGTTTTCAAACATCTGTTATATCAACCACAGTAGAAGTAAAATGATCCCAGCTTTGTATTTTCTTAAAATAAAAAATTTAAAAATCTAAAAAATGAGCAAGTATCTACTTATTTAATAACACAGTAAACCATGTACCTTTAGGCTATATTCAAAAGAATATGTCACATATACTGATACGTTGTTCAAATGCAAGTGACCATCCTGAGCTCAGGTCTGTGGATTCCTTCAGTGACTTATGAGTCAGGCAAAGGTCTCCAGAGCCAGGTGGGAGGGCAGAGGCTGGCACTTCCATCCTCTAGCCACTGAGGTGACATGTGTGGCTCTTATCATGAATGTATTGTTAATGTTTCAACTTGCAGGGAGTAAGGGTGTCCAGTTTAAACACATCCTGTGCTTCAATCAAAGGGCCTCTTGTTGGACAGACAGGATTAAATTTCACTTCAAACAACAGTTCCCGACATCGGCAAATTTAGGTGTGGAGGCGGCAGGTGCATATGTCGATCAAAGCATATTCTCAGTAAGAAAAAAACCTTACTTACCTTAATTAGTGGTGGGAAGTGAAACAAGTTTAGATAATCATGGGTTAATTTCTCAATGGCTGACTGTAAAAAAAAAAAATCACATGGCTGTATTAATGGTCCGATAATGCCGAGAGGATTAAAATTATTGTGCACATATAAAGGCATTCTTTATTTATGTAGTTCATAAAATATCTTGGGGATGTTAATATCCAACATCTATGGAGAATAAACCTGACTGTTCACAGTATTATATGCAGTTCGTAATTATTTAATGGAACAGGAAGATATTTAAGAATTTAATTCTCAGACTAAACAATAAATACAGCCATTCTTCAAACACCGGTATAATAGTGACAAGTTGATGTTCCAGTGCATAGAATGCAGTTGTCACCCTGCGTAACTGGGAAAAACAACAAAGAACATGAATATGTCACCAGAGACCTTCATTAAGGCTGAAATCGCGCTGAAGGGTTCGCTGCTTTATGAGGGCTTTTCTATGGGTATGTATCCAACACTCCCTCCCCCAATGAAGCACAAAGAACTCTTAAAGGACAGGAGGACAATTTAAATTATGGTACTTTTCTTTCTTATACTCATCAGGTGTAATCCAGCTTTTCTGTGAACTGAACATATCATGTAGAGAGTAAAAAAGTGCCAATGTGAGAAAAATTAGATGCATTTTATAAAGTGAAATGAAAGCTGTTGACACTTGACAATGTAGTGAACACTTATTGGATGTTCAGCCCTATCCCTTGTACGCGGCCCCTCCACATGAGGGAGCCAAGACAGGCTCCAAGGGACCACTGAGCTGCGGAAGGGTAGGAGACCACTCCAATGACCTCCTGTTCGAGGGCTGGGACTCTTAGAGAAGGTACAGCAATGCCTGTGCCTGCATTAGTGAAAGAGCAGAGAATGAAGGGCCCAATCTCCCCATCAGTGTGTGTGTGTGTGTGTGTGTGTGTGTGTGTGTGTGTGTGTGTGTGTGTGTGAAACAGTTCTGACAAGTACCACGAGGGCTCCTCTAGTCTGGAGGTACCCATCCAGTACCCCATCCCAAAAGGCCCAGCTTGAAGCATTGTGCATCCTCAGTACCCCAAGTATATGCAGTTCCCTCCTGGAGCAAGTTTCCATGACTCTTTTTCCTTAGTTTTCCCTCTCATATATAAGCTTATTTGTCAGAATTACCCACCATGTGGCTGAGTTTCACAGAGTGTCGCCTGTTGGCTGAGCCCCACTATGTGGCCCTCTAAGACAGCCTGGCTCTGGCAGTCAGGCGGAGCGTCCACCGCTCTGAGAACCACATGCAGACGCACCTGGGAGCTTGAGGGGAGTCTTCAGGGTGGCCACACCCTCTTTTGGAGCAAAGGACACTGCTGCCCCCACCCCACCTGGCAGCTTCCCACGTGTTGTTTCTCCACGCCTGTGTTTCTCAAAGCCTGTGTTTCTGGGCTTCTCCGCAGCACGGACCATTTCTATAAAACTTTCAACCTCTGGCTTCAGTGACACTGTTCTCTGCTCCCTGTGCTACTTCCCACAGCTCTCTTACCTGTGCTGTCCTTCCTTCTCTCCATTCACACGTTCCTACCCTAGCCTGGCCTTATCATTCTCTATACCACAGCCTCTGAGCTGGTCTTTCAAAATCCAGCCTTTCCTTTCTAATCCACTTGATAACTTCCAGAAGCAAAGTTTTAAACATGTCAATTCTCAAAATTTCCGATACTCCCCACAGACCCCAGGTCCCATCCCAGATCCCAGGCCTGAAGTCATACGCTGTCCACGTCCCTCCTGCTTTGTGTATCCCGAGATCCCTGCACCTGGGCCTCCTTCAGACAGAGACACACCCTGTTCCTTTATAGTCTCTTCTGCTGCTCTTCTTCTCCCTTAACTCCTTATTCTATCTCGACCAATGTTCTTTCCTTTCCCACTCCCATCTACATTCCAAATTTTGTCTTTCCCTCAAGATCCAGCTCACGGGCACCCAGCCCCTGGTGCTTCCGCTCCCTGTCCCCCACTGCCCCTCCCAAGAGGAGGTAATGCAGTAGTAACTTTCCTCCAAGCTGCCAAGACCCTGTACTGTGAGAGGGTGTATGTATGTACATGCTTTATGTCTTCTCCAGGACATAAATTCCTTTGGGGAAGAGTTCTCCTTTGTGTTTTCTCAGGCCCAGTCTTGCAATGAGTAGGCATTCGCTGACTTTGTTGGACAACAGCCAATAGGTTTGGACACTGCTTGCCTTCATGATACCAACTTGGCATGCAGAGGGCACTTCGTCTGTCCTAGGCCAAGTCTGGGAATATTTCCATCACCATGGGCTTCGGTGAGGTGTCACAGCTTGCCCCCCTTTCTTCCTGACTGCTCCTTAAGGAGTGTGGTCCCCTTTCAAAGCCGGCAGAGGGGAAGGGGAGGTGGGAGCATCTTATTGGGCAGCTGTCAAATAACATAAACTTTACCAGGTTTCTCTCCTGGAACCCTGGCATTTCTCTGTACTAGAAAAATAATTTTTCCTACTATAGCCCATCAAAGCCAGCATAGCTTTTGGGGATGGACTTATCCACACCCAGAGGTCGAGATTAAATTAATATTTGCCAGCCTTTGAGGTGTATGCATATGCATGAGGTTTCCTGCCCATCTACTGAGAGGGAAAAGACATTAAGGTTGAAGCTAAGCCATCACTTAAGGCAGTGGTTCTCAACCTTCCTAATGCCGCAACCCTTTAATATAGTTCATGTTGTGGTGACCCCCAACCATAAAATTATTTTCGTTGCTACTTCATACCTGTAATTTTGCTACTGTTATGAATCGTAATGTAAATATCTGATATGCAGGATATATTTTCATTGTTACAAATTGAACATAATTAAAGCATGGTGATTAACCACAAAAACAATATGTAATTATATATGTGTCTTCCGATGGTCTTAGGCGACCCCTATGAAAGGGTTGTTCGACCCCCAAAGGGGTCACGACCCACAGGTTGGCGACCCACAGGTTGAGAACCGCTGACTTAAGGGCTGCTGAGGGCTATAAGGATGTCCCTTCCATGGATCCAGAGCCCACATAAAATGCAAGTAGATGGTTCTCTTTGGACCACAGGGGATGTCCCTAGAAAGGCTAGTGTCAGGGGCTCTAATTGAGGCAACGGGAAAAATAGTTGGCATGCTGGTTGAGGCTTTGCGAAGATGTGGATTTGGATGGAAGCTGCTTTTCTACATTCCCTCCTTTATTCTATTTCTCTTCTTTCTAACCTGTGCCCACCCCTCCATCCACCCACACTGGGGCTGAGGAAATTTGGGGAGCAAACTTGATTTTATCCTAAGATCTTGCTCAATATTGACCTCTGATTAATAGCAATGCTGCAAAGATGCCAGAAATTCTTATTTGGTTTCAGTAACTAAAACAAACAAACAGATCTGGTTGCTAAACTATAAGAAAGGAACAGTAAAAATAGAGGTTTAGCTTTGAAACGGCTCAAGACTGAAGTTTTGGGGTCAATGTTAGAATTCCTGAGAAAATGAGGGTTTAAAGTACATGGATGGTGTGTCTATTGCAAGTCAAAATTGTGAAGATTACAAATTGAATACACACACTCCTGTCATTTGAGGTGCTGCAGTGCTGAGGTTCTTCCCAATCCATGGACAAGTTCCGTCACCCTTAGGCATTCCTAGTGGACACCTAGCCTCTCTGGCCTTTACGAAGTTACATCCTGTGTTCTGGGTGGGACGCCGGTTCTGCAGGCACCCGCTGCCTTATTTCCGGGTCCTCTGCACACCAAGCTTTCTCCCACCCGGGCCTTTCCACAGGCACACTCTCCCCCCAGAACGCCTCTTCCTTTCCCCTTCACCTGGTTAACACCTACTTGTTCTTCAGCTCTTAGCTTCTTCACAGAAGCCCCTCCTCATCTCACCCTCACCTCTTCTTTGTGGCATTGCTCACATCTGTCATGTTACCAATGTTGCATGCTGAACACCTATCTTCTCCACTAGACTAGAGACTTCCTGAGGACCTGGGTGAGCATAGGAGTATCCAGGTGACCTCTGCGGTGTCAGGTACTAACCCTTCTGATGCTGGCTTTTGAGGAGGAAGTAGGGTCCCCCGGGGGCTGCCGCTAATAATCAGCTGGTGTGGACGTGGTTCAGTACAACCAGCGCAGCTGTGTGTCTGTCCTCAGCCGCCCACAGACCACGTGCTCGGCTACAGAGCAGGCGCTCAGTGAAGACGGTTGACTGCCCTCCCTTTCCGAGGTACCTTTAAATGAATGATGTGCCCCTTGGAGACAATGCCCATGTCCTTCAAGTCCTCTTCCTCCAGGAGCAGCAGCCGCTTTCCCGTGATGTTGTTCTCCTTAAACAAGCTCGCGTACACGCTCATCTCTGCTGAAGAGTCACCTGAGGGAGGGAGTAGAAGGCAGAATAAAATTAGATGACATCGTGTCCACAGCAAAGTTAACTCCATGAATGAAGAAGGTAAATTAGTCCACTTGCCTTTTCTGACGAGCTGCTGAACCCACAAATACTGTGAAAGAGAGGACATACAGAGTTTTCAAGATTCATACATGATCCACAGCCAGACTTAGCAGTAAAATCCATAGTTCTCAAGAGGTTAAAATAGCTTTAATTTTGACTCAACCACAAGGTAAAACAGAAAATTTTCTTTTTATGATTTTAAAACTTCAAGCTTTCACATTGGAGCTCCTTCTCTCTCTCTTTCTCTTTGGGGGTCTTGGACACTTGACGGATGTTGGTTTTCCTCCTTATCTGGGAGGGAAAAATATTTTAAAATCCTTTCAAGAAGGTTCTCATAATGGTTTTCCATCTGTGTCCCCGGGGCTGTTGAGGGGCACTGGTTTAGCCAGAAATTGTATGAGTAACAGGGACCACACAGCAGTGGACAGGAAATGGGGAGACTTTGTCCCCCGCTCTGGGCCTGGTCACGAAGGAGGTATGTGGCCCAGACAAGCTAACGCATGGAGCTTCTTATGGAGGATGCGTTTGCACCCAGTGCTTGGAGTTCACTTGGCACATGTTCACTGGTAGCTTCTCACATAACCCTGGTCAAGGGAGATAGAAGGGAGGCCAGACCCAGTCCCACCAAGTCTCTGGAGGGGGAGCGGGGGGCTTGATCCTGATATTTTATTTAAATGGTTTGAAAACCACTGAACCCCAGGACAAAGACTAAAAATAGCCTTTAAAAAACTTCTCAAATTCAATGCACCAACGCTGCCACTGGGGACAAAGGGATTCTATCCATGCTCTGAATAAAGGAGATCCTATGACCTCTTTCCCTGTTAAGCAGGAACCTTAGAATCACCAGGGCTGAGCGAATGGGACGAAATAGATGCAACCGGTACCAAGTTTCCTTTCCCTGTAGGAGCCAGAGGCCAGCTGATGTTGAAAGCACCTTTACTTCCCCAAACACGAAGGTGGGAGGGAAATGCCTTGGCCCAGAAACCAGGCTGAGTTAGGTAAACAGACCTTCCCGGGAGTTTCTGGTGGTGAGTTTGTACCTGTGGCACCTGGCCCATTTCCTGGGGCGGGGCCTGCTAAGGCTGGCAGGACAGTTTTTCCCCCCTTCTTTCTCATTTAATGAGACCTTGAGCATAAGGGCCTGAGGTCTCTGATCCAGAATTCTCAGACCGTTTTCCACTCAGGAAACAGATACAGAGATTCAAAGGGCTAAGTAGGACTTTCCCTCAGGGTCTCTCCCCGAGGGTGGGTGCAGGACTTCCTTGGCTGAGTCTGCCCACTTCTCTCAAAAACCTGCGGCTCCTCTGGCTCCAGCTGCAGAGAATGTGTGAGAGCTCATGCCCATTCCTCCTTGGGGAGGTCAGAGTAAAGATGGCAAAATGGAACCTGTCACTTTTGAACTGGCCTAAGGCGGGAAGGAAACCCAGTTAGGAGGATCGCAGTGCTGCTGTTACCAGATCTTTCTCGGCTGTGGTTCAAGTCCATCCCTGGTAATTTTAGGAAAACTTAAGATCATTTTTTTTTTTAAAGTGTGTTCATTCGGTATCCCAGACCAGCCCTTTCCTTTTGTTATTGGGATTCATTATTTTATTCTGGGACACCTTTCAGGGCAAATAGGGAGGTGGGATGCTGTGGTGAGATGTGGAGCCATACTTGCTTTGCTCTTGAGGCCTTATTTTAAACATTGCTGCATTAAAAACAGACAAGCATGGAATCTGTCCACTTCTAGTTCCTGAGGCGTTTGCAACTTGCGGACACACTGATTGAACACCCGCCCAGGTCGTCTGCCATGTTAGCAGAAGCAGCTTACCACGTCATCCTCGGTCCATGCGCCAATCTCAAAGGAAGGCAGCAGCTGCAGGGGAAACAGGAATGAAATAGAACAAGCATATTATCATTGTCCCTTTGGGTTAGCCCCTTGTCTGTCTCAGCTCTCGGCTGCTGCTCTGGTTGGTTCTTCCTGCCAGTGAGGTTGAACGGAAAACAAGTCTCCTGACCGTAAGAGGAGTTTTCAGGGCTCCATGGATTTTGCCCATAGAAGCCAACCAGGTGCAGCCACCTCTCTGTAACCATTCACTGCTCTCTGTGAGCTGCTGGGGCCGGACTCAGTACATCTTGAGATTTTTCTCTGTTTGTACTTGGCACACCGAGTCCTTTCACATCCCACAATAGGGCTTGGCAGTCAAGGAATGTCTGGCATTTGTCAGATGCCAGGGCGTTCTTCGGAATTCTCAGTCAACATGAGGATCGCTTGATTATTAATGAAAATTCCAAAGCGACCATTTGGTAACCAGACGACCCATGCTTATTCTTACAGGAGAATGTCTAAGTGTTTAACTCAATGTCTTGCTTGCATTATATTTTAAAAAAAACAAATATGAGGAGACAGGGATGAAGAAGGACAAGCGAAACTGGAACTGCTCTAAGCAGCCCAGGCTGCAGAGCGGCTCTAACTGAAACAAACAAAACTCCCTCCCTGTCCGGCACGCAAACAGGAGAGGTCACTTCGCAAGAGGACCTCAGTTGGCACCATTTCAGAGCCAAAAGGCTACTCCCTTCAGTAAGTGCCCCGTGGCCATAGTAAGACATCCTATATAACCTGAAAAACACCTGGGTCTCCTGTGACTTGAATTAGAGTTTGATAGAGCCGCCAACTTTAACTAACTTAACTAGTTAAAATGGTTGAACTGCTCATGAGATATAATTGTAGCAAGGTGCTTTTTAACCTCTGTTACAAATATTTTTTGTGTGGGTGAGCTGGGAAAAAGACGAATTTGGTTATTTTTAATATTAGTGTTAAAAGTCAGAGGGTGGGTGAGTTAATATTTTAACCTGCAGGTATTTTGAACTCACAGGTTCAGACCCTGCTCGGAATGGCATGGCTCTGACTGCAAGGAGCTTTTCACTGAAATGGGGGGCGGGGGTAAAACAGGTATGAATTACACATGGAGGATCAAGGACACCCTCCTCTTGGGTTACTCAGTGCCTAGCCCGGTGTCTGGCATACAGTACCTGGTAAATTTTTGTTGAACAATTTGTTGAGTGAATAACACTGAAGGCTGTATTTACTAAAATGCTAAGTTCTCCGGTATAGAGTTCAGTGTCAATGGGTATGCCAGGGAAAAGGGAGGCTTTCATTGACTAAGATGGGGAAATGGAAGGCATAGTGGCTTGAGCTGGGCACTGCAGGGCAAGGAGAAGGGAGGCGAGGAGAAGCAACAGGGCAAAACACCGGCAGTGGGGTGGGGGTGGAAGAGGAAGGATGGGCAGGGCACATTTGCCTAACCAGGGCACCAGAGGCAGTGTGTGTCTAAGAATAAAGAGAAATAAGGCCGACTCTGGGGGCCAGGCAGAATTTAAAAAGCCCCACTGGTTACAGTGACTATGAATGTGTGGAGTCTGAGTATTATAGATACGCTGCAAGGGCACCATCCCTACTGCTCTCTGTAGACTCTGCTGCCCCCATGTACCTCTCCCCTGGGGATTGCCCCTCCCCTCCTCTGAAATGCCCGGTGTGTGGCGGAATCGGTGCCACAGACACTCACCTGCTGTAACAATGCGGAAAGGAAAACGACGGGAGGAATAGGCTCTAATCCAGTGGTTCTCAACCTTCTGGCCCTTTAAATACAGTTCCTCATGTTGTGACCCAACCATAAAATTATTTTTCGTTGCTAGTTCATAACTGTAATGTTGCTACTGTTATGAATCGTCATGTAAATATCTGATATGCAGGATGGTCTTAGGCGACCCCTGTGAAAGGGTCGTTCGACCCCCAAAGGGGTCGTGACCCACAGGTTGAGAACCGCTGCTCTAAACTGAACTTCACCAAAGAAAATACATGACAAGGTTTATTTCTTCGCAGGGCAGCTGGATGCAGCTGCAGAAACAAGCCATTTCCTTTTCCCATAACGGAAACCAATGTGAAGTAGGGAACTTTCCTGATTAGTTCAAGAAACAACAGACGAAGTTACAAAAATATTTCCCTGCATCAGGGCTGGCTTTTCGAGGGAGGAGAGGGATGTGCAGTGTGTTGATTTTTACACCATTCCCAAATGTTGTGCTAAACAAATGGATCCGTAAGTATTTCTTGATTGGAATGAAGGCTGTAAAAGAAATAACTTATCAAAACCAACACCTTCGGTTTTAATGTCAAAAGGAGAGAAGAGTTTCGGGCGCTCTGAGGGTGGCTCCTGCAGGTGATGTGATGCCGGGGAAAGGCCTGGGCTCAGTGTGGCACCCGCTCTGGCGAGGCTCCTGCAGGTGCTGGCACAGACCAGCCAGAGGAGGCGCTGCTGCAGGACGGCTTGGCGTTGGCAGGACAGGGGAGGAGGTGAATGACCTCCAGCCACGCAGCGGCGTCCTGTCTCCTTTATGTGTTCTGTACCTTGTTAACATGTCAGTGTAGGTGCTGAGGGTGCGTTCCAAGCCTTCCTGTCGCTCTTGGGGGATAAGAAAAAATCCCCCACCTGTGACTGGACCCCGTCCCTTTACAAATTCATCACTCCACCCGAATTCAGGAGAGAAAAGCTCACGCTCACGTGCATGCGTGTGACTTCAAAGGACACCGGCAGTCTAAGACGTGATACACACAGTAACACGGAACAAAGGGTTTACTGTCAAAACGTTTATTGTAAAATGGAGTCTTAGAACAAAGGAAAGCAGAGTTCACATCAAAATGAAATTTACGACACCAGCCTGGATTTCTGAATACATTGTGGACTTTGTGCCGGAATATCAAATTCCAACGATGAAGTCAATAACTGAGTAGTCTTACCACACAAGAGTAAAATTTAATCTTCCATACAAACATTACATAAGATTTTGGCATAGGACTTCCTCAGAATAACATTGCAGTAGAATAATTGAGAAAAAAATTGTTAAAAAAACAAACAAAAACAAACCCCCCAAACAGTAAAGTGATAATGCCATCTATTCAAAGCTCACACTCAAAGAATATAAATATTTTCTATTATTTAGTACAAAATTTTAAAACAGTGTAAAAGCAATATGTGCAGTGTATTGTATCTGACATGAAACGATATATTATTCTGCACACGATGTAAAATAATTAATGTAGGTGCTTGAAACTCTACTTTGAAGTAAATAATCACATGCCAGAAAGCTCCTCACAGGCAATAGAATGCAAATAAGTTGGAATCAGAGGAAACATGGCTAGTCCTTCAGATTTCCTGGTAGACACTCATTGTCATCACAGAAATGCTGCATCTAGAGCCGCCAGGCTATGCCCCAGTCAAAGCACTGAACATCTAAGCAGGAAACCAGTCTTACTCAAAATCAGTAAAAGGCACCTGATTATAGAAACATGTCTGCTCTGTTACATACGTGGTTTGGTGAGACTGCTAATTTCAAAAGGCTGCAGCAAGGTTAGTGTATCACAACAATTGACAGTATCAGTATTTAACTGAGAATAAGTTTTAAAGTGACCTTTCACGAAATTCCTACCACTCCAATGAAAACTCAGAAAGTAATCCTAGTGCTCCAGAAGTCCTTCTGGATCTCTCCCAGCCTTCTCCCACCCGCAATTCCTTGATTTTAATGGGGTTCAAGATGGCATGCTTCAGCTGGTGTTAAAGTCTAACTAATCTGCTGCCTGTTAAAGATCGCTGGCCAAACCCAGCCTTCAACAGTTCGACAGCTTCGAAAACAAGAGGGCCACGCGCCTGCAACCTCTTGCCATTGGTTACTTACGTAAAATATGACACTGTGACTGGAGGGAAAAGGGCCCTTTGAAATGAAGCCGGCCACTTTGCAGAACTGTAGCTACCTTAGTGATGTTTTCCTCTAGTTATAGTGGCGTTGGGGTAACAGGAGAGTAAACCTAGCTGTTTCATAAAGTTTCCACCAGCATTCTTATGGGGAAAGAACCCATTCCCACAAGTGGAGGTTGAAGTTAATGCCACAAACCTACAAAATTCAGATTGTGTAGCTGCAATTCTGAAAAATGCATCGTTTGACTCAGGTGATTTTGTTTGGGGTAAAACGATTAGACATGGAACTCTAAAACTGCCAGGTTTAGCAAGTTTCTCAGTGGAGGAAGGGACGATGGAATTATCTACTGGGTGTAACTGTCCCTGGCATTCGGGATGTTACCATTTGTGGCACTGGGCACTATATATGCCCTCAGTTACATGACACCCAGCACTCCCAATCACCCTCAGGTGACAGCACTACCTCGGCTGAGAACCACTAGTAGGTGCCATCAAATTCTACAGGATCAACTTTATGAGTAAAGGGAAAAAGATGAAAGAGTAATATGCTCTCAGTTGTATGGCTCCAACAATTATTACTACAATTCAGAGTTTCAATTCTCATTTTGAATCTTCAAATTTATGTTTCTTTCTCTTACAAATGTACATTTTTGTAAGTCAAATAATTGGAAATAGAGCAAACACCAATAACTTGCCATTTCAAAAACTGATCTGAAAAGTGTATTAATTAGAAGCTGCACAATTAACATTAGATTAGGTTTTCTCCATATGGCTAATAACTTTATAAAATTAATGAAACGAATAATAGAGTCTAAAGTCTTCTCATCTTCACAGAGTGAGACTACTTTAAAATCCCGCTTATATGATTGGGGTTTCCGGAATGTTGGAAACCCTAGGAAGATGTTGCTTTGGGACAGAATGTAGAACAGCCAGTGCCATATGGTCACTACCTGCAGCCTAATTCTCGGGGGAGAACAGTTTCAAGCTTGATCCTGAGGGGTTCAACCTGCTGGATCCCGAGTCCTTGCCGTTTCTTGATGGCAGAGGACTGAGTTATGACCATCTTTGGAATATTGGTGGGAAATGGCAGCAGGTGAAAGAGTAACGGATATTACCTAATTAACGGTAAATCGGGGTCTGGTACAGAGTCCTATTACCTTCTCGTTTGGCCCCACTTGGCTGTTTTTACTAATGCAGCAAAACTTTGTGTGTAATCATAATAGATTTACATGTAAAGCCCAAAAAGTCAGTTTCATTAAGGTCGTATGTTCTAAATTTATTGCTGATTTTTCCTAAATAAGGGGCAAGGTTTACATTCTTCCATCAAGTGCACAGATCCCAAATTTAGCCCATCGAGAGTCCCTTGTCAGCGAGGCCTTTCCTGACCAGACATGAAAAAACCTCAACACTCCCCATGGGCCTTATCTTCATTCCCTGTTCATTTTGCAGCACGCACTTACCAAACATTCCCATTCTATACGGTGTTTTAGTGTTGTTTATTGCTGCTCTCTGCTCTCTAGCACGTAGGCTCCACACGTGCAAAGATTTTTTGTCTAGCTGCTCCCTAGAACAGCACCTGGCGCAGAGAAGGGGCTCAGTGAGTATCTGTGGATGAATGACTATCTTTGCCTGGTAAAACGTGCAAGAGGCTTTTAAACTACCGTCTTTGGCTCTCTCCTTCAGGTTGCTAAGCCACAGTGTCCGAGGGCATGCTGGGAAGTCAAGAGTTGAAAACCGTCCCTTCTGCCCCACTCCAAGACTTTCTGCTCGAGCGGCTTGGCTTGAGTCAGGGAGCAGACCGGATGCTTGTGGAAGTGTGTGCCCATTAGTCACCAGCACTCTATTGTGGTGTGCGTGTATCAGAACGGGTATGTGGGAACCCCCTTTCCAGGTGAAAGCTTACCTATTCTTTCTGTATTTACCTGGTCTGTGGGTGGTAGCTTCAAAGAGCAACAGGATTAATCTGTAGCTCACACTCTTTCCGGAAAGCAATCAATATTTAATTTCATTTCATACTAAATAAATATCACTTAAAGTCGATAGTTTTCCAGAAGGTTAGTGAAACCTTTTATTTTTTATTGTCTTTTCACTGGAATAATTACAGCAGCTAACATTAACTGTCCATTTACCATGGGCCTGGTTACTTAAGTGCTTTACATGTATTATTTAATAATAATAATAATAATAATAATAATAATAACAATCCTCACAAAAATTCTTTAAAATAGATCCTATTATCATTCCCATGTTAGAGATGAGCAAACAGACACACAGAGGTTAAATAATTTGCCCAAGATTGTACAGCAAGTGGACGCAGGGCTTTGAATCATGACCTGACTTCATATCCCTCTCTTTATCACTCTACTTATATAGGCTGTTCTACATCTTGCACGCAGAACATTTTATTCGTTATTTTTCTCCAAACAAAGCTGGAATAGTGTACTGATCATTTTGTGGTATTTTTCAGCTTTTAATGGGGATTAGAAGCACGCCATGCTTCAAATTCCAAGAGGCTTTTTATGATCAAATATACTTGGAAATAGGATTAGATAGTATCTATGATGATATCCTTTCTTAAGTCTTCCATAAAAAGAATCACCAAAAGTGCTTTGATTTAATAGTCAAATGAACAGCTCTGCTCTCTAATTTAGGCTGGAAAAAAAGTCTTTGTTCTTTTGCCTTTAAAAAAAAAATATAACTATAAATGTTCTGTAGTTTTTTTTTGTTGTTTTTTTAAAAAAAACCCAGTGTTTTATAGTTTAAAAAAGCTTTAACAAATAGGTGGTAACATTCAGAGACGATCTCCAGGTTTTTACAGCTGCGCCTGCATCTACTTCTCTTTAACTTCAGCATCACTTAGGGTTTAAAACAGACAGCCCCGGAAGGCTCCATCTGATATTAAGAAGAACCCTTCCTTTTGCACTTTTGCCAAAGTAGTGAGGACATATCTTTGCCATTCCTTTTATAATATTTATTTCCTTCTTTAAAAAATCTATACATATATTTAGGATCCAAGATTATCAGGCCCCTCTGGAAAACAAACACGCATACGCCCTTACCAGCAGTGCAGGGCAGGCCTGTGTCAACACACTGCCTGCAAGGGTCCCTCTAAGACCATATCCCTGTCCGCACACAGGAGGTGAGCCTTAGATGACAGTTGTTCAGAAGCTTCCAGGGCTAGCACTGGTTTGAAAGCCTGTGACATCTGCTGTTTTCAGAAGAGAGTATTTCTCCTTCGAATGTACTATGGAGAACATCTCTCAGGTCTCACTTGGACTAGTTGTGCTATTAAGTATTGAAAGTTCTCGGCATATAGATATTTCTGAGGAAGTATTTGTTAAACCTTTCAATTTTTTTATTGTTGGATTTTTGTAGTCACTGCCAATTATTTCTGACAGGACAGTGTATCGCCTTAAGAAAAAAAAAAAGTAGTATGTTACAAGAAATGAAGTGTCAAAAAAGATTAGGAGTTAAGAGTGCTTGTTCAAAATGTAAGTTTTCCTAGGCAACTGAATAAACGAAATAAAATAAAATAAAATACAAGCTGTAAAGTATTCATTAAATTAAAAAAAGCCAGAATGTCATTAGTTAAAAATCCTATATTGTATATGGAATCACAAGTTTCTATAATCAGGCACCACATTTGCTGATTCATATGCCTTTTTGGCTTGATTTCCCCCACCCCCATGTTTCTATAAGCAAAAACAAATCAAAAGTAAAATCAATAAAGAAATGACTGTTATAGAAATGCAATTGGCCTACAAATTCTTGGTTTTCTACCTCCTTCCTGGCTTTTGTACAGACTGAGATAACAAGTTTATTTTCTTTTTCCAAACATTTTCAATTTTATTACTTCGCTTTCTGCTTTCATTCACTATTATCCATGTCATTATCCTCCTCATCACCGTCATCATCATCATCGTCACCTTCTGACAAGTCAAACTCACTGAACCCCAGGGCCATGTTGACCTTCTTCCCCTTTCTCTTAGATGTGGTTTTGGAAGAATTCTGCTTGGCTTGCATGTTTATCTGCATCCCAGAATGCAGCACAGCTCCTGCTTTGTTCATTGAGAAGATGTCCCCAAAGCCCATCAGCATCATGGCCTGCAGGCTTGGGTTCATGCCATGGCCCTCCCCGTTACTTGTTGCTGTGATCTGACATGACATCTCTGCACTGTTTGACTCCTCTGTCTTAGATTCAAAGTAAGACTCCTCAGACATTCTTGCAGCAAGAGGCAAGAGAAGCTATCACAAGGGAAGAGAGGACAGAAGTAAAAAGAGAAATTAGGATCAATTTAAACAAAGGAAAACAGATACCACAAAATTAGCGGGCACTGCGCAGAAGGTACATGATTAGGGAAGTAAATGAATCCAGGGAATTATGGGAGAATTTATTTATTGGCATGTTTGGCTGCAGGAGATTTGCCATAATTTATAAATGACAGAATCAATCACAACCCAAAGTTTGCAAAGCACTGTCGGAAGCCAAATTTCAAATGGGAAGAAAGTTGCACATTTTAAGCCTTCATTTTGCTTAAAACAAAATAGTTTTTAGGATTTCTCTTAATTTTTCCCAATTTCACTTTCATCGGAGAAACATTAGTTAACTAGTATATTAAAAAAGAAATTAAATGGAGATGAAATCTCAAGTAAAAAAAATCAAGAAACCTTGAACCAAAGAAGAAAAGCTTAGCGGAAGCATGGAAACAGCTCAGCAGTCAATATAATTCTAAAAAAAAGTGGGTCATTGATTACCCTTTTTTTTCATTAATTACCCTTTTAGCTAAATTAGGATCTGAATCTAAACCAAAAAATGAGGCCAGAATTCACTTGTTTCCATTTATTATTTATTACAGCTAGATAAGATATAATACTAGTTATCTGATTTATGAAACAATTTACTTGTGAACAAATTCTAGATTCTGTCTCTAATAGTTATGTTATAAACAAGTACATAAGTCCATGTGAAAATTGGGAGGAAAGGGAATTACTGCTAATTTAGATTGTTACTTTTTTTCTCTATTCTCTACTATGTAAGAATAGAGAATACTAAGAATTTCTTCTTTTGTATGATTTTATTTTTAGGAATTCTTCTTTTCACAGTGGATACAGACATTTATTTTTCTACCTTATGTAATTATGTTGAACAGCCAACCTATTTCCATAAATGTTGGTCAGATTCATTTTGGGAGTAAAACTGTTTGGCTCTGAAAAGTGTTACTGCCTCTTTTCTTGAGAAATAAGCAAATTAAGGCTTATATTTTTGGTGATGTTTAAACATGGGTAAATTTATGATAATGTACAAATATATCACTGTGGGGTGACCTTTACTTTCTGGGTATAAATATGCATTTGGGGGCCAATTTTCTAACTTTTAAATTAAAATTGGAGCTGAGTTTTTCAAAAATCCTACTCTATGAAGAAAAGACTTCTGAGGTTGTTAGTTCAAAAAGAATTTCATCTAATTCTTCTATAGAAAATAATGGCTTTAGATCCTTTAACACTGGAAACAGGATATTATTTTCCTTGTAGTCAAATTTCCCAGCTTCGCAAATTTGTTTTCAGTTGTTAGATGCTCTTGGGAAATTCTTTGTTCCTTGTTTTGTTATTATCTTATGGGTCCTTCCTCACATTATATTAAGATCTTAATAAATGTCTCTCAAATAAGCTTTTACTCTTAAAAGAAATAAAGTTTTTTACATCAAGCTATAATAATATAATAATTATAAAATAAACACTGTTCATATATATATATATGTATGGAGAATTCATCTTCCCAAATATCTTTAAGTAATATTTTAATTTCAGGGAAGAAAATAGTGTCCTTCCTCAAAATAAATCCAATAATACAATTTTAAAGAAGGTATGTCCATTTTAAACTTCTATAATTAAGATGAGACTACCTACAGGAAACTTAAATCTCCAGCCACTTCCTTTTTAAAAGCTTTATTTTATCCTTCTCTCAGAAACCTCATTTACACTCATCTAGACACTGGTGTGAGGATTAAAGAAAATACCTACTTATAAAGTACCTGAGCACAAACTTTCTTTCCTTCAGAGACACCAGCTCCGAGCAGAAGAGACATTAAAGGCAAGTATGTAAAGAAAGAAAACTTAGCGCTCACAAGTAAGAAAAGGGAAGAGAATCTCGCTGAGACGGTGCTTCATGCTGGCCATTATTAGATGGCAGCCCTCAGAGCAGCTCCTTTACAGGAAGTTTTCTGCGGTTAAAATGCAGCATACAACCTACTGAGCACTCCCAGTGTTTCATTCTTTATTACACAACTACGTTACTAATAATAGCAAGAACGTGTGCAAGGCAGCCCATGATTTCTTAGCAAAACGAATGCCAACAAACCAAAGAAAGGTTCTAAAGCGTACTCTAAGAGGTGGTTTAAAGTTTGCTCTTACAACGCTACGTTTACAGTCAAGCCATGCAATGCTTTATAGCTGAAGATTTCAATGTACTGGGAAAATACAAACAACTCAGGAAGATGGCCGGGTTTCTGCCTCTCACCCGCTCTGGGAAGAGCAGAGCTCCTTACAGGTCCTAGGGCAACGCTTTCTGAGCTGCCTGTTGGCATCAGTTCAACCAGAACAGGAAACTTCCCTGACTTCTTTCTCGGGAGCCGAGTTAAATTCACTGAACCTATAAAATGTGGTACCTTTTTAATGTCCACGATAGTCTGAACGGATAGCAATTCAGGTTTTACTTTGGGATTCCCTGAATTTTACTTTTCTAAAAAAGTAAAATCCGATAAGAAACATTTACCTTCACTGTATTTTCCCTTTTTTGGATATCAGGTTGCTTTTCCACATAAATGGGAAAAGGAGGCAAACTATTTTATTCTTTAGACACTGGAAAATACTTTGCAATTGAGCATTGACTGCTTAAGGGAGATTAAGACTTTTAAAAATAGGAAAGCTTTTTAAGATCATGAAGTGAAGGGCATTTATGTATTTCTTTTGGTATAACTGCCATAGCAACTATCAAGAATAAATGTAAAATTTATAACAAATGTACTTTTAATCTTACCCTTACTAGTGGACAAATATGACCCATTAAAAAACCTGGAAAAACCAATGATAAATTTACACTTCGTTTCCAAAATGATAAATCATTTAAAATAGAAAAGAATGCTGAAATTTGATTAGACTTTAATATAACACAGTGGTTCTCAACCTTGGCTGCACATTAGAATCACCTGGGAATCTTTTTAAAATTCTGATTTCTGGGCCTCATCCTCCAGAAATTCTGTTTCTTTGTTACGGGGTGGGGCCACAACATTAGTAACAAAGAAACATAATTTCCAGAGGATGAGGCCCAGAAATCAGGATTTTAAAAACATTCCCAGGTGATTCTAATGTGCAGCCAAGGTTGAGAACCACTGATATAACATATCAACATATAAGCTCAAGGTAAGTGTATAAATAGCAAAACTCATAAAAATAATTTTTATTATCCTTGAATTATAAGGCTTGGAGTAAACCGAGATATTTCCTAGGTGTATTAAATACTGGAGGTCTTTTACAGCCCATGATCATAATGCCAAATTGAGTAAGGAACATTAATGCTTGTCATTTATAAGTCATTAAATTATCTCTCTTTAGAAGAAAAACCTGGTGAGGTTCTGACACATCAAAGACTTTCTTAGACTGTATTTCATTTATTAACTGATGAACTTTAAAGAGTTAAGCAGCATTAAGGCACATGTTCTGGGCAGCTAGCAGATGGTGTGAAAATACATTGGATTTTATTTTTGTAATTCTAATATATGAACACCCTGACAGAATAATAGTTCTTAGGGAAAGAGCCAGAAATAGAGTAAGCTTTTCTTCTACATTTTTGGGATTTTGTAACTGAAATGAGATATGAGTGCTACTTGAGTATAAGTGTGGGCCTTATAATATATAAGTGTTAGGCAGGAAGTGAGGAGGTGGCAGTGGGAGGGAGGGGAAGAGTTGCCATGCGCCATGCTCAGCGTGTCATCTATGTTGGGGGTGGGGTGGGGGGGGGCGGGGATGCGGTTAGGTTATCCCTATGGGGAACACTCACCGGGGTGTTGGACTGCTCCGTTAGTTTTTGCTCCCACATCTTTAGACGTCTTTCTCGTTCTTTGAGCTCCTGCTCTTTAAAGCTGAGGTCACGTTCTAGTTTCTTCAGCCTCTCAAGAGTTGCTTCAATTTCACACCTGCACAGGGATAACTGGTTTAAGTCTCAACTTTGCTTAAGAGTGATTAAATGGTCCAGTAGAATGCTTACTCGTAATCAAGGTAAAAAGCTAAAACTCATGCTTTTAAACCAAACAGCAAACTCTCAGAGAATAACACATCTTTCATGGCCTTCAAAGTCAATGGGTAGTTTCTAGTTTGGAAAAATAAGCTCAAATACTTTAACAAAGCATTGAGGAGCCAAAGCCATGGCACTGGTGTTCTAGGTTAGCCATTTAATAAATGCTCACATTCCTCTAGTCTAGCTCTTTACAATTTACAAAGGACAATTTATATTATCTCATCTTATTCTCACAACAGTCCCAAGAAACAGATGCTAATCTTAGAGAGAGAGATGGGAAAATGATCCTCAAGATAGGTGATCAATATCACACCATTAGTAAAGTCACGTTAGCTTATTCACTGGCTAAGTCAAGTAATCAATTGATTAAGCTGACTCTGTTTCCTGAGTTGTAAGGGGTGGTGGTTATCTGACATCAGGGATTCCTAACTTGCCTGATCCTAATAATTACCTGTGCAGCAGCTTAAAACAAACAAACAAACCCATACAACCAAACTAGGATCCTTCCTTAGAGCTCATGATTCAGTAGAGTTGGGTGGGGCCCAGGAATTTATATTATTTAATAAAAGATCCAGATAGTTTTTACCATCAGGCAAGTGTAGGAAATTCTGGGCCATATGTACTCCAAGGTCCTTTTTCACTCTAATAATTTTAAAAGAAAGCCCCCTCCTGAGTCTGTATAGATCGACCAACCTCACCACTTCATAGAAACTGAACCTGGTAAGATGGCTCAATGCATTTTTTTTTTCCTTTTTCAGGACTACCATGTTTAAGTCTAAACTTATCCTTTGAGAGCTGGGTGTTCTTTCCCTTGAGTTTCTGAAGAGCCCATGAGAAAAGTAACAGTAATGAAAAAAAAAATAGAGAAAGAAAGAGGGAGGGAGTGAGGGGGAGGAGAGAGAGAGAGAGAGAGAGAGAGAGAGAGAGAGAGAGAGAGAGAGAGATGTAGCGAGGGAGGGAGAACCCTAGGGACGAAAGGCTGGAGAAGGCACACACAGAGAAGAAAGAGGCTGGAAAGAGGTGATGTGTAGAGCAGCTGTTGAGTGCTGCCAACCTCGTTTCCAGGTGCCATTAAGACAAACCTGCATGGCAGACTCAGGAATTCTGGCTGAGACCATGTCTGTGGAAAGTAGAAGCCCCCAGATCTAAGTTAATGAATATATGCGACCAAAATCTGCCTTTTATTTTATTTCTAGGGAAAATCAGAATAAGTGGACAGCTTACTCCAATGTCCTCATAGATGAGAACTAAACGAATGCAGACAAAACAATTATGGGCAAATCCCAACTCAGGGAACAGCTATTGAGATGGGTCTAGATTTGGGTCTGACTACTTCCTTGGTGCCATCTGAAAATTAAAAACCAATATAGTAAAGTCACACTATAGTCCCCAAGTATGCTATCAGACATAAATATTATACCCATTCATAAATAAAAGTTTGTTTTTATTTCTAAAATAGAAGACTGAGGAGGAAAATCAATGTGGTTCAACTTTTATAACAAAGAAAGAGCCATCTTCAGTCAATGAGAGGGAAAGAGAGTAAAACAGCCTGTGCCCCTTGCTGTCCTTGCTTTTGGTGATGCGTTGTTTTGCACCCAAATGCATCTCTTAATGCATTTATATAACTTTCCTGTTGTAAAAAATACGGTTTACATGTTTTAACTGATGAAAATTACAGCTTTACTCTTAAACAAAACCTAACGAAGGCTGACTGCCCCTACTGTGAATTTTCCATATGCTAAAAACAGGCGATGAAGTATAATTATCTTCTTTATTAGACAGAAACTTCCTTTGAAATAAAAGGTCAATGAGTAAAAAACAGCTTTATTGTATATATATTACATAAGTATATAATGTGTAGATTATATTTGTTCTTATGTATTAAATGATGTGTGCTAATACCCAAAGAGCAAAGATTACATTTCTTTGATCTTTGTTATTAAGAGGCCATGACCCAGGGAGAGTATTTGATCACAAGTCAGACCACAACCCAGAGTGCTTTGCCGACACAGAGATCCGAGTGCTCCCTTACACACCACCCGGCTCAGGGAGCACACACTCCCACAGGCCGCAGAGGCCCCACGGGGCAATGAAAACCGAGACAGGACGACATAGTTTCTGTTCCTATGCTCACTGCCACTACTGCTAGCAAGTCAACCGAGGAGAAACAAGCTGAAGGTGTGATGAGCAAGAGCCGCAGACAAGATTTCTTTCCTGTCATTCATTAGGTCAAAGGAAAGAACATAGTCAAGGTGGTTTTTAATAACCTCATTTTAAAAAGAATTCCAGCATAGTCATTTAACTTTCTAAAACTGGATAGGTCTTCCATCTGGTCTCTGGGTAGCGGAAGCTCAACCAGAAAACAAGCATTTGCCAGAAACACCAGAAAGGACTGGAGTCTGACTTCACTGTGACTCTGATTTTCAATACAGGCTTTGGACAACAGCCTCATGGTTTCAGACACCAGACCCAGTGGGGGCGGGAGGTGGGGGGGGAGAGAGGAGGGGTCTGATGTGTTGTCTTCTGAAACACCCAGATCAGTGGACGGCAAACTGCGGCTCGCAAGCCACATGCGGCTCTTCGGCCCCTTGAGTGTGGCTCTTCCACAAAATACCGACTGCTGCGCATGGGCCACGAAGTTTCGATCGCGCTGTACGTGCGCGCCCGCACGTGGTATTTTGTGGAAGAGCCACACTCAAGAGGCCAAAGAGCCGCATGTGGCTCGCGAGCCGCAGTTTGCTGATCACTGACCCAGATGATGCCAAAACATTTAATTCTTTTCACCACTTGGTATATTGAGTGAAATAGTTGTTTTACGTTATTCAAACCAATCATGCCCTGTCATATTTCTCTTCTCTAAAAAGGAGCCTGGTCAAGGGAACACTGCACGCTAGTAAGTGGATGGTGTGACAGTGGCCACCGTCCCAGAACAGTATTGCACGTGTGTGCTACTGCAGGCCTGGGGTCAGACCACCTGGGTGCCTCCACTGCGGTGGTTCTCAACCTTCTGGCCCTTTAAATACAGTTCCTCATGTTGTGACCCAACCATAACATTATTTTCGTTGTTACTTCATAACTGTAGCGTTGCTACTGTTATGACTCATAATGTAAATATCTGGTATGCAGGATGGTCTCAGGCAACCCCTGTGAAAGGGTCGTTCGACCGCCAAAGGGGTCGCGACCCACAGGTTGAGAACTGCTGCTCTACTGGATCCATCTTATACGACGTGATTTGGGCAGGTTACCCAAACTGTCCAGGCCTCGGTTTTTGCATCTGTGATGTCAGGGTTGCTATGTGGATTAAAAAAGATAATCTGAAAAAAGTATAACTATCTAGTAAGAATGTAATACATGACAGCTGTGCTTATTATTGTTATTCTACTTAATATATTACTCTCCATGTTTTTAACCAATGCCCAAGTTCAGATAAAACAGCTCTGCTGTGTCTCAGATAGCGGTTTAGTGGTCCAGGTAACGATCTATACTCTCTCAGCTCTCGGGATTAACTCATTCCTAAAAGATAGCCAATGAGGCAGCCCTCTAGGCAACTACTGTATTCACCTTTTACTAAAATACAATAATGTTTTACCAATTTTATTCCCCTCATCTTTTCATTTTGAAGCATTTAAAACATTAAATTTATTACTCAGCTAATCCAGGTTTATCATAGAAAACATTAAAGATAAACAAATAGAAAACATTCTTCCATAATCTTATTACCCAATGATAACAATGACCTTTTGATATTTTTTTCTATGTACACACAAATATACATATAAACATATGTTTATTTTACAAAAAATGGAATCACTCTAAACATACTGGATTGTAGCCTCTATTTTAAAATAATTTTATCAGATCTCTGTTACCATGAATTTCTCCATACTATTCTGTGAATGGAGATATTGTAACTTTTAAAAACCACAAATAAACAATAAAAGCAAAATGAATCTCCTTTTTATTGCACTTTATGCCATTTTCAGTTTTATGATTCTAAGGATAGAGGTGTCCTACATTCTTGCATAATCTTCTCATTCATTTTTTTTTAGGAATACCTTCTTTGGAAAGGTAGTATTTTTGTCACCAGCAATGCATGAGAAAATTCATAACATTGGGTATTTTCATGATATAAATTTTTGCTAATCTGAGAAGCGAATTATGTTCCCTTAGGTTTATTTACTTGACTGCTAAATGAGGTTGAATATATTTCATATGTTTCTTGGCCATTGGGTTTCTTTTTTGGGGGAACTGCCTTTTTGTGTCCTTTAGTATGATAGTAAATAGTATGATACTATTCTCAAAATAGTAATAATTATTTGTATACTTATACTTCATAGTTCAACACTGGGCATTCCATGTGCATTGGGACTGATCTGTTCATCACCAAACCCAATACCTAGAAGGGCACCTTGCCTCAGCCAAAGTTCAACAAATATTTGAGTGAATGCATGTAAGAACATATTTGTCATGGCAAACAAATTAACTTGCATATTTATATTCTCTTGTGCAATACCATACTGTCTTTTTATATTATTAGCACCATTGCATTCTCTTCTCCAAATAGTTATTGAGCAACTGCTATGGTCAAGGTACCTTTTAGATCAGCCGTGGGCAAACTACGGCCCGTGGGCCGGATCCGGCCCGTTTGAAATGAATAAAACTAAAAAAAAAAAGACCGTACCCTTTTATGTAATGATGTTTACTTTGAATTTATATGAGTTCACACAAACACTCCATCCATGCTTTTGTTCCGGCCCTCCGGTCCAGTTTAAGAACCCATTGTGGCCCTTGAGTCAAAAAGTTTGCCCACCCCTGTTCTAGATGCTGTAGGTACAGTGATAAACCTGATCCACTTTAGCCAGTGACACACACACACATTAAATAAACTGTAAATTACTTGTTAATTACAATAGCAGTCATGGGCTATGAAGGAGATGTTCTCTGAGCACAGAAAGTGGAGCCTCATGTGGTCTGGGGCCAGGAAATACTTCTTGAAAGTCATGTTATTTTAGCTGCTCTCTGTCATTAGAGTTGATGTTTTAAACAGGGATGAGCTTTATTTATTTTTATATTTTTAAGTTAAAAATTTTTAAAAATATTTTTATTGATTTCAGAGAGGAAGGGAGAGGGAGAGAAACATCAATGATGAGAGAGAATCATTGACCAGCTAGATTAGGTTGCACGCCCCCTACTGGGGATTGAGCCTGCAACCCGGCCATGTGCCCTGACTGGGAATCAAACCCTTACCTCTTAGTTCATAGGTCGATGCTCAACCACTGAGCCATACCAGCCGGGTTTAAGTTACATTTTTAATGAAGTACAATATACATACAGAAAAGTGTACATATCAGAAAAATACAACAAAATAAATTCTCACAAAGTGAACACACCTGTATAACCAGCACCCAGATGAAGAAATAGAATATCATCAGCTCTCAGAAGCTCTTTATGCCCCTGCCAGCCACCACCCACACCCTAAAGGTGACTTTACAACAGCCTATGGATAGACAGTATTTTCTGTAACCATTCCCTATTTTTCTAATGCTGGACCTTGAAGATGCCTTTTTATTTATTTAGTAGAGGCCCGAGGCATGAAATTCATGCAAGAGTAGGCCTTCCTTCCCCTGGCTGCCCTCACCGGCTTCCCTCTGGCACCTGGGACCTGGGCTTCCCTCACAACCCCAGCTTCATCTGGGAGGTCATCCAGAAGGACATCTGGTCTAATTAGCATATTATGCTTTTATTATTATAGATTATTTTTTAAAATATATTTTTATTGTTTTCAGAGAGGAAGGGGGGGGAGAGAGAGAGAGAGAGAGAGAGAGAGAGAGAGAGAGAGAGAGAGAGAAACATCAATGAATAATTGATTGGCTGCCTCCTGCATGCCCCCTACTGGGGATCGAGCCTGCAACCAGGCATGTGCTCTTGACCGGAATCAAACTCAGGACTCTTCAGTCCACAGGCCATGCTCCATCCATTGAGCCAAACTGGCTAGGGCTGAGATGCCTTTTTTTTAAAAAATGTTTTTATTGATTTTAGAGAGGAAGGGAGAGGGAGAGAGAGATAGAAACATCAATAATGAAAGAGAATCATCAACTGGCTGCTTCCTGCATGTCCCCTACAGGGGATCAAGCCCACAACCCCAGACGTGTTCACTGACTGGGAAGCGAACTGTGACATCCTGGTTCATGGGTCCACGCCCAACCACTGAGCCACACTAGTGTGGCTTGAAGATGCTTTTTATTTTTAACTGTAAAACCCTTTGGGCATATGTCTTTGTCCACATCTCTACTTCCTTAGAATAGATTCCTAGAGATGGAATTTCTCTGACAAATGGTATGAAAAATTTAAAGGTTCCTGATCCTAACTGATTTCTGGGAAGGCTGTATCAGTTTACAATCCTGCCAACCATGTGTGAGAGTGCCTGCCTCACAGTCCATATACGTGGAGGAATAGCAGTGCTTTTAATTAACCTTCGCCAGTTTGATAGGTAAAATATTATTATCTACTTGATATACTGTGAATGTTATAAACAGGGATGAATTTTAAACAACACAAACTATATTTTGCAAGATCTCTGAGGGAGGAAGAACCATGCACCTCCTGAAGGACTGAAAGCCAGAAATAAAGGACAGACCGACGCTCTTCAGATGAGGCTCTGGGGCCAGAGTAAAGTGAGTCTCATGAGTCTTACTAAGTATTTTGGCTTCTGTCCTAGAATACTGGGCACCCTTTTATATGGACTTACTATTTAGTATTTTGTGCTGAACTTTTATTGTAGGAAAAAAATATTAATTTTACATGTTTTGCTAATTATTTCAGCCCAGAACCAAATCCTTTGTGCCTAGACTAGAACGGACAGTATTCCTTTTGTGTCCCTAAATAAAAATTCATTTAACTCGCTGGCCTTTGATAAAGATTTCAAAAGAATAAAAATAAATAAAGTTATTGTAAAATACCAACCAAACAGCCCAAAAACATGTCTAGGAACAGAAAACAACTTCATCGTTTTCAAAACACATGCAGTATTCATTTGGCATCAGCAGGTGGCGCAAGGCATCTCATTACGGCCTGGGCTCTCAGGAGCAGAGAGGCAGTTACTTAAGTCTCTGCTGAGTCAGGGAGGAATGTCAGCTCCCAAACATGCTATTTATATTCGAGCATCATGTGACCTGGCTCAAATGTCTCACCCCAGGCTTACTTCTTCCACTCACACAATACCATTTTCTCATTACTGAACTTGTTTTACACTTGACACAATTTAATAGGATTTATAACATCTAAAGTTTTCTTTCAAAAGTGTTTTTATAGTCTCCCTACCTTCTCCATCAACATAGAGTGCTCTCTGCAAATTTCCAGGCAAACAGTATTTTTATTTCTCACTGGACAGAGGCCAAAGCTTCCAACACAGAGTGTACACAGAGAGATGGCAACTAACTGTCCTGTGTCTCAGAAGATGTGATTTCAATAGTCTTTCCACATACTCATACAACAAGCTCAGAGGGGAACTCTCATTTTTGCTTACATATGAAATGGAAGACTTATTAGATCTCCAGAAATTTTTAACACAAAAAGAAAACAAGCCTAGTCAGTGTGGCTCAAGTGATTGAGCATCAACCTATGAACCAGGAGGTCGCGGTTCGATTCTCGGCAGGGCACCTGTCCAGGTTGTGGGCTTGATTCCTAGTTTGGGGGGGGGGGGGTGCAGCAGGCAACAGAACAATGATTCTCTCTCATCATTGATGTTTCTATCTCTCTCTCCCTCTCTCTCTGAAATCAATAAAAATATTAAAAGCAAAATAAAAAGCCGCAATTTCTAAGCTATTCTTAGATATCAGGATTGTCATCTAGTTTTCTGGTTCTCTCCTTCATGTCAGTTAGTCCTGGTCCTTGAAGCCAGGGGAGGTGCCTGCTGAGCAGGCCTACCTACCTCCACTCCGCCTTGTTGTGCAGGAATGAGTTACACTGGTCGGGAAGGTTAGTGTCATTTGACATGGACTCCAGAATTGAAATGATTTGCTTGAAAGACGGCCGTTTCTGAAGAAGAAAAAATAAATAACCACTTGTTAGAAATTCAGATAGATCTTCAAGAGAAAATCTATAAGCACAATAAGAAGTTCAACTTATCATGACAAAATAAAATAGGATGTAAAGTCCTAATTTAGTCAGTTTACAACCACCAGACCACTCAGGTTTAGGGAACTGTTCCTTATTTTCAATCAATTATTCATAAGGATAGACTCGTGCCTTTTTTTTTTTTTTTAATCTGTGGCCTCCGTTTGGAATAATTTCAGTTTTTCTTCAGGTAAGGAAAGTACTAATTTCTCTCTTTGACCTGGGTATGATTAAGGACTCCTACTAGTAAAAGGCAAAAGTTAAATCCTTTAAAACTCTATGTGATAAAGCAAGCATGTAAACGTTAATAGTAGAGTCTAGGCTAGGGGATAGGTATAGCAGTATTCATTGTAAAATTCTTTCAACTTTTCTGGATGTTCGAAAATGTGTATAATAATTTTTTTGGAGAAAATATACTTATAAACTTATCAGAACCAACAAAACTTCCTAAACCACTTGCTCAGAAAATTTCCCCAATTTAAAAGCCATCATAACTTAATTGTTCTCAATATTTATTCCACATTGTAACTAACTTTGGTGCTGGAAAACACTAGGATACTGTTTAGCAGAAATTGAAAAGGGAGTGGTTAGGTGTATTTCTTTAGCTTACAGTAACTACAGTAGTCTATCTCTTTAGACTGGAGCCAAGGTTGAGAGAAAAGGTTAAACCAAAAATGGAGAAAGATAATAAAAGTATGATGCATATTCTCTCTTCATCATGCTTCATAATTATAGCATTTCTGAATAAATTACAGTTGCGGCAATTAAAACATGCATTTTAATTTAGGAGCACAAAAACAAGAAGGAACAATGTTGAGGTGCTTGCTCTCAGGACTTGAGTGCTTCCTACATTAAGAAAGGCAATTTTCCCGTTTCTCAGGAATATAAAATGGAGAGATTTATTCTGAATTCTTTTTTTTTCCCTGAGTTCTTTTAAGAGAGAGAGAGAAAGAGTGTGTGTGTGTGTGTGTGTGTGTGTGTGTGTGTGTGTGTGATTAAGAGAGGGCAAAAGTAGCAAAATGTCACTAATATATATCAAGCCTTCTAATAAGCAAAAAAGAAAAATGCTGTAAATAGGAAATTTGAAAAATATTGTCTTCTTTTGACTTTGTTCCCATTTTAATTTCTACCACTATGTGTAAGGTTACAAAATTTTAATTATTTGTATAGGAACAAATTATATAATAAATATAGGATTTTCATTTTGCATTAAAAAGGCAGAAGAACTAATGAAGTTTTAAATAGTATATTCCTACATAATCATTCTTGCATTAAGGTGAAAATCTTTTGTAACTGGATGACAAGTACCCCTAGGAAAAAAATCTTAATTTTATCCATAGAATATGCTCTCAAAGAGAAATTATCAAAGTGAACATTTAACCAAGCAACACCAATGCAGACTTTTGTGGTAATGATAGTTTATGAATCCTCTGACTGCAGAAGGCAAGATTTGGGCTAAGGTCTTAGGTAAGTTCCTCTGAAGGAACTTAATTTCCTTTCAGGAATTATGCAGCTTTCCTTACTTAAAAATCACAACGAGGCCCTTTATTAAGCATCTGCACACAGCATTTCTTTAGTTATCTTCCTTTCGTAGATAAGGAAAATCAGTCTCAGAGAATCAACCGCCCAGCATCACACAGGAAATAGGCCACAGCACCAGGGGCCTCGCAGGTAAGCCTGCAGAACGCTTTACCACATGCGGGTAAAACAGGACTTCCTTTCAAATTCAGGGCTTTAACTGTTACCTTTCTTCTTATTTGGAAATGTCACTTTAGAACTTGAACCAATACCTACCTACACTTCCTTCTTTTCTTCAATGAAATATTTTGAGCTCCGGGGGTAAGCCACTGGAATGACGGGGCATTAACCCACAACCAGCTTGCTCTGGTACACATTTCCTCCTCCTCATTGCAAAAGAACACATTTTTATAGCTGAATATTTTAATCTATGTGTTAATATTCTAAAGCCCGAGGACTGGAAAAAAATATTTTAACCGACTATTATATGTGCACAGGTCTGGCACCAACTTCTGGTTGAAATGCTATGTACTTCCAGCTGGAGAACTGAAACACGCCTGGGTTGGCTGCTTCAGTCAACCACAAATTGGGCATCTATTTACTCAACTTATGTAAGGTGCTATAAGGAAACACATATTAAAACTAGCTCTTTTCCTTTATATATCCTGCGATCAAGTTAGGAAGAAAAATATTTTTGAAAAATACAACAGTACAAGGTAAGGCACTAGCCCAGATTGTGGGTTGGGAAAAGAAACACTAATTATAGGCCAGAGTAAACAGAGTAACCAGGGAAGCTTGATGATGAAGTGATGAGGGGAGAAAAGACAAGAAGGGAGAGCATGTTTGGGAATAAAGGTGGGAGGCGTGTCTGGAGGAGCTCAGCGATGGAGCTGGGAAGGTGGGCTGCGGCTGGGCATATAATCGGGTCAAGAACAGGCACCATGTCTTAGTTTTATCAAAATAAAATGTCATGAATTTAGGAAATAAAAACCGATCAAACTTTCTTTATACTTCACATGGCTAGAACACAAGATTCCTTTGGTCCTAAGGAAGTTGAGCTTAGCACATCTTAAAGGCATCCAACTTCACGGCACCAACATGGGGACTAATGGTCTGTGCTGATAGGTGTTTATACTACCATTTCATTAATGCACCATAACTGTACACTCTCAGAATTTTAATTAAGGTAGTACAGAGTTTCTGATTAAGAAATTCACAACCTGCTTTGCATACTGAAATATAATTACAATTATAGAGATCTAGTTGCACTAATCTAATTCAATGCAAATAATTTCAGGTGAAATTTCTATTTAAATGTCAGAGAGGAAAATACTGACAGAATTACTGTATATGCCACAATGGATATATAACTGGGAGAAAGAGTATGAAAAGGGTAGTATGATACTATTTCAACGGTACAAAATAACTGTTCTACAGCAAGCTTGCAAGTAGTCACTTATAATTTCTACTGGATTAGTTACAAAGTGCAGGCCTTTATTTTAATGCTTAAAAATTAAGACAAAGGCAGTTTGATGAACAGGAGTAAAAGCAAAGGTGGAGGCTGTTGGTAATGAGAGGAAAGGCAAATGGTCAAGCGGGGAGGAGGGGAGAGCCGCAGCAAACCCTTCTAAGACAAAGCGCGGGCAGCCCAGCAGCAGCGGCAGGCAGGTCGAAGGGCCCTGCTGCACTGCTGGCTACGCTGCTGTGCCTGATGTTCAGCTGTTCTCACCTGATGGGGCGGAAAAATGTGCTGGGAAACTTCACATATGATTCACGGGAATCCTGAGTTATATACTAACACAATTCCCATCCTCACCAATTATTTATGAGTTATTCCCACTAGAGAAACATGTAGAACAGCCTATATGTTATCATTCATTCCTCTTGAGGGCCAGGCTGGAACTGGGTTTAAATTACGGAAGAAATTCGATTCTTAAGTTTTTATTTTTAGATCTCTATTTAAAAGGTCAGGTTGCAATAGATATATTTCCATGAATAACTGGACACATTGAAAATATAAAATTTCAGTTCCTTTCTTGAGTATAACTCTCTTACTATAGGCAATGTTTAATCTGTGAGACTCTTTATTTTTAACTTCTTATTATGGAAAATTCCGAACATACACAATGATAGAATAATATAATGAACCTCCATATACCTATCACTCAGCTTCAAAAATTATAGCTAATCTTATTTCATTTATACCATCAACCATTTCCTTTCACTTTATTTTGAAGCAAATCCAAGACTAGCCTATCATTTTATCTATAAATATTTCCGTATGTATGTGAGAGTCTTTTAAAATGATCTTTGTAGGGAAAGGAAATGGGCCATTCATGCTTAAATGTGATAACCACATGAAAGCCGAAGTTTGGAATTTCTCCAACTCCATTGTGATTGTCTAAAAAACATCACTGAAACTGGACAGGAAGTAGGTACCAAGGTTCTCTCCAAGGGCTACTTCTGGTCTTTGGTTAAAGGGCAATAGGGTGTAGTGGATAAGAGCAGGGACTCCTGTCAGACTGCCTGGGTTCATGTGCAGCCCCACCACGTATCAGCAGTGTGGCCTTGAGCTCATTACTCTACCTCTGTGTGCCTTGATTCTTCATCTATAAAATGAGGATAATGATGGTGCCTATTTTATAGAGCTATTGTGAGGAATGACTTAATATACATAAAGTATTTGGAACAGTGCCTGACATATAATAAGCACTGTGTGCTAGCCATCTTTAAAACATGAAGGTGCAATAGTTACCATTAAAGATGAAAAAGAAAGGAACAAATTTCTCTTTATTGAGTCAAGAATGTCAGAGTGCTGTAAGAAAGACCCATTTTATTGAGTTTCTAGGGGTCAAGATAAGCAGATGTGAACAAAAAGCCTTCACAGTTGATCTGGGGAACAGCAGCCCAGCTTTGCTTTGTAATAGATTTTATTACCCCTCGCCCCCAATTCAAAGCCAAACAAGTGAAATCCCAGAGTTCTGAACAGCAACAAAAAGCATATACATACCTTGGCATCGGCTTCCCAACACTGATGTAACAGTTCAGCAAAGCTTCTGGGGCAGCTGCTCGGAATGGTTAATCTCTGCCACAGAGAGGAAAAGCAAAATAAAACATAAGGATTTGCTCACTAAGGAAAGAAAATACTAACTGAAGGGTCATAAAAGAATTAAGAGCATGAACAAGGTATTGCATTTAAATCTTCCACTGATTAATATGTGACAGGTGAGAGTTTATGTTTATAGTCATAATACCTAATCTCTGAAGACACTTGTACTTTTCCTCTAAAAAATAATCGCAATGGATGGAGAATGAGGTTCAGCACAACAAAGGCTTTAAACAAAACATGAAGTCTAAAAGAAACTACAGAAGGAGAGGGGCAAGTCTGAACTTAAATACAAAATCTAAAACCACAAATCTATTACTGCACTTTTATAGGCAACTGTGAAATATGCAAACAGGCCGGGCAACTCGGAAACCAGTTCCGTTTTGGCAGTAGACGGACAACCGTGAAAACATCTTCACTACAGACAACCACAGAGCCGGTTTTAATGAAGCGCGCACTCTGCCATTGGTAAATAGGACGTTCTGAATGCATGGTTCATTACGGCTCCGTTTTACTCAAACTCATAAACGGTAAGGACCTGGCACAACAAAGATGACAATGTGAGGATCGGTGCCGTTCTAACATTCCACAGCGGTGGTTCTCACAGAACATATCATGCTCCTGGAGGCTGTGTAGAAATCCATGGGAGCATTTCTGTTTGTTTTAGAAACTGCTGGGTTGCCCCTGAAGCAGGTCAAGAATGCAAGCCATCCTTCAATATACAGGGAAGTTCTACTTGATTAAGAATCACTTATATTCCATCAAGCTTCAAATGCCCCATGTGCATTCATGTCAGGAAAACAAGCAAACAATGAGGTTTACAGTTGTCTGAGCCTAGAATCTAACCCTGACTTACAAATAAACACAAAGTATTTTTTGAATAGCTTTTAAGTGCACTGAATGTTCTAAGAACGCAATTACCAAATGAAACAAATCAAGGGCTGAGTGAGTTTTGCACTAACTAAAATTTTTGGAAAATGTCACAGACAACAGTGTTGCTCATGCATGGTACTGGAGTCATTAACCCAACTCTATCTGCATTTGTAGCTGTTGAAGTCTATTTAGCCATAGGTGCCAACACCTAAAATTGCTCCATGACCTCACTGTGGTCATGCCTGAACATTCACACATTGCAAGTGCAATACACATTCCATTAATTTCTTCTTTATATTCCATTAGAACATTATATTGACTTAAAATCTAATGTGTGTAGGTAGGTTGTATTACCTCTGAATTTCATTTAATGGAAGTAGAGGTGGGCGTTAACACACAGTTATAAAAAGAGCCCTGGGGGTGCTGGAGTTGAGAACTGCTGTACTAAGAAGTACTGGGGACATTTATTCCACAGTATTGTTCGACAAAGAAAGTTTTGCAAATAGGAAACTTAAAACTGAACTGAGTTGGTTGGATTGGGGAGAGGCTATGCGTAAATTAGAAAAATTGTTGCCTTGGCAAGAAAACAGACTATCTATATTTGGAATTACAGATAATCTTAAAATCAAAATAAAACAAAATAAAAAATAAAATTAAAAACCCTCTCTGAGTTGGAGGCTATGCTAAACATCTTTTAACTTCCAGCCTAGTGATTTCATAGACTAGCATACAATGTACTGGTAATAAACTGTAATGTGGACTGGGACCTTTTGATGAAGGTCAAAAGGAAAATCAGGTGTTTACTTTTCTTAAAAATAAGATGGTTGGGGTGGCAACTAATAAAACAGACAGTAATTGCAATTATGCAACTGAATGTGCCTCATGTGTAACGAAAAATAATTTTTCATAAAGGATAACATTTGCAATACAACTTTACCTCAACATTTTTTTTCTAAGAACTGAAATGTGAACAGAATGAATATGGATACTGATCATTTCTATTGTCTTTCCTTACTAACAAACTTTTTAGATGCCCTGTCTGGGATACTGTACAAGGAGACATAATTATTTTAAATGATCTGACAAGGTCACTTAAATCTAGATTCAGGCTTTTAAAAAATATGTGTTTTTATTTATTTCATAGAAGAGAGAGGAAGCGAGATAGAAACATCCATGAGAGAGAATCATTGATGGGCTGCCTCCTGCACGCCCCCTACTGGGGATTGAGCCTGCAACCTGGACATGTGCCCTGACTGGGAATTGAACCATGACTTCCTGGTTCACAGGTCAACACTCAACCACTGAGCCAAGCTGGCTGGGCCATATCTGTCACATTTAAGATATTTATTATTAATGCTGTCTTCTATAAGGGTTCGTTGCCTTCTATAAGGGTTCGTTGTTTGCTTTGTAAAGTTTAACAGTGCTTTATGTATCTGGTTTTAATAGGATTTAATATTAGGAAAAACTATTGTTTAAAGATTTTATTTCATTATTTAGGGTTTAGAAGCAAAGACCTTCAGATATAATTTTTAGACAGTACTGATCTTCCTATAGATGCAAAAAGCAACCTTAAATGGTGAAACTAAATAAGGTCTACAGTCTTGTAAAGAGAAATGTATCAATGTCCATTTCCAGGTTTTGAGATACTATACCTACGTGTCACCAGTGGGGGAAGCTAGGGGAAGAGTACCTAGAAATTCTTGATATTTTTCAACTTCCTGTGACTCTACCATTTCTTTAGAATAAAATGTTAATACGAAAAGATACCCTAATATTTGGATATAGGTACATTCTAGGGTGACTAGTTCACATTTTAAATATCTCCCTGGAAATTTAAACATACCATTCTTTATTTTCATGAGGCTTATTTTTAATAAAACACAGCTTTGTCTCCTCAACTCAATAACCCAAGACACCTTCTTCAATGGCAATGGAAACTACATTTATGCTTAATTCCATATTTTTGACAAATAAATATTGTGCACAGTAAGAACAGACAGATAAAGAAATATATTTGTAATGCCCAGTTTTCCTGAAGTTCATTAGAAAATTGAGAAAACTTATTTCACCATATGGGTTTTTTCAACTTACTATTACATGTGATAACTACAATACGGGAGGTATTTGAGCAGCATCCCTCAGTTATTAGCTGATCGTAAGATCACACCATGGATGAAACAGTAGTCTACTTTAGGGGGTTCCTGGGGAGAAGGGGCTGGCCTCCTTGTATACATGTTGAGGAGGTTCCGAAGGTTATGGATGATTCCCAACCCTCAAGTCAACTATCCAAAGGCACCTTCTAAATTCATTTTTCTCTCCAGCTTTAAAATTCCTTGATGGGCACTCCAATGTTTTGAAAGTACTTTAGATTTATACCTATAAGATGAAATGTTACTTAAAAGAGTAATTATTCTGTCCTTATACATATTTTGAGGGTCCGGTTAGCTTTAAAAAGAGTTTATCTTGAAACAAGGTAGAGAGGAAAAAATGACATTGAGTGCTCTGCTCCAAAGTCAACAGAAGGTCAATAATTTTCTTCATTCTCATTTGTAAACCCAGAACCAAATATCTAATCATCTCACTGGCAAAAGAAACAGAACAAGTGGGTTTTCATATCATGAAAATATCAGTTCTCCTGTATGCAAGGCCTGATTTAATTGCACACCAGGAATTACTCCCACATTTAATTAAAACAGAGCAGTTCCTGTGAAACAATGAGTAAGACACATTCTTGAACGTAACTCCTTTTAATTTTTCTTAAATTGGCAGCACTCTCCTATCAAGTTCGGTTATCACAAACATTTCATCCATTCTCAATGGCTCAGGAAGACAAATTAATAACTCTGGATTATGTGATCTAAAATATGGAAACCTGGTTTCTCTTAGTCAATAGCAGCTATTTGATTAATCTAGTTTGTCCCTGCACTCACATGGGGAGTAGATCTATCTAATTCTTTTAAAAGTACATTAAAAGGGGACTCTCTCTCTATATATATATTCATCTTTTGCAAAATATTTTATCCTCAGGTTACACTCTACCCTTTGTAGGGGGCACAGACCAGGTTTGGAAATGAAGAAGTTCTGTGCAATGAAGTTGTTTTGCATTGCAAAGACAACCGCGTGCTTCCATGACATGATCTAAGTTCTCATAATACCCTGACACTGGATGCTTCATCCGTATGCTGAAAATTTCCATGGCTGTGCGTTTCAGTCACAATTTTAAACCTTTCAAAACGTAGTTGCTCTCTTTGATATGAATGTACCATGTTCTCTGATGTAGGCTCATAGGTCCAACTAACTGAAAGCCTCAATTTGTGGGAAGAAGAAAAGCGAGGCTGGGGACACAGCACAAACGGTGTTTACGCCACTGAAGTTCTTTTGAAATGGAAAGGCTCTGCATGAAGAAGCGCACAGCTATGCCACTGCCTCGGCAATTCCAGCGAGGAGCTCATCTTCAATGTAGTGCTCAACGTAGGTGGCAAAACTGTAATTTTTCCCTTTTTTGAAACTATTTTTTCTTCTTTTATTTTTGAAATTCTCATCTAAGCGACAGTTTCTTGTACTATAGTGACTCCTGCTGGGAGAGGTAAGTTGAAGTAGCTGAAGGTCTCTTACAGATATATCAACTCCCAGCCAGTAAAAAAGATGTCCTAAACGCAGGAGATGGAGTTAAACTGTTCCCCTACCTTGGACGCAATGGCTTCTTTCATCACTAAGAACAAACCCCTAGGTTTTACAATTGAGACTGAGAAACTAGTACAGTACTTGTACAATTTTTGATCTACAGCATCACGACGTGAAGCTGCAACAATTAGATGTAAAGGGTCCATTCATGAGGAATAACATCACTTTGACCCTTTGTGTTAGCTCCTACTGCTAATCTTTCCATAAGCGTGAACTTACTTTCAATTTGAAGAAGATGAAAAAGTCTTTTGCAAAACCCCAATACTGTTTTCTGATCTATGTACCTGAATGGAGAATCGTAGTCTTACCTCGTTTTTTTCCACTACAAGCCAAGCTACTTGTAATCCTTCCAAACCTTTAAAGGGGACCTCCCTTGTTAGCATCTCCCAGAGAACCTGGAACAAAAAGAAAATGGAATTTTTATTCTTGTACTTTATATTTTGGCATATTACTGAAACTTTATGTAACACTTAACTGTATCCAATTACCAGACACAACCAATCCCATCTGTAGAAACTTGGGCAAAATGTATATATTCATGCATAGGACTCCTTCCATATATTATATACATTTTTTAAATAAAAAAATTCTGATTTAGAAATTAGAACATCTAGAGCCAGACTTCAATTTTTATGAGAACAATGGGCTTAAGTGATTTAACTTTATCTTGTAAGTGATTAGAATTCTCATGTATACCCATATATTAAATTTTATATTTTGTTAGTTAAAACTCTTCCCACCTTCAATCTCTGATACAGTTCACTATAAAATAAATAATAACTAGGAATTAAAACATTTTTAAAGGTCCAATATGGTCACATCATAAAAAACAATCAAGCCCCAAATCTAAGTCACTGGCTAAACCACTTATCCCATAATAGTAGGTACTTGCAAAATTGTAACATTTAGATTTTGTGTTTTGGAGAAATATCTCAAAATGTGTGCAGTGGTCAGCAAACTGCAGCTCGTGAGCCACATGCGGCTCTTTGGCCCCTTGAGTGTGGCTCTTCCACAGAATACCGACTTCTGCGCATGGGTCACGAAGTTTCAATCGTTCTGTACATGTGCGCCCACACGTGGTATTTTGTGGAAGAGCCACACTCAAGGGGCCAAAGAGCCGCACGTGGCTCGCGAGCCGCAGTTTGCTGACCACTGGTCTAAGGGATTAATTTTTATCCATAATTTGTTAATGCTATATTCTAAAATGTAATAACATAATTTGTTAATACTATATTCTAAAATGTAATAAAAACTTTATGTACATATATAGACTGAGAATGTATGTGTGTATGAGAGAGAGAATCAATGTGTGTGTCCATCTGTCCGCAGACTTGTGATCAGCATAATTAATAAACTGGCACTGGCGGGCCCAAAGAAAGCAAACTGACTCTGGGAAGGCTGAGAGCAGCCAATGATTTTGGTTTCATTTTAAACACTAAGTAATGGAGATTTTTACACCCAATTACTTTCTCTATTTATACAGATGAGAATCAAAATTTGAGTCTACCAATACTTTGTGAAGTGCAAAAAGAAAAGTAATTATGATTTTATCAATAATAATCCTAACAACCTCTATCATTGATTGATTGATTATGTTCCAGGCACTGTTAAACCCTTTGTTATCAAGATAACAAGATATGTTATCAAGATTAATATTGACCCACTGGAGAGATATTATCCTCATTTTATAGATGAGGAAACTAAGGCTTAAAGAAAGTTAAATAAACTTGCCCGAGACACTCAGTCATCAAGTAGCAGAGCTAGAACAGGAACCTGCTGCCTCACCCTGAAGGTCAAACTCTCCACCCCATGTCACTCTACAGAAGGAGAAGCTGAAGCACAGGGAGAGGTGACATGCCATATGTCAGGGGTGGGGCCATGGCAGAAACACACTCAGCAGTTTTGATTTCTATTTCTCTGGCTCTAAAAACAAACAAAATTTCTAAGTAAGAATATAGACTGAAGATACATACTGTACTCCAGCAACTCCTATAAACCTTTAGCTCCACTAGTATGTCCACTATTTCCTCAGTCGATGCTATGTGAGCCATACATGTTATTTGAGCCATAACATTTCCAATGAATTCTGGATGACATGAAGATAATTAGCAGGAAAATCAGGGAAATTGGCAGATGCTGCTCACGCAGGAGAAAAAAAAGTTCACTGAAGCCTCTTTGGGCTTTTAATCAAATGTGTAAGACACTTCTTTTGAGGAGCTACTGAATAATTCTATTTGAGGAACAGAAGAGATTAGGAAAAGATAAGGGGCATCCCAGAAGGAGACAATTCTAGGGAAGACTGTAAGCAAAGGAAGGTCGAGGCAGGTATGCAATCACACCTGACAGACGGCCTGCACAGGGGAGGGGCGGGGGCATGGAGAGGGCTGAGCAGGAAATGAAGCTCCTCACTTCCTTGCATTTACAGCTCCCCTGGTGTTGGGTTTGGGGAGGGGAAGGGATATGAAGCACAAGTAAATTAATGGACTTGACATTCCTAAGGAGAATGGGAATCAGGCTCAAATAAATCAAATGCACCAGATCCAAAACGTTCAGATGAGCAGCCTCGCGCCCCCCTGTCGGAGTCCGGCCCGCACACACAATATATTGTGCACGTCCAGACATGAAGACAGACCGGGTTTTGTAAGGGAAAATGCAGAACCAAGAGCTTGGGGAATAACAGCAGAAAAAGATTTATGTCATTCTTGGTTCCAAAGCATGCAGTTGGAAAATGTCCAAGATCCAATAAGATCGTAGTTAATACTTCTCTCAGAGTTCTAACTCTGGGAAAACAAGACAGTTCACTGTCCTCCCTCTCTGTGTCTCTAAAGAGCTAGTCTACTGCGGGAGCCACTTGACGGAGGTAAACCTATCGGGAATGGCGTCATTAACCGCTCAGTTCTGAAGCCCAAATGAGGTCTGTAGTCTAATTCCAGTATCAGCACATCCCCTGACTTCCTATAATTAACTCACCAGATCCAGGAATGTATCAGAGAGTAGGAGGTCTGAGACAGGACAACAGCTTTTCCTACACTGAACACAATGACATTTGGCACACAAAAAGGCAACTTTGTTGAGGAAGTCATCTGGAGGCCTAAAAATATATTCAACTCTGCCTGAAAATATCAGTTCTGGGGATGCAGGCCAAACATTGTGACCTTTCACCCTGAACATATTTTCCAACTTGTTTTATATCGAGACGTCCTCCCGTTTAAACTGCTCACAAGGAAATTTTCTATTTTCAGTTTACAGAAGAGAAACTTGGACCAGGGCAGCGTGCTTTTCCTGCCTTGGCTTTTACAAATAATGGGAAGCCGTTACCTGAGCTGCCCGCGCTGGAGCTGGGCTCACAGACCAGACCGGCGGTGACGCGTGCGCGCTCTCTCTCAGCCACTATGTTCAAACCTGATTTGGCCGAGCAGCTTCTCAAAAGGCAATGCTTTCTGCATTGTCATCAGGAAAGCTTTGTTTTCAGAGAGTGCCTGGCCTGTGTTCTCAGAGGCTGCTTCTGCAATGATGATTGCTTTCCTGGAGTGTGTGGGTAACCTATTAAATACTCCTGGTTTGGTCCTTCAAGAGCCGTCATCAGAAGCGGGTAGAAAGATCTCTTCTCAAAGGGAGAGAGAAACAACTGCCTGCCTAGCAAAGTGTACCAGCTTGGAAGGAAGGATCACAAGACCCATTCCTGGCATTCGCAGCCCATTTATTTTAGGGCTGGTTAGTCTTGCCCTGTGTTGAGAAGCAACAGGATTAGCAAGCTGGGGAGGGCTAGGGACTTTAATAATGTTAGAGGCTACATTCCTACAGCAAGTCTAAAAAAAAAAAAAGAGCAAAAATATATTGGGAGCTTGGGGGTGGGTTTCCAAAAAGGACAACTTTTTAAAATGGTCTTATTCATCTGCCTGTGACTGTTGCGTGTGTGGGGCTCAAAGAACAGAACAGAGTTCTAATATATTATGGGATCATTTATGCAAAGAGATGCTCCTTCTGAGAAATGAGTCCTGGCTACTCACCTAGTTTGGAAAGGACATCGAAAATTCTAAATAACCACATTGCTTTCCTAGCTTGGTGTCACTCTCAAAATTTATACATTGCAAACTTCTGAAACCAACCTGGCCCCTCCCTAACCACTGTCCTCTCCTGCTTTTAGGTAACACCTACATGGCACATGGAATACCTTTTTTGTTTGTTTTTTGTTGTTTTTTTTAATTGATTGTTTAAACACAAAGGCTCTGGAAAGCAGGCCTGGTACTTTTTCTTTCACTAATGGTGTTTATCTAGAACAGCATGCGGGAAGGGGTCAGAATTAAATAAAATCCCAATTTCCATTTATTATTAAATTACGATATATGCACTTTTCTGAATGGAATTCTGCCTATATAGCTATGGGGTAAGAATAACCAGCACTCTCTTCAATACAGTAAAACAGAAGCTGTTTTAAAACAAACAGATTCACTGAAAAGGCATTTCTGTTTTCACCCATTAAAAGACCACCCTAACATGAATGTAAACTGATATTCAGAAGCATGTGCTGAAATTAGTTAAATTACTTGACAGAACCATTTATTAAGAATTTGTTAAATCCCTCAAAACAAAACAAAGGTAGGGTCAGTAAACAAGTAGGAAACCTAATTCCCGAAGAGAAATGCCCAGGCCCGACTACTGACAGGCATTGCACAGTCACTACAAGGAAAGCTTGTAAACAAACCAGACTGAACATTTGCAGCTTCGGAAAGGTGGTTCACACTGTGTTTAGCATGAGGGGTCTGTGGGAATGAGTGAAAGGGATTTTAAGTGGTACAGGAAGAAATCCTGAGCTCTGCCAACAGAAGTCACCTCTCGGCATCTTTTATGGTTTACGTGTGAAAAGGGATTTGTTTTCCTTGGCTACTGCAACTAAGATTCTACTTCAGCTAAAGGAAAGCAGGCCGGCCCATTTCACACCAAAGTCCCGGCCACTGTAAGCCTTCAGAAGAAGGCAATGTGTGAAGTTTGTTTTCATAAATGAAATAATACTAAAACCAAAAGCTCACTCTATGCATAACTCATAGCCGTGTCTTTCAGGCGTAAAACTTCTGAGGTCAGGAAATTCCACAATGTGGGGAGCACTGTGAAAATAAAAGCCCTGTATGAGGACTGTGGGGTGCTAAAATGAGCCTCAAGTCTTAACTCATGTAAATGTGCAAAATAATTTAAAAACTATAATCACCCAACTATGCGGATGTATATTTATATGCATGAGCAAGTGAAGGCAGTGAGAAGTGTGGTCTTTTTTGAGTCACTCTGAACTGTTCTTCAGCCATGCTGCCCATCTTCCATCCCTCTTGCTCCACAGAGGGGTCTGCAAAGTGTGGCCTGCTGAGGAACGCAGACCGGTGCTAACCATAAAGGGTTTAAAAAGAACACCCAACACACACGCAAAATGCAATAACGACTATGAATGGCCCTCAAAGTCTAAAATATTTACTATCGTGTTTTTTTTATAGACAAAGTTTGCTGGCTCCTGCTCCACTACAGTGAAGTCCTGTTCCAAATAACCCACTTAGCACTGACTTAGATGCTCCACAGTCATGTTGACCCAGGGCAGCACTCACCACAGGGTGCCTCAGGCCCAACACCAGCTTAGGGTCCATCTGAGTTGCCTCTTAGAAGTGGCACTGGTTTCCCCTCAGCATAGGACAAAATAGCTCAGATGCATAAAAGTGATCGAAGTAAGCATTCTAGTAATTACACTGCGCCAGGCATTCCACAAGGAACATCACTGTCTTAACACTGAGTTAAACTGTGGCAGCCCACGTCTGTAGTTCGTTTGCCTTTTGTATTTCCTTTAGCAACAAGAAATGAGAAATGAACTCACCACACCATAGGAATACGTGTCACATGTTTCAGAAACAGGAAGACTTTGGATAACTTCTGGAGCCATCCACGGGAAAGTCCCAACCAAGGACATGTGTGTTGTATGGTTATGGAACCGAGAGGCACCGAAATCGCAGATCTGAGAAAAGAGAAATAAGTATCAACTTTCTATGTCATGACTAATAAAAAACACAGTCATAAACAACCACCTCTGAAATTCACAATTTTTTAAAATTAAAAGAAATAGTCCTACCTTCAATACCCCATCAGCAGCTATTACAACTAAAAAAAAGAAAAAAAGAAAAATTATGACAATCATCTACTTTGTTAATCTTATACTGAAAAACCATAAAGTTCTATTTCTATCTTCATATGGCATCACGATGGGTAAAATTAAAGTGGTTACTGTACTTTGAAAGATTTTGAAAGAAGGAGCTGACATGAAAACAAAATCAAAACAAGAATTCCATGAGGTACTTAAAACGGCTCCTAAGACATTTAGTTAAACCAAATGTAGTTCTGTCCGGCAAACAACAAACAAAAAACATAGATTAGTAGTAGTCCGGAGAACCAAAATTTTACTTGGGTTCTGCCGCTAGGCCGCCAACAAGGTATTGAGGAAGTCAGTAGCATTATTACTTCACGGTATATATGTTTTTTTCCTCACAAGTGAAGAGTAATTTTCTTGAAGGCAGGGACAATATTCATTCATTCAGTTATTCATACATTCATTCATTTAACAAATATTTGCTGAGCAAAGCCATGTGCTCCATTCTGGAAGAAAAAGGTAAACAACACTATCATTGTCTCTGCTCTTATGGAGCTTACAGTCTAATGGGTGAGACGATAAAAAATACATCTATATATATATAAAAGCCTAAGCAACCATTTGACCGTCTGAGTGGTAGCTATGACGTGCAATGACCATCAGAGGACAGACGCTTCGACTAGTAGCTATGATGCGCACTGACCACCAGGGGGTAGATGCTCAACACAGGAGCTTCTGAGTCGTGGTGACTTGGCAGCTGTGGTTCTCACCGGAACCAGAGAGGGGGGAGCCCAATTCTAGGGTGCATCACCAGAGAACCGCCCTCTCACAATCCGGGATCCCTCGGGGGATGTCAGACTGCCAGTTTTACCCAATCCCCGCAGGCCAGTCCAAGGGACCCCACCGGTGCACGAATCCATGCACTGGGCCTCTAGTCTATAATAAAGTGGGAGAAATTCCACGCTGAGAGGAGAGATTGCCATGTAACTAACAAGCAGGGGTAGCTAATTGTAAGGAGGTCAGAGGAAGCTTCCTGGAAGAAATGATGCGTCTGCTAAGACTGGAAGAACAAACTGGGATTAACCAGAGACTAGAGAGCTGGGGGAGAAAAGCAGTTTTCTAGGCACAAGAAAGAGCCTTACAAAAGGTTAGCAGAGTAAAAGACGTGATTTTGGAAGACAGGGGCCAGCTCCAGAATTGCCTCTGAGAGAAATGGAAAGCCAGTGAATGTTTTTTCGTGAAGGAATGAGTGGTCAAATGTGCAGAGGGGAGAGTATATTGGAGGAAAACAGAACTGGAGGCAAGGAGATCGCTGTGTGTGCCAGGTGTAGTCCAAGAGAGGGATGAGGATGCCTGTAGTGAGGCTGGGGGAAAGGGCAGATGTGGACCAAAGTCCAAAAACATGTAGGAGGCAGAGCCAACTGGGCCTGGACAACTGGATCTGGGGGAGAAGAACTCAAGGATGCAATCAGATAAGGAGGCAATAGAGCATAATGGTTGAACAGGAGCTCTGGAATCAAGCTGTAATTCCTTTTCATCTAATTCCTGGTGTAGGCAGCTGGTATTGCCACTTCCCGAGAAAGAGAAGGCAGGAATAATTTTTTAGGGTATAGAGAGAAGATGAAAAGATCAATACTTTGCACTAAATACATTTTAGGGTCACATCAAATGTGGCCACATCCAATAAGCAGATAGATATATAGTTTTGAAGTTGGGGTCTGTTTGGGAATGTTAATATGCATATGGGGATTTTATAAGAGAGAGAGAGAATAAAAACATAAAGAGGGAGAGGAGTCCGGCCAGCATGGCTCAGTGGCTGAGCATCGACCAGGAGGTCATGGTTCAATTCCCAATCAGGGCACATGCCCAGGTTGCAGGTTCAATCCCCAGTGTGGGTCATGCAGGAGGCAGCGATCAAAAATTTTCTCCCATCACTGATGTTTCTATCTCTCCCTCTCGCATCCTCTCTGAAATCAATAAAAATATATATATATACTTTTTTAAAGAGGGAGAGGACCAGGACCCTGAAAAATGAACTGTTTTGGGCATTTTTTTTGTAAGCCATGCAGTGTCTTGAACATGGTAAATGACAGGTACTTGTTGGCTGTTACTAATGACCTTGATGACTGGGGGTGGGAGGGATAATCTTTGCATGATCTTATATATAGAAATAGGCTAAGGGTAAATGTAATACTATATATAAGCTATAAGCTATTTCAGATAAAAATGTAAATATTGATAATACTATATTGTTATTTTAAAATCCATTACTTTTTTCTTATTATATTAAAAGTACTCATTTTTAAATATCTAAGATTATAAAAACATATAATACAGAAAATAAAAGTCTTGTTATTCCCTCTTCCAGAAAAAAAATAGGTCTATATTGTTTCAATGCGTATGTATTTTCCCATCAAATAACTATACAAATTGTAGTTTTAAGAAATGGGGACAATCTCCATTGTTATTTAGTTTTCACTGTGACAGCATGAAAAAACACACCCACAATTTAATCATTCTCTTCTCATGAGATATTCAGGATATAGAGCTAAAGCAGATTAAAAAGAGAGAAATCAAATAACTTGCTTAGAGAGAAATTCTGAGAACTAAAAATTTTAAAGTCATAAAACTCTAATAGCTCCTCCAAGATTCTAGATTATTTTTAATGACTTCCTGTTAGCCAACTATATATTAAAAGTGTTTAGTGCCTAAAGTTTAGGTCTAAGAAGAGCCAAAGGATAAGTGATAACCTAGAAGAAGGGCAAAACAATGAGCCACAGTCGACTGGAAGGGCCAACCTGGTGGGACAGCCTGATGAGTGGCAGTTGCCAACAACATCCCTTTCTCCACCCCCAGAACCTCACAGTCCTGGAATAGGAGCAAGGGTGGCTGGTCAATTCCCTTCTCTTCTCCCTCCACTTACCATAACTACCCATCCTAAGGATGGCACTATTAGTATACACCCATTTTAACTGCAGTGATTTAAAATTTTCCTAAAAATAAACAGTTCTCTTGCTCCTTACTTAGAAGAATCACGTAGAAAGCATGTAAATGATTCAATTAAAGCATGTAACTGAATTGATAGCAAGGTGCTTTTTATAAGTAGCAAACTCTGATGCCTACTTCAGCTAGTGCTGGCTAGCCACATAATCCCACTGCCTTTTTCCATTAACTTTCAAGTGACGTGATGGAAGAAGCATTCTGTTCCACTCCTACTTGAAGGTAACTTACGTCTGACCCTGCAAGTCATTTTAAAACGCTCTCTCTCCATATTACAGGACCATACATAAACTTTAGAAAGTTCTGAAGGAGAGAAGAAAGAAAGAGTAAGGCTTTAATTTCTAAACTCCTAACTGTGCTGATCACTTTTGGGCACTACTCCAGGTAACATGACTGCCATAAAAGATTTACACCAAATAATTCAGAAGCAACAAGGACAAAACTCAAAACCACTAGTACAGAGAACCGTCCAAAAATAGGAGACTAGAAATACACGACTTTGAGCTTTGATTCAGCAATAGCTCTTTCAGAAAACGATTCTAAAAAAATAATTAAGAATGTGTTGAAAAATTTTGATGAAAAGTATTAAGCTCAACATTTTTTGTCAGAGAAAACAATGTAAACAACCCACATATCTACTAGTACAGTGCACTATTCATACAGCGAGACACTATGTAGCCTCTTCAAATAACATGGAGAAGCCTGATATTTATTAAGAGTGGAAAGATTTTCATGGTATCAGTGGTTAGTCAAAGCAGCAGGTTGAAAAAGATATGAAAAGTATGATGCTTATTTTTATACATAAGTGCACGTATTTTGAAATAAAATAGGCAAAATAAAAACATTTACCGTTTCTTGATTTGAGATCTCTGTGAATCACCTTGACAGGAGCTTCCATATGTAAATAGTGCATTCCTTTTTATGCAGAGGGAAGAAAGGCCCATTAATACTGGTTTTCAACTCTGTATCAATATTACCTTTCTATTTTAAACATCAGCAGTAACATTCACATTTTGCAAAGGATTCAATAAAATAGAGGGAAGACGTGTCTACATGAGGCCTGATAAAATAGAGACAAGATGTGTCTACATAAGGAAAATTCATATGCTAAGGAAGATGTATGTGCTTTGATCTCTTGGAAGTTGGAATTTGATTGTGGGTAAAGCTAGCTTCTTACAATACCTAATAAGGACACCTTATTTTCTGGAGTCTGCACGAAAATAGCACAGTTACAACTGGAAGAATTGTTCCAATGACTAAGGTATTCCACTACCACTGCCTTCTAAATCGGTAAGTTCTGACCGAGGTGTTCTGTTTTCGTTTGGATGTCTCCAGTCACCCAGTTAGTTGCAGCTTGGCGTATTTTCCCAGTGCTCATTCCAGTGAGACCCTGGGAGGGGAGGTGGGGCTGTGTGTGTGTGTGTGTGTGTGTGTGTGTGTGTGTGTGTGTGAGAGAGAGAGAGAGAGAGAGAGAGAGAGAGAGAGAGAGAGAGAGAACTGGCTAGATTCCTTAGCTGTGATTGCTAAAGGATTTTATGATCCTCAGATAGAAAAAAATATATAGTAGTTACAAAATATTTTATCCTTCTTACAAGAATAAATCTTTGAGATAATCTATATTTATAGGCACTCCAAATTTTTCTTCAACATGTTTAGAATATAAATCAAGTTACTTCAGTAAATTGGATCCACAGAAATTAAATAGAGTTTTATTATTTTGAATAAAAATTATACTTTGAAAGACATATTTCACACTTACCCCTTTAGTAGTATTTGACTCTTTTTTTTTTTGTACTTATGTATTGTCTACCCCATTAGAATAAAGATAAAGAACATTTTCTACGGAAAATTTCCCCTCTTTTTATTTCTCACTCTGTCTTTTCTAAGTAATAGAAGAAATAGCCCCTCCCCTTTCCAAATCAGACAGGCTCCTTTTTGAAATAAATTATCCGTTAAACATAATAGGTTTTGGTTCTTTTTTAAGTACACAGAGAAGTTTAATTTTATAAAGGTTAATTGTAAAAATAATCTATCATATTTCTACTAATCTGATTATTACATATTGAAGAATTATGAAAGAACAAAGAATATAAGAGAATTTAAACTCCTGTCATATAAAGATATTCCTGAAAAGAGTTAACAAAAAAGTAGTACTAATTTAAATGATGCTAAACACAATGTAATTGGAATAAAGGAAATCTAATAAGTTCTGCATACTACAAACTGTGAAAATTCAATAGCTACATCTTGGGTAACTTTTAGTAATTTTTATGACTGCATTTCATAGTTCTCTCTCTCTTGCTTTAAGAATCAAATTCCTGAATTACTGTTTTCAGGTAGAACTGGTTTAATTACTATTAGAAATATAGCTAGACAGTTTCTACACTTGTGACAAGTAAGGATTTCAAAAACAACACTCAAGTACAAAAGCTTTAAATATTGGCACTTTTCTCCTCATGGCAGATATTATGAAAAGAAGTAGCATAAATTATTGTGTATAATACACAGCACACACTTACAGAATATTTAGTGTTCATAAACATGGTAGTAATCACAATCATATAAAATTCTATTTAATTTGTTTTTACAGTGCCATCTGTAATTCTGCCTTATTTTTATTGTAAACAATTAAGAAGGCTGAAAATACCTTCATTGGTTTTTAAGATCCAGGGTTTCCTAAAAAAGATTTGACTGGTGTCATTTGGGAGAGATTTGGAATCAATGATGACCATTTTGAGTCTGGATGTAGGTTTATCTGCTTTAATTATTCTCTTACACAATGCTCATTGACTTGCAAAAGTTTCAGATATACTTGCTGGCTTGCCCTCCTCCACTCCTCTCTCCACCCCTCTTTCCACCCCAAAAGAAGAGAATCTTTTTGGTTTTGAGAGGCATTCTCCCTGTAGTGATGCTGCAGTGCCTATGTCAAAATGCATGAACCAACTCTTCCTTAAAATGAATTATTCATTCTTTGATTTCTCAGCATCTTGTTACTATAGTGCCTTTAATCTTGGTCAAACTGAAATTTGACAAGCTGAATTTGTCACAGAATAAATGAAAATCAAGCCTTCCTATTTAATCTCCAACTTCTACATATAGCTTTATCGGAGAGCTTTGAAGTCATTCCAATAGCACTGACGTCTTCTTCCTTTTATAGCCCATCTTAAATAGGAAGTATGACTTGTAGCTGTAAACAAACAAGTATCTTCTCTGCCTCACTCTACTGAGCACTGGCCAAGCACATTAGAACTCGCCTTTTGCATCAATTCACCGGCCACAAAAACATGATCTTATTACTTCGTAGTTTTGGACACTGTCCCATGGTCCACTCCCGTTCTCTACATCCCTGTTCTTTGCCTTCGGTTCCAGTTTGCTACTTAGTCCTGTTTCTTCTCTTTGTCCCCTGACGTAGAGTGCCGGTGGTCTGGAGAAACCCCAGGGATGACAGGTGATCTGGAGCTGAGGGACCACCCCTCAGTCAGGGACTATGCAGGGGAAGGGGCCAGGAGGGATGAGGTTTACAGGCTGGGGGCCAAGCGAGCTTAAATACAGTGTGCACAGCAGGAACCAGAGTGACTGATGTCAGCTGGTTTGTTGGCTGGCTGTCCATCCTAAGTGCCATTAAGTAATAATATAGGTGTTACAGGCTGAGCTTACCCCTAAATGCAAATGTCTGTAAGGTGAACTGCTTTAAGTCAAGGACTGCTTGTATATGTACTACATTCATGCCAGTGTATTTCCACAGTGCTTCAGGCAGTTCCCAGTAATAAATAACCCTGCTTACAAACAGGCAGTCCCTGTGTACTACTGACATGCAGAGAAGTGACTGTGATGTTACATGAAAATGTCTTGAAGAATGTGATCTGAGATGCCTGATGCATGAATACACAATTAGGTTAATTAACACAGCCAAAGTCTTAAGTACACCATCCTAAACATAAAGCTTACTGTTATTATAATATAATGAAATATCATTTAGCAGCAGCATTTAGCATGAAACTTTAAAATTTTCTTCACTTTCTTTATTTGAAGAATTTGGCAGGTGGTGATGAAACTTAAAACAGACAAGATATTTCCCCAAAGGAAAGACTATTATTACTTTTGGAAGTCACTGTATGACTTCCCAGCTTATAGAATCTGGAGTAACAAAACTCAAAGGAGTTAACTGCCCGAGTAACAGGCTTTCTAGAGGTTGCTAGAATACAAATATAACTATCAGTGTTCATTATTTAGATTATGTTGTTTCCAAAGCAACTTTGACAGTTATAAATAAAACTCAGAAATGTTCAGTTGGGAAAATGGAAAAAAAGATAAAAATAAATGGAATTTAAATTGCTTCAGAAAGCATTAGTGTATGCAAGAATTTATGAGGGAAAAAGAACTGGGCACCTTGTTTAGGGATTTTGTGCATTAAAAATATATAATTTCCAAGGGTGACTTCCAAGTTTACATTAAATATAAAATAAAATCTGAATTGCTTGTACAAGGCAGCACAAATCACAATTTTTTTGCAAGTGGTTACTATTTTTAGTATATTACTATGTATACAAAATGAGTAGAACTAATCCTATAATAAATCATGTTTTCTGGATACTGAGTCTAAATCTCTACTTGCAGAACAATAACAGGATTATGATCTTTCCACTTAATGTGTCAAGCAAGCTCATCGATTACATTGGTAAAAAAATGTGGTAAAAATGGCTGTTCTGGAGACACTGATTTTGTGGGGACTTGGCTTTAGGGAAAGAAATAAAGTAAAAGATGGAAAGAGAGAAAAGGAATGCGTGAATGGAAAGGCAATGACCTAAAATATTATCTATACAGTAAGTTGCAGAATTCTTGCTACTTTTGGTCTAAAAAAAGAACTTATAAAAGACATAGAATAACAAATCTTCTGACTTAAGTCGCCATATCAGGATGGGACATCCACCAATTCTGCAAGAATTCACGAAGGATTAGTGTTACCTTTGGCTACATCGGTGGCCCAGGTCATAATGTGTTCCATGTCCATCTCTTCACTTCTGTTGCTGTTAATGTAATCATACAGTGATCCCAGGGAAGCATATTCTATTTTTAATGGAAAGATAAGCATTTAATTAAAAATAAGGGGCATCTCATAAATAAACCTTGATATTTTCATTGGGGAGATGTATTAAAAACTTAACAAAAGACATCAAAAGTATATAAAAATATACTTTTCTAAAAGTGTTTTCTAAAAGTATAAAAATATACTTTTCTAAAAGTGGTTTCTAAAACTTAGTCTTATCCTGGAAAGAAAACTGTCCAAGACAAGCACTACCAGAATGAATAATCTTCAGCCAAGGACAAAATCAAAAGTCACTTAAATGGAACTCAGAAACACAAAAGTGTATTGGAAGAATGTACTAGAAGCAAAGGCAGACATGTAAATAGGTATTTCTTTGAAAATGGTTATCCTTATAAGATAGATAAGACTAAATACAAGTCAGAGTTTATATGACAATGTAAATAAATCAACCTTACTGCGCCAGAATTTAGAACAGCCCTTAAAATTTAGCACAAATGGCCAAGAAAGTGAGACAATGCCTTTAAAAATGGCTTTGAGGTGTAAAGTACATACCATAAAATCCACTCACTCTAAGTACAATTTGATGATTTTTAGTAAATTTATACAGTTGAGAAATCACAACCACAATCCAATTTTTAGAACCTTTCCATCATCCTAAACTGTTCCCTCTGTCCATTTACAGTTATTTACCACTCTCATTATCTACTTTCTGCTTTCTCTGTGCCTTTTCTAGATATTTCATATAATGGAATCTACACTATAAGGTCTTTGTGTCTTTCTCTGTGTTCTTTCTCTTCACATAATGTTTACAAAGTTCATTCATACTGTAGCACATATCAGCACTTTGTTCCTTTTTATTGCTGAATAATATTCCATTGTATGGATTTACATTTGGTTTATTCATTACCACTTGATAGGTATTTGGATTGTTTCCAGCTTTTGGCTATTATGAATAATGCTGCTATGATAATTTTCATAAATGTATTTGTGTGGAAATATATTTTCATTTCTCTTGGATAGATTCCTAGCAATGGAATTCTGGGTCATATAGTAAGTTTAACTTTTCTTGTAAGTCAGGATTGCTAGCAATAGATTCTTTCATTTTTTATCCAAGAATGTCTTTATTTTGATTTCATTTTCAAAACATAATTTTTATGGATACATTTTTTTTCTTTTAGCACTTTAAATGTTTACTCCCTTTTGGCCTCTATTGTTGTAGATGAGAAGTCAGTCATTAATCATATTGTCATTCCCTTGTACATGAGACATTTTTTCTTGCTACTTTCAAGAATTTTCACTTGCATTCTATCAACAGTTTGACTATGATGTGTCTAGTGTGTTCTTTTGCCTTTATCCTACTTAGAGTTCATTAAGCTCTTCAAGTATGTAGAAAAATGCATTTTATCAAATTCGGGAAGTTTTTTTGGCCATTATTTCATCAAGTAGTTTTCTATTTTTTATTTTTATACCATTCTTCTCTTATTTCTTTGCTTTATACATTAATTGGTATACCTGATGTTGTCCCATAGGTCTTTAAGTTTCTGTTAGTTTTTCTTCAACATTTTTATTTTTCAGATTAAATAATTTCTATTGACCTAGTTTAAAGTTCACTGATTTTTTCCTCCTATCTCAATTATGCTAAGTCAATTCTAGTGAATTTAGAATTTCAATTATTGTCTTTTTAAACTCCAAAATTTTCACTGAGTCCTCTTAAAAAAAATTTCTATTTGATGAGATTCCCTATTGGTTGATTCATTCTTTTCACACTTTCCTTTAATTCTTTAAAGTCTCTTCTAGTTCTCTGAACATTGATGCTTTGATATTTTGGTATTATTGAATCCAATGTGTTAATTTAAAGAGGCAAGGTTAGTGCTATCATCTCCCAACCCATCTAGTTTCTCAAACTTTGCTCAGTTAAGTACTACTACCCAGGCACAGAATATGGCTAGATCCTAATCCTGCAGAAGGTTGGTTGAAAAGTTCACATATTTTTTTGGTAGATACTTGTGAACAAATAATTTAATCTAGCACCTGTAGAAACAAAGACAAATTAACACATTTTAACATCAAAATTTGGCTAAGATAATCAACCTCATAGGTCAATAAAAGAGCTATAAATACACAACTTACAATTATCTCACAATTTTGAAACTTATATTGTTTTAAAGAAATGATTATTGTCAATATTTAATATTACTTACTGGCCTTACAGGTAAACAGGTATAGATCTAAAAAAGAACTAGTCACTGATAACCAAAGATTTTGGGTACAAATAGGTATGAGTAGAGAATATTAGAAGGATTCATGAAATAAAGGACTGGCTAGTCTATTTTTTTTAAAAAACCACTAAATATAATCAAACATACTCATCCAATTACTTGGATTCTTTCTCCCTCTTTTGGATAAGACAGTTTGAACATGCTAGCTAAAAATGACTGTTCCATATCCTCCTAGGGACTGAGAGTAAACTCTTGGAAAAAGGATTCACATCATGACCCAAGTCTTTTTGTTCTACTCTTCATCCTCATCTCAAATGAAACTAGGAAACGTCCTGAATAGTCCACTGAGTGAGTTAAAGTTAAAAATCTCATCCTCAAAAGCATTAAGCATGAAGGGCACAAGACAAAAGCAGAGTTTCTAACCTCTTTGGAGCATCATGCTATCATCTACTAGATAAGAATAATTTAAGCTACATACGAGGATCAGAAAACTGGGTTCAGATTTATAAGGTAAACACAACCTGTAAATACAATAGACTAGGAAACAAAGAGCAATATGGGAACTGGGTCAGACACAGGGTTTAATTTTAAATTAGAAGTCTGGTCTACAAGGTTAAGCATGGCTAAGACACTAACAATATAACCCTTTATTCGGTATTCAAGTTAATAGAAAAAATATAAGCTCAAGATAAAAACTGCCACATACCTCATTTTAGGCACAGATCTAAAGATAGCTAATTGGGGATAAAATACCCACTACTTAAGGTAAAAATACCACTTATCAGAGTAAAAGCATGTTAAAATGCCTGCTATCAGAAGATGGAAATAACAGCAGCCTTCCCCTTTGAGTTTAAGAACCAGTGTAATCACAGCTTGCACACAAGAAGAGGAACTTCTGTACAAGATCAACCTGAGAAATTGCTACCACTCTGATTCTACCACTAACGGTGACCTTGGCAAAGTTACTAAAGTTAAAATTTTAGGCTCTTATTTGTAAAACGAAAATTAATTTACCCATCTCATAGGGTTATTGTAAGTATTAGATGAAATAATTGATAAGAAAATATCGAATCCAATCCATTTCATTGAGTGTGTTTAGTTGTTAAGTTCTTACCACTAGAGTAGAAGATAGGGCTAATCTTTTAAGGCAAAGGACTGCCATGATAAATGGCCTGATCAAAGTTATTTACTGTAAAATTGAACATTATACTTACTATATACCTAAAGCTGCTGATTGGATTGTACAAGCATGAGTATAAAGCAGTGGTTCTCAACCTTCCTAATGCCGCAACCCTTTAATACAGTTCCTCATGTTGTGGTGACCCCAACTATAAAATTATTTTCGTTGCTACTTCATAATTGTAATTTTGCTACTGCTATGAATCCTAAATATCTGATATGCAGGATGTATTTTCATTGTTACAAATTGAACATAATTAAAGAATAGTGACTAATCACAAAAACAATATGTAATTATGTGTTTTCCGATGGTCTTAGGCGACCCCTGTGAAAGGGTCATTCGACCCCCAAAGGGGTCACGACCCACAGGTTGAGAACCGCTGGTAAAGTATCTAAAAAATATGTGTGTTTTTTTATGGCAAAATTTTCTGTGTGCTCCTTTTTGGAAAGGACAGTTCCATCAGTTATAAACTGCTGTTCCAAATTATGTAGTAAGTTAGATCAAGGTCATTACCAACCCAGATGACCAAACCTGAAAAATACTGTTCTCATGTCAGAGACCTTGAAGAAAGAATACTCTAATGGGATTAAAACGTCTTGCAAAGAATTATAACATGAATAGCTCAAGAAATCTTAATTTGTAAAAGGTCACAGTTACAAAAAACATCGCTCATTTCAACTAATTAAATGAAATTTTAGTTAAACGGCACCTTTAAATATTGGTATTGCAGCTGCAAGTGCATTTAAATAGCATTTACGCAGATATAATTAGCACAATTAAACATGGGTAGAAGTGGAAACACCATTCTTAATTATATTGATATAATCAGTTTTATTAATGCTTTATAGCAACAAAGGTGACATCTGATAGTAGCACACAATTCATGACTAAACCTAATATTAAACATTTTAGCATATTAAGGAATCTAAAGCTAGATAATTGGGGAAAGAAAATCAAATAATGAGTTCCTACCTGTGACGATTCCATAGTTGGGAGGTTCAAGAACTACTCCATAAAACTGGATGATGTTTCTGTGACTGAGGACACTGAGTATTTCTGCCTGTATAAAAATAAAAAAATAAAATTTCACATTTATAAAAGTCTAATGAAATAGGTTCCCTACTTATTTTTTTATATACATTTACAAGATAAGTAAGTATAAGTATATGATGCTGATAAAACTCTTGTGTTAGCAGCATTCTTGAAAGGTTAAGAATTTCTATTGAACCTTTCTGAAAATTTAAAACTGAAATGGGGTTGAAGTGGCAACAAGAGAGGAGACGACTAGCAAGCCAGTACAACTGATGATGAAGGAAGATGACTAACGAGGGAGGTACCATATTTATTTGAAGTGAAAGTCCTCTTCCTAATGGTCAAATATATTTCTTCTGCATAATGTCTCCTCTCAGAGGCTGCAGCAAGACTGAAGTTCTACCAGTTGGATGAATAGTCATGATAAAAGTTAGGTAGAGGTTTTTAACTATTAATGGAACAGATTCAAGTAATATCTATTTATATTATTTATCTAATCATTCACTAAAAATGTTATTTCTCTCCTACTGTATGCAAAAGGTACTATATAAAGGCTAGAAAGGTGGATTATTCACTTACAGCTCTGACTTGATAGGGAAGCCATATTTTATACTTTAAAATGTATTAAACACTAGAAAACTGTACTGTGGAGTGACATGGTAAAAAAATTATATTTATTAAACTTAATTTCTGAAGTGGAAAAAAAAGAGATAGTAAATTTATATCTGGTGTGTGTGGCATTTAAAAAACACTACTCCATGGACCCTGAGCTCTGATGTCCTCACTGATTCCAAGGTTCCATGATTCCATGAGAATATGATAGCAAAAGACAGAAAAGCGGCTCATCCAATCATTCAGAGGAAGCAGTCTCCTTACTGCATTGCATTCAAGGTCAAAAGCTCTCTCCAAAGAGGATCTCTAAAATATCAATATGATCCAGGGTCAGTCTATTTCCCCCAAATTCAAGAAGCTCTGAGATGATCCCATATTTTACAAAAATAAAAATTATACATATAGAAGGGAGATCGGGAAGAAATTAAACAAAGTATTAATTGTGGATATCACTAGGTAAGCAGAAAGATCCTACCTGATATTAAAGGTTTGTATATTCCCAAATTCTTTATAATAAGCCTATATATTTTTTAAATCAGAACAAGTAACACATGATTATTACAAGTACTATGTATGACTAGAACATATAAATATAAAAATATTTATTTGCACGGAAATTCTGATTTTCCTAGGAGAGAATTAGGAAGAATCAAAACTCTTGCCTTATATTCACAGGACTCCACTACGCATATAAAAACTAGTTTAGTCTGGGTGTGGTGGTTCAGTGGATTGAGCGTCGTCCCATGGACCAAGATGTCCTGGGTTCAATTCCCAGTCAGGGCACATGCTTGGGTTGCGGGCTCGATCCCCAGTAGGGGGTGTGCAGGAGGCAGCCGATTCATGATTCTCTCTCATCATGGATGTTTCTCTCTCTCTCTCCCACTTCCTTGATTCTTCTGAAATCAATAAAAATATATTTTTAAAAAAAGAATGACAGTCGATCAATTATATAACCACAGAAGCTACATTTGAAATTTGTATTTACCAGCTCGCTGCTGATTTAAACTTTCAGAATGAAGACTTTGCCTGTTGCAGGGTCTGCAGTTCATGGCAATTAAATGAGCAGTTTCTTGACAGGCTTGTCTTGTTTTGGTTATTCTCCAAGCATGCCCTTGCCTTGGCATTGTACTTTTTCAGATTCAGAATGCAGAGATTGCTTAGGCTTAACCCTTCCATTTCCAGTTTTCTACCCAATACATTTGATCATTTATTTCCAAAACCACCTCTGCAGGTAAGCCAGCCTTTTGTCAAGTCCACTGTTTCCCTACCCACAGTGGCTGGTGCTCCTCTCCCACACACTGAGAAGGGAGCCCCAATTCTCAGGAGTGGGGCTGCATTTCAAGCAGGTTCCCTGCTACAGACTGAACGTGTTCCTCTAAAATTGATATGTTGAAACCTAACCCCCAATGTGACCAGGTCTTTGGGAGGTGGGCGCCATGAGTGTGGAGCCCCTATGAATGGGATCAGTGCCCTTATACAAAAGGCCGAGGATTGTTCTCTCACCTCTTCCACCACACAAGGAAACAGCAAAAAGACAGCCATCTGTGAGCCAGGAAGCAGGTTCTGATCAGACACCCAATCTGCTAATGCCTTGATCGCAGACTTCCCAGCCTCCAGAACTGTGAGGAGTAATGTTTGTTGTCTACCTGCCTCCCTGTCTTCAGTCTTCTGTTTGAACAGTCCAAATGGACTAAGACAGTCCTCTTCATAGGACTAGGCCGGCATAAAAGTCCACAGCTACCGAACTAGGCCTCTCATGAACAGAACGGGTTCGAAAAGACAACGCCACTGTACTCCTCAGGACAGCATGCCTCTTATCTTCGTCACCACAGAGCCCCGAGCCATTGCACTTAGCAGCAGGATATCAGGGACAAGGGAACTTCTTGATTTAAGGACTCCTAAAACAGTGTTTCAAGTCTATAAGACCAAAACATCTAGCTCTTACAGGCCAAGATGTGGGTAGGACTTCCCCTCCTTTCTGTTTCAGGCACTGATTATAAAGATAACTGAGGCAGAATGCTCAATATGAGGAATTAAAAGATTTATATGCACCAGGTCACACAAACCAGGATCAAATACAACACAATGCTGTTGAATTAATTGCGTTTTCATCCCAAGCGTATCATGGTAGGGGCATTTTCCTAACAGAAAAACTGGATTCTTACACGTATGGCAAGATGGAAAATCAGGCCCTCTCCTCCTAAAAATGCAGCGTACAGGAACAACTTAAAAAGTAGGCTTGACTTTCAATCCTGTATTTAATCACCAGAGTGTCATGCACAGGTCATGCTCTTTGAGTCACGTTAGGCTTAATGAGACCCATTCACTAACTCAGTCACATGACAAGCAGCAAACCTCACAGTTCTGTAGGTTCTCTTTCAAAAGCTGCCCTGTAGGTATTCAGGGAGATAAAGAAGGACAAATGAATCGAATTCAGGTTCCATAATTTGAAACGGCCTATATTCCTAATGATGTTTCATGTCATGAAAACTTTTCTCTGGAAGGAAAATGGCTAGAAATACTAAGAAAAAAATAAGCCAGTCACTCTGTGCACTCTGGGGAACGGCTGAGCAGAGCCCGGTGGGATTTATTACGAACATCCCCACTGCTGGGACGCCCACTGCTCAGTGCGTTCCTGGGGGCTGCAGCAGCCTCGCCGCATGTGGCCGCTCGGAGAGCAGGCGGGACTCCCCTCCAGCAGCCAGGCTGCTGCCTAGTTAAGCACACACCCAATTCAGGGCAGACTCACCTGGCAGGATGGGAGGGTGGCTCAAACAGAATGAAACAAATAGCAAAGATTTAAGAACGGGGATTGGAGAGCTATTTCCAAATCATCAAAAGACTAAGAGATTTTACAGTCTTCGTGCCCACAACAGAATGTCACTGTGATGATAGGAAAAAGTCAAATATATTGTAAACAACTTGTATTTAGTTTGGATGACAGAAGCATATACCAAACCCCAGATTTCCACTTAACAACCTAGGTAATTTGGTCAAAGAAATAACTTGATGCTAAAATTACATGGAAAACCTCCCTAAAGGGAGCCTATAAATCAGTCCCGAAGTATGAACTAATGAAGGATTAAGCTTCTAAAAAACTGAATAGCAATATAATTTAATTAAATACTGACTACATGAGTGGAAATTTAAATTCTAGTTCCAAAATAGATGGCCCTAAAAGCCACCTGGTCACCCTGGACCTTGTTTTCCTAGTAAATGACTTGGTTGGACAAATTATTTTCCAGATTCCTTTATGCTTTAAGTTTCTATGCATTCCTGTAAAATAAAAAAAGTATTACTAACAGTTCTTTTCACAGAGTGGGTACTCAATAAATATTTGATAAGCTGAACTGAGATAATTAATCATGATGTATTAGGACATTCTCTAGAGTCAAACAGGCTTGAGCATGAGTCTTGGCTCTGTCATTCACACAAGCGAGGTGACTTTGAGGAAGTTCTTTAACCTCTGTGGGCCTCAGTCTCCTCATTTGTAAAGTGGGGACAGTAATCCTAGCCCAGTGCCCAGCAGATGCCAGGTGCTCAACTCATGCTAATTCCTTTCTCTGACACCTTACCTTTCCTTTATAGTCAGTTTATCATTTGCAGTGAGGTCAAGCTTATGGGCAAATCCAGATCTCTCCTAACAGTGGATTCCACCTTCATTTTAATTAGCTTTGTGTATTTATTATACCCGACCTTCCATGTTTACCTATGTTTTTACCTCAACATAGCACTTTAACATTCCAAAGCACTTAGCTGACTCTCACAAAGAAGTTATTTTATCATATTTATATTTTAAAAAACTAGGCTTTTGATTGGATTTGTTCAAGCTCACTTTCCAGCTTAGTAAACGTCAGTAATAAAATATAAATCTAGGTTTCCTACCTCTGACTCTTTTTATATATTTCTCCCCTCTCTCTTTAAAGGAAAAGCCCAATAAAAATATGAGTCCTTTCATCTACACTTTTTATTTATTAAAAGCTGCTCTTGCTCCAAGAGATTCTAATTTACAGACTCCTCTATAATAACACCTAACATTTACTGAGTGCCTACTATGAGGTAGGCAAAGAACTTTACAAAGATTAAACCTTTAAATCCTCACAGCAAACCATGAACTTGGGCCTACTACTATCTAGGCACAGAGAAATTTAAAAACCTGCCCAAGAGCAGAGTAAATGGCAAAGCCAGGTTTTTAACACACATAGGTGATTTCTAAGCCCTTCTTATAATCACTAAACCACCCCACTGTTCTTTACAAACCAAATTTGAATACAAAATGGAAGGCTAGTTTATAGAACACCCTAAAATTACAGCATGCCTAGAAAATTCCAAGCTCTCTTTAGTTAGTTACAGGAGCATCAGAAACAATTCCTCATCAGCTCCCTCGTAGGGCCTCAGCCGCTGGCCCCGCCGTACTGGTCAGGTTGCCATGCCTTCCGAACACTCAACTGCACAGGATCGAGCTAAGCACCATGATCTCACTCTCCACAGGCACTAGGCCATCAGGCCAGCTTGCAGCAACCAAATTTATAGCTAATAAAACCAGGTAATTGCACAGCATGAGGCACCCTCTCTCTATGCAAAAATTACATGGTTAGGAATTTAGAGCGACTCTCACAATCTGATTAGCTAAGTGCTTTATAATATTACTCTACAGTGCAACAGAGTTTGATTATTTACATCCCAAAAGAGAAATGTTTGCCAAATTGATTATGGAAATCTGCAAATTCATTTAGAAGAATTCAGGCAAATTTAATTTTCAAATAGTCTGCAAAGTCCTTTAACGTCTTATAAACTCCAATTAGAGGGTATCTTGAATACCTGGATTCTTAAACTGAATTAATGATTTTACTATTTCTGGGTTCTGCTAGCACACTCAATCAATAACTAATGACAAAGGCATGTGTGTGACACCTGCCAGACTACTGATTTAAAAAGAAGTAGCAAATCCTAACAAATACACAGTAAAAGTAATGTGGAGGGAGATGACTTGATCAAAAGTATGAGCATATTTAATAAAGCTCTGAGTGTGTGTGTGTGTATTTGTGCACATGCATATGTATGTTTAGTGGTAGTTAGGGATGGTCAGCCATAATGGCCTAGAAGCAGTGGTTCTCAACCTTCCTAATGCCGCGACCCTTTAATACAGTTCCTCATGTGGTGGTGACCCCCAACCATAAAATTATTTCTGTTGCTACTTCATAACTGTAATTTTGCTACTGTTATGAATTGTAATGTAAATATCCGATATGCTCTTATGTGTTTTCCAATGGTCGCGACCCACAGGTTGAGAACCGCTGGTAGAGTAAAAGTTAAAGAGATAATAAGGACTGGCAGGGAAAAGAGGTGGGATGGGTGTTTTAAGGCATCATAAACTCCCCAGTGGGTCCTCCTGGTGAAGGGTAGATTAATCAGATTATCAGCAGAATATAGTATAAGAACATATTAAAATCCCATCACTAACACCTTTTGTTCTGAATCTACACTCATGAAGCAATCTCTAAGTTTGTTTTCCATATACCTCACCTACAAATCAAAAATTTAATAATTAGCAAATTGATTTTATTCTTCAGTCTCAAGTGAAATATGCTAGTATGATTTAGTATCCTGAGTTCGCTCAACTCTGAACTCTTACGATAAAATTTACGAACACAGAAAGCAGAAGCTACCATACCAGGGACCCATTTGGGCAGCCAGCAGCTTTTCCCAGGCGGCGTCTTCACTATGTCCTTGGGAGTCTCAGGTCTCCTATAGTGGCAAACTATTTTTCAAGACAGCTTATTCTATTGTCTCAAATTACTATAGTGACCTAGGTAACTTCCTGTGTTCCTGATTCGATCTTGCTTGCTATACCCATTTCAGCTCAGATTTTTCTCTCATTTCCACATACTGTCTTACCCCAAATTCTGATTTTTCTCTTTGCTTGAAGGGTCAGTGGGTGTCCTTAATTTGACTGTAACTCTTCTTAATACTTTAATACTTATAAACAGAAAGAAATTTTTAAAAAGCTCCTTTAAAGGCATTTGCTAAATGGTACTTAACAATACTGGACATCCTTCATGCCTGGTGACTGGATTAGTGTTTGTGTAGCAGATTTCTTTTATTTCATGCAACAATGCTTAGAACCCTGGAGAGATCAGAGACAGGCCTTGGTTTCTATTTTGAGTTCTCTAGGTGGAACTCTTTTCACGCAACAGATTCTCATCATTACTAAAAGTCCCAGAGAAAATATTTCAAGATTTCTCTATAATACTAATTTATCAACTGCCTAGGACCCTCAAGAGACAAGAATCATTTTGCACATAAAATATATCTATATATATAAAAGGCTAATATGCAAAGTGTCCCCTCAGGAGTTCGACCGGGACACTGGGAGTTCGATCGCTCCCTATGATCGCCCACCAGGGGGTGGCGCAGAACATGGTGGGTGACCAGTGGCAGGGGTGGGGCACTGAGGGAGTGAGGGAAGGAGGTGGCAGGAACTGAGCGGTGGTGGTGCGCAGGCAGTGAGGGAAGGAGGCGGCGGGGAACCTGATTGGCCCTGATCACCTGCCAGGCCTAGTGACCCTACCCATGCATGAATTTCGTGCACTGGGACTCTAGTATGTGTGTGTGTGTGTGTGTGTGTGTGTGTGTGTATACATGTATATATGTATATACACACACACATATACATACTTGGCATGACTGATGCCACCTACCAACCTGCATCACAGTAACACTTCTGGCACCCCACACATTTATTAACAACGCACACAGGAAGTCACTGCTGAATGCTGAAAGGTAACAGTGAGCGCAGAAATAAGGTTCTCACTAAATAATGAGATCCAATAGTGAGCTCAGAGATGAAGAAAGTAAATCAGAACGTCAGCGTGCTTTCGAGGAGATGGATAAATTGTGGGCTATGAAGCATGACTGTGTAGACCTATTAAGGGCCTACCGAAAGGCACACAAATTTCTTTCAGGCTGGGAGAAAGGGATTTGATACAGATGAACCAGATCATATAAATATCACTCTTATCATTCTTTTGAGTTTCAGAACTTGTGAGCTGAGTATAACCTTACTTATACATTAGCTAATACTTATGAGAGCTTCCTGTGTATCAACACTGTTTCATCACTACACATATTCACTCATTTAATCTATGAAGTCAGCACTATTATCATCCCCAATTTATCTCTAAGAAACTAAAGAACAGAATGGTGACGTAACTTGCCTATGATCAGACAGCTAAGAAGTAGTGAAGTGAAGATTCAAACCAGGAAGTCTGGCCTGCAATCCTATGATTTCAACCATGACGGAATATTGCCTCACAAATGAGTATCTATTTTTAAAATCACATAGGCATACATGTACATACATGTACACAGATGTACATGCACACACATTTCTACATATTGCATACAGATGAACTCACCTATGACTATACATATGCCTAGGACTTTGTACACAGTAAATATTCTAACATTTATTTGATCTCAGTATGGAAAGAACTCTAGAATCAAAATCAAGAGACCTAGTCTTGATTCTGACACTGGATGGCTATGTGATTTGGGGCCTCAGCTACGTACTGATAAATGTCAAAATGTGGAGGTAAAAGGGAAAGAATGAATGATCTAAAAAGTCTCTTCAACTCTAACATTCTGCCTTAAATCTGATTTAATTGGTACGGAGTGGGGCCCAGGCACAGGTGCGTATTAGAAGCTTCCAAGTGAATATAATGTGCAGCCAGGAATCAGCTCCACTGGCCTAGGGCAGTGGTCGGCAAACTCATTAGTCAACAGAGCCAAATATCAACAGTACAACGATTGAAATTTTTTTTGAGAGCCAAATTTTTTAAACTTAAACTATATAGGTAGGTACATTGTTATTAACTTAAGTAGGGTACTCCTAAGGCTTAGGAAGAACCACACTCAAGGGGCCAAAGAGCCGCATGTGGCTCGCGAGCCACAGTTTGCCGACCGTGGGTAGGGCGATTGTTGGCAAGCTACACTGTAGCCTACTTACTTTGGAGTCATAAAACCCTGGGGCTGTTTCAGCTCTGTCATACATGAGCCGTATGGCCCTTGCAAGTATCAATGTACCTGAGCCTGCTCCCTCTATTTCATCTATAAAATAAGAAAACCAGTATCTACTTAAAACAGCTGTCAAGACTAGTTTTACATGAAAAGTACATGCTAGGCACAGGGTTTTCCTCAATAAATGTTAGCTGCTAGTAGTTGTACCTAGAAAATAAATGTTCAAGAAAATGTTTTTTAAAAAATACAAAGAACTGAATTTAGATATACAGAACATCAGCTAGAACTATGAATGGCTGGAAAACATATTCACAGGCTGATAGCAAGAGCACAGTGAAACGTACAAAGATGAGAAGAGGCCAAAACACAAGTCTGGACAGGACACTGACCGCAGACCAGAGTGAGGCTAGGGAATGCAGCATCGCACCATCCTGCATACTCAGGGGGTACACGGCCGGGGGAAATCGCTAAATTCAAAGACCAAAATATACCAAGATGATCACAAGCTGTTAAGCCCGATTCTTCAAACTTCTCCATAAACCTCATAAGGTGCCGTAGTATTTTAAAAACCTAAGCCAAGCTGAAAAAAAAGTGAACCTCACTTCGCTTTCCACTTACAGGGTAAGGAAGCTGGCTTACCATCATTAGCCTCACCATTACTGCATTGGATGGGGAATCTGAATTCGATGGGGCAGTTCTTGTGTTTCTATTTTCTACCCATTCTTATATTTTTGTGTCAGAGGTCACAGAAGACCACACGACACTATCGTTGTTTTTCAAAACAACTCTCTTTGGCCTTGGCTATCATTTATCATAATGAAGTTTCTGCTGTATTGTTGTACTGGTTACATCAAATGAGCCCCCAGGTATGAGCCGATGCAAATACAAAAGGACTACAGATCCACAGTCAGGGGAAAAATATTTTTGAGTAGTGAACTTGGAACACAATGATCTATTATCTGTAAAATGGAGGATATTATCTCCCAAATCTCAAAAGGCTACTGGAGGATGATGCAGAGAGCAAGCATGCTTAGTGAACAGCACTGAACATGGGCACTGAACTAGGAGTGCAAAGACTAGAGTTTGGGTTGTGGGTTTTCCCCACCTCTCCTCTATGCCATGCAGCAAGTTCTTAGCCTGCCAAGAATTTAAAAACTGGTGGGCCCTCGCTGGTTTGGCTCAATGGATAGAGTGTCGGCCTGCGGATTGGAGGGTCCCGGGTTCAAAGCCGGTCAAGGGCGCACGCCCGGGTTGCAGGCTTGATCCCCAGTGGGGGGCATGCAGGAGTCAGCCGATCAATGATTTTCTCTCATCACTGATGTTTCTATCTCTCTCTCTCTTCCCCTCTCCCTTCCTCTCTGAAATAAATAAAAATATATTTTTTAAAAACTGGTAGAATTGGGAGCAATAAAAACTATTAAATAAACTTAAAAAATAAAATGTTTATATTGGAATAATTTTTAGACTCAGAAAAAAGCTGTGTTTTAGATTACATTTAGATTCAAAGTAAAAGAGTCCTTACAGCCCTCACCCAGTTAATACCTTATTATGCTACTATAGTGCATCACTATTCACTAATGCCAGACTGTTTGCACCTTTCACTAGTTCCTCCATAATGTCCTCTTTGTGTTCTAACATCCACTCCAAATACCACATCACATTTAGTCGTCATGTCTCCTTAGTCTCCTTTGGCCTCAGGATTTTGATAAGAATCAAACAAATGTGAAAACACTTTTATAAAATAAATAGGAGTATTAGAATATAATTTACTATTGTTATACATTAAAGGAGTACATGCATGTAAAGCACCCCAAAACTGCCTGGAATGCATTAAATTCAAAATGTTGGTTATTCACATTATCATAAGTACTTATGCCTTTCCTACATTCTGACCTATGTCTTCAACTATTGCTTGGGGTTCAGAATTCCTTTATGACTACGGACTTTATTTTCTCTGTAGTCAGCTTTATAGAGTTATAGCCCTTGACCAAATCTTGGAAAAGCACCTTGCTTTAACCAACTGAGTTAGCAAAGCAGCTCAATCTAGGAGATCAAGAAAGATAAGAAGACAAAGGCATTAACGGAACCTCAGAAGCCACCAACGTTTCACTTCATCATCAAACAATGTGTGTCAGAGCTACACAGGCAAAGACGCCATGACATACAAGAGGGAATATTCCATAGACATCAGAAAGTAACCAGTATCTATACATTTCCTGTTAAGTGATCTGCACACAGCTTATGGTGATGGGAGGCAGCAACGTGATGCTTTTCTTTATCCCTCAGTTCACTGAGCTTGTTAACTTGCCAGGGAGAAAGCTCAACCAGGATCCATATACTCTCACAACTCATCCTACAGAGATCAGGAAATAGTGCATACATTCCAAGTTGCTTTAGAACAGAGGTTCTGAACCTTCCTAATGCCGCAACCCATTAATACAGTTCCTCATGTTGTGGTGACCCCCAACCATAAAATTATTTTCGTTGTTACTTCATAACTGTAATTTTGCTACTGTTAAGAATCGTAATGTAAATATCTGATATGCAGGATGTATTTTCATTGTTACAAATTGAACATAATTAAAGCATAGTGATTAATCACAAAAACAATATGTAATCATATATGTGTTTTCCGATGGTCTTAGGCGACCCCTGTGAAAGGGTCGTTCGACCCCCAAAGGGGTGGCCACCCACAGGTTGAGAACCGCTGCTTTAGAAGAATAAAATGGAGGAAAAGCTCTGGAGCTGACCCTGTTCTGAAAGTCACTAAACATCCTGCTGATAATAGCATAACAATTTACTAAGTGTTCACAAGGTTTTATGACCCAAGAACTGGGAGAATACCGAGTTGTTTTTTCATAGAGAAGCCAACATGTCCACTTAAGGGTATGTTTTTCAAACCCATTAAATATAGTGTAACATTAGCTGATAAAAAGTACAATGTGTGTGTGTGATGAGGAGCAAATAGCTTAGTGGAGGCATAAGAAAGAGTGAAATAAATTCTTTAATTGTAATAAATGGCAAACCCTTTCAACTTTTAGCATTATCTTTAGAAAAACCATACTAACAAATAAAAATCCAGAAATCTTTTTTTGAAGCCAGTTATAGAATGCTTCTTGATCAAATTCATAGTTCCGAGCAGTTAGGATGATTCTTCATGAAGTTTGTTGATACACTGTTTTGAGTCAAAAGCAAAAACTGTATGTGTTCTGGCAGTTGTTTAGGGTAGCAATGAGCCCAACCAAACTTTCATCTTCTACCCCTCTTGCGCTACCTTGTGGCCATATGACACAATTCTGGCTATTAAGATAAAAATAGTTATTATTCGCATACAAAAAAACAACACACACTCACGTTTGACCCCTTCCTCACACCATACACAAAAATTAACTGAAAATGGGTCGAACATAAATGAGCTGAAACTATAAAAGTCTGAGAAGGAAATATAGGAGTAAATCTTATTGACCTTGGGATAGCAAAGCCGCCTTAGATATGACACCAAAAGTATAGGGAACAGAAGAAAAACAGATAAATTGAATGATATCAAAATTAAAAATGCTTGTGCTTCAACAAACATCAATCATCAGAATTCAAACAAAAGTTAACTGCCTGTTTGTGGCAGGGATGCTGCAGAGAAGATTCAGGCAGCACAAATGTGGTCCCTTAGGCACAGTGGTTCTCAATCTGTGGGTCACGACCCCTTTGGTGGCCGAACGACCCTTTCACAGGGGTTGCCTAAGACCATCCTGCATATCAGATATTTACATTACGATTCATAACAGTAGCAACATTACAGTTATGAAGTAGCAACGAAAATAATTTTATGGTTGGGTCACAACATGAGGAACTGTATTTAAAGGGCCAGAAGGTTGAGAACCACTGCCTTAGGGTCTTTTCCAGAGCTGAGCTTATTAAAGGTAAGGAGCACTGGATCCAGAGACAGAAAACCTATGATGAAGCTCTAGTTCTCGAGGATTATATTTTGGGAATCATACTAAACCTATTTCATTTGTAAAGAAGATAAGTAACAGTATTTTATAAGTGGTAAATACATTATCTGAATATTATTTATTGTAATTTGAGGATAATGCAAAGGATACCGGGTTAAAACCTTAACAGGATTTATTTCAGCCTACTTATTTATAAAGCAGATTTCTGAATGGTAAGGATTAAAGTAGCCGTTTTTCCAAGAGGCTATGGAATCTGGACAAGAGATAAGTAATTCTCAGTGATGATTCAGATATGATGTTGATCTAGATCAAGAAGCTGAATAGTGAATTATGTGATACTTTATTCACTAGTTGCTAGAAATGCTATGAAGAAGAAAAGCAAAAGGACCTTTTATTGTTAATGTTAAACGTTATCAGATGCCTATCATTTGAGATATTTAACCTCTCTTGTAACAAGCATAGGGTAGGCAGTGAATATCATTTAAAAATAACATACACAGTAGGAACTTAATAGTGTGCTCTTGACAAGAGCTTGAGACTGGCGAACCCAAGACATGGGCTGTGCACTGGAGTTTATTGCTACCCAACATAGCTGTTCTGAACTTCAAGTTACTGATTTTTATTAATGGGGGGGTTGGAATTGTTGGATTAAAATAGCTATTAAAATTGCAGTTTGAGTATTGTATGAGATTTCTAGAATAACAGACCTTTTATAATTATGTGCAAACCTATCCATGAAGCAAATCACCTGCCACAGTATCAATTCTTTATCACCTTTCAAAGCTCCTTTCTCTTATTATATTGAGGTGACTATGTATAAAATAACCAAATCTTGACCCATCCATAATTAGGAGTTCACAACGTAGTCCCATAGTTCATAATCATGAACACTTACATATTTTAAATGTTCTTTCTAAAATTACAAGTATTTTTTAAAATTCTCACCCAAAGATATACTATTATTGATTTTTAGAGAGAGAGGAAGTGAGAAGGAGAGAGTGAAACATTGATCTGTTGCCTCCAATATGCGCCTCGACTGGGGATCAAACCCTCAATCCTTCGGTGCACAGGACGATGCTCCATCCAACTCAGCAACACTGGCTAGGGCACAAGTATTTATTAATCTATGTATCTTTTCCAATAAGCTATTTATCAGGAATAAATAAGGATTTCTAAAGTATAAAAAAATTGCTAAATAATTGTTTAAATAGATTTTTGTAGGTTGGTTGGTGGAAGACTACTATTATTTTCTTTTACTTAAATCTTGCTGTCCAAAGGCCAACAGTCCTGGCATTAGGAAATTTTATGTGGGTTACAATTTAAGTCAGTACTTTAAACACTAGACAAAATAAAATCTCCTCTGCTCCCGGACTCCCATTTCTTTCTTAGGACCCCAAAATTTCCACCTATATATATAAAAGCCTAAGCTACCGAGTCACTGAATGACTGGTCGACTGGTCACTATGATGTGCACTGACCACCAGGGGGCAGACGCTCAACACAGGAGCTGCCCCCTGGTGGTCAGTGTGCTCCCACAGCAGGAGCACCGCTCAGCTGACTGATGAGCACCAGACGCAGAGCTCACGGCTGGCTGCCACAGTCCGGAGACCACAGCAGAGCGACAGCGAGCCTACTGGGCTACAGCAGCAGGCACAGTGGGGCCGGGATGAGCAGGAGTGGCAGGCAGGAGCTGCAGGTGGCATCAGACTGCCGGTTTCCACCCAATCCCCACAGGTTATGCCGAGGGACCCCACCGGTGCATGAATCCATGCACCGGGCCTCTATAGCAGCAGTCACCAACCTTTCAGACCTCACAGACCACCAGTGGTCTGTGGCCCACCGGTTGGTGACCGCTGCTCTATAGAATATAAAATACAGTAGTAACAAGATACTTATTCACTGAAAGAAAGCGGGGGGTGGGGGGGTGAGAGACAAAAGAAAACACACTTCTTTTTTACTGTTATATATGATTACTAGACAGCCTCTCTTACACATAAAATTACTTGTCCTGAAAAAAACCATTTCACGATGACATTTTAATTAAAATTGATGCTTCTGTCTTCTCTTGTGCCTTCATCCTGACGCCTGCCTCCCCAGAGAACTTAGATATTTATAATTCTCTTCTTTACACACACCTGCCCTGCACTATATGCCTCAGTAACAAGATGACTATCAAAGCACAAAAGACTTAATTCAGCCATAATCACTATTATTCTTTAGGCCACGTGTTTTGGCAGATTCCCAATCTAGATTCTGATAGTAAATGGGAAACTCTGCAAGTAAATTTTATGGTAAATCATTATCATATTTAAAATATAAAAAATATATAATGAAGCGCTTAATAAGAATCTAACACAAACACAGGAAACCATGTTTTCCCATGCAAAGTCCACAAACACAGCCAGGGATCCCTTTTAGATTGAGAGGGAAATCGGGAAGACCCATCTGAATATTTTCACAGCTACTGCTCCTGAAAACGGGTGCCTCTTGCAAGAAAGGGATAGAACAAAGATCTTAATGTTGCAGGTCTGAAAGATACCCACATCAAAACCAGGTACGGTGGTCCTACCTAAGCAACTGGCAGACTGCAGGATGGATGTTGGCACTGTTCTGCCTAATACAATCTGAATCAAACACTTTGCATCTGATTCTCCATGTGAGCTTTTATGCAAACTTCTAAAGTGCAAGGAATCCTGGGGTGGAAGAGCTATTCTGAGAGATTTCACAGAGTTCGTGTAATTAGGGAAACCACTTCCTTTGATTGTAAGTGTTCAAAACAGCTGAATTCCTCCTATCAAAGGCGCTCTGTGATTTGGGTCACCTCTTTTACTTTCCCTTTCATGTTTCTCAGGATGAGAGGTGAGGCTGGAGAGCACATTATTTAGGGGAAAAAGCGACTTCGCTTTTTGTTTTAGGGATTGAACTTCCACTAGATAAGAGACTGTCGTTTAGAATCTTCCTTTCTTCCTCGCCCTCTGCCTCTTTCCTTCTCTATGGAGCCTCTTCGGTGAATACAGAGAACACAATCCAAAATGCCAATTGAAGGGTGATGGAAAACTGTCGTACTGTGTGTAAAGGATTCTAATGTTCATGTTTGCGTTTAAAACATATTTAGAAAGAACTGTAATCTGCAGCATCCTGATCTGCACATTATGCATGTTTGTCGTTTGAACAGTTGAACAAGCAAGAGACAGACAGAGACAAACAGGCCTGGGAAAAGGAGACTTCTCCCCGCTCCCCAAAAAAAAACACCAGCGACCAGCTTATAGTGTCAAAGAAACTACCACCTTGTCCTTTAGCTGTATTCCTGGGGTATCCTTTCCCCCTAAAAGTGGAAGCAGGCTCATTGGATGAGGTGGTCCATGCTGCTTTTGCCACCGCTAGTCTGGCATTCATACTGTTAGGGTATTCAGTGCAACTTTTTCTAAAATACCTTGGTCAGTTTAGCACACAGATTTGCCAGTGAATATCAAAACTGAAAATGGCCCTAACCTGTTTGGCTCAGTGGATAGAGCGTCGGCCTGCGGACTGAAGGGTCCGGGTTCGATTCCGGTCAAGGGCATGTACCTTGGTTGCAGGCACATCCCCAGTGGGGAGTGTGCAGGAGGCAGCTGATCGATGTTTCTCTCTCATCGATGTTTCTAACTCTCTATCCCTCTCCCTTCCCTCTCCCTTCTTCTCTGTAAAATAATCAATAAAATATATTTTAAAAAAAATTAAAAAAAAAACCTGAAAATGAATATGCAAACAAAAGTAATTTACCATTTGTCAACCACTTCGATGCCCACATTTTCCTGAATATAAGGAAAGCCAAAAAATAATGAATATGCTACAATCTCTAAGATTTTAGTAAATTTAAATTTTAGTTAATTAAAATTCTGTATAGTAATGTCAGTCATATCAAGGAAAAAGGGTTTTGAACCACATGAATAAAATATGACAAAATTCTCTAAAGTGACAACATCATTTGCATTCATTACATTTGCTCTTTACATTTCAAAATGGAAACACAGCTAGGCAGGAATTATCTCCATTTTATAGGGGAAGAAACGAAGTTCCAGAGAGGTTAACTGTTTTGTCTAACATCCCATTGAGTAAAAAGCAAAGTAGGAGCAGACAGAACTTTACACAGATGAAGAGGACATGATCTCCCTGGTCCAGGATCCTAAGTTTCCCTTACCACAGTTTGAATTTCACATTAGCTTTTCTGGCAGTGTATCGCATTTTAACTCACAATAAGAAAAATACAAGGTAGGGCGTATCAGTACCCTTCCCCTAGAAATGAGGAGTTAGGGCACAAAGAGCTTGCCTGAAGACTAAGCTGGTCAAGGTAGGGATTCCAACACAGGTCTGACCCCACAACCACACTTTAAACCACTGCCTCTGTACTGAAGGTATATGTTTGCAAGTTTGTTTCTCTCAGTTGAACTATTAGATCCTGTGGGTCCTCCAAGTTCCACCCAGCACAGTTCTGGCATATATTAAGTACTTAATAAATGGCTTCTGAATTAAGAAACCACAGCACAATACAGAGGGAAGGCTCTACAGCCTAAATAAAAGAAGGTTTAAAGGGCATCACAGCTATCTCCAAGTATCTGAAGGCTGCCGGGTGGAGGAAGTACCAGACCCAATTTATGTGGTTCCAATGGACCATACTAGAACCAATGGGTAGCAAATTCAAACTAAAGCCAATTAAGGCCTTTAAAAGAGGCCACCCCCCAAAAAAATAAAAGGGTGTGTGTGTATGTGTCTTAATATAAGGCTCCTATTACCAGAGGTATTAAAGTGTCCAGATAATCATATGATGTAGGAAATAATCCCACATAAGAATCTCTGGTTGGGTACCTAAATGCCAGACCACTGACCTGCTGTATCAGGGATGTTAAAAAACAATACACATGTCCATGCACACACACGTGCTAGACTCTATTCTGGAACTATTAAATTAGAATCTTTAGAAGTAGGGCCAACTATGTATATTTTAACAAACCAAGTTATTCTGATGTGCAGCTAAAATTAGAAAAACTAGAGGTTGGTCCTTTTCAGCTTTATATTTCTGTAGTTTTATGAAGGTATGCTCTCAGTTGTCCCTTCATTACATGACTGTGTTTAAAATTCTGAAGTACTATAGATGCTATAGTCCCTGAATGACTCTCACTCCCTACATCAAACTCTGGCCTGTGTCCTTTCTGTTAGCTATTGTGAAAGCTTCTTCCAGGAAATTCGTTTCCAAATTGTGCGTCATTTCTCCCCGTGTTACCCAATCTGTTTTCAGATAACATCCACTTTTATTACCATGGTTAAAAACAATGACATCAGCTCTATGGGTAAAGGACTCTTCCAAGTGTACCCTGCTTTGCTACTATACTGTCTTCGAAAATTCAGGAGTTGCATAGAAAGTGTTTCTTCACCATACTGCCCCTCTTAAAATACACAAACATTTAGATAAATCATTTAAAAATATTGCTCCCCTAGCCCGGTCGGTGTGGCTCAGAGTTGAATGTCAGCCCATGAACCAAGAGGTCTCTAATTCGATTCCTGGTCAGGGCACATACCCGGGTTGTGGGCTCGATCCCTAGTAGGGGGCGAGCAGGAGGCAGTCCTTTGATTGATGTTTCTCATGAATGTTTTAATCTCTCTGTTCCTCTCTAAAAATAATAAAAACATATTTTTAAAAATATTTCTCCCTAAATTTTATTTACCCCCATTACCGGCTTCAGTAGAGAAATACTTATTGAGGACTCTACGGAAATGAGCTAGTTTTTAATCAATAAATATTTTTGAGTACCTACTATGTGTATAGCATTGTTGGGCGCTGGGAAGTGGACGAGATGACAGGATATACTCAGTATGTATTTCTAACATTTATTTGACGCTTACAATGTGGGAGGCACTGTGCTACACTAGGCTGAGCATGTACTTCTCACCACCACACTACACAAAACCAGCTAGGACACATGCTGGGTAGAGGTATAAGCAGCGTCCATGAAAACACAGAGGAACTGCAACTCTGACGGGGGGAAGGGACCGAGGGCAGGAAGAGCTTTTAAGGAGGGGCATTTTAAAATTAAACTAAATTAATATTGATACTAGAGAGGGAAGAAGGGAGAGAAAGAGAGAGAGAGAGAGAGAGAGAGAGAGAGAGAGAGAGAGAGAGAGAGAGAGAGAGAGAGAAACATTGATCGGTTGTTGTATGTGCTCCAACTGGGGAATTGAATGCAACTTGGGAAGGTAGCCTGACTGGACTTGAACCCAAGACATTCCAGTGCACAGGATGATGCCCAGCTAACTGAGGCATACCAGCCAGCACTAAGGAAGGAAATTTTAAGGACAACAGCCCTCTGACCTGTGGGAGCTAGCTGTAGACATGCATTCCAGCTGGAGGCAGGAAAGCGCACTGCCCATTTGGAAAAAATTCTGTCTTCTCATGAGGGAAAGGTAGCGGGAGAAGAGGTTGAAAGCATTGTTGAGCTAAACTCGTTTAAAGGGTCTAATATATTATGAGAGGTTAGAAATTATTCTATAGGTAACGGAAAACCCTCAAAAGTTCTGGTGTAGAAATGACATGATCTGATCTGCTTTGCTTTGCTTTTTTTCCAGTTGGTGTCCATTTGGCAGATGGATCAGGAAGGGGAAATAGCCAGGCAGTGGAAGGAGAGATAATAATGACTTGAATGACAAGAAGCAGAGATGGCGACAAGGGAGAACCAATTCTACAACATCTTTCTATTGCCAACCAAATTTATACAGTTGAGAATCCAGCGAGATGAACACCCATTTGCTTTTATCACATCTTATTATTTCTTAAAACTTGCTCTTTTTCCAAATCTGTGCTTCGAAATCAATCCAAAGGATTCCTAGGGTTCCCAACTCTGCGGCCCATGAGCAGACCCTCAGAGGACTCACCCCCACCGTCCTGTCGCCGTCCTTCGGCATTTCTGTACTTGCTTTATTCATCTTTGGCGAAAACATGTTTCTCTTAAGGATATCTGTATGCCACATAATTTCCCAGCTCAAATGAAGAATTCTGCCCAGCTTTTTGGCTTACAAAACAACAGACAATATAAACGAACTTTCATTAATTCATACTCATTTTGAAACGTTTTCCTTTTAATTGACAATTTTGAAAACAACTATTTGCATACATGACTGGATCAATGGTAGCTATTTCTGGACAGTGTATTTTCCACCGTACCTCCCAATGAAATTGCTGAGTTCCTAAGCAACTCTTTCCCCATCTCCATCACACTGGGTATCCATGGCAACATATCCGCAGAACTGGTACACTGTGGCATTGCACTGTTTAATGGAGCACCTCACGTCAATTACTATACATGTAACTTTATACGGATGTGTATTACTAAGCTAGCTTATATTCTATAAGGCACACGGGATAGTCTCTGAATTCCCTGAGGATAACGCATTATCCCCTCTAGTGGGTAAAGCCTGAGCAGAAAAACAAAATGAGTGACGACGCCAAGGATGACTGAGGACCTTCGGGCTGCTGCTTCTGCTATTTTCACAACTCAGGAGACAGAGCCAAGCGTTCTGTCCAGGCAGACAAAAACTCTGCACAAATGGCACTCCTATGTAAAGTCACATAATACCTAAGAACTCACATGCACATTGTGCTCAAAGGTTCTCCTAGACAAGTCGAAATCTGCTTTGGAAAGCATCTTGCTTTAGTCATAGCCACGTGTTTCAGTAGAATTTTGGTAGGTTCTAAAATCCCGTCAAACTCTGAATCCTGGTGCAATTAAAGTTTCTGTTTGGTGCAGACACGATGACACTCTAGGTGCAATAACAAATCACCAGCCTGGCTTCCCCTCTCCCTCACTGCTAATCTCATTTCACTCACCAGCTAGTCTGCCAAGAACAGAAACGCATAGCCCTTGGGCTCGCCGGTAGAACAAGTAAGAGAAATGAAGAAAGTGATGAAGAAAGACCCTCTCCCCAGCAAAGCTCTGGACCAGCCCATGCACCAAGTGTCCAGTGGAAATGCTCTGCAGTCTGCTGAAACAATTCTCCGAACCAAAAGAGAGGTATGGAAATGAAGAAAGCACCCCCTCCCCACACAAGCCAAACTAGGAACTTCTGGGTGAACTGTCAAATTGTGAATAGCTGAAAAATTAAATGGCAATTGCCCTTTTGTTTTCTTTTATAAAATTTGAACATACACACCTACATATACAGATACACTGCGAGTAATGATCCAATAACTGTAATAAAGGAAACTAATAAAAATATTTTTTGACAATGGGGGGGAAACAGGTTATTGGCTCTGGCTGGTGTGGTTCAGTTGGTTGGAGCATCTTCCTGTACACCAAAAGGTTGTGGATTTGATCCCTGGTCGGGGCACAAATGGAAGATGACCAATTGATGCTCTATCTTACATCGATATTTCTCTCTCTCTCTCCCTCCCTCCCTGCCCCTCTCTCTCTCCTGCCCTCTCAATGAGCATATTCTCAGGTGAGGATTAAAAAAAACAACAGACAGGTTCTTGTTTAATGGAATTTAAAGGAAATTCTATTTGAACAGGAAGTGGTCTATTATTTTATACTTTCCGGAAAATATCAGCTCAAAAACCTTCTAAATCGTGATCTTAAGCAAAGTCTCCATATAGCTATGGGGGAAACAATGCAAAGAACAGTATGGAAACTTCTAATTAAAATCAATGTAACCGTAATGTTTTCCATCTGCTGCTCTGTCACAGGGTCTTTTGCAGATGCACAAACCCAAACTAACGCAGCTTCGTGGGAACTGCAATTAGAAAACGACCATGAGAAACAGTGGCGGGGAGGAGTGTGAGACAAACCCATTGCCAGAGAACAAATAACTTTCTCTTCGTATTTTAATAACTTTCATAAATGTTTCATTTCAAAGTTACTTCACTTATTGCTCTTGCTAGAATAAAAAAGAAATGTATACCTAGGCATTGGGAAGGCTTCGACTAAGTCCGTTTCAATTAACAGAGGTGCAGTTGAAAGAAGTATACACAGGAGCCAGGAAGGTATGGATTCAAATTCTAGATCCACCACTTACTATGTGCCCTTAGGCATACAAGTTAGCTCTCTTCATCTTTTTCTCCTGTATATTGGTAACAATACCTAACTCACGGGGTGTTACCTATGACACAGAACACTGGCACACGGGAAGAGTTGGGTAAAGGAAGGCAGGCATTATTAGTTGACATGTGTAAATTATAGGGCTGCTGACGTCATCTCTTCTTTGGCACTAATTTAAGATAAATTTTACTAACATTATATTCCAAACCAACATATACATTCCAGAGGTTAGCACCCCATGCCCATCTCATTTAGGAATTAGGCATTTTTCTAAAAAAAGCTTCCCCAAGAAAGGGGAAGCTTTGTTTACTAAAAGTACATCTTAGCTTTTTCTCCTGTCTCATGCCAGTCAGCTCCCGTCATCTGCCTTCTCCATCAAGAACTCCTCAAAATGTAAACATGTTTGTATTTAGTTGGGACCCTAAATTGGAAAGATGCTGCAAATTCTAACAGTCACCCTTTAAAACAGAGTCTTCAAAAAAGCAAAATTGCTGTTTCTAAGAAAATTATTTATAAAAGTATTTTTCATCTATTTCCCCAGTATGAATAGCAGGGCACATTTTAAGAAAAGGGGTGAGAAAGTATATAGTAAAAGGTTATTTAAATTATTTAAATATTAACAGAGGTTTAAATGAGGTAGGAGATGGAATGGGGGAATGGGAACCCCCATTTATAATCAGTGTACATCCATCCATCTTTTTGTTTTTCTTAAACTCACTGAGATAATGAGAGGGGATTGACCACTGGGTTGTCCTCTGCAATGGAAATTGGTTTTCTTGTTCCTTGTTTTATTCATTTGTGAACGGAAAACCTGATGTGCACGGAGTAGTCCCATGTTAGTCCCTTCTTCCTGTTGCATGCTCAAAGAAAACCACAAAACCAACCCCAACAGGATTGTGGTTTGGCGAGAAACTAAGTGTCCATTCTAAAACCACGCGGCTGTCACACAAGTTAACACTATTTGCAGGCTCCCTTTCATTTCCTACAATCCAGAAAACACACACCGCTTACTGGCTGCAGCCTCAGGGTTAAACGTGTGGATGCTGCCCAGCTGAATGCTGGCCCTGCCTTTCTACAACAACCTTACTGCCCAGGATGGTCTGCAAGAGCATTCTGCAATTCGAGCAGCTCTCCTGCCCCTTCTCTATGGACTGACAATAAAAATAAGAGGTGGGTGTTCTCTTTGTAAAGAAGCACGCTTTATTACTTTAGACACCACCCTCTCCCCGTCTCACCACTGGAACACTGTAGCATTCTCTCTTTGTCCTATGCAGGTCATTCTTTCCTCTGCCTCAACTACAAGGTAGAACCCCAAATTCTATACCCACTCTAATCCATATGTAAGTATTTCTATCGATATCCGCCCATCCATCCATTCATACATACATACACACACAGAGAGACAATACCTCACTCTTTGGATTAAACCTACTGAAGTTCCATAAAGAAATTTAGTTATATTGCTGCAATGCATGTGTTTTTAATCATTCTAGTGGTACAATTTTCTGTTCACTTATAATATACAGATTTCTGACAAACAGAATTGGAAAAGTACACAAAGTATACATCCCTCAATTTAGGAAATTAAAAGGAAATAAAGGGTAAAAATTTTTTTGAGAAAACTCTCTGGTATGAAATGCACCTTCTCTTACACTCCCCAGTCTATTGACATTTTCAGTGTTAGACAAAAAAATACTACTATTCTATTCAATAATGTAAGATTCTGTTTTCAATGACCATATCAAAAATTTAACTTTGTTTTCTTTTCCAAACTACGAGGTAGAGGCTCTAAGCCAGGGGTCCTCAAACTACGGCCCGCTGGCCACATGCGGCCCGCTGAAAACATTTATCCGGCCCGCCGGGTATTTTTGCCGCTGCTGTGTGCATAGGAATTTGTTCATAGTTTTTTTTTTAAACTATAGTCCAGCCCACCAACGTCTGAGGGACAGTGAACTGGCCCCCTGTTTAAAAAGTTTGAGGACCCCTGCTCTAAGCTGAGAAACACAAGTGAGTGAGGCTGCTCTAAAGGCAATGTGAGCCTCTTGCTTTGCTGTGATGAGGGCTCCCACCATGACAAAATGCCATGAAACAATGTATGCTCTTTAGCTGCTCTCCCAGGACACATAGATATATTAATGATCTGAAGACAGAACTACATGAACAACAACTTATTGCACTGAGAACGCGCTTTCTTTCAGGCGGAAATGTGCATGAGATCCTACAAGAGAAATATTTAAAGGCAGATTGAACATACACATCTTCCACAAAATACATAAACTAATGACGAGGCCATTTGCGTATCTCCTTTGGAAAAAATGGCTATTTTCCCCAGGTTTTATATACAAGTTGTTAGGAGTTAACTTTATAATTTAGTCTTTAGGTAACAGAATATTTACTGGGGCTGTGATAGAATGTGAAGGGGAATTAACAAAGCCAGCAATGGACACGATGATTGCTGGGGTTGTGTGTCTCCTTATTTTAGGGGAAGAGTGAGAACTTCTGCACTTGTACGAGGGGCAGCTGGTGTCGACTGGTGAAAGCACAGAGTTGTTCATTACATGGAAGTTCACACTGTAGACGGGGTACACAGATGCCGAGGGGCCAAAGGGGTGGACCGTGCCAGTGAACACGTTGTTGCCTCCAGCACCCCGTCTATTGTGTTTGCCCTGCCTTGTGAACTGGAGCTAGACATTATAAACAGTTCTCCTTTGCCAGCTGGCACAGTGGCAGGCTGTGTCAACACAGGGCCTGGGAGGGACACTGCAAGGCACAGCAGAGGAGAGACTTCTCTGTCGGTTTCCTGTGTGATTCCCCCCCGTGGCTGTGGCTGCTGGAGCATGAGTGAGACCCCGTGTCACTCACCCTCACGTGTTCTACTGGGACCTCAATGGGAAGATTCCTGTGGACCAGCTTCAGTCTGCCATCACCCAGCAGGTAGCTTCCTGCACACCAGCCCCAGCCCATGGCACCCTGAGAACTCCACTGGAACCCCAGCAGATGGCTTCTTATGGGCCAGGTCCAGTCTGACACCACAGCAAACCCATCATCCAGAAGGCTGCAGCCACATGCTCTCCAGTGAGGTCTCAATTTCAGCCTGGGGGTGGGGGTGGTCCCAAGTCTGTTCCTCCCTAAGCTCTAGAGGTGGGAGCTGCCCCCACATTTGCTATTCCTATATTCCTTAGGGGTTCTTACTAGCTAATGGTAGTTGACCTTTTGCTAGTTAATAAATGTTATATTGAATTTTCCCTTTTCAAATCACTGGCATGGTTTGTCTCCTGAATGGAACCTGGCTGATACCATAACCTACGGTTTCATAGTGAATTACCGCCCCCTGAACAGGATTAACTAGCTGGACAAACTGTTTACCTTTCAAACTCAGTGGCAGCTACCTCTAAAATCATTATTATGATAACATTTTAAGTAAATAATAGGAAAAAGTTGTGATTTCTTGAATGAAATGTCAGTCTGAAATTAAGTCCAATATACCATGATGATGTAGATGCAAAAACTGACAAAATTACTACTCACTTCTACGTCAAGCTTGCCATTCAGGACTCTTGCACCTTCCAGGAACCCGGGGGGGGGGGGGGGAGTCCAGTGAAAGCCTACGGAGGGAAGTGTGTGGGTGTGGTGTATATACATGTGTATGCTTGTGGCTCCTGCGTGTTCATGTCCAAAGGAATCAAAATTAGACCCCCAGTAAATCTAAGTAACAAACACATAAAATAGTCACATCTGCATTTTTTTTACCTGCTGCTTTTCTAAATTGTTCCCCCATCACAGACCAGTAACACAGAAATAAGAATCTGGAAATAATTTTTAAAAATTGACAGGTCCATACAACTCTGTGGTTAGTTCTCGCTCCCGCAACGAGACTCATTCATTTTACTAATTTCACATCTCATTCTTACAAGCACATCTATTTAAAAAATTATTTTATCTCCTTAAATGTAAACAACACAATAAACTAAGAAATATTCTGATTGGAGGAAAATGGAATTACAAATAGAAAGAGAGGAAACATAATCTTAAGGTCTTCTAAATGGCTAGATTGCTCCATTTGAAAAACAATGGAAGCAAAAACAGCTGACCTGAGATAAAATGTTTTCAGGTCCAAACTGTTGTGGTGATAATTGTGGAAAGAACAGAAAACCCCATGGGCCATGTCTCCTGCCGTCCCAGAGATTTAGAAACTGTGCTCTTGTCACATCTCTCAGCTTACCACTGCCCCAAGCACCTGCCGCCTCTTCCTCCCCTCCCTACCTTGACAAATGGCAGGTACATCACTCTAACTGAACAGAGAAGGCCTTTATATAACTTCAGCATTTTTTCGAATACACCTTAGGAGGAAAGAGGAAAGTGTCTCTGGTATTAGGTGCCAGAAGATAGTAACAAAAATTTCTGTAGCCAGAAGTTATTTATGTCTCTTTGACTCATTCAGCCGCATTTTCTAGATGAGCACTCCTCTACAGAATCTTAACATTTGTTCTAGTCTGCGTTGTGCAATCTTGGAAATTATGAACCAATTCTACTTGTGCAATCAAGGATATTTAGGTTACAATCTAAAAAGTGGAATTTTAGTAAGAAAATAAACAGCAAAACAGATGAGGTATGTAAGAGCCTTATTATTATTTTCATTTATGAGTAAATCATTGAGGAGTTAACTCATATAAAATTTTATCTTTGTATTGTTACAAACCTCATCATTTAAAAAAATTCGGTCTTCAATAGACAAAGAAAATTAAATATACCAATGTACTTAATACTCCTTATAATTTGGGGAAAACCTTCAAAAGAGGTGGGGGTGGGAGAAGCCTTTAAATGGAATAGAAATGTCTGCTAATAAAGCACTCTAATATGCATTAAGTGTTAACTTATTTTATTTCTTTTTAAAAATATATTTTTTATAGATTTCAGAGAGGAAGGGGGAGAGAGAGAGAGAAACATCAATGATGACAGAGAATCATTGATTGCCTGCCTCCTGCACACCCCACTGGGGATCAAGTCGGCAACCATGCCCTGACCAGGAGTCGAACCATGACCTCCCAGTTCATAGGCCCACGCTCAACCACTGACCTGTGCTGGCCGGGCATTTACTAAATCTTTTAAAACTAATATTTCCAAGTGCGCCTTGCCCTCATCACTGAAGTCGCCAATGTTACACTCAGCAACAGGGATCCAGAGTGTTTCTTTTTCACGGGAGCTAGAAATCTGGATTTTCATGCAAAATCATCTAAGTTTTAAATGTTGACGATACATTTTTAAAAATGAAAATACTGTGTGGACCAAACAGAACATATCTGCAGGAGAGATGCATGCATGAGCTGCCAGCCTGGGTCTAGTGTTAAACAGTGACTGCCCTGCTGGACCAGCACACAGCTATGCCCAGTGCAGGCTGCTCTCTCCACTCCCCACAGTTTCCACCACTTCCCACTGTGCGACACCAGGCTGGCTTTCCTTCCTCAGATTACTTACTATATGCAGACTCTGAAGTTTGTAGCCCAGAGTTAAAATTGCAGACCCTGTAATTCCATTAGTTGGGTTTCTCAGTGTTGTAAACGTTTGTCCTCTGATGGTAGGGTCAATTTTTGACACAGCCAAAAATTATTAAATCTAAACCTATGAATACATATGTTGACATCACTTGCCCAGTAAGAAGACAATGAACCCTGAGCCAGGTGATGCACTGATGTACAAATCCACTGTGTTTTGTCTTCAAGGACTAGAAGATCAAGGAGACAAGAAAGGGGGAGGGAAGGTGGGTGGGAAGTGATCAACCAAAGAACTGGTATGCATATATGCATAACCCATGGACACAGACAATAGGGTGGTGAAGGCCTTGGGGGAATAGGGGGCTAGAAGGCGTTACTAGGGGGAAAAGGGGGACATATGTAATACTTTCAGCAATAAAGATTTAATTTTTTTAAGAAAGAAAGGAATTTAACAGGATTAAGAGGTGAGCACTGAAATGAGTGTCTGGTGGGAAATCTCTAGGCTTGGAGACAAGTGAACCCAAATGTGAGTGCTGAGTTTGGAGAATAAAACCTAGATGCCAGGGTAAGGTTGAAGAACGACAGAGCTGTTGGAAGACTGGGGAAGATAAATGATGGGCAGAGAGGGATGCTCCTCTAAGGCAGGACGGCCCTAAGCTATGAGATGTCGAAGGTTTTACCCAGAAGTGGCTGAAGGAAAGTGGAGCTGACAGTCATAGAAGCGGTAGTGACACGAGTCTGCATCAGCTCAGAGGTCCTTCAGGTGGACACCAAATTCACTCAGGATGATGATGGTCAAAGACAGGATGGCGACCACAACTGAGGCAGGTACTGAAATCAGGGAAGGTGGGAATGTCTGCAAGGTGAAGATATGAGGCTGCAGCCAATGGTTAAGTGGGATGAAAATCGGTGATGAGGGGTGGTGGCAAACGAAAAACAGACCAAGTTTCTTATATAACTTAGGAACTGATTCAGTCAAAGAGGACATCACTTTTTATGATTTAGAAGTTGTATAAAAAAGGACTTTGTTTCTTTCTAAAGTCAAAAAGACATTAATTTTACTCGTGTCATCTAACTTATTACTGATCTGAATTAATAATATCTTAAAAGGTAGGACATCAGCCCTAGCTGGTTTGGCTCAATAAAAATATATATTAAAAAAAAGGTAGCTCATCGAATATCCCTTTGGAGGAAACAGATCCACGATGCCCCACACTGACTAGATTTCCCAATATACTAGGATGAGAGAGACATTTACTATCTCAAATGGGAACCAAACCTGAAGGCGGTTTCATTAAAGAAAAAAATTCTAAACCCTAAAGTGTTTCTGAAAATGTGTCATAAGAGTGTGTTGTGAGCACAGACAATTCAGCGAGGTGAGCTGAAACACCTGCAGAGACGGACTCAAATGGAGAAATGAGAGATGTAGGAAAGGGTTTTGTCTGAACTGTGGGCCTTCCGTCTGGCTCTGAGTGCTCTTACCCAAAGCTGACACAGTCGCAGATGCTCTTTTCTAAACGCCTCTCTACGTGGAAGAGTTCATGGAGATTCTACCTCCCCCGCTCTGCAGGCCCTGCTAAGATAAACAGGTGTGAAATGTTTTCCTCTGTTTATATACAGATCTTAAAAGGAAAATACCCCACTCATCCTGACAAATGGCTGTGGGTAAGCATTCCAGAGCCTTTACGGGCTTGCTAAAACAAAAAGAAACAAACAATCCAACAAAATTAAGGAAAATACATAATTTCAATTACCACTCGAGTACTGGGTTAGGTGTTCTTTATAGGTTTTTACCTACAGAGCAAATGCAGATTCATCTCCCTTATAATTACCAGATCTGGAGCAAGCTACAAACAAAGGCAAAATTCTAAAGCCTTATTGGCTAGTAACCAAATGAGCTATTTATATTCCTAAAGAATACTAAAAGAAGGTGCCCACGCCCAGATAAATGCAAAGTACATTTAACTTAAAATGCCTGCAATGTTTCTTTCGCTAACAACTAAGACCTGGAAAAGCCGTAAAGTAGAATATGTGTTTGCTTTAGACCACATGTATGCAGAGCTTCATGGCAGCAAAGAAGTTGGGGGGGGGCGGTAAATAAGATAAATAAGATTAAAATTATGGGCCATCAATGATATTCTGGGAGAGTTGAAGCAAAAAATATCAAAAGTATATGAATATACTTTCAAACAACTTTGCATGATTCAAAACTAAACAGAGGATAAACTGCCTCTGTATACAAAACAGACAGACTGTAAAGATGTTTTTCCCATCTATCTGCTATAAGTAGATCCCATGCATTTGGTTAGCTTTGAATTTTTCTTCTGATTATAAAAGTAGCATGTGCTCACTGTTTCCAATTTTCATGGCCATACACAACTCTTAATACATATGAATGTTCATTTTTCTAATTATTTTTTTAGTAGAAAAAAAACTCTTAAAAGTGAGGGTGATGGGTCAAATGGCATTTCGTTTTATTATTATTTTAAAATATATTTTTAAAATTTATTTCAGAGAGAAAGGGAGAAGGAAAGATAGAAACATCAATGATGAGAGAGAATCGTGGATCGGCTGTCTCCTGAACATCCCACAATGGGGATCAAGCCCGCAACCTGGGCATGTGTCCTGACAGGAAATCAAACAGTGACCTCCTGTTTCATAGGTTGATGTTCAACCACTGAGCAACACTGGCCAGGCAAATGGTATTTCATTTTAATCTTGTCAATTCCGTAAACTGCCTCCAGAAGGCTATGCCATCTTAGATTTTCAATGAAAATCTAAACTTCCCTGAAGTTTCCTTCTTCTCTGCAGCCTCTCAATAGCAGCGGGGGGAACTCTTTCAGCACTTGCCACACTGGGCCTGGAGGTAAGCATACTGTCCTCCTTGTTTCTCATTTCCACTTCCACACAGCTCTCCATGCCCCTCCTTAACTACCGAGTCACATGTCATTAGGGCACACTATTCATTACCCCTCACCATTGCCAGCATATACGAAAGACGCGAGCCCATTATTCCATCCTCTCGCCAGCACTAAGATGTCACTCCTTTTCACTCCACCAATCTCATCTGTGAAAAATGTCTCCATACTATTCTAGTATGCAATCACAAGGATCCTACAGGACAGTGATTCTCGAATAAGGAGAAGATATCACTTTCCAGAGGACAGGGAAAGGGGAAAGAACATGTATAAAGAAAGGTTAAAATATCCTACTTCATAACACAAAATACAGTAAATTCATGACCAAATATTGTTGCTGGTGAGGAAATAAAATATATCGTAAGAATACATCACAGCCCAGCCGGCATGGCTCAGTGGTTGAGCATCGACCTCTGAACCAGGAGGTCACGGTTCAATTCCTGCTCAGGGCACATGCCCTGGTTGCAGCCTCTATCCCCAGTGTGGAGCGTGCAAGAGGAAGCTGGTCAATGATTCTCTCTCATCATTGATGTTTCTATCTCTCTCCCCATCTTCCTTCCTCTCTGAAATCAATAAAAATATTAAAAAAGAAAGCATCACAGAAAACATGGTTTTAGAAGACCGGAAACATTATCCTACATGAATGATATAAGTAGCTAGTTATCTACAAGCCTCTTTAAAACTTTTATTTTTTATTGAAATATTCTTTATTTTGTTTTTTATTGGGGTGACATTGTTTCACAAAACCATACAGGTTTCAAGTGTACAACTCAACAAAACATCACCCACACAGTGCATTGTGGCCCATTGCCCCAACAAAGTCTACAAGTCTTAAAAAGAGAAAGCTATGCTGAAATATGTGCTAACAAGTCACAGAGGAGAGTATAAATATTGGGTGTGTTCTGATTATAAGTTGCTGAAATAACAGTAATAACAACGGTCACAAATACTGAAAGCTGACTGGGTGCCAGGAAGCATGTTAAGTGCACTTACATGGAGAGCCTCATTTGGCCCTCACAACATCCTTAGGAAGCAGGCCCTATGATTATCTCCATTTTATAGAAGAGGAAACTAGGACCTGGTGAAGTAACTTGCTCATACAGCGGATGAGTCGTGGAGCCAGGACTTCAGTCTCCACTGTCTGACTTTGGAGTGCCAGCTCTCCAACGCTAAGCCACGCTGCTTCCCAGGGATGAACGCCTCCATTTCCAACGCAAGACAGAAGACTTGGTGTAAAACCGCCAAATGAAATTCATCATAAATATTTTGACTGCGATCTTCGCCAGTAGATGGATTCCCCTTTAAGGACATGCTGGCAAGAAGATTCTCCTCATTTTCAGTTTCCTAGTTTCTCTAGAATGGCCTTGTTCTCAGCCAGTTATCTGCTCTGTGTCTGACAAATTCCAGACCACACAAATCACACAACCCGAAGTCAAGGAAAATCTCTCCTCTTGTTAAACAGATTTCCATAGTCAATGTGTTCCTCTCCACGTGTCTCTTCTGTCCAACTCTGAGGCCAGGAAGGCCAAAACCTAGCCCTTCCCACCCCCACAGCCTGGCTGCAGCTATCTGCCTCGAGAACTCTGGAGCGAGTCTCTCTGTGCCCACCGTCCCTGCTGATGTCATCACCACAAAACAGCCCAGGCCCCAGGCTGCCCCTCCCTCATCCCTCACATGCTGCTCCCTTTATGACTGCACATATTCCAGTTAGACCTGAGTTCCCACCCCACCCCCAACTCCTGAGACCCTTCTAGTGCCCTCACATTCCCTCATCAGCTGGACCCCGCCATCCTGAACTCTTCTCTAAACTTCTGCTCATCCTCTCTGATGGGAGCCGTGCTCTCTTCTGCACGCATCTCAATGGCAGCCAGCCCATCTCTTTCCGCACTTGCTCCATTGGGCAGGGCGCAAGGTGAGCAAGGTGGCCATTTCAGAGAGCTCTTCCCAGGTCCTCCCTAAATCTTACGCCATAAGACTGCATCATCCATTAACCTCCATTACTGCCAACATATACCAATTCCAGACAGTCCCCCCCTCATTTATTGATTATTTCAGCTCCTAGCTGTCATTTTCTCCAATTACTATTCCTGTATCATAGTGTGGGGATGTTTACATGCACATGAATGAGCCTGACACTTGTCCTCTAATGTCTTTGAACTCCCCTGTAAGGATGTAAGTCTTCACCACACCTTGGTTGCACATTCCTTTGGTCACACCCTAGACCAGGGGTGGGCAAACTTTTTGACTCGAGGGCCACAATGGGTTCTTAAACTGGACCGGAGGGCCGGAACAAAAGCATGGATGGAGTGTTTGTGTGAACTAATATAAATTCAAAGTAAACATCATTACATAAAAGGGTACAGTCTTTTTTTTTTTTTTTTTAGTTTTATTCATTTCAAACGGGCCGGATCCGGCCCGTGGGCCATAGTTTGCCCACAGCTGCCCTAGACCCTGCATTACCAACAGCTGCACCCCTCAATGATACTAGTCCATTCACCCCACTTGCTAACCACCAATTCCTGTTTCCAGCCCCCTTCTTCTAGTGCCTAAATTCGAACAATTCCTTGACCTACAATCAACCGTTTCTGTATCCTTTCAGTGCCACTCCCTTCCCTGTCTTCCCTTCCCTCTTCACCTAGCTTAAATTCCATGGCAACCAACAGACTCCTTCCCTTGCATCCATCCTCAACTCTTTGGTTCTGCTTTTACTTCACTGTACTCAGGACAACTCATCTATCTGTACATGAATACCATACAATCTTGATAACTCTATAGTAAGTAATGAAATAAAGTAGCAGTAGAAATCCTCCAACATTGCTCTTCTTTTTCAAAGTTATTTTAGCTCTTCTAGGTTCATTGTAACTCCATATCTGCTTTTACAATCTGCTTATAAATCTCTTCACCAAAATTGGCTGGTGCTGTGATTGGGATTGCATTGAATCAACAAATCAAGCTCAGGAGAACTGGCATCTTAATAGCATGTATTCCGACCCAGGAACACAGTGTAACCCTCCAGTTATTAATGCCCTCTTTAATTTCGCTCAGCAATGCCAATGCAAAGGTTTTGCACATTTCAGTTGTTAAATTTAACCCTTAGTATTCCTCTTTTTAAAATAAAACTTTGTATTTTACTTGTAGTACATATAAAATTTACCATTTTAACCATTTTAAGTGTAATGGGTTAAGTACATTCAAACCGTTGTGCAATCATCACCACTATTTCTAGGATTTGTTCATCACTGCAAACAGAAACTCTGTACCTATTAAACAATAACTGCCCATTCCCCCTAGTCCCTGGTAACCACTACTTAACTTCCTGTATCTGAATTTGCCTACTCTAGGTACCTCATATAGCTAACATCATACTGTATTTATCCTTTTGTGTTTTGCTTCTGTCACTTAGCATACTGTTTTCAAGATCTGTCCATGCTGTAGCATGTATCAGAAATTCATCAGGAAAAAAAAAAAAAGAAATTCATCAGGAATGAATGTTATTCCATTATAAGCATATATCTTATTTTGTCTATCCAACCATCTGCTGATGGACATTTGGGTTGTTTCCAACTAGTTCATATTTTTGTTGCACTGTAAATGGTATTTTTTAAATGGTGAATTCCAATTGTTCATTGTTTGTATAAAAAAAATAGACTCTTAAAAAAATAGACTCTTAATTGCTCTTACAAACCTGCTCCGCCCATGTTCTCTCCGTCTCACATGATGGCAAGTGTGTCCTTCCCTCTCCTCGGGGCAAGCCCTGTGAAACTTCCTTGATTACCTTCACAGAGCATGTCCAATCAGTGAGCGAATCTAGTTAGCTCTGCCTTTAAAATACACCCCAAATTCAATCACTTCCTTCTGCCTTCCTGGCCCCAGCCACAGACATCTCTCATCTGGGTTATATTCCTAGCTGGTCCTTTCTGCCCGTACCTCTGCCCCATGTCGTCTTTTCTCAACAGAGTACCTAGAGGGGTCATGTTAAAACATAAGTCAAATTATTTCACTTCTCTACTCCAAAGTATTTGATTGCTCAGCATTTCCTCCCAATTTAAATCAGAAGCTTTTACAGTGTCTTACATGGCCCTATACCATTTGGTCTTGTTACCCTCTGGTGCCATGTTCTGTTTCTCCTCCCCTCACGTACTCCACTCCAGACACAGTGGCTTCCTTGCTGTTTCCCCAACACATCAGACATGCTCCCACCTGGCACTTGCCTCTGCCTGGAATGCTTTACCTTCATATATTCATGTTGCTCCCTCTCTTCCTTCCTTCAACTTTTCTCTTTTTTTAAAAAAATATTTTTTTGATATTTTTCCATTGATTTTTAGTGAAAGTGGAAGAGAGAGGGAAAGATGAGAGAAACATCAATATGAAAAGAAACACACCAATTGGTTGCCTCCTGCACGAGCCCTGACCAGGGCCTGAGCCGAGGAGGAGCCTGCAACCAAGGGACGTGCCCTCAACCGGAATTGAACCTGGGACCCTTTGGTCCACAGGTCGATGGTCTACCCACTGAACCAAACTGGCTAGGGCCTTCTTTAAACTTTTTTTAAAAAAATATATTTTATTGATTTTTTTACAGAGAGGAAGGGAGAGGGATAGAGAGCCAGAAACATCGATGATAGAGAAACATCGATCAGCTGCCTCCTGCACACCCCCTACCGGGCATGTGCCCACAACCAAGGCACATGCCCCTGACCGGAATCGAACCCAAGACCCTCCAGTCCGCAGACCGATGCTCTATCCACTGAGCCAAACCGGTCAGGGCCTTCCTTAAACTTTTTACTCAAATATCACCTTCTCTATAACTGACTAACCTATTTAAATTTGCAACTTCGGCATTCCTTATCTCCTTTATACTGCTCTATGTTTTTCCTTACATTTTTATATAAACCTTTTACTTTGGAATAACTTTAGATTTACAGGAAAGTTGAGGAGATCATGCAGATGGTTACTCTCATCCTATTTCCCCTAATGTTAACATGTTGCACCATCAGGGTAGATTTGTCAAAATAAAGAAACCCTCATTCCTACATTACTGTTAACTAAACTCCAGACTTCATTTGGATTCACCATTTTCCCACCAATGTCCTTTTTTTTCTGTTCTAGAATCCAATTCAGGATACTGAATTGTGTTTGATGGTCATGCCTCCTTAAACTCTTCTGGACTATGACAGTTTCTCAAGACCAGAACAGTCTGGGGGCTACTGGCCAGGTACTCTGTAGAATGTCCATCGGTTTGGGGCATCTGACGTTTCCTCATGACTAGGCTGGGGCTATAGGTTTGGGGAAGAAGACCACCAAGATGAAGCACTCTTCTCATCACCTCATACTGATACACATGCCATCGACATAAATTATCACTGGTGATGTGAACCCTGCTCACTGGGCTAAGGTGGTGGCTGCCAGTTTTGTCCATTGTAACGTTACTAATTCCTTCTTTTCTGTACTCTAATCTTCGTAGGTTGGTAACTAAGTTCAGCCCATAGTTAAGAGGGGTAAGGGTCTTTATCATGTTTTAACAGACCATATTTTCCACATTTGTAGGTAAGCTTGAAGAGGGCATGAATATTTGTCTATTTTAGTTACTGATGTGGCTCCAATTATCTAGAATAGTGCCGAGCATGGAACAAATACTCAATATTCGTTGGATGGCAGAACACAGAAAAGGAGGCTGCCTTGTAATCTGTTCCAGTCACAGAGTCCTGCAGCATCAATTATTCATCTCCCCACCTGAAAAGCATGTGCTCAGGGGAAAAAACACGTATGTCATTTACTCAGTGATATCACTTACATGTGGAGTTACCTTTCTCAGTGGCAGCTGCTGTTTTATTAGGGAAACCATCTTAAAGACTGAAATCACAATGCTAAAATTTGAGGCATTAGCAATAGAATTACATAGAGAATACATGTAAAGTGCTCAGGGTAGTGGCTATAAATAACAGGAACTCAAGACATGTTCGTTTCTTTTATATCCTTACTCTACATTCAGGTGAGAGATTTGGGGGAGGTACAGAGGATTTTACCGGGAACCTCAAAAATATACTCATCTTACCTACTAACAATCTGAAATTATTTTTAAAACCAGGCAGAACATAAAATTTTAACACTCCATACCACAAATTTGGTTAATGTTAATTTCTTGATCTCTTCCTAAAATCTCTTCATTACTCTGAGAATAAAGTTTGTCTCAAGGAAGAACATAGGCTTAAGAAACTATCCTGGAATTTTAAAAATGTGCTCAGCAGCTAAATCCTTTTGGAGCAGTTAGTTGAGATGCTAAGTAAACTATGCATTATATTTTAAAACTCCCACCCAATGATTAAAATAAAAATGTACACATATTGCTTTTTTCTTTTATCTGAGTACTTATTTTTTATTGTCTCAAGTTTTACATGTCTCCTTTTCCCCTGATTAACCCCCCCCCCCCAAAGTAGACTCTACGCTCCTAGTTCCAATAACAAATTCAGTTTCCCGCTAGAGAAAGCACTGCTCTCTGCTTGTTTTTAAAATGTAGTGAGTTAAACCGATTCTGTACGCTGATTGCTTAATATAATCTCTCTTCAAAAGCAGAGCGGCCGTACAGTACCCTCCTTAAACAGAGCTCGCATAAACACTGCCCAGACATTTTCATCCTTATCAGTGTAGCTGCTCTAATGTAGCTAATTTTACCGAGCGCTGTTTTCCTGAAGAACAGTATCAGGGCTAGGAGTTATATTTTCAAGTCATTAAAATTCCGGCAGTCTCATTTCATTTAGGACACCTTAATTTTTCTCAGGTCATGAATCAGTGAACATCTGACATTCACAGAGCTAAGGAAAAGCATCTTAGATTCCTTTTTTGGAAACAGGTCTGAAAAAAAAACAGATTGAGAAACACGGCCAGGAAAATCCTTCCCAGCCGCTATGGAACAGAACCTTTCACTCAAAGACAAACTAATTTATTAAGATCTCCAGGTACACATGGAGAAGAAAAGGCTCCCAAGTGGACTAGGAACGGCAAACTGTCTTCTGTAACTCAGGAGAGCAAAAACCTTACGCAAATCTCACAAAAGAAGAGAAAGCTAAGGTGATCCCTGTTTATTATTGCTTAAGATTTGTCCTGGTGTGGCCCTGAAGAGGAAACCAGTATCAGTGGCTGAAAGTTACATTGTAAAGAACTTCCTCAGAGTGAAACTGCTCCAAAATTGAACAGCCTGCACCTCACATGTTATCCATGACAGTGTTCAAACAGAAACTGGGTGTCCTAACCAGGAGAAGGGCTCAACCGTGAATGAGAACAAGTTGATAAGAAGGTCCCTATCTTAGGTAATGTCATGTCAGTGACTTCCTGTCTACACCAGAAAGTAGATAAGAAAATTCTTGGCACCTTTTTAATACACAAGTGAGGTAATTCTATTCTGAAGACTGAGAGCAAATCCTATCTATTTTGAAACTATCAGGAGTATTCACGGGTGGCTCTTCCTCTCCTCCATTTTTTCAATTGTCTGCCTATTAGACTTTGAGTATCTCAGAAATGCAATTCGTGCTTCCTACTATTTTTCTTCCAGCAGCAAGAGCCTGGCTTTGTATAACACCAGTTAATCAAGACATAACATTTTTATTGAAATGCATGCATTGGTTTGATTGAATTCAGCACAGTATTTAGTGTATGGCTGGAGAATAAACATTAAGTAGTCGAAATGTTTATTGCTTAATAAACCAAGAATAATGCTTCTTTAATGACAGATGAAATAACAGTTGCAATAAAGTTCCTCACATGACAAGCCCAAAATAACCTCCACATGCAAGTAAACAAGTAATCTAACAAAGTTTTGAAAGGATGTAAAAAATGTTAAATGACTAAGGAGCAAAAGTAAGTACAGGGGCTTTCTCTTGCAAATGAAAGATTTTTATGGTGACATCAACAATCTGAAAAACATCGTAGAGTGATGTCTGTCTTACTGTAACTGCACTCCACATAACATGGTAAGAACTTTATTTACAACTCAGGTAGTTTTCTGGACGCTCCTCGGTCCCAGAAGAAACCACTCCTGTAGCTTTTCCTCACTGTAAAGTTACCTCTCCCAAAAGGTTTGTGCTACCTTCAGAAGTATCAGTAACACATGCTTACTCATGTAATTTACATATTTGTTCAACATGTGTCCAATTTTCCATGTCTCTTTACTTTTTTTTAACTTTATTATTGTTTTTATATTTTTTCAATTACAGTTGACATTCAATATGATTTTATATTAGTTTCAGGTATAGTGATTAGACAATTATGTAATTTACGGAGTGATTCCCCTGATGATTCTAGTACCCACCTGGCACCATGCATAGTTATTAGAATATTACTGATTATAATCCCTATGCTGTACTTTACCTCTCTGTGACTATTTTGTAACCACTAATTTTCTATATCTCCTTATAGCAGTTCACATTGGAGTGCCATAGATTATAAGCTCCCAGTAACAGAAATATCTCATCAAGAAGAGCTGAGTGACAGACAGCTGTTCAATATAGACTTCTGGATGATGCCTACATTAATTGGCAAATAAAATAACTCATTAGCTTTCTTATTCTCTAGTTCAAGTGATGGTTTATATATGTAGCACAGAGTCAAAACATGGCAGAGGGAAATGTTTAAAATCCCGTAAGTGGAAATGGCATGCCACTCTAAGGGGTACAAAAGCAAGCGCATTTATAAAAATCAAACATCAGGTAGAGCAAGATGTTCTGTTACTACATAGCTGCACGCAAGTCACAACCAGTGATACAGTGAGGACGGTCGTGTTCTAGCCTTTTCACGGCTCCACAAAGTAAATGAAGGAAATGTGGGCGCTGAAATACAGGACAGCTTTCCTGAACAAGAATGAAAGGAGAGTCTACAGTGACATGATGCCAAGCAGCAAGGAACAAGTACGTTACTGTGAGCCAGGCAAGGCAGGCGAGGATTTACAAAGAAGGCAAATGTGTAATTCTCTTTATTGTGTTCAGGGACAGGGGAAAACATTACAACAGCATTTCTACAACTGAAGCAAATGCAAATAATTCATTAATAAAAAGCCAGCGACAGAACTACAAAGAAAAGAGGGTCTCTCTCCTATGAACTAACAAAGTAGTAACAACATTAACTAGGTTTTTATGAAGCACTAAATGCTGTCATGTTGATAGAATTTGTATAACAAAAGCTTTTATTTCTCATTCTTTCCTAGTTTTGTGTCAATATTAAGATTGTGTTTTCTATTTCACATGTATATTCCCCTTTTATATAAAAAGTTACTGGTAGCTCCTGTTCTTATAATCAGTTTTTGACATTTTTGAGCTCTCTTTATAAATATTTACAATGTGGGACAGTTTTGAAATTTAAACTTATATGGCTTTCAACATTTCCACAACAGTCAGATATGGAAGGAAAAAATGTTTTTTTAAATAAAGGAAGTGGTGCCTTGCAAAAAGCAAGGCAAATGCAGAAAAAGCCTCATATTTTATCTCTTGAGGATTGAACTTCCTTTCAATTCTTTTGGGAAAATGAAAAGCAATCGTGTTTCGTTCACATCTCATACTTAAATCTGGTTTCTACTATCAGTTGAATATCAAATCCCAAGTTAATGCAAATGCTTGCAGGTTTCCATCTCTCAGATGGAAAAAAAGATACCATGTACAGACAGGTCTGGTTCTACATGTCATCAAATGTACAGCACGGGTAAAATGAACCGCTCTAAAGCCCCCGCTGTGAGGCTGATGAACACGTGTGATGTGGGACTGTTCCCTGGGCCAGCAGTCATTGGGAGGGGACACTGATCCACAGTGGCCTTCTTTGCCCTCTCCACTCCTTGCTTCCATTTCAGCCTCAGCAATTTGGTTTGATCTCAGCTCAACTGAAATTTTCCAAAAAGATACAATAATGGTTTCTTCTCTTACCTTTGGTATATATTCTTCAGATCATTTTTTCCTGTTGTAGACTTTTAAAAAACAAAAATAAATAGTGCACTATAGGTAAACCTGTAACTAACATAAACAAGCTAAATCACCACTGCAGATCCTGTAGCACTGTTCTGGAAAAGTACAGATTAAGCATTTTAGAGGAACATATTGAGACTGAAAAATCAGTAATTTGTGACATACTAAAGAGGTTTATAAAACTCAATTCCCTGGAACAACCTTAGAGAGTGCCATAGATTGTCAGAGCTACACTATTTAAAATTGTGTTTTTCTAATTATATTAAAATATAATTATCAACACTAATAAAAGAGAAAAATGGTAATTGGCGTACGGCGATACCCTTTTCATTGGCTAATCAGGGCTATATGCAAATCAACTGCCAACTAAGATTGGCAGTTAACTGCCAACAAGATGGCGGTTAATTTGCATATGTAGGCACAATGCAGGGAGGCGAAAGGGAAAGCAGGAAGAAGCCCCCTGCCACTGACAGTGATCGGAAACCCAGCACGGGGAGCTAAGAGCTGGGGGGCAGGGCCGCCTTTGCCCTGCCCCCCAGCCATGATCGGAGAATCAGGTGCCTTTTCCGCCCTGGCCAGTGATAGCAGGAAGTAGGGGTGGAGCCAGTGATGGGAGCTGGGCACGGTTGAAGCTGGCAGTCCCAGGAGTTAGGGGCCCCTTGCCTGGGCCTAAAGCGGAGCCCACGATCGCGGGGCCGCTGCAGCTGTGGGTCCCCGCTGCCCAGGCCGACGCCTCAGTCAGAGGCATCCTGAAGGAGCAGGGGCGGAGCCCGCTCGATCGCGGCGCCCCCCGCTCCCCCTGCAGGTTCCTGCTGCTTGGGCCGGACGCCTAGGCCAGAGGCGTCAGGCCTGGGCAAGGGGCCGATCCTGCGATTGGAGGGTGATGGGGGTCAACGCCTGAGGGCTCCCAGTATGTGAGAGGGGGCAGGCTGGGCTGAGGGACACTCACCCCCCCCCACACACCCAGTGCACGAATTTCGTGCACCGGGCCCCTAGTATTTTATAATTAAATATTTAATTTAATTATACAAGTAAATATATGGGTCACATGGGCTCACATTTGTCAAAACCGAGTGATACATGCATTTCATTGTATGTAAATTTTATCTCAAAAGAAAACAAAACTGCAAACACATACTGAACTCTGGTAATAATAGCCATGCTTTACAGGAACTTAAGGGGAAATGTATTGATGCCTGTAGCTTACTTTGAAATGCCATCAAAGTGGATTGATGAATGGAAGGATACATAGCTGGGTATATATGAGATAAAGCAAATATTGATGTTAATGACAGGCCCTGGATGGTAGATACACAGGTGTACACTATAAAACTTTTTAAACTTTTCTTTATTTTAAAAATTTTCATAATAAAATGTTGGGAGGGGGGGACATGAGATCATCACAGAAAAATATGGAAAACAAAAGAAAGTATCAGAAAAAAGAAATAGACACCAAGCAGACAATTGGGATCATATTAAAATGTTTTATAACTTGTTAACCAGTTAGCAGTGTATTATATGCATTTTCCTAACTCTTTAAATATTCTTCCAAATGCAATGGAATTCCACTGTACAAATGTAGCATCATTTTTTCAGCTTTACTGAGGTATAATTGATGAATAAAATTGTAACATATTTAAAATGAACAAAACAATGAATTTAATATACATATACTGAGTTCACTGGCACACCCTTCACATGAGATGTACCATAATTTAAAAGATATTTTGTTATAGGATACTTGGGTTTCTAATTCTTCACCATTCTACTACATGTTGGATGAACAACAGCCTGTTATATCCATCTTTCTGCACATCTCTGATTATTTCCTATTTCCAAGGATAAAGTCCCAGAAGTAAAATTTCTGTCTCAAAGGAAATATTTTAAGATTTTTAAATAGATTTTGCTAAACTCTTCTCTAAAAGTTTGCCAAATTACATTTCTAACAGGAGCATATCATTGATTGCAGCAATCCAGATGTATGCACTAAAGCAGAGGAGAGCAATATATACTCACTAAACTAGAGGTCTACAAATAAAGTGAAAATCAATAGTCTTTCTCTATCCTCTCACATAAGCAACATTGAAGAGTTTGGTCTATATTTTCTCCATCTTTTACTAAGTTCATAACATATATTTAATTAAAGAATTACATGTGTGAGCCAAGTACACATTATTAAATATTCCATTGCTTCTAAAACTCATTGGCAAAAATGACCAAGTGACATGAAACTGAATCTGTAAAAGAAAATCCAGAGCTAATTACCTTTATCTTACCACTTAGAAAACACCTAGCCAGCAAGCCAATACCTACCTCATAAAGTATAACAAATATTTGCATAAGAAATGCATATTTCCTTTCCAATAACTGCCATCCCCTAAGCAAAAATTTTCTGCATCTTACAGTCTTGTTGATTCAGTAGGTGTGGCATGCAATATTGCTCTGCAATAATTTACCATATCTCTTTATCACTGATAATCACTGACTAAACCAAGCCCCAAAGCTGAAATAGAATTTGTTTTCTCTACTTACAAGTTATGAGTTACTAGAGGCCTGGTGCACAAAATTCATGCACTCAGGGGGTGGGGGTCCCTCAGCCTGGCCTGCGCCCTCTCACAGTGCGGGAGCCCTCGGGGGATGTACGACTGATGGCTCCCCCCCACCCCCAGAGCAGGCCTAAGCCGTCAGTCAGACATCCTTAGTGCTGCCGTGGAGGCAGGAGAGGCTCCCGTCACCACCGCTGCACTCGCCAGCCATGAGCCCAGCTTCTGGCTGAGCTGCGCTCCCCCTGTGGGAGTGCACTGACCACCAGGAAGCAGCCCCTGCATTGAGCGTCTGCCCCCTGGTGGTCAGTGCGCGTCATAGAGACCGGTTGTTCTCCAGTTCAGTTGATTTGCATATTAGCCTTTTATTATATAGGATGCTCCAACTCAATTTCCAAATGACACCACGCAGGTTAAAAGCTTACACCAGAGCAGCACCTGGCAGTTTCCAGCTCCTGCCACACCCCTTGTGCTTTCCTGTGTCATTTACCTGGCTCTATCAAAGGTAGCGAAAAAGGTATTAAGCATGGGTGGGGGGTGGAGGGAATGTGTTGCAATTATTGTTTTCCTATCAACATCTGTTTTGTGTCTCATGAAGTCTCACATCCAACAATCACATAAAGATAGTATGTTCGTTGTACTGAAGGTGCATGACCTAATGTATAAAAATATTAGCACACTTCCATACTTCTTTGACTAAAATGTGATGGAATTGTTTTATTTTCTACCCTTAACCTGGTCAACTAGAGGTTTCAGAGTTGAAAAGAACAACAACAACAACAAAAAAAATAGGGGATCTGATCTTCTGGATCTCACTTGTCCCTCTGAGGAGGCTCCACACATTTCTCAAAGCTCTATTTCCTACGATAAAAAGGGTGCATGACAATGCTTCCTATAAAGACTTCACTAGATTAAAAAAGCTAGGTTCAGTCCAGAGTAAGGAATGGTCTTATTACCTGGCTACTATTTAAAACTGTGCTGATCAAGAAATGAGGAGGAGGAAACTTGTTCCGCATAGTACCCTTCTGTTTCGCGTACTTGGCTCTAAAAGCTTTCACATCTAAGCTTTCCACAGCCTCGAGATACCCCTTGGCAGAGGTGAGCCCTCTGACCCCGCTCCAGCAACTGGAAACACTGCTGGTGATCACAGTCACACAGCAGGGCTGGGGGAAGGCCGCACAGTGCTGCCTTTTGGGTTTCCTTCCTTCATCAGTTGCTACGGTTGCACTGACAGCAATTAATGAAAAAAACAAAAAAAAACCCATTCAGGGAGATTAAAGGATATTTATGGAAAAGTTCACTCTTAAAGATACTGAAGAGAACAATTGCTAGCCAAAGCAGGACTAGTAGAAATATAAATAGGAAAATAGAAATGACCAAGACAAGCTCCCGAGGGTAGCTACTAAAAATTATCAATGGCACTGAGCCCCTGCAGGTCAGCTCCACATCAGCCCCACTCTTCAAGGCACCACACTGAATTTGGGGGACACGGTACCACGTTCCTGAGAAAGATGAAGGGCCCATGAGCTTTGAGCCTGACTAGGACCAGCACGTATCCCAGACTCTGAAAGCCGTTTCTGGTTTTATAAGCAGGGCAGCTCTGTCGGGCACCTGTTAATTCTTTATTAAACAAGGTCCATCACTTTTGGCCTCAAGCAGAGGTGAAATCCAAAAAGCTGGCATTGCTTATACTTCAGTAGGAAGTGCTTTTTGTTTTTGAAAAGACAACTCTTGATGAGCACAAATTCAGGGACAGAAAATGGAAGGGGGATGAAAGCTGGACACACTACTCTTTACTGACCCCTCTTGGCTGATGAGGGAAAAGAAAAGGTCTGAAATCTTACCTCCTCTCCAGGAGAGCTCAGAGAACATTCGGTCTATTTCATGCCATGGAAAGAAATCCTCTCAGTTCAGATGAGCCGAGTAGAAATCAGCCCTAAGCACACGCGGCAACACTTTCTATTTATGGGGCTCCCGGAATGGAGGTTGGGAAACGGCCTCGCTAGGTCCCTGGCAGCCTGTGACCTCTGCCTCGAGCTTGAAAAACTTACATAAGCGCCAGTGTGACCACTTGTGAGAGCAGGAAAGGACCTTACCTCTTTCTCTATTTTGAGTAGCTTCTTCACAGCCACCTCCTTGTCCTGTGATATCCATTTGGCTCGATAAACACTCCCGAAACTTCCTCCGCCGCAGTTTTCAAAAAACTGCAAGTCATCAAATTTAATTTGCACAAAGGAGGTACCGAGAGACGACATCGCATAATGACAAAGTATTATACTTCCACAAACTCTGCAGAGAGAAAGAGAAAGAAAAGTTGGATTACAAGTCTATCAGAATGAATCCTCTGAATCCCACTTCAGGTCACGTACAATAAGTCCCGTGAAACTTCCAGAAAGAAGCTTGATGACTCAGGAGAAGGAAAACCAGGACTATAAACAAATCAAAAGGAGAACACTTACCCTGGCAGCCCGTGCAAAATTCAGCAGCAACTTGCCCAGACTCTGCCACACAGCTGTCCGCAGAGAAATGGCTCAGATTCCCCCCCGACAAAACGTGTAGCCGCCCTTCCCGCACATCCCGAGCTCTGCCTAAAGGCTACTGTGTCACCAGGTCTCCTATCAGGAAGCCGGGCGGCCGGGAAGCGTGCCCTCCGCAGCGAGCTGGCCTAGCTCCCCTGGCATGTGAGGCACGCCATCTCTCCACGTTGTGCTCACTTCACGCAAAATACACATAACCTAAGCCACTGGGCATCCTGGCGCGAGGGGAGCCAAACGCTGCACACTGAACACAGTCAGCGTTTAGGGTCCGAAAGCAAAAGCGTTCAGGTTAGGGATGACAGGGAAGCTGGCCAAGTGTTTTTCCAAGTGGCTCCCTGGACTGTACACTGAAGCAGAAACTTAATTAAAGAGGAGAAAACTTGCCCTGATTACAGTATATTAAGTCATCCAACGACCTCTGCCAAGAATGTTGAACAAAAATATTATGCTTGTTTCCAGAGGAACGGATGTCCCCTCCCCGAGATTATTAGAGTGACATTTTCTGCAGCCTCAGGTGTTTTTGCGACGCACCAGGTAAGTGTTCACCCTCCGCACCCCAGGCCAAACCACAGATTAGCAGGAAACACGAAACAAAAACATACAAACAAGAAAGCAGAACACTGTAATTCTGAACGTGCATAAAAAGCAGGTGGGTGAGAAAGCTTGTGTACATACGCTCGCCAACACTGTAAACCAGAATCTTATAATGAGGGAGCAAAAAGGCAACACGTGGACAGGACACTCTACAAAACAACTGGCCTGGCCTCCTCCTAACTGTCAATGTCATGAAAGATTCTTTTTTTTTTTTAAGCAGGGAAACTTCTAGAATAAGGAGGACTTAAAGAAACATAATGACTAAATGCACTGCGTGATCACTGGATTTGGGACCAAAACTATCTACAGAAAGTATCACTGGGGTTTTAGGAAAATCTGAGTATGTACTATATATTAGATAATATTAAATTGTCTATGGCAAATAACGGTATTTTCGTTTAGTTTGAGGATGTCCTTGTTGGGAGATATGCTGGTAGACATATTAAAGCATGCTACCTACAGCTTAATTTAAAATTATTCAACTCCCCCTCCCTCAAAAAAATGGGTATAGAGAGAGGGGAAGCAAACGTGGCAAAATGTTAAGAACTAGCAAATCTAGATGAAAGTGCATGGGCGTTTTACTACTCTGGTCATCTTTCTGTGGGAGTTGATTATTTTCAAAATAAAAAGGTGGAGGGGGCAGTTTCTATCTACTCAAATTGACAGCATTTCTTTATAAACAGCTTGCAGCTTTGCCGAGTGATGTAAGCAGGCGGCTCAGAGATCTTACTGTGCAGCTGACTAGCAATCCCATTTTAGGAGAGCAGGTCACTGAAGAATGGTGATTTCTTATGTGAAGTCAAGCTCTGTTCTACTTTGGGGAGAAGGTAAGAGGGGAGACTGTTTATCCTCTAACGTTGAAAAGGTAACTTAGCATCTATGTAAAAATTAGAGGCAGAAAATACCGAGCACCCAGGGGCAGTCCATACACATATTTGAGCCAATAATTTATCTTACCAACTTTCACTTCAATTCATATTTAGTTAATCAGATAAAAGAAATAAATGTGGGTAAAATTTAGGAATGTGGTAAAGATAGGTACACGGAAGCTAAACAGTTTGTTCAACAGAATGCAAAACACCATGGCAAGATTCCCTCAGTGTTACAGATGCTAGTCCTATATTTTTATTGATCATTTTTATAAAAATACAAAAAAGAAAATAGAACTACAAAGCTTACAATAAAATTAGAACTCCTATGCCCACCCCTCTCCTCACTGGATTCTCTCTCCAGAGGGAACTAATTTCAACTCCTTTAGCATTTTCTTCTGGTATTTACCTCTGTATTTCTAAAAAAATGTGTTTATATTGCAATTTCTTGGTTGTTCCATTTTAGATATTATCTATTAATTTCTGTCAGTGGAAGATAAGGCTTTAGTCCTCATATACTACCCTTAATCTCTTTGCACACAATATGCCACACTTGCCTAATCCTCCCAGCTTCCAACTATATGGTAACATTTAGTCTAGTGACTACTCTAGTCAATATTCAGGGTTTACAGTAGTCTGACAAAGTAAATATTATTCCCAGGAGTGCTATGTAGAATTGAATAACTTTTCCTTTCTTGGATAACTTTTTGAGTCTCCTAGAGTTATTAGTTGCTTTGTTGTTGTTTGCTTAGCTTCTTATATACCTAACACTTATTAACCTCATCAAATTCTTCCAAGAACTGCAAAATTACTCTCAATAAAGTAAAAACATCAGGTAATTTTTTTATTCTGTTCTTTCCTTGGAGACATTCCTCCTTACCCTTCACCCTGATTCAACCTGGCTAGAATGGTTGCTCTGGAGGCCTGACGTGAACTGTAACTTCCCTTCCCTTTACCATCATCCTAAGAATTTCCTTCACATTTTCCTCTGTGAACACCTGTCCTTGTTTCTCCTGGCTTCTCTTTCTCAGTTTACTTTCTCGGTTGACAGTGCACATCTCCCGTTAGCTACCTGAATAGAGTACCCTATGTAATTTTTTTGAGAATCAGTGTGTCTCAAAATGTCTTGATTGGAGGCCCAGCTGGGTATGTAATTTTAGGTAGGAAATAATTTCGGAAGCATTACTTCATAGTCTAGTTTCTAATGTGGCTGTAGAGCAGTCTGATGCTGCTCTGGTTACTAATCCTCTTTACATATCTTTTCCTTTCTGAAAGCTTTTAGGATCTTGTATTCATCCCTGGAATCCTGAAATTAATCGCGTACGCTTAGGACTGAGTCTTTGCAGTCATTGATAGGGACTGAGTGAACTCTGTCTGTACGTCATGTCTTTTAACTCCGGGACATTGTCTGGTGCTCTTCCTTTACCCCCGACAGCCACATTTACTCCTTGTCTTCCCGTTCCCCACATACACACGAGGAGCCACATGCAGTTCCAATCAGGCTGCTCTCTCCTATCTCCACACCTTTGCACAGGCTTGTGTCTTTAAATATTAAAAAACTCGTTTTTCTAAAACAAACTCCTGTCCACAACCACCTCCTTTGACCCTCATGAACAGAGTTAAATTTTCCTTCTTCTGTGTCATAACTCCTTTCTTTACTCATTCATCTTTCCCACTTAGTTCCCACCAGGCTGTAAGTTCCCCAAAGGCAAAAGCCATTTCTATTTACTGCTGGATCTTCAGCACCAAGTACACAGCCAGGCACACTGTAACTTCTCCATTCAAAAATATTTGTTGCATGAACAAATACATAAATAAACAGTTTCTGGCTATTCTTCGATTATGCCTTTTGCAACTGAAAAGATCCCAACCGGACTAAGTACAATCTAAAACCTCACAAGTTCTTCTCCCATCCACCCTGGAGGACTCTAAGCAAATCCTGATTTGGAAAGAGCTGCCTAGCCTCTTGGGAGGCTGAAGAGCGTATGTTTGGGACCTCCAGAATTGGATGTCTCTGAGTCCAAAGGAGAAGTTGGAAAAGAGGGAGAGAGGAAGGGAAATCCTTTTAAAAAATAAACAGAGATCTGAACCAAAGGTGAGAGCAGTATGATTAATTCTACACCCTCCGGTGCAGAGCAAGCAGGCCCAGGGAAGCTGGATGCACTCTGGTAGATCAGGCACACTGTAAACTGGCCTAAGGGTGTCAGAGGAAGGCGGGTCTTTGAACAGCACAGATCTCCACAATCTTTACCCCCGGAGATGAGGCAACTAGTCATGTTCTTCCCAGAATCACTATTACTCACTTTGTGATACATCCCGCCATTTGGAAACCAGCTATGTATTAAGGAACTATGTCATTATGTGAATGTTTTATTGAGACCATACAAAATTAAGTCCCATCTGATTAACAAAGAGACTAACAATTCTGGAGGGGACGGGTACAGGTTTTCACTCCCATGAGCTGGGCAAAGCATCATGGACTTACCTGTGAAGCCCAACTGAGATTCCCACTGCCATCTATGTGAGTGTCAGACCACATATATTTGTTTTTCCCTTTGAACTTTCTCTCCTTTAATTTTAAAAATCATTATTCTAAGAGGATCAACTTATGACCAGAAGAATGAAAAACCTGAGCTGCTGATTAATCATACAGCATCTTGGGGAAGACTGCTACCTAATCAAATTGTGTTCTTATTTTTCCGATGTATTCTCCAGGGAATACACCAGAATTTAATAAGTGTCATCTATGTAAATGTATTTACACAGTATACCCAGTCCTATGTTTTCATCCCACCATGTTAAAATAATTGCTTTTACACACAAAAGGCAACTTTTCTCCATGCAACAATTCCCGGTCCTAATTTTGTAGCATTCTAACTTTTGTTTCATAAATGCTCAAAACTGCTTTAAATATTAATAAGTATCTACCACACAGCACTGAAGGGTGAGTTAGAGCAGAGATATCACCAAAATTAAAGCCTAATAGGGCATCACAACTCTGAAAACGGTGAAAATCACTAACTTGGTGGTAAACCCAATCATCTGAGTGCTGTAGTAAGACAATATTTTTTCATTTTTAAAAATTTTCTTAAATTAAAATTTTAAAAAATTTAACTATTAATTACTGAAAGCACACACCCACAGCACCATTGGCTATTATCAAACGTGAAACCATATTAAGGTGGAAACCCTTAAAGGGAGGATTATTTTACCTTTTAGTTTTTAGCCTTTAATCCAAAAAAATGGACTTCTGCCCTGAATTCAAAACAACAAAAACAGAACAGAAAGACCCCGCCTAAGTGCTAACAGGGCAGCAACAAGGTTTAGAATTCGGTAGATGTGAGTTTGAACTCTGTACCTCTCAGTAACCTTTAACAACCACTTTTTCTCGGATCATGGCATTTCCAGAACCAATAAGTAAAAAAAATTATGAATCTTTTCCATTCTGTTATTGAATGCCTCAACATTCACTGATCGCCCAAAAGTTATCCAGTCTGCACAGTATGATTCGATTTCTTCGATAAATCTTCCAGATGGAAGAGCAAGCCTGCCCTCACCAGCTGGCCGACCTCGGACAGGCACGGTGCCTCTCGGACCTCGGTTTTCTCACTGGCAATAGCACCGCCCACTCTGTACAGTTGCTGGGAAGAGGGAGACACTGTGAAAGGACCTTGCACAGTGTCCCACACATGCTCAGTAAATGGAAATGATGACTGTCTAATTATTTTAATAAGCCTTGATATCACACGTGGCCATCTACTTCTTTAGCCTTTGTAGTCGGTATGCTTTCCTCAACAGTTTTCCTCTCTCATGTTCAGAGCTGCTTTATATTATAACTCCATTAGTTTTGCTGAGCAATTATTAGTAGATGAATGTACTAATGATCCCTAAATCCTTTTTATCTGTGGTTCTTTGTGTATTTTTCTCTTTCCTCTGTTTGCCGCTTTTAACGTTTGGCCGTTTTTGCCACATCTATCTTATTAGTAAGTAATTATAATTTTCATTAAAATTTTTTTTCATAAGGAGAATATTTAAGTTATTAAAAGTCAATACTTTTTTTTTAAAGATACTAGAGTTTCTAGCGCCTATTCATTCAATTATAGCACTGGCTTTGGTAGGGATCTAGAATGCACCTGCTTTCAGTGGTGGCCACTGTTTTCTTTCAGATCTTATCTACTGCATATCAAAGAGACCCAGGAAACGGCAACCAGCTTCAGTAAGTACCTACAAAGCATAATGTCAAAAAATTAAATCCACTTTATAAAAGGACCAACTTTACTAGAATATAGGTCTTTGGACTTTTTCTGAAGTTTTCTATCTTTTAGGTTTAGGGCCTATTTCTGAATTCAGATCCTTCGTATTCTTCTATCCCTAATTTATACTTTCCTTTTTCTCTTCTTCACAAAAGTGACAAGTTTATTTTTAAAGCAATATAGAAAAAACTAATTTTATTATGTCCTGAATATGACAAAAAAGACTTTGGAAACCAGCCCTCGACAAATTCTTTTGCCATGTTTGTTGCCCTAATACTTAGTATTATTTCAGCCTCCTAAACATAAATTAATGAATAAGCTAATAAAACTGTGCTTTATCATCATGTGTATAAAAGCAACACCACTTGGATAATGGTTCTGCAGTGTTTGTTCTTTTCTCCTAAGAGTCTTAGCTTCCAGAACATGGGGAAAGCTCTGGTCTGGGGTTCATAACACCACAGTTGAAGATGTAAGTATTCTATTCCTGAACAGGACTGCTGTTCTATGTTTCTGTTTTTTTAGTCACTAAAAAAAGTTAAGATCTATACTAGCAAGAGGAGACTAGGTATGTGACTAGTACTAACTAGTACTGTGTCTACCACAGATACTCTTTCCTTCCTCCCTGGCTGCCACAGGAGAAAAACAGTATATCTTATATAGAATAGGTCAGGTTCCGTGAATAGGATCTCTTTTTTAAAATATATTTTTATTGATATCAGAGAGGAAGATAGAGCTAGAAACATCATGATGAGAATCATTGATCGGCTGCCTCCTGCACATCCCACGCTGAGGATTGAGCCTGCAACCCGGGCATGTGCCCTGACTGGGAATCGAACCCTGACCTCCTGGTTCATAGGTTGACGCTCAACCACTGAGCCACGCCGGCCGGGCAGTGAATAGGATCTTCAGTCATAGATATCTCAGGGAATTCCACGTTCAGAATCTTAAAAATACAACAGCTATTGTTTCTTTTCTTTCTTCTATGTTTTACTATATACATAACATAACTCTCTAGTTAGAGCAAAGGTTAAAATAAAAATGAGTTAGCTAAAAGAAACAGTCTGATTTACACTTGACTGTTTCAATGAATGAAAAACAGGCTTCCATGACACACTTCCTTAAATGTTGACCAGAGGCAGAATATAGGAGGGAGAGGCAGGTGAGGGGTAGGTGCACTTGTGCCACAGAAACGCTGCGTGGCAAAGTGTCTGTGCTCAAGGGGCCCAACAAGGACACGAGAAATGGGCACAAGGCACGACGTGGGCACGGCAGGGCTGCCTGTGTTCAATGGCTGGAGGCAGGAGGAACAGGAATTCGGAATCTGAATGAAACACAGGAGCACTAACAGGGCACTTTCCTACGGGTTGGCTAGAAGAGGAATTTCTGGGTGTTTGGGGGTGGGGTGGGTGTGAAAGCAGTTGCTCCTCAGTCATCAGGCCCACACTTCCCTGCTGCTACTCAGCTTTTGTTTCTACCCTTGAACCTGGTTTTCTGTCAAATAGAAAGCATCTGACCATCCTGGCTACTGCTAACAGAGTTATAATTTTTGGACTAATAGCCTAGAATGAATGTTCCATGAGAAGGGTCAATATGAGGGTTAAAACCCAGTGACCTTGATATAAAATGAAAGGAAATGGGGGTGTTAAAACTAGAGAAGACCAAAGAAAGACCCTAAATTATGCATCACCGATCCAGAGGAAAAGTTATATGTTGAAAAGGTTACAGAAAGAATTGCTGGTTATTAGAGCCGCCTACCAAGAAAAGATGCCCCCTGTTAAGTAGTGAGTTCCCCATCACTGACAGTGTTCAGTGGGAGGTGGGCATGTACAGTAGGAGACTCCCCACATCAGCTCCGAGAGCAGGATGAATGGTGTTTTTTTTTTAAATATATATATATTTTATTGATTTTACAGAGAAGAAGCGAGAGGGATAGGGAGTTAGAAACATCGAAGCGAGAAACATCGATCAGCTGCCTCCTGCACGCCCCCTACTGGGGATGTGCCCGCAACCAAGGTACATGCCCTTGACCGGAATCGAACCTGGGACCCTTCAGTCTGGAGGCCAGCGCTCTAACCACTGAGCCAGTTAGCAGAATGAATGGTTTTTTAAGGCCTACTCCAACGCTCAGAGTAAGCAATGGCTAATTAACCTACTATACAGTATGAGTGGTCTCCCTCCTCTTCTCAGGGATAGTCATGAACCACAGTGATCAGCGCCAGTGATGGAAACAATGGAGATGACTGGGTTATCCTCCTACATGTCTCCTCCCAAACTGGCCGGGAAGGTGAGAGCCTCCTGCCAGGTTTCTATCCTACAACTGTCCTCTCCCCGCTCCCCTCCACCCTCAAGGCAAAGAGCTCTTTCTCCTTGAAAGCCACAGAAAAAGGAACTCTTTGGACGATGATCCACCCTATCCTTTTCTTAGCAAAATGGATTTGCATTACCCCAGGCATTGGGCTGAGCTGTGGAGCTTGGTGGCGCAGCACCAATGATCAGAACCGGGCCCGCACTCCTCAAATGTGGGTATTCCCACAGGTGGGTGCCCAGCACTGAGCAAACGGTGTATGAATAAACACACATCGACAGCATCGATTTTACTTTACGATCTGGGGGAACAAACATGCTTAGTATCTGTTTGTGTTGTCTTGTACAATAAAGTCAAACAACACAGAGGAGAAAGCAAAAGTTACGTGCATTTTCATGATTAAATACACGATTTTAAAGAAAGCGCTTGCTTCCATTGGGGTATTTATGCCTACAATTACAAATCCTGAAGGAACGCATTCTTCCCCACAGTAGGACACTTTAATGAGAAATATTACTCCATGATCTTTAGACAGCAATTCTTGCCTCCTCTCTTTGGTTTTCCCGGATGGAAGTCCGGAGATAAGTCCAGGAAGAAGGATGTTGGTCCCTGGAGATAAACTGTGCTCAAAATCAGCTATAAAATGATTTTGGTTTTGGTCTCCAGGTCATAACCTTCCCCTCTTCATGCAACCCCCCAAATTCTTCAAGCTTCTCATATAGATATTTAAATGCATGAATTTTCCAATTCTCCCTGAAAGCATTACAAAACTGTATATAAACACAGAGGTGCACAAAGCTGCTTTAGAAATCCTTATACTAAAAGCAGGAGAGCAGCTATGAAAACCATCTAGCCCTAAGACACATGTAACCATGATCTGGGAACAGAGCAGGCTCCCAAGGCAAGCCTTGGTTGGGGATGGGTGAGACAGGCCGCTTTCTCTGGGTATAACTTGAGAATGTGAAAAAGCACCCTTCTCTATTATTCAGTTATGGCAGCTGAAGTTTCAGGCACTGGTCCAAGCATTTCCATGCGCTGTCGCATAAAGCAAGGCATCACTGTCCCCAGCTTACATGTGGGGAAACTGATTGTCAAGGGTATGAAAGTTGCCCCAGCCAACTACCTAACTTAAAGCTGACACAACTGGAATTCAAACTCAAGTCTGACTCCAAAGTAATACCATTTCCCCCACCATACCATATGTCTTTTTCCACTATATTTTTCTTCCTCCTTCTAATTTGCCCTCCCCCCCCGCCCCCCACCACCACACACACTTTAAACAAATCCTTTTCTTATTACAGTAATTACTGGATTGCTTACCATCCACGTACAGTTCAATCTGAGGCTTTCACTTCCTATTAGCAATTGTGATGCTGGGGTTAGGGTGTCAAATGTGTGGCTGCTTTGTCCTCACAGGATTGTCTACTGTGCTGGGATTATTTAACTGCTATTAGGGCATAATCGATGCTTGAGCTGTCTGTGGGAGGGTCTGACACAAAAGCACCCTGTATCAGTCAACCCAATCTAAGCTCTAGTATTTACAGCTCTCCTTCCTTAACAGGTGCACATCTCTGTTCACAGCTGGAACTCTGCTTATTTGTGTGCAGCAGGGCAAGGTTAATAGCCACAAAAGATGCAGCCTAATCTTCCCTGCAGTAGTAAACGACACCCTCCCTATCAATCTGTCCTGGGTAAAATAAAATGGAAAACAAATGATCCAGAGTGATTTTTTAAAATATATTTTTATTGATTTCAGAGAGGAAGAGAAAGGAAGTGGGGAGCGAGAGAGAGAGAGAAACATCAATGATGAAAGTGGATCATTGATTGGCTGCCTCCTACACACACCCCACTGGGGATGGAGCCGGCAATCCAGGCATGTGCCCTTGACTAGAATCGAACCCGGGACCTTTCAGTCTGCAGGCTGATGCTCTATCCACTGAGCCAAACCGTTTAGGGCCAAATTGATTTTTATTGCCAACATCTCTGGATACAGGCATAAGGCTGTCTTATTCTAAGAAGTACTATATCACCACAAATACCTTTTTCAAATTATTGATTTTCTCCTCTCTTTTCTCTGAATCTATCAATTTCTAAAATCAACTGTCCATTTTTCTCTTTCACTCCACACTAATAGCTTCACTCTACATCTAACCTCTTTTCACAAAACACCATTGCGATCTGGCCAGTGTTTTCTCTGATGACTAGATTATTCACTCCACGCCCCTCATAACTCTGTTTATAATTGCGTAGCCCTATCAGAGTCAGATTCACACTACTCGATCCAGATAGGCACTCAGCCAATATATTGCCAATAACACTCACTCTTGTGCTAACTTAAAATACACAGTGCAGCCTGCCAAGTGTCCTTATTTGGCAAGAAGGTCCCTTAGTTCCCAAGATCTTTGACCATCCATTTTTAGATCCAAATCATCATGCTTAATATTTGGTTATTTCCCTGTCTCTCTCTCTCTCATTCTCTCCCTCTCTCACTCTATCTATCTCTCCTCCAATGTGCTCTTATGTGTTCCCTGAAAGGATAAGGAAAAAAGATCAACCACCTATTTGTTTTTCTGGACCCCCTACCGCCACCCCCAAAGTGTCAGATTATGGTCATTTACTCTGGAATTATTAGCACTAAAACTTTTGATTTAAACAATATCTTCCAGTAAAAAGAAAACACCTCCCAAAACAATTCCAAAACAAGTTATCATAGGAACTAAATTGTTTAAGATTAAAATAAACAGTGCACATTGCTCAAAAGACCATTTTTCTTTATCTTAATTCCCTCTTTCCAAACAAAACAAATTCATATTCATTTACAATCTCCCAAATCTCTCCCTATTGTAGTAGGAATTGAAAACAAAGGCCCTACACATGACCAAAACCATAATCAAAATGCAGCCGTCACATATTTTTTTTGAAAATCAAAACCATGAAATTTCACTGTGGAGAGGGTCCTACTACCAAAGAAGACGTTAACTGTCTTGAAACACTTTTTCTATTTTTGTCTTTAAATGGGTTGGTAGATTTGGATCCACGGAATCCTGGCTGTTCAACCCAACTGAGCTCAGAAAAGCAAAAAGGTTTTAGGGGTAAAATAAGAATATACTTTACAGCCACCTTAGCTCCGGTGTCTTCGAATTAATCCTGTAAGTTGATTTTAACACACCATTATCGCTGAATATGCCACTAAAGTGTGTTGCTTTCATTATTAAAGAAACTAACAAAAATAGTAATTAAGTTCTCCATAAATAGTGCTTAAGCAAGATCTCGAGGAGCATGAGAAACACAGGTTTCCAGCACTCTGACAACGATCGCCCTTTTTCCTTGGGCAGCCCGGTGTCCCCCGGCCAGTTCTGTATTAAAGTTGCTCTGCAAGCCGTCAGGTCAGGGGCCAGCCAGGCGTGGCGGGGCCTCGGCGCTGTGCCCAGAGCCCACGAACCCGGGACGCCACCGGGTGACCCTCAGCTCCCCTGGAAGGAGAAGAGGGCGCTGGAGGGTGCGGGTGGGCGCAGGCTCCCGCAGGGAAGGAAGCGGCCGCCCCGAGTGGGAGACCTCGCGCCCCGCCCGGCGGAGAAGCCCCGGTTCGCGGTCTCCCCGCGCCCGCGCAGGCTCCGCGGGAGCGCGGCGGCACCCGGCCCGGATTCGGGAGACTCGAGTTTCGCTTCCCGAGAGGAGAGGTGCCCGGCGCACCCCCCGAGGCCTGCGCGCCGGCGCCACCCGATCGGTGCGGAGGGCCACGGCCCGGGCTGCGCCCCGCTCTCCCCCGCGCCAACTTCTGCGTGGGACGCGCCCGAACTTCCCGAGCCGCTCCGACCGGGCCGCGGCCGGGGTCCGGCGCCGAGCCCACGGGAGCCGGGGCGCTGGCTCCCGCGGCCGCCGCCCGGGCGAGCTCCCGGTCGGGGGGGTTGGGGGGAACCCCGCACGCCGGCCAGGCTCCCGGCTGGGCCGCGGCCCGGAGCGTCGGGACGACTCGCGAGCGCGCGGGCCTCCCTCGCACCGTCGCCCTCCCTGGCCTCCGCCCGGTCCTCACCTGGCTCCCGGCCGGACGCGAGCAGCAGCCGGGGCGCCGGGGCCCCGCGAGCCGAGGGCAGGGGCGGCGACCGGGGGTGGAGAGGACGGCGGCCCGCGCGGCTCCCACGCTTCCGCCGGAGTCAGGAGTTGAACATTCCGCCTCTGCTCCCCGCGCCAATGAGACGGACAGTCCCGGCAACAGCACCACCTACCTCCGAGCGCGGAACGGCCGGGCCTCCCAGCGCCGCCGCCAGCCCGGCCGCCCCGCCGGCAGCTCAGACTCGCCCCCGGGGCCCGGGCGTGGGGCGGCGCTCCGGGTGCCCGCCTGCATCCCCAGGGGCGCCCTCCGCCCCAGCGCCCTGGGACCCGGGGGCGCTCGGCGGGGGCACCTGCCACCTGCCCTGTCGCCGGGGCGGTGCCTCTTCTTCCGTTTGTACCTTCACGTCTTTTTTAACAAGTTACCACCATCTGTCCTGTCAAGTCAGTCCTTATCCACAAACAGTACACAGTTGGGGGGTTGCTTCCATCCCTGCAGATCTTCCTGATCTAGTTAGGAAGGGGACAGGCCTGCAGAGATATTTACAGGAGTTGGGGCTGCAGGCTGCCTCAGGGGAACTGTAGTAGATGCCTGCCGAAGTTTGAGGAGGGGGCATGCTCTGTGCCCAGGTTGGTGACTTGAACAAAGCTGAGTTCAGATGAGGACATGCGCGCCCCTGCCAGGTGTCAGCAGGAGGAAATAGATACCGGGGAGGGAAAGTAACTGTGGATTGGGAAGGATGCTTCTGTGGAGGAAAAGTGAGACGATGTTGCAAAAGTATGGCAACATGTTGGGGGGGTGGGGCGGGCGTGTTTTGGAGTTTATCATCTATGGACACTGGGGGATGTGGAAAGGGAGCATCAAAGGGGTCGAATAGGTCTCTGTCTTTTTATTTTCATGGTGATTTAGAGAAAGAGCAGTCCATGGGGTTGTAGGATGAGTTGTCAGGGCAAAATGGGAAGCAGCGTGAGCGGTAAGTATTGTCCCTCCCTGGGAATGGGACTCCGAGGGCTTGAGTAAGAGTGTGCAAAATGGAATTAGAAAAGAAACAGTGGAATCGAGAGACATGCTTCAGGAAGAGGCCACAGAAGTTGGTGACCGACTAGATGTAGAAGAGGGGAAGGGAAGAGTCAGAGATGAAGCCAGGATTTCAGACCCGGGTGATGGGCACACGATGGTGTCATTGACAGAAATAGGGATGGTGGAGGAGAAGCTGACTCCCTGCTGAGCTGAGGTCATGGGACGAAAAACAGGTAGAGATGCAGCAGTTGAAATAGGAAGCTGAGATACAGAAAAGAGGTCAGGAGGGAAATATTGTAAATCATTCATTTAGTTAGATATGAAAGTGGAGGGATGGGTAAATACAGGTCAAAAAACAGCTTCCTAGTCTGTTATTCAGATTCAGTGGATTTCCCCTTTGACGAGAAATTTATAGCATGGATGGATTCTACTTCGGTAACTGAGAAATTAGGCTCGATGAAAATTGTCATTCCGAAAAAATAATTCCTAATCAAATAATTCTAAAAACCATCTCAACAGTAAGAGAAAACTAAGGCTCTTTAGCATAGGCCCAGGCATAAGGCAGTCATTTTACCTGATCTTCAGAGGCACTAACTACATTGCGGTGGAGAGGACATTCGATTGGGGATCAGAGAACCTGGCTCCTTGGTCTTAATCCTGGCACTTACCTGCTGGATACTTTGCTAGGCAGGCCTCAGTTTTCTCCTCTGCACAACAAGAAGGCCCAATTAGATGTTAGCTACAGGTTCCAGCTTTAAAACTATGAATGTATAATGTATTGCTTTAAATTCGGAGCACATGCCTTAGGAGTCAATATGTTTAGCCACATGACCCTTCCCTCCTATCCATTTTTTCTTCATTCTATTCACACACACCCCCCCGCAACCCCCCCCCCCCCCCTTATAACTGGCTAAGAGAATAACCAGCAGGAACAGTGAACAGTAAGGAGGAGTCTCACAGACATGCCTAAATGATCATCTGGTAGACATTCTCTTATATTCCCAATTATGTTGCCAGCATCTTGAGATCATAACTTATATTTTATTGTTTGTGTCCATAGCTGGAGTATATACGTAATTGTGTGATGAACTGATTGCCTCTAGTATGACTCTTCTTTGGTCAAGTTGCCTGTTTCCTTATGACTATACTGATCTCTTTAGGCAAAAGAACCTAATAACTGTAGTCTAGTGCTTATTCCTATGGCTGACTTTTTCAAACTTTCAAATCTTTTTGGAAGCATAATGGTTAGTTTTCACCCTTACAGGTTTATAAACGTAAATCGCAAAATAGTCTCTTATCAAGCCTTCCTTTTTCTTTATTTTAGTCTCTATACTAAAAATAGATGTACTCTCAGGAGTGGGGTGGATCGGGAGTCCTTAGCACCCACTTGTACCCAAGAACACCCTCCAAAATAAACATGCAATGACACTAAAAACAGTGTATTTGCTATGCAAATTTACCTTAAAGAGAAAGTCTCTTAGCCTCCTTTCATCCAATGAGATTGTTGTCCATGAGTTCCTCTTAAATAGAAATTCTGGAAGTGCCACCAGCTATCAGTAGATCAGCGAAGTGCAGACATAAATTCTATTAAGGAAAGAAGGAAAGGTAACTTAAAAGGAAAGTGTCCTGTGTGGCCTTTCCTCCCCTTCCCGTGATAAGAGCTGTGATGAGAGCTGGTACCCAGGGGCGTTCTCCCTGGCCATCTCTGTTCTCCACCTTAGATTATGGGTAGTCTGTGTCTGGATCATAGCTAAGCATTGACGACTGTTCATACAAGGTGTGGTGCTTTATCTCCCGCTACAGTCTGAGTCCCTGGGAAATTAGGCACACACTCAAACGTCTTTTATGATAGGTAGCCATTTCCTTAAAATCGCAAATGAAGATCAGGTCATTGTTTGAGCTTAGTTTGCACATCTAACCTGAGGACTCAGAGAATGCACAAGAATATGTCGGGTACCAAATTTACTTAGGTGATCTAAGGTATGAAAGGAGCAGCAGGGCAAGAAGAGAAATTGGGGACTTCCGGCGAATTGTATTCAACAAACATTTACTGAATGGCAGGCACGCTGGCTGAGCTTTGTGATTATAACAGTGACTCAGGTGTGGTCCCTATTATCACAGAGTTTTCAGAGTGAAATGGAAGAGCCAGAAAAGACACAAGCCATTATGCTGCGATGTGCTCTTAAAGAGGCAACAAGGGGTGCTCACACCAGGGCACCTGACCGTTTTGGGAGGTCCATGAAGGCTTCCAAGACAAAGAATTGCTAAGTCCCTACAAGAGGAATGAAGAAAATCTGCTGGACAAAAAGGAGGGAAAGGTACTATAACAAGAACAACCAGTACAAAGGCCCAAGAGCATTGAACAAGTTCAAGGAATAAATTCCTTCAGTATCTGAGTAAAGACATTGCCAGGAAGGAATTGTCTCACGGCTGTACTAATACTAGTAGCAGTAGTAATAATAATAATGATAAGAATAATAATTGTGATTGCTAATATTTACTAACTTCTCATATGCCGTGCACTGAGCTAAGAGTTTTACACTCGTAGCTGCTCTTCATTGTAAACACTCCATTAGATAACACCCAAACATATCGTTGTGTCTTCACTAGTCATTCTTTTTGCTTCAATGAAGTTTTTTTGTTTTCTTCTGTTAACTGATGTGCCTGGTCTCTGTGTTTCTTAATTTTGCTTGCCTCCAAAAGGTCTACAACTAAGCAATGTGGTTCCTCTGGCCTGCCTGGAGAGAGGATAGCAGAGCAAAGCAATGACTACTTCCCAGCAGCGGGCCCGGGCCCTCTCAAGTGTGAATTAACTAGTCTATTATAATCAGAAAACCCTGATCAAATGCTAGAGTCACTTTTGCAGCCATACTTCTCCTGTATTATTTTTTTCTCAAGTTGAACTTTTTCCAACGAATATTTTTAGAAGTTTTTATTTGCTTCTTTTTTTGGGGGGGGGGGGCCACCATTGGTTTTTCCCCAACTTTTAGGTTCCTTTGTATTAAACCCCTGTCTGTTTTTTTTGTAACACCTTCCAATTTAGTAACATTTGCAAATTTCATTAACACGCTATTTACTCCCTCTTCCAGATCATTAATAAATGCTATTTCTTATGTATGAAATTTTGTGGTCGAATAGATTTAATTTGCTGTTGTAAGTTCAATGCGTGTTTTCTAAAGATACAATGCAGGTAAGAATGGTCTTAACCTCGGCTTGAATCCGTACCCAGTTTACAGTTACTTTCCTATCATGCCATCTGTCTGTGTTCTCCAATCAGCGCTGTTGTGAGCTTCATTGAAGCAATAATCTATTGATTTTCCCTTCCCTCTTTTTCAATACAGTCATCATCTTGGCTTTAAACGCACAGCAATAGCAGAGTTAGAACTATTGTAATATTCTAATCCATAGCTATTTATAAAATGAAATTAAGTCCTTTTTTCTCAGTGGATATTCTTGCACTGACATAAGAAATATTCTACATTAAAAATTATTTTGTAATAAAATATTTTATTTTTCTGTGCATGGCCTCAATGTTTTAAATAGAAATAGATCTTTTTAATATTATGTTAAATAAATATTATATATAATATATATATCTTAGGGGTGTGTATGTATTTTCTTCTCTAATAAAAATCTGCTCATGGACTCCCTGCCTCCTAGAGAATCTGAGGTGACATTGTTTTTAATAATAGACTTGTACATGCCACCCTCAAGTCAGAGAGTGAGGCTCATTAAGCCTTTGCTTCACTTAATGTCACACATCATCCTACTTGTTGGGCCTCTATTGAGCCAGTTGTCAGTTTTAGTGAAATGAGGCTCCTTACACGCCTCATTCCAGTGCTTATGTTCCCATATTGCAATTTTAAATCATTATGCATGAGGTTAGTCTTCATGTTTCTACGTAACATTTCCTGGAACTATTTTCTTTCCCCTCACCAATAATACCTCTCGCTTCTTTCCCCCCTAAATTGTTAACTGAGGATAAGCCCATGATAATCTTTTCTTTTCCACATTGAAAAATTAATTTAACCTCTAAATCTCAGTTTCCTAATCTGTGAGTTGTCCCTCATAACTTACCTATCAATCTCAGAGGTTTGTGGTCGACTTCAAGTGAGATAATTTGTGTAAAAGTGTTTTATAAGTGATATAAAAGCAAATAACTTATTGTTTTTATTGAAACATAGTAAAGGCAAATACAGAATATTGTTTTCATTGAGATATAAATCCTGTATTTCCAGAATATTTTTCTATGTTGAACTTTCAGTAAATGTCCATTTTTATGGCAAAAGACATGCTATCCTTTCAGAATTGGCTTCCAATGCATTTGAGTGCTATATCTAAAATTTGAAAATATCTGCATTTTAGAATTTCTCTAACTAAACAACAAACAACTTCATATCCTATATTCATAAATAACTCCACAGTAGACCTCGGAGTTAAAAAAGATAAGAAAAAAAACCACACCAAACAAGTAATATTCATTTTTTTATGGGAAACTCTTTTTCATTCTTTTTTCTTTTGAAGTTTTAAAGAGCTGAACTTTGCCCAAAAACATCAATTGGGTTATTTATTTATTTATTTTTTCATCCAGGGCAACTGGTCTTATGTAAATTTTTGGAAATTCTATGAGAGCTGATTCTTGAAGAGGACACTTTACTGGTTCCTCTTCTCACTACTTCATCCTCCTGGCATTCCATTCTTTTCATTACCAATCATGCTTAATGATACATCTCTATATCCTTCCCCTACTTTGACCTTTTTCTTTAGAAATGGTCTTAATCTCCAAAAATGATATAGTGGGGGGTTTTTCTCCCCTTGGAGACTGAAAAATCAAACACTCGTAGGTGCATGAGAGGAAGTATTTCAATGGAAGGAGTGTACTATTATAGTGATATACACATAGTACATTGTGGAAAGTTGCTATGAACTGAGTCATGGCCCCCTAAATTCATTGGCTCTATAAGCCCAATGTGACTGTATGTGGAGGTAGGGCTTTGAGGAGGTAATTAAGATTAAATTAGGTCATAGGGTGGGGTTCTTCTCTTATAGCATTAGTCCTTCTCTCAGACTTCCAGCCTCTGGAACTGTGAGAAAATACGTTTATGTTGTTAAGCCAACCGGTCTATGCTATTTTGTTATGGCAGCCTGAACTGACAAATACAGAAGTACTTCAAAGGAAGAAATGCTCTACCAGAGTTATAATCCCATCCGCCCAGACACACATGCAATACAAACTCATTTTTGCTCAATTATTTAAATGTCTTTATCAAAATTACCCTCACCACCAGATATCAGGAAAAAGTAGAAGAGTTGAAATAGCTAGATAATGGTCTTAGTGTTTCAATTCATTAATATAAAGCAAACCTTGCCAAATTTTTGTGGCCTATATTTTAAAATAGTTGTAAGTCAGATTTGCAAAATCCTACTGAATTATTTCAGTTGAATAATAAAAATTCGACCTTACTTAGCCAACCTTGGCCTGTCTAGATAACCAGTTTATCTGGATCATTTTGCCCTGCAAGTTAATTGCATAAACCTCTCTAACAAGTTTCAGTGGGTTAGATTACACAGCTTGATATCTATGCCCAACATCCCCAACCTCTGAGGAAGCTGCATATGATATTTCTCTAAATAGATGTCTTCCAGATTTTTCTGGTCTTGAAAGATCTGGATGCAACAAGTTTTAGTGTTGCTATCCTGTTATAGAATGGAGCTTGTAGGTGTTCTTGAAGTTTTAGGCCTGAGATACCAGTCTTATCTCCCAATGTGTATGAAGATGGCAACCAACTCAAGCTCTCACCCTTTCCCAAGCAAGTCACTTGTTAAGTTGATGGGTCCCTAGGGTCAAATGCTAATGAAGACTTTAAAATGTCTAAAACTCAAAGATTAACGCTTTCAATGCAATATAGCATAGGGACTAAGAACATGAGCTTTGGATGTAGATAGACCTGGTGCTTATGAGCTGTGTGACCTTGGGTATTTTACTCAGCTTCTCTGAGCCTCAGTTTCTTCATCTGTAAAATGGAGATCATAATAGAATTTTTGTTTGTATCAAATAAGTTAATGTATAGTGTTTAAATCCGGACCTGGCTCAGAGTCAGTGTTCAGTACTGCTACATATTATTATTGTTATTATTGGTCATATTTCATATGCTAAATATTTGCTATTATTATTATTATTCAGTTAACTGAATTAGTTCTGTTTCCTCTGGAGTCAGTTTTTCTCCTTATTTTCCTCATGGTACTAGTTTTCTCAGATATTTCTGGTGAGCAATAGTTATTGTTTAGATTTAAGAATGAAGAATTATGCTGACTGTTTTGATTGGCTGGCATGGAATTTCTCTGCTGTTGGGAAGTAGATCTTTCTCCTATAGGACACTTCCTTGAATAGGAAGACCCAATAGGAACCTTAAGTACATGGGAGACAAGCTGACTGGCAGGCTTGCTTTAGGATGCAGTTAGCTTAAATACATATTTTTATGGTTGACTTGGCCATCACAGTAGAATTAGTGCCCTTGTGCTTTGGACTTTTTCTTTTTTGGAAGTTATAACCTTAGATGGCTAATGAAATATGAGCGATAATGCAGGAAGTGACCCAAAAATGTACTCAGGAAGAGTAGCCCACGGGATAGTTAAGTTAAAGTTTGCTACAACTTGGGAGACCAGTTAGCAAAAAAGGTAAAGATCAGGAACCAATTAGGAACTGGTAGAAGTCCTTTGACATTATGAAGAGCATTAAAAATATCACTATAGCCTCTGAGGAGTTGTCCATAATAGCAGGGGAAAGACTCTCCCCTAAATTTTCTGTGACTGTGGGGATTAAGAGAAAGGAAGAGTGATGTCAGTGTGTGCTCTGGGAATTCATCTGCACATGGAAAGGTGATGGCTGGGTTAGGCTCCTATTTCCGCAAATGCACCCCCATGCTGAAAGTGTGCTCAGCCACAGCAGAATTGAGGAAGCCTTTGACTGGTCAGTCTTTTCTTCTTTCTTTCCTCACTAGTCTCTGAAGCAAAAAGTAAGAGAGAGATTTACTTTCCCTGATGTGACTTATGTACCCACCCCACCCATAGGAGGCAGAAGGAGCTGTAGCCAAATTTGGTTTCAAATAAGACTATGTTTCCTATGTTCTGCCATAACAATTTTTATTTTATTTTTTTGGTCATTTATACTCCCCTACTAAAGGGAATGATCCTGGTAACAGGATGGTCTTCTGTTTGCTCAGGACAAACAATATCTTCAGCCACAGGCAGACTGGAGATTTTCAAGTTGGGAGGTAGAGCTATGAAAAAAATTAAGCTGATTTGGATAAACAAGAAAATAAGAAACCCTCAAGTGTGATCTGTAAAGTGGAGAGATGGGGAGAATTGGGAATAGAAAAAAGAGACCGTATGATTGGCAGCAAAGAAGAGAGATTTGGAAAACAAGTTATGTCCAATGAGGGTTTTCTAAAGGAGTACGTGAGGTTCCATAATGAACACCCCTTAGTCATCATTTCTACAAAATGTTGAGTACATCTACATAATTCAATAACGCTCTGATTTTAGTGGAATCAATTTTAAATGAAACAAGGCATAGAGAATAACATGAAACCAACCACCCAGTTTAAGAGATGAAGCATTTTAAATACAATGGGAACCCTTCCTGAATATGAGTGGTTTCTGTGTGATGAATGCAGAACAATGTTATGTCCTGTAATAATGAAGACTTCCCATGGCATATGTATGATATAGAGAATATTCATGAAGGGATACACACACGCTCCACCTGTGTTTTAAAAACAGAACTTTGAAAATACACCCAAATCTCTTATCTAAACATCACTTAGAATATTGTGGTGAAATTAATCTAAAACTTTGGTTCCTGAACTTTTTTCTGTTATGTTTAGTTGTGACATCAAAAGCTTGATTAATCAGTGCTCCTGGGGACAGAAAGAGAGACAGACAAGTGTAGCCTCATAATTAACAACATGTTTTAGAATTAGATGTACTCAGGTTGGAACCCCAACTCTACTACAATCTAAGCATGTGACCTTGAGCAACATAATTTCTCCAGTTGTTTCCTCATCAGTAAATAGTGAAACTATTCATCTCTTAGGTATTTAGAATAAATACTGTATATTTGTATTGGATACATAGTAGGTGTTCAATAAATGGTAGGTGAAAAGCATTGATGATTAAACCAAAATATCCCAGAAAATTCTCTTCCTAAGTCAACATTCAGAAAACTTTGTATTTAAAACACTGTATTCTTTAGTGACCTTGCTTTTCTTCCAATTTTAAATAGAAGTACAACATTTCCTCTTCCCCCACCACCAGCAGTCACCTTCTCTTTATGCTCAAAAGATTTCCATGCCCTGTGTTAACGTCTTTATTCTGTTGCTTCAAAGATTTTCTTCTAATGCATAAGTGAACTCCGCACATTAAGCCTATAGTACAACTGCATATCTCAGTTATTCCCATACTCCCCCACCTGCAACTGTTTCAATGTTGACTTAGCGTTATTCATTTGCTTGTGTTGTTATTGAAAACGAATTCTTAATTAAAATGGCCCAGCGTCACCTGGTTCACGTGGAGTGCCACCGGCAATAATCCCTAATGTAATAGACACTTTGACTCATACCTTCATTTTAATTTCTGAAGCCAGAAGCAAAATGGATTTTATAATGGCCTGTGAGCATCAGGTGAGAGGAGATTAGAGCTAGTAACGAAGAGGCATCTCACAACAGTGCTTACTTGTTAGGCTCTACCGACTGCACGTGCAAATGAACACCCAGGGTAAGTGAAAACTCAACTTCTAGTGAGACCCGTGGATGTGTGACTTGTGTTACACTTTGGTTTAATTTCTGATCTACTCTTTCATATGTGAACATTTTATTTGTTGGTAAGAAGCATGACTCTTTTATTCTATTTTTACTTCTCCTCTCTCTTCATTCAGTAACTTGAAATGTTTTCTATTTCACTGTAAATAACTTTTAAATTGGGTCTCAACAAGATAATGGTATCCTGTTTCAGTTATTGCAGCAAACACTTTGCAAAATTGGTGTAAATTTGGGGTGGAAAGGATGAGGGTAAAGGACAGGCCTCTTGAACGGCTCCTTCATTCCAAATAAATTTCAGTGATTCAAATCCACCATATGTTTCTTTCCTTCTCCATCCTTTCATAGTTTTTTTGGCCGGAGACTCTCGGGCATCCTTGAATGTTCTAAGGTACTCTTCACTGTGGCCTCTCATAGAAGATATTGATATATCTGGCTCACCAAGCACTGAGTATGCTCGGCACCTTAACTTACTGAACCCTCACACAGCCTTTGGGACGGAGGTACTGTGATTCCCATCAGCAGAAGTGTTCATGGAAACTCAGAGGTGAAGTACACTGGCCAGTGTTGACAGCTGAGGGCTACCACACATTGGTGCAGGTTGTGTACCAACCACTGTGTACACACACGAGGAAGCCTGGTTGAGGGGGAGCCCTCCAGGGGGGCAGTGCCAGCTGGAGGGAAGGGTTGCCTTTTTCCTAACACACATGAAGGTGCTGCACAGACTGGGGTGTCCCTGACCAAGTCCTACCTAGATCTGTCTGAACTTAAAGCTCATTATCTTTCTGCCAATCCATGTTACTTCCTCAAGTGCTACTCGATTCACCCTGGAGAAGCATTTCAAACACCTGGTAATACCAGGGACCCCCAACTCGCCCCAAACAAGAGCAGCGTACCTTACAGTCACTCACGTTCTGTGCTACTGTCACTCCTAGGCTGTTTGCAAACGTGGCAGTACTTTTCCTTTCCCTGAATACATAGTCTTGGTCACGTGACGCTGAAGCTCTGCACATCAAGAGACACAATGATTTCTCCACCCTTTGAATCTTGGCTGGCCTCTTGACCCACTTTGGCCAGCAGAGTGCTGCCGGAGCGATGGCACATCTGCTCTGAGCCTGGGCCTCAAGGGCTCGCTCCCTGTGAAACCTTCACAGCTCACAAGTGAGAAAGCCCATGCTAGCTGCTGGGAGATGAAAGACATGTGGAGCAGAGATGGACCATTCCACCCTCTCCCCGCTGATCGCAGATGCACGGCTGAGCCCAGCCCTGATCCACCAAGGCTGGCCCCGTTATCGGCATCATTTTCTGTGCTGACTTGGAGGGTGTTTTTGGATGGGACTAACATTTAAATTGGTGAAGTTTGAGTGAGCAGATTGCCCTAGGTCAGTGGTAGGCAAACTCATTAGTCAACAGAGCCAAATATCAACAGTACAACGATTGAAATTTCTTTTGAGAGCCAAATTTTTTAAACTTAAACTATATAGGTAGGTACATTGTTATTAATTTAATTAGGGTACTCCTAAGGCTTAGGAAGAGCCACACTCAAGGGGCCAAAGAGCCGCATGTGGCTTGCGAGCCGCAGTTTGCCAACCACGGCTCTAAGGTATTGGGAGGGCCTCATCAAATCAGTTGAGGACTTGAATAGAACAAAAAGGCGGACTTCCTCAAGCAGAAGGGGCTTCTCCAGCAGACATATTTGGACGTCATCTGCACCATCCACTTTCCTGTGTCTCCAACCTACTGGTCTCCACTGCAGATTTGGGGCCTTTCAGCCCCTATAAATAACACATATATATTCTATCGTGCTGTCTACCACACACAGCCACCGACACGCTCACTGGTATGGTTTATCCAACCATCTTTCTGCATCCTTCTCAAGCTGCTGCTCCTGGGCAGGTGCCGGGCCTGTCTATCCCCAGCGCTGCTGTGTCTACTCACCTTGAGCCCTTCTCCTCACTGGGGAGACAGAACCATTAGGATCTGTCCCTCTGCCTTTGAAGTTTAGGACTCGCGCGGGAACCATCCATTCTCCTCCATTCCTGCCAGGTCCATGCTGTTATCACACCAGACACCTGCCACATGCCTCCAGGTAAGTGGATGGGCACCTCAGGAGGATCTCCCAAGCCACCTTTATTCTCAGGGGCGGCACAAACCTGTTTTAAAGGCTTTTATGCCAACTTTTGCTCCAATTATTCTCTCGTGTTGGTCCTCCTATTGCGGAATCCCACTCCTCTTGACTCTCCCTGCCTAGGGAGGGTGTGAGCCCTTCCTGCAGGTGCTGGCGGAAGGAGACTATTGAGAATTGGGCGCCTCTCAGATATCCTGGCCCCAGTCTCTCTTTAGTCCTCAAGTCTGTAGGTGCTCCCAGGTCAGCAGCCACGAGCCTGTGCTCACTTCCCTTTATAGCACAGCTTTGGCCCCAATCTTTCCAAATTTAAATTGCTCAAGAACAAAAGATTCTGGCTTCCTGTTGCATCATCCTTGACCTTCCCTAACTGCTGGATAAGCACAGGCAAAGGAGCCGGAGCAAGGCAAGGCAGGCACTTTGCCATTCCCACGCCACCGTTCTCTTGGGATTAGTAACATTTCCTCCGGGGCTCCCATCCGTAAGTCTCCGGCAGCAGGCAACAGGAGTTTGATACCCACAGAGCAGCCAGGACAGACCAAGATTCTGGGGCTGTGACTGTCTGGTGAGCTATCATGACTTACAAGAGGGCACAGTGACAAAAGAAAACTTTCTGCTCCATGGTTGGACGTCTACTCACTGAGCCTGGGCCCCTAGTTGCTGCCTTCCCCAGCAGCCATGCCATACATTGGCACCCTGTCTCCAAGGAGATAGGTAAGCATGGTCTATGTCAGTGATGGCGAACCTATGACATGCGTGTCAGAGGTGACACGCGAATTCATTTTTTTGGTTGATTTTTCTTTGTTAAATGGCATTTAAATATATAAAATAAATATCAAAAATATGTCTTTGTTTTACTATGGTTGCAAATATCAAAAAATTTCTATATGTGACACGGCACCAGAGTTAAGTTAGGGTTTTTGAAAATGCTGACACGCCGAGCTCAAAAGGTTCGCCATCACTGCCGGGACCAACAGGTCACAGATTCAATTCCCATTCATGGGCACCTATCTCCATTGTAAGTTCCTCAGCCCCAGTTGGGGCGTGTGCAGGAGGCAACCAATGATGTGTCTCTCTCATGTTGATGTTCCTCTCTCTATCCCCCTTCCTCCCTCCCTTCCATTCTCTCTAGAAATCAATAGAAAATAATCTTCAGATGAGGATTAAAAAACACACACCAAACAAAGTGAAACAAAGGGACAAAGATTGTAAGATATCACTTATATGAGGTAACCTCTAAATTCTAGAGATAGAAAGTGGAATTGTGGTTCCGCGGGGCTGGGGGAAGCAGAAGTGGGAGACACTGTGTAACAGAAAGTTGAAGATGAAAAATTGTGGAAAGGGAGAGTGGTGACGGTTGCACAACGGTGTGATTACACTTTATGCCACTGGATTATACACTCAAAGAATGGTTAAAATGGTCACTATTAAGTCAAGCATATTTTACTATAACAAAACATTTTAAAGTGGCACAGCATGGACCAAGTCGGGAGGAGAGATGGTGTTTGATTCTATGTATCTGGATCCACCACTTTGAGTATTTTAGTATGTTTTTTAATAGTCGCCACTATCCACAGTTTTCTCTGTCCGACCTTTTAGCCTGCATAATAAAGGAATTAAGGAGTTAGGGATGACACCATGAGTCATCTGCCGGGTGGTGTCATGAAGCAGTGGCCTTCGTGGGATGCATGGTGCAGCGTGGGGAACAGAGCCAGCTGTATCTTATTAACTACGGACGGTGACAGAGGGCTACTAGACTTATTGTGATGATCACTTTGTCAGGTATATAAAAATGCTGAATCACTACGGTGTAGCCCTGAAACTAATAAAATATTGTATGGCAACTATAATTAAAAGTAAACATTTTTTAAATGCACCATTTAAAAAAAGCAGAAAAACAAAACAAAAATAAAGCAATGACCTTGCCCTCCAAGGGCCACCATTATAAATGCAACCCCTGCCCCCAGCGCAGCTCTTGGGGAAAAGAGGAAGCTCTTTACAAAGGACTGCGAGGTGTTGCCTGTCTGAGCCAGCGTTCGGTCCGGCACAGCTTGGAGCACGCTCACCCAGCTCGCTCTGCCCTGCCACCGTGAACCTCACACCGCCAAGGTTATTTCCTCTTAGAACACCTTCTCCTCCTCCCTCTGCTGAGTTAGCATTTTCATCCTTCAGAGTTCAGGTCAAATGTCACTTCCACAGGAAACATTTCCTCACCGCAGATCAGGTTCAATTCCCTGGTTACATATTGTCGCAACACCGTATCCTTCCTTGGAAAAGGTTTTATATTTTTTTGTTTGATTATTTGATTCATCTTCTGTCTCTTCCACAGGATGATAAGCTCCAGAAGAACAGGGACCCTCTAGTTTTTCTCACCATTGAATCCTGAGCTCAAAGAGGGTCTGGCATTCAATAAGCTCCTTAACCAGTGTTTGCGAATGAATGAATGAATGAATGAATGAATGAACAGAAAGATAACAAACAATAATTAAGTTAAAGGTTCTTCTCCTTTATAAGGCAGGGGATGCTGTGACAGGCTCATCTAACAGCACACTCTATGTGTAGGACACATAGAGAAAATTAAGATTATTCTGAAAAGAAAAAACATTTTTAGATTAGTAGTAAAAAAAATAAAAAGCTATTGAAGGTAAGAGTTCATTTTTTACATACTGCATATTCTAAGCTGATTTTAGGAAATTATAAGCACAATTTGAAACCAGAATGACACTTCTTTGAATTTTCTCACACTGTTAGTCATTGATCTGCATTCATATTTCAGAGGAAATGCCATTGAATTCAGAAGAAGTCTATTTAACCTGCACGGTATTCAAAAATTGCTGGAACAGCTTAACTCCTGTGCTCTGTACCAGTGACCTCGCTAAGCAGGTGTGTTAAACGCTTAAATGTATAATTTCCTATGGGCGCTTTTGGTAAAAACATGCTTTCTTCTTTTCTATGTCTTCTGCAAACCTCATTATCCTTCTGGTGACCCTGTGGGCACCTCATTTTCTTTTGGCTTGTTTGCAAGGTTGAAAATATTAACTGTAGCTCCTGCTTCCGGAAGGGTTGCTTGGCTACTACTCTGTTTTTAGAATGTGAATGCTTTTGCTTAGCCATCATTACCCTGAATAATAGAGTTTAATACATTTTCAAAGAAGTGAGACATAATTAAAAATCTCCTACTTTTTTTAAGTATGGCAATAGTTATTCTCATTTGAAGACCCAGGGGACTATACGTGGAAGAATATGTATTAATTTTGGACAATGTGGAAACTAAATTAAAATAAGCCCATAAGGGGTCAGTCACCATGGAATTGGAGGAAAGGAGTTGTCAGACATTGGATATCAGTTTTAAGCATGGTAGGAGTAACTGAGAACAAAACAAGAGTAAGGATGCCCAAGGGATTGGCTTTTGGCATTATTTGTCATCTTTAAAAATAATCTAGAAAAGGGAAAAAAAAGTAAGTGGAAACCTTACAGCTGGTTTTGAGGTCTGTGAGACAGTGAAATGCTGAACAATAATGACTTCAAGAAAATTTACTCAATGACTTTCATTTTTTCTCTAGTAAATTCCAAGCATTGTGCACCACTCTGATACGATGCATAACACTGCACGCAACAAAATCCCTCCCCAAAGAACCTCCCTTGAACTGCTATGTGATTGACACAGAAAGGCATTTGCCTGTTGTAGCATTTCTCAAAGTGGGCTTGACTGTGGGCTGGTAAAAAGGATTACAACAGGACTTCTCAGAGCCTTTTCTATGTTAATGAATATTAAGAATCATTTCTAAGAATGGGGTATATTAAACAGTGGTTCCCACGTTGATTTGAAGATACCATTTGGTTATGCTTTTTGTTTTGCAGTTGTGTGTCTGTTTTGGATTTAAAAAAAGCATGTGAGCCCTAACTGGTTTGGCTCAGGGGATAGAGTGTTGGCCTGCAGACTGAAGGGTCCCAGGTTCGATTCCGGTCAAGGGCACGTACCTTGGTTGTGGGCACATCCGCAGTGGTGGGTGTATAGGAGGTAGCTGATCGATGTTTCTCTCTCATCGATGTTTCTAACTCTCTATCCCTCTCCCTTCCTCTCTGTAAAAATCAATAAAATATATATATTTTTAAAAAAACTAAATAAAAAATTAAACATGCCCTTTCACTCTTCTTTAAAAAAGAAAAAAAAGCATGTGAACTTGTGAAATTAGTATAGCTTGGAACATACTCTGGCAAATGTTGATATTAAAAAATAGAGACATCTGGAATTTAGAGAATTTTGGAAAATTTCTTAATCAAATATTTATTAAGTGCTTAAACCACTGAGAAATGGTAGGAGGCTCTTTAAGAGGCATTTCTAAAACTCAGTGCCCCTTCATACCAGCAGTATTCCTAATAGCCCCAAAGTGGAAACAGCCCAAGTGTCCACTGACTAATGGACAAATAGCATGTGGTATATCAATACAATAGAATATTATTCAGCCATAAAAAATAATGAAGTACTTATACATGCAATAACATGTGTGAACTTGAAAACGTTATGCTTAGTAAAAGAAATCAGGCACAAAACGCTACACATATGATTCCATTTATTTAAAAAAATGTCCAAAATAGGTAAATCCATATAGACAAAAAACAAATTAGTGGTTTCCAGAGACTGGGAAGAGAGGAGAATAAGGAGTGACCACTAATGGGTATGTGTTTCTTTTAGGAATAAAGAGAATGTTTTGGAGTTATAATGGGATGATGGTTGAACAATCCTGTGAATATACCAAACACCACTGAATTGTACTCATTAAAAGAGTGACTTTTATAGTATGTGAATTTTATTTGAATTTTAATATTCAGGACCCCACTATACCAAATAATTGCCCCTCCCATATTATAGGAATTGAGAACAGAACCATTTCTTGTCAACAATTGTATTTAATGAAGCCACTAGCAGTTATTTACAGAAGATATACATACATACAATTCCTACACATAAAATGTAGCTTAATTGTGAAAACAGGAAGAAATGTACCCAAAATTACATACTAAATAAAATAAATAAAAAGTAATTATTTGGCACAATATCTATCATGTAGCAAATAAATAACTCTATACCATCAATTGAATGAACTATATACAATCTATTTGAAAGTGCAAAACAATTGCTGAAAATTAAGGTATTTGTAATAACATTTAAATCCAGAAAATATGTATTTTTATCAGTAACAATAATTAGCCAATAGTAAAGATTTTTTAATGCCCAGGAAAATATTTTAATTTTGAAAACTTTTTGTGCATATTGTGCTCTTCTGAAATGGTATTATTATTTTTTTAAATCTAAACACTGGAAATTTTAAGAACCTTGGAGTTTCTTAGTGGAATTTTTATGTATGTAATCCTGATTTGAAAGTTTAAAAAAGTTACATTGTAAACATAAATATTATTCTATATCATTCAGAAATTACAGACTGGTCCTCCCTAAATTATATAAAGAGTCATAATGTTTTATAGGAATGTGGTCAGGTTCAATTCCTTCAGAGGTAAGACTATGAAGATGGCAGAATACAAACAATAATTTGGATTTATATTAATTGCTCAACACCTTCCAAAATCCTCATGCTTCAAATCAAGAAGTTGAGTTAAAAAATATGAAACTATACGATCACTGATGTATCCAAATAAACCTCATTTGTAGCACATCTCACCCTGCAAACATTCTTAGAAAAAATGTCAGACTTGATATTTCTCTTGACAGTAGTATTTCTACCAAACTCTTCATGTAGGTCTTATTCTATGCTTCAGCAAAGAAGATGGCATGATTGGAAATGAGATCGGGTGACTACAAACTGGGGATCCCTATGCTAGAGAGTGCAAGCTTGATGCAAATAACTTCTTCTCTTGTCATGACGCTGGTAAGCTGAATGCAGCCCTGAGAGGTCTCAGGATGTGTTTTTGCTTGCTTTGTAGCATTCTCTAGTGACAATACAGTCAGTAGTAGCATAAATGCCATTTTTGAAAGACTGTGGACTGGAGGCAAACCATTGTTCTGGGCACTTTAAATGTCTACGGTCGACGAGGCTCTAACCGGTGTGACATCTGTGATAAAGTTCTCTGGTTGTCAATCACATTTAATTGCCGTACATAACTCCGGACATCCTGATGGTTCTTATTAGCTTGAGCTGCATCAAGATCTGTTGGAAAGAGAATTGGAATTGCACAATGTATGCATGTAAGATACACTTTATTTTCTCCAGCTACTTATTACATTCATCTTACATTGCTGGGTTCCATCAAGACCTTTCAACAATGCCATATTCATTGAAATGTTTCCATTTGGATGGTCCCTCTCCTCCCTCTCACCCTTTTCTTCCCTGGAATCACATATTTTGATCATTTTCCTTTGCATCTCATGTTGTTAAAAAAAAAAAAAGGCACTAAAAAATAAGTGAAAGCAGCACCTGAGAGTCCCTGGTTATTTATTAAAATTGTTTCTCCAAACCATCTTGCCTTTGTTTCAGACTCTGATCTCTGGCCCTTCTGAATCAGGCTGACTAATGACAAAAGGCAGTTTTCATTAGCTTCTAACAAAAGCACTTAAAACTCAGGCTGATCTGAAGCAAGCCAAGTGAGATTACTATCACCAGTTCTCTTTGTTACTTACATACAATCCTATACAATAAAAGGGTAATATGCAAATTGACCCTAATGGCTGAACGACAGGGAACAATCAGTTGCTATGACAAGCACTGACCACCAGGGGGCAGATGCTCAATACAGGAGCTGCCCCCTGGTGGTCAGTGGGCTCCCACTGTGCTGATGGCTGCAAGCCCAGCGGCAGTGGCAGGAGCCTCTCCCACCTCCTTGGCAGTGGTAAGGATGTCCGACTGTGGCTTAGGCCTGCTCCCCCTGGGGTGCAGGCCTAAGCCGTCAGACATCCCCTGAGGGCTCCGGGCTGCCAGAGGGATGTCTGACTGCCAGCTTAGGCCCAATCCCCTAGGGAGCAGGCCTAAACCAGCAGGTGGACATCCCCCGAGGGGTTCCGGACTGCGAGAGGGCACAGGCTGGGACCCCCCGAGTGCACTAATTTTCATGCACCGGGCCTCTAGTATACAACATAACTGCACAGGTTGACTGTTCTTAGAGTTCTTCATATCCAGAAAAAACAACTCATGGGATGATGTCATGCCTTCTGCTAGACCTTTGATCCTCTGATGCAACTTCTGAAATCTCAGTTACTGTTCTATTCTCATTCACTTCCCCAAATATGTGAGCAACAGAGCTATGTGATTGGCTGGTTTCCCTAAACCCAGCTGAAAGAAGGATCCAATGCTCCCCACTCTATGCAGGGCATAGACACGAGTGAGGAAGGCTGACTTGGACAGTGGTGAACTAGAGACACAGGCCCCTCCAGACCCATCTTCTGCATCTGCACCCTGAGTTGCCAGATCTTCCTATTTTTCTAGAGACATGAGAAATCTGAATGTCTTCCCTGGGAATTCTCCCACTTATTAAACTGTGACATTATCCCATAAAATAAAACCCTAATATGCAAATCGACCGAATGGTGCAATGACTGGCAGAACGACTCATCACTGTGATGTGCACTGACCACCACAGGGCAGACACTCAACACAGGAGCTGCCCCCTGGTGGTCAGTGCTCTCCCACAGGGGGAACGCCGCTCTGCCAGAAGCCGGGCTCATGGCTGGCAAGCGCAGCTGCAGTGGCCAGAGCCTCTCCTTCCTTGGCTGCAAGCCGGTGGTAAGAAGCAAGGGGTCCTAGACTGCGAGAGCCCTGCACTGTGAGAGGGATGTCTGACTGCCGGGGATCAGGCCTAAGCTGGCAGTCAGACAGCCCCTGAGGGGTCCCGGACTGTGAGAGGGTTCAGGCTGGGCTGAGGGACTTCCCCCGCCCCCCGCTTCTGTGCATGAATTTCATGCACTGGGCCTCTAGTTTTAAAATAAAAGGTTAAAAAATGCTTGGTTTAGACCCAACAGTTCTGCTGTGGTCCTTGGGCCACCTCTGTCCCATAGATCACTGGTGTGGGGCTCCTATCTAGTAGTGGGACACCAGAAGTGGCCAAGTCAGAGTCTGGACTTCAGACTAGTGTACTCTCTGCCACAGTGCCCGCCTTCTGCAGTTCATGTATTCTTCTCAGATGCTCATGCCACTCCCAAAGACAGTTAGAAGGCCATCTGCCTGAGGGGCGCAGGGGAGTGCTGCAGGTCTGAACAGAAAAGCAGAGAGAAGATACAAAGGCCCCCACTCGCTCTAAGAAGAAACTCATCAGTATAATTATCACATATAAATAATACCAGTGTTTCGTTTTCTCGCTTCTCATTGGCAGTGTACTCCACATGTACAATATACTGTAATTACATTGTACATATTCCCATAATGTTTATGAATCTATTCCTATACTTTATCTATAGATTGTTGACTTCAGAGCTGAGCAGCTGTTGTTTACCATCAGTTACTGATAACTTTAACAAATGCACTGGAGATATATATATATATATTTCCCCCAGAGCTCTAGGAGAAAATGTAGGCAGATGGGGATTTACTTCCCAAGAGGCTTATGGAACAAAACATATTTTATCATGGTTCTTTGGTTCTTAGACCACATTGAGAACTTTTCAAGGCTATGAGCCTTCTCAGCCACACAAAATTTTATGAATATTTACAATTTCAGGAATTTCCTGGACCCCAGAAGGGCCACAGATTCTAGATTATAAACCATTGTTGTAGATTGGCATCACTTATATATATTCTCATATTCACTTGTATAACTGCTTTATGACCATGTCTTTATACATAGAGCAAGTTACTAGATGAAGAGCTGTGAGACACTAACTCGCAGAATTCACATAGGAGTGACTGATGTGCAAGACTATTCTCACTTAGGAAGGATGAGAAGGCACAAGCATTTGAATCAATTTTTTAAAGGCCTACTTGCTCTCCAAGTCGAGATGATTTTTCCTAGATTATTTCTGCTGTACATTGAAAAATTTAGCAATTCTGGCATCCCATGTCAGCAAGCCCTTGCTTTGGCCAGTCTTGTGCTAAGAGCAAAGATAGCGCTGAGGAATAAAACAAGGACGTTTTCGTCTCTTAGCCATAGGTTAATTGGAGGGGAAGGTACTGGTAGCCTCAGTTTATGTCAAGTTATCGTGTTGACTTAATGAGCCAAGTGACTTCAAGTGACTCATAGATGAAGCTAGCAAAACCTTGACAGGGGCCACCTTCTCACTCCCAGCCACTTAGGGAGCCAATGCCCCACCCCGCACCCCAAGTCCCAGCCCAGAGGAAACAGTAGCACTGGTCTGGCATGCTGAGCCTGTGCTATGATGCAACTTAACTCCAGTTTCAAATGGCTATTTGTTATTACTAATAGCTTTATAGGAAAGCACTGTGTTATACTAGGTATTGTGCTACATCTTCAGACCTAAGAAGAGTGCCCTATGTTCCCCTGGGAATGCTAGAAATATAACATGAATTCCTGCAATGGAACCTTTTACGAATGTGCTATCTGCATGAATGCATTCTTGCAACACCGCAAGAAATAATAAACATTATCTCTCCCAGCTGAGAAACGACGGAACTGAGTCATCAGGACTTGATGGGAGTTTCTCACCATCAAGCAGGGAGGAGTCATGAAGAGAGTTGGTCTGAGGCAGGATTCACTGGCAATCATGCCTTAGTTGTCTCCAGCCACACTGGAAAGAGCAAGTTAATTCTCTTTAAGCTCATTCATAAAATAATATCCCTATGGTTATCTTCTGGTTTAACAACTAGAAAATCCTTAAACTCAGCCTCCTATCTCGTGGACTTCATGCTCCAAAGTGTCTCTGACAATCAGATATTGTCCAGACTTTTCTCGGATGTCTCCGTAGGCTCACGGAAAAAGGACTCAACCACCATCGATCCATATCGCAACAGTGGACTTACTGAAAGGTTGGCTTCTGCAGTATCTCACTGTCCGGGCAGTATTTGCAATCATGCGCTAAAAAGAAAAAAGAAAAAAGACTGAAATGCAAGTAAGCTTAGTGTCTAATCCAGAAAGGAAAACAAACCATTATTTATTTCAGCAATACCTGGGCCCATGAGAAACAGCCTGTTCTGAGATGCTGACCGTCTGGCGGCAACTGGCTGATGTAGAACCTGTTTAAGCACCTACACTCATGCGTACAAGGCATTTTTCAAGTGAGGGACACCAGTGGTGTGATTCCATTCGATCGCTTGCCTGTTCCTCAGGACACAAAATGCAATCTGTGGTTCCAGAGACTCTTACTCCTGAGGACTCACTCTCACCTTCGGGTGGTCACTCTGAATTTGTGGGAGAATTTGTAACTGTCCTAGATGTGGAGAAGGGGTAGCCTGTCAAGTTCCTCAAAGTAAAGAGGACTCAGTAATGCGGCATTAGATCATACTAACTGAACAGTCATAGTCAGAACGTTCTACCGGTACAGTTTTCTATACCCTATATGTTACTGACCTTTCTAATTTCCAGCAAAAGTGTGTGTTTTAATGTTAATCTCCCTCCCTCCTTCCTCTCTGACTATAACACTAACATATGCACATTTAAAAGAATAAAAAAATACAGAAAATGTTAAGAGCAAAGTAAAAACCACTCAGAAGATCACATCACAGAGGAACTTCATTAATATTTTGGTATATTTGTTTCTAATACTTTAAAACTACATATATAACAGCATATTTTTTTAAAAAAAATTGAAGTCATACGTATTTTTAATTTGAATTTTTTCACATGGCACTGTGACTATTTTCGATACTGGTTGCATTTTAAAACATTTTTAAAATAAGTAGGTATTCAATCATATGGATGGATCATAATTTATTTAACCTATGTTAATCTTGTCATTAAGTAACCTTAATTTCTTTGTAAAATTTTGTTGCCATAAAGACTTATTAGGGCCCAGCCGGCATGGCTCAGTGGTTGAGCACCAACCGATGAACTAGGACAGTGATGGTGAACCTTTTGAGCACGGCGTGTCAGCATTTTGAAAAACCCCAACTCTGGTGCCGTGTCACATATAGAAATTTTTTGATCTTTGCAACCATAGTAAAACAAAGATTTATATTTTTGATATTTATTTTATATATTTAAATGCCATTTAACAGAGAAAAATCAACCAAAAAAATGAATTCGCGTGTCACCTCTGACATGCGTGTCATAGGTTCACCATCACTGAACTAGGAGGTCATGGTTTGATTCCCGATTAGGGCACATGCCCCAGTTGCAGGCTCAGTTTCCAGTGTGGGGTGTGCAGGAGGCAGCCCATCATTGATTCTCTCTCATCGTTGATGTTTCTATCTCTCCCTCTCCCTTGCTCTCTGAAATGAATAAAAATATATTTTAAAAAAAGACTTAGTAGGAAATCTCTTGTACTTTACTAAACTTAGTTAAAAACAAGAGAAGAAAGAAAGAATGCAGGGACAGAAACATGAGGGAAAACATCAGTGAGACCTAAGCACCATTTCTGAGCCCGGCTATACATTTGTTGCTCATGGTATTTTCATAGCAGCTGGGATCCCCAGTTTCTGTGTGCCGTCTCAGAACATCTTTGCTGCTCAGACTCCAACGGGGGTCCTGCAGAGATGGCGGGTGTGTTCTAACACTAGCAGAAAATGGGTAAAGATAGGCTCCAGCCCAGAAATGAAACTTTCTAATCCCTGAGTGGCTGTATAATGCCATTCCTTGCTGTTTTGTCTCATGTACCCTTGGCTTGCCAATGTATAGAAAATGACTTTGAGGAAGCTTATGTAGTGTTGTTTTTTGTTTGTTTGTTTGTTTTTAAAGCAACTTATTTGGCAGAACAAAAACTCCTAGAAGAGTCAAAGTTTTATTTTATTTTATTTTATTTTATTTTTGTTAATCCTCACCTGAGGATATTTTTTTCAGTGATTTTTAGAGCGAGTGGAAGGGAGAGGGAGAGACAGAGAGAAACATCTATGAGAGAGACACATCAATTGGCTGCCTCTTGCACGCACCCCGATCAGGGCTGGGGAACCTGCAACCAAGGTACCTGCCCTTGACTGGAATCGAACCCTGGACCCTTCGTCCTCGGGCCAATGTTCTACCCACTGAGCAAAATTGGTTAGGGCAGAGTCAAAGCTTTAGAAATACGTATGTGAACAATCATTATACTTCATTGAACACTCCAGCTTCAAGGACTGGCAAGCATTCAGTGACATGTATCTGAGTTGAATAAAGAGGCGATCGGAAAAGTTCAGACATCACTTTTCTAAAGGAGCCTAAAAACCAGCACGTCTGTTGATCAGCATGATAAATACATGACAGATACCTCCAAGAAACTGTAGCATACAATGTATAATTAGCCTCTGATATATGGAGCCCTGAAATAAACAGTAACTCGGATAATTTTCCTGCTAATTTACTTTAAGTTGTTTTTTCGCTTCTCTAAAGACTTTGCATCTGAAGGGCACCAGTATATCCCATGTAGAATTATTGTAATTCTTCAGATACTGAATGGAGTGTAATTACTGAAAACCCTGGGAGATGCTGCCAGGGTGCCCCTCTGAGGAAAAATAAAACAATTAGCTGGGGTCAGAAACCTCTTCCTATACCATTCGGTAGGGAGTAATTGTTCTGCTTTTTCGTTTTGAAAGCTAAAACATTTCATTCTGACTTTAGTTTGAGACGACTCTTTATAGCTATACTCTGAAGCTTCGTAATTTTTAGCTTATTATGTAGTTTAAAATGTGAGAACAATTGTTTAAATCAGTAATTTCCAGCTCTGGAGTTCATTCTACCTTTCTAAATCTTTGATTAATTTTAACAATGGTTTTAATTTTGACACATCCTTTATAATTGCACTCAAAGGTAACTTCAGTTTCATTAGGAAATCTAAATCTGGTTTTGCAATGAGGTTTATAACTTGCCCACTACTAGGGGCTTCCCACTGTTTAAATGCAACCAGCAACGAGGAACTCACTGCCCTCTGAGGAAAGTCCCTTTTACGTCTTACACTTTCCTATTAGAAATTTCTTTATTGAGTCAAAGTTTTTCTCCCTTTGCTTTCCATCCATTAGTTCTGAGCTCCGAAGCCACAACAAACAACAACAGGTTTAGCTCATTTTGAACGGGATACTTGTTCAAATACTTGAAGGCAGCTATCACCGCCATCTCCCCACCCTCACATCTTTTCTGGTCAGACTAAATAGGCTCAATTTCTCCCACGACTTTTTATAAGGAAGTTTCCGGTTTCTCCTGGACAGTGTCAGTGGGTCTCCTCAGACTGAGCAGATCACGGAGTGCAGAAGAGTTATTTCCTTCCTTGATCTAGACCGGGGTGGGGAACGTCCCGCCCACGGGCCATAGAAGGCCCTCGATGTCATCTGGTCTGGCCCTGCCAAGGCATTCGGGGTGAGTTAATTAAATGTTTGACCAAACATAGCAGGCTGATTTTTAAGTTGATAATTTTTGTATGACCCTCAAATGATATTATAAATACCCAAATGCCGCTTGCCAGAAAAAAGGTTCCTCACCCCTGCTCTAGACGAAGCTACACATCGAAGTCCACAATTTTTAAGGAGTCTCATTGCTGACATTGGTGAACTCACAGTGAATCGAATCTCTCCTCCTGTGGCACTGAGCTGCTGTTGGGACTCAGCTTCTCTGGAGATGTGCAGTTTACTTCCTGGGCCACAGTAAAGGATCTTGCATCGATCTCCACTGAAAGCCATCTAGTTAGTCTTTCTATCCTTCTGCAGACTGACGCCCCCGAGCAATTCACTGGTGCGCCCAGTGCAGCTTGGCAGAAACTGAGGTTGAGGAGACCCAGGCTTCATTATCCAACTGACACAGCAGGGATGGAGCCAAAAATTAGACCCTGGCTTACCGGTCCTGCCGGGGCAGGCTGGCCGGCCTGGAGCAGCCAGGCAGCTTTCCTGTAGGGCCAGTGGGAAAGTACCTGACTGCTCCAAGGCAGGCCTTCTCGTCTGGCTTTCCTCTCTCAGCAAACCCAAGGTTTCTGACGCACTCCCAGTAGCGCCGGGCTTATTAGAACAGCGATTTGTAACTCAGGGCTAACTGCGAGGAGAACTGGCGGGCTCCGTAGGAAGCGCTCTGAGTCAGTGCAGGTGGACCGTCTCTCCACACCTGAACCGATTCTGATATACCCCCTCCCGGTCAGAATCACCACCTTAGGGTCTGCTCATCGCACTGCCCTGAAGGATTCTCCCCAAGAAAACAGTCCACAGTCTTTTCAAGTTCAGACCGGCAGGCCCTCCAAGCAATGCCACCTGCACGGTGACTCTCCCTACCTCCCCCTCACAGACAGCCGCCAGCACAGCCTCCCGCAGTCCCTCAGGGAGCTGCCCCGGGCTCAGACCTCTCTAAGTGCCTGCCCTCCACAGTTTGTCTTTCCTTCTGCCCCTTGAGTTCTTGGCCATCCTTGTTCTTAACTCCTGCCCTCTTTTCTTATTTCTGCCCCTACTGATGTGCCCGGTCTATATGCCCTTCAAAAATAGAATCTGTCAATGATTCTACATTTACACTACAGTGGGGCCTTGACTTATGAGTTTAATTCGATCCGAGACCGAGCTCATTAAGGAGCTCGTTAACTCAAATTACTCTGTCAACTCAATGCAAAAAGTCGGCCAAGAGACAGCTGGTATCTCAAAAAACTCGTTAGTCAGGACACTCGTAAGTCAAGGCCCCAATGTATCTGATTATTTTACTCAGACCCTCATATATTGGGGACAATAATTTTTCCCCCCACCAAGACCTAAAAATATATAGTCTCTCAGCTACAAAGATTGTGCCCATGATAGCCACCCAATAGAATTAAGTGCACTATAAGGACCAGAGATAAAAGATAATAAGGCCGGTGCTGAGCCAGCCTTCACTACATGCATCACTGAGGAAGGGCCCTGCGCCCTGTCCCCTAGCTCTGGGTCTTTAATGTCCAAGAGGTGTGTGACATACAGATACACATGTGTAACTTGCATGAGGGCATATTGTACATATGATGGCCATGGATCATGGCCGTGCAGGCACATGCGGAGGGCTGTGCATGTCTGCACTCGGGGAAGGACACTGAAGGACAGACATCCTAGCACCACAGGGAAGAGGGCAGACAGAATAACGTCCAGTTAGGAACAGATGGCTAAGGGAATCCTCTTGCCTAAAGTATCAGTAATGCAAAAATGCTTGGTGCATTCTGTTCAAATTTCCTAATAAAATAGAAGAGAATTTAGGATTAAATCTTTGTTACATAAATCCTTTAAAAATGTTTTAGTGTATGGTCCTATCTCACTAAGTCCAACACTGGAATATGATTGGTGTTATTCTTTTACTCAACAAATACTTTTTGCATACTTATGATGTGAAAACACCTTTTTGGGTGCTGAGGAATATTAGTGAACAGAGCAGATAAGATACCTGGTCTAGGTCATTCACATTCTAGTGGGGAGACAAATAATGAAGAGGCAAGTAAACATAATCTCAGATTGTGAAATAAGCTATGAAGACAAGGTGTGGAGGATAGAAGAATACCTGAAGGGTGGTCAGGGAAGACCCCTCAGAGGAGGGGACACATGAGCTGAGACTGGAATGATGAGAAGGAGCCAGACAGGTGAAGACCAAGGGAAGGCAATTTCAGACAAAGGTTAACAGCTAGTGCAAAGGCCCTGGGGTAGGAAAGTAAAGAAAGAAGGCTGGTTGTGCCAACTTGGACTGAGCACAGTCAAGATGAAGTGTGAGATGAGGCTGGATGGATGCTCAGAAGAACAATCTGGATTTGATTACATTATGTTGTTGTATTTAATATGGTTTTGTTTTCTTCTGATACGGCTGCATAAAGTTACATTTCTTTGCATTTTGCTTTTTTGACATCTTTCGTTATTATTGTGAACTAGTTTTTATACTTTTTGGTGACTTTTAACATTTCATGTGTTTATGTTTTATCATTTCAACTGTATATGATCCCCTAGAGATTGAGGACTACTTTTGGGATTTCTTATGCTTCCTAGCAAAATCCTTTGCCTGGACACTGTACACATATTGATTGCTTTGAAACATGCCCCTTGGAAAATCTGCACTTAGCCGTCTGCAAATGCTATAGGAAGTAAACTTTCAAAGTCCTCGTATAGATTTCTAGTGTGCGGGGAAGGTCTGGGAATCAGGTGGATTTGAACATCTACATTTACAGTTGGAGATTCTTTCAGATGTTAGCCCAGTGCTCTCTCCAGGAACCTGTAATAGCATTATTGGTGGCAGAAAACAGATTGCTGCTAATTACATAATGGCATGAAGGAGAACAGAGTTTGCCACCCAAAAATATGATTCTTTAGGATGTTAATTATTTTAAGCTGGTTATTTAAAAAAAATATGTTTTCGCTGATCTTTAGAGAGAGAGAGGAAGTCAGAGGGATATATAGAGAGAAACATCAATGATGAGAATCATCCATAGGCTGCCTCCTGCACCTCCCTACTGGGGATAAAGCCCGAAACCCAGGCATGTGCCCTGACTGGGAATCAAACCAGTGACCTTGTGGTTCATGGGTCAATGCTCAACCACTGACCAAACCCAGCCAGGCTTATGCTGGTTATTTTTAAGGCCCAGAAGGTTCGGGAAGAACCTCTGACTTTCTCCCTAACTGCCTGAAAGAATTTAAGATGGAAAGCCTGTTCCAGGAAGTAGCTATCACCAGAGTTAACAATAGCTGACCCTTGAACACGTGGGGGTTAGTGATGTTGACCCCTGTGCAGTTGAAAATCTGGGTATAACTTTTGACTCCCCCAAAACTAAACTATAGTCATCCGGTAGTATCCACAGGGTTTGGTTCCAGGACCCTCACCGATACCAAAATCCGAGGATGCTCAAGTCCCTTATATAAAATGATGTAGGACAATGTGTACCGTGGACCCTCTACAGCCACAGATTCCCAACTGGGGATCCAAAATACTTTCTTAACCCATGGTTTGTTGAATCCGTTGATGGAAACCTGGGGATATGAAGGGCAGACTGTATGTTTATTGACAAAACATCCACATATAAGTGGATCAGCGCAGATCAAACCCATGTTGTTCAAGCATCAACTGTACAGTTGAATCTGAACGAGGCATGATATACAGGGAGGAACCTCACAAGGTCCATTTGATCAAAGTCCTCTCTGTCCCACTGTCTCTAGATGTCCCAGCAAACATGTGTTTACTAGACATTAACTCTTGTTACCTCCCTGTGAATTGCTTATTTCCCTTTGAAATCCCAGATCCTTACCTCCCTCTCCTTAGTCCAGGATGATATATACCTCATTTTGCTTTACTGTCTTTGGAATTCTTCATGCTTATTTGAATTCCCCATATGTATATCTTAAATTCGATTTTTTCCTGTTAATCTGCCTTATGTCATTTTAATTATTCCACCAGCCATAAGCATCAAGACGGGAAGGGGTCATTTTCCCTTCTCCCACAATACAAAAATAAAAGGATTCAAAACATTTCTCTTCCTTCATGAATTAGCTTCTGTTAATGTTTCCAGAAGTACAGAAGTTTGCCCTATGCCTCTCATTCCAAATAAAATGACTACCTTAAAATAACATTCATAAATAAATACACCTAAATATGGGTACGTCTGAAATAGAACCAACCTCCTAATACAGTAGCAACTGTGGCTATCAGCATGCTTTATGCCGCCTGGGATAGTGGCAGCCGGCCAGCACATTACCCTCTAATCCATTGCTCGTCTACCTCCTAAATGCTATAAATATTCATGCATGCCACAGAAAGCTACAAAGGGCTTTATTCAAACATTTTTTTGAATACTCCTTTATGTTCCCCCCAAATGAAAGAATGTCTGCCTTTTTTTAATTTTTATTTTTGCATAAGGATCAGAGTGTGAATTCCCTTTTGTTCATACTCATAAATCCTGAAAACCAATATGCAACAAATTCTCTAATCCTCACTTCATACCTCAAGGGTGAAGAGGTTCAAAATAAAAATACTTAGGGTTGGCACGGCAGTTTGCTGCGCCTGCCATGCTGCCGCCACGAGAAGCATCTGTGTTCCTGGCTCCCCCGGTGA